>NC_141689.1:563211798-563811798 GCF_964263255.1 Lissotriton vulgaris | reverse complement strand
GCGCTCTGCGGAACATGCACACTTTTTTACTTGCTCGCGCTAGCCAACTTTAAGTTGGCGAGCATGAGCGAGGACAATTCTGGACAACCTCCCAGCAAGATTTCTCAACGGGGGCGGTCGCGGATGGTCACGACCGCTCGTGTTGAGAAACCATCCGTTCGCGTTGAGGAAGCTGTAACTCAAGTAAAAAATCTACCCAAGAGGCAGAAAGAAACAGCTCCCTCTTGCGCATGGTTCCAGCATGTGACAAACACACCGTGCTAAAATCAGTGTGAACGGCATGACCTAATGCACTCCGCCGCTTGTGGAACTCCGTGTAGCACGGCGCAGTTTTTTAGGCACTTCGCGGAGTTCCGCTCCCCACGAAATCCACCCAGGCCTAGTTTTAAATCTAGCTGAGGCCACGCCCCTTTCACCATTCTGAGGCTGATACCTACGTTGAAGTGTTGGTACAAGACTTCATCTCTGTCCATTATTGTTACGAGCACTCCATTACCCCCTGCTAATGGTTCATTTATTTACTCCATTAGGCATTTGGACTAAGACTACTGCATTACAGAATGGGTGGTTCATGGAAGGTGAAATGTCACAAGAAGAATTGGAGACCCGCCTCAATATGCCGTGGTCACCAGTGAAATGATACAATATGTACATTGTTTTTGGGGCATATTGTTGCCCAAAGGAGAGAGTTTTGAGTTTACGGCCGACTGAAGTAAATGCTGATCGAGCAGCAGTATGGTGTCAGACACGCACTGAATTAAGAAGTTCGGCCCAAATATGCTAAATAGGTGCAAGAGTATGCTAATCCACATGAGCAGTGCCCAAAATCTTTAGGAGCCCACGCTGGCCTAAGCAGTGATGGTGCAGACGCCGACCGTTACATCTATGTTCTCACATTTATTTCCTGATGAAGACCCCAACATGAGGCAAGAATAACCCTTCCATTTCCATAGGGGTCGAAACGTAGACCAAAACAACCCAGCACACCAAAGGATTAAATACAATGGATTTTTCAACCTATGTGTGATGTGACTAGGGAACATGTGTACTAGTTTAAGTGTAAAGGCCTACCGATTTTAATGTGATGCTATCAATGTCACACCACCTTTACCCAGTCCCTCACAAACCCGATCACATCCCTTCCTTCCTTCACTGAGAGCACTATTGCTGTGATGTTTTGAAAATTATGTTTATATACCTTAAAAAGAAAGAAAGTTACTTTTGTGATGTAGCAATTCACAATGAACACGATTGAAAAAATAAATACAATCATATTTTGAATATTGTAAGCTTTATTGTTCACTCTGTTTTAGAATGCATAATGTTATATATATGTGGTGAACGCTTTTTCATGTAAAAAGAGCTGAATATTTAGAAATAACTGAAAACTCGGACCACTTTTTTCTCTACTGCACAAAGGAGAGAGTTGGCGTGGCTGATTTGAATAAAACCCCCAAAACACAAATGCTAGTGGTGGCGCTAGAGAGAAAGAACGGTTTCTCCTCTGTGATCTTAGATGGGTTCCGATTGACTGAAGACTGACAGGCTCAGAACCTCCACATATGATGATCCATTGGACTTCAGGTTAGAGACAAGCATGCATTGGACACAGAAGATGGAGAGATTCTAAAAAACAGACAAGTAATGCTGATCTTTGAGCCAGGATATATCTATGTGTTATTGATAATTTTTTATAGATGCAAATACGTCAGTCTTGGAGATGCCAAACCAGAACCTATATCAATGTAGTGCTTTTTTCTAACTCCAAATGTCTCAGTCGTAGCGATGTCTAAGCAGGGCCTTTTCGTTTTTTATAGGTTTTTATTCCACTTCCATATACCTCAGCTGTAGAGACTTCTATTAGAATCCTTTGTGTTTATTGTTTATTATTTATTCTGAAAGCATATGTGTCCCTTAACCAAAGTGTCTTCAAACCAATGCATAATTGTTTATTTTAGGGGTCGAGAATGAGATGGAAACACCAAAGTCAAGGTGACTTTAAAGCAGAGAATATTTCTTTATTTATTCTCTGTACAAATACACAGTCTTGCTGATGGCGCACCAAAATTATGAAGCAAAAAAATTAAATGATCGCCTTTTGTGCAAGTCGTATGTCTCTTCCTGGGTATATGCAACCATCGACTTAGAATGTCAATACTGACTGTCACCTCCTGTAGCTGTTTTTTAACTTGTTTTTGTGCCCGTAATTAATGATAAACTCGGCTGTGGGCACCTGTTTCGGGCGGTCAACAGAATCAGGACCAGAGCGGCCCCCAATGTAGAGTTTTGAAGCTTGTTTATATATTCTCAGTGAATGTTGTTTTCTGGTTCTCTGCCTTTGCCATGTCAAGAGCGGGTACTTCGGATTTCAGAACCGCATGCCAGAGACATGAGCGCCATCTTGCGAATAGCTTCTATCATTACACTCAATGGCAAGGCGTTTTGGGGCAGAATACATCTTTCTCGAAACTAGACAAAATGTATTTTGGAAGTTAAATATCATATCATTTCTCATCTACATGTTCAGCCAGCTTACTTCTCCTGCCATATATTTCGCCGTAAGACTACTCATCAGGTTTGCCTCAATATTGGTCTGGCACTGCATGGTATCTCATTACTTATTTCAGTTTTACTTATTCACATGGACACGCTATGCTTCTTCTCATAATATGTCGTATTAATGCCTAATTTCAAAATGTTTGCCCTGTCCAAAATATACATGCCTTTTCGGCGTTGAAATATGATATGTTATATTTAAATGAAAGAACAGCTCTCATGCTTTTATTACGTGGTTTGCTCAATCGAAAATCTCTATAAAAAAGAGAAACATGTTTTAAAAATGCATGTAAAGAACTGTCATGGAAAATATAAAGACCGAGTGGCATATTATCAACAACTAGCCATATTTATCGCTAAATAAGCTTAGCGAAAAAATTTTTATCGCCGCACATTGCCAGATTTTATCGCAGAGATAACGTGCTATTAGCAACATTTATCTCCAGAGCGATAAAATATCCGGCGATAGCGGCGAAATGCGTGAATATCGCTGGAAATTCAGCAATATTCAGGCATTATCGCTAATAGGGACTTAACCTGAATATCCACTTCCCATTGGATATACACGCTAAGAAGTGGTCTGAGCAGGCGTTAGGATTTGGTGATATTATCGCTTAGCATAAATATTTTAATCGCTACGCCTGCGTTGATAATAGGCGATAGCGATGTTAGCGACTGCTTTCAGTTGCTAACAGGTTGGGTACGTCCACTTTGCATGTCATTAGCGATAAATATCGCTGACATTCAAAGTGGGCCCCAAACCGCTCGCTATCACCTAAAAGCTGTCGCTAACTGATGTTAGCGACAGCTTGCTAATGGGCGATGAAATTATCGCCGCTTTGCAGACGAGAACGGCCGCAAATGCGGCGATAATTTCATTTCGCCTGCCTTGGTAATATGCCCCTGAATTTGTGTTGTTTTCATCGTTGATCACCCGGTGATCCCCAAGTGTCATGCTTTGGCAGAATACTCAAGTCCATGCTTCCTCTTTAGTTATGATTTTAAAATACACAACGGGAAACCCTAAAATCGGCCCCACGGTAAACAAACATTTCCACAGTTGCCTAATGCAAAACGGACACATTGCAAAGCCTTTTAAAACCCTGGGGCCTTATTTATGAAGGCCTTGCGCCACAGGTGCGTCACTTTTTCCCATGTTAAAAGTGACGCACCGGCGGCGCAAGGCCTTCATAAATAAGGCCCCTGGACGGTTCTGATCCCCTCTAGCTCAGAGACAGACCAGGGCCCCCATCAATACTCATTGACGGCCACTAACACAAACAGCACTACGTGGGAGGTAGCACGCAGCCCAATTCTCTTGGGCCTTGAGATCTGGAACAGGCAACCTAAAACCTTTTGCAGGAGAATGGTCTGCTCGCATATACTTAAAATATTCACAAAAGCAAGACACGCTTAGAGGCAGGCTCGTGCAATATTTTTTTTGTGCGCGAAAAATTGGAGCAGAAAATGTCATGGGAGAATGTTTCAAGCATTCATTGTTCTGCGGGAAACATCTGCTCGAACCAGGACGCTTGTCACGATCTCGCATAGCATTTGAACTCAAGGTACGACCCCTCGTTAACCTTTCACATCAAAATGCCCAGAGCTATGTTTTTCTTTCAATTTTAAACAAATTTACTTATTCTTTGCAAAATTTTGCAAAGTAAAAGTTCTCAGATGTTCCTAGTTCTCTTTAGTAGGAATGGTTCAATATAACAGGACCTTCCGAACCTGAAGATAAATGGGGCAATGACAGACACTAAAGGCTTACAGGGTCATGCCATTCCATATCATGTCATACCATAAATATAGATGTAAACATCACAGCATACCGTGACCCGCACAGATTTTAGAATGAACATCACCTTGTACCACATTGTACCTGAACATATAATTTAGAAGTCGTAACCTATTGCCTCAGAGCACATAGGTTAGGAGGCTTAGCGTAGTGCAAAATAAGATGCAGGTTTAGAACTTGCAATTTTGCAAACGAACACAGAGATTTAGATAGATCGTCGTAGTGTATAAGAACATTCAAGCGTAGAAGCTGTGGAGCTGAGTACTAAAACATAAGGCTGACAACAAAAAGAAAAAAAGGTTGTTTGCTGGTGACGAACACCCCAGGCTTAGGAGGCAAAACAGAGTTTCAAACTCTGAAGGTGTTGCAAGACAACATAAGACATAGGTTTACACTATTAATGTTTCCGTAATGTAAAATATTGAGGGTGTTTAAAAGGGACCCATATATTAATATATAGTCATTGAAGAATCCTTACACAATAATGGAGCCTATACTTAATTATTGCTGCAAGGAATATCGGCATCTGACTGTGATGCCTCCTCTCCACAGTAAAAAGAACATATCTGTAGCCACCAGGCACAGTGTGGTGACCTGTGCTGCTACCTTTTTGTTGTGCCTTAACTGACCTTATTATTTTGCCAAAGCCAATACTATCCTACTGCACTGCTCTTGCATTATCCCAACAGTTTGACCCTTCCGGGCAAGATGGCTGCCTGCCTTGATAAAGCAGCTCGTGTAACCCATGGAATAGCATGTAGGAGAGTAGGATCTGCTTACTAGGGTTACCCACACTTTTTATTGTGTTTCACTGATTTAGCGACTTTAGTCTGGCTGGGGCCCTGCTAACCAGGAACCCAGTCTAGCTGCTTCCTCTCTAAAATGATTGCATGTACATTAGGTAAACTCTAAATTGGTTACTGGGTTACCCTTGTGAGTCCCTAGTATATGGTACCTTAGGTACCAAGGGCATAGGTACCCCAGAGGGCTACCAGGGGCTCAATCATGTATTATGCCACCCCTGGCAAGCCTTCCAAAATGACACCACAGGTTTACAACTGCAGCCTGGGAAAGGTGGTGCTTGCACCCCTTACTTAGAAATAGTATACCTATATATACCTTTTAATCCCTCCCATGCTGATGACGAGCTCAGCTCGTCATCAGCCACGGTGCTCGTGTGCTCACGATGAGCTGAGCTAGTCATGGCCGTTAGAAAGCTCACACGCGGGGCTAATTCCCCTGCTGTGCATAGCGTTCATCAGCACACGAGGACTGTGGCTGATGACGAGCTGAGCTCGTCATCAGCACCGGGGAACTGTGCACGCCCCCCTACCCCCAGCACAGCGGGGGAATAACCCCCACAGCGATGGGGTTAAAACAGACACATATAAACCTATAAGTCACTCCTATGGCTGGCCTTGACAATCCAGAAGGCAGAGTGCTTGTTTTTGTGTGAGAGGGTGCCCTAGCATGAGCTGAGCCCCTCTGCAGCTTTCGGAATCCCTTCCTTATAGCTGTTCTGTGATACAGCCATACCATATACTCTTAAGTGCATTATAATCTCGCGGTTAATGCTAACTTTGGAATGGCTGTATCAAAACATGTCATGTTTTCTGGCAAACACTTTGTAATACTACCCCCCCTGCCACTTCTGCCGGCAGGGGTAGCATTCCATCCTTCTCGAGGGAGAAGACATGTACACTCTGGTCTAATTGGTAAAAGTTGAACAGAGCTCCAGCATCACAAAATGGATGTTTCTGCCACACACATGAGTCTGACCCCCTGCTGCTGGACGAAACTGCGGCAGGGGAGGCCTGGACAAAAGGTTTCCTGTCCACGGAGGTGCCAGCACCTCCCCAGACAGGCTTTAGTGTATTGGGGCAGGGTGGGTGCATTCACCAAATGTTTTTCAGACAGTGCCTGGGGCACACAATGTGTCCCCGTGCATTTCCCAGTTCAAACTGGTTGCTGGGGCACTCAGCCCCAGCTCCATAGGTGGCACCTTAGAGTTAGTCCATCCCCTAAACTTGGTTTAAGTATAGGAACCCTGTCCCTTGGACTTTAGATTACCCTGGACGAAACTCTGCAACATATATCTTGGACCTTCAACATTCCATTTCGACTGGGAGACAGAAGAAATCTCCCTTGGGGTCAAGGAGTGACTCCCCTCTTCAAACAGGCACCAAAGAAGCATCTTGCCGGTCTGCATTTTCGAGGCTCCAGCCGGATCCGGAAGAATCTGCGACACAGGACACAGACTTCCAGACATCTCCGAGGCCGACACAAGTCCTCAGCAAAGCTGAGACCTGTAGCCAACACGAGAGACGTGAGACCGGAACTCCTAGACATCCAGCACATTTGCTAGTGCATCAGCTTCCCACGCTTTCCCAAAGTTGTGCATTGGGCTACTTGTAGTCCAAGCCCTGAGCACCATTTGCACCGACGTTTGTGGGCCTACACTCCACGAGTGTTCCGTGGGCTCACTTCCTGCATTTCTGCAGCTTTCGGAATCCCTTCCTTATAGCTGTTCTATAATACAGCCATACCATAGACTCTTAAGTGCATTATAACCTCGCAGTTAATGCCAACTTTGGAATAGCTGCATCAAAACATGTTGTGTTTGTTTTCAAACACTTTGGAATACTAACCCCCACCAGTTCTGGCGGCGGGGGTAGCATTCCCTCCTTCTAGAGGGAAAAGACATGTACACACTGGTCTAACGGGTAAAAGCTAAACCGAGCCCCAGCATCACAAAATGGATGCTGCTGCAACAGACACAAGTCTGACCTTCTGCTTCTAGATGAAACTCCGGCAGGGGAGGTCTGGATAATAGATTTCCTGGCCAGGGAGGTGCCAGATCCTCCCCAGACAGGCTTTAGTGTATTGGGGCATGGTGGGTGCATTCACTGAATGCTTTTCAGACAGTGCCTGGGGCACACAAGGTGTCCCCATGCATTTCCCAGTTCAAACTGGTTGCTGGGGCACTCAGCCCCAGCTCTGGTGCGAAACTAGATAAAGTGGAAGGGGTGTACCACCCCCTCCCAGGTCGTCCCATAGGTGAGACCTTAGAGTTAGTCCATCCCCTAAACTTGGTATAAGTATAGGAACCCAGTCCCTAGGACTTTAGATTACCCTGGACGAAACTCTGTGACATATATCTTGGACTTTCAACATTCCATTTTGACTAGAAGATGGAAGAAATCTCCCTTGGGGTCAAAGAGTGACTCTTCTGTTCAAACAGGCACCAAAGAAGCATCTTGTCGGTCTGCATTTTCGAGACTCCTGCCGGATCCCAAAGAATCTGCGACACAGGACATGGACTTCCAGACATCTCCGAGGCCGACACGAGTCCCCAGCAAATCTGAGACCTGTAGCCATCAAGAGAGACGTGGGACCGGAACTACTGGACATCAAGCACATTTGCCAATGCATCAACTTCCTGAGCTTTCCCGAAGTTGTGCATTAGGCTACTTGTAGTCCAAGCCCTGAGCACCATTTGCACTGAAGTTTGTGGGCCTACACTCCACTAGTATTGCGTGGGCCTGCTTCGTGCATTTTTGCTTGAGGCCCCTTTGCGATCCCTGCTCCGTCAACTGGTGGGTCCCCATGAAGGAATCTACTTTGTTTCTTGGAGTTTTCTGGTTGCTCCAGACGTTCCCTGACTCACCTCCAAAGGGTGAGTCCCTCAGACCTTTCTGGTCTGCACTAAAGCCAATATTTCTATTCTGCATGGGTTGCTGTTGCCAAGGCTTGTTGGGTCCAATCCGGATACCGATGCTGCAGCACTCGACATCCAAAGTGGGACAGCTCGAATCCAGCTCCTGGTTGTCGTTAACGCCTCCTGGTCCTCGTGGCTGAAGAGTCAAGCTTCACCTACATCATCTGAAATCACCCGACATCGGCCAGACTCTGTTCCCTCTGCTTTCAGATTCTTCGGATCTCTGATCCACCCTTGAATCCATCTGGACATTCTTCCTCTGGTCACCTGCAGCACTTCTTTGCAGCTCTCCATAGGAAATGACGACGAAACCCGACACAAAAAGGCACTTATGCACCCAGCTTCCCTGGGTGAGGTAACACGAGTACTTCGGAGCTCCAGTGGCTCTTGACTCTCGAAGTGACCAGGACTGAAGGGGTTTGTTCCTTGTCCACTCCTAAGTGTCCTTATTCTTTAAAAATCTAACTGCAACTTTCTACATGGAATTCTATGGTGATTCGTGGCTGTGTTTAGACACTGCACGCGTCCCCCCGTGGGTCTCCTGCGTCCCTACCTTGGGTGGTTCCTGGTTGCCCCAGCAGTTCTACAGGCCCTAGGCCTTGCTTCTACCCCTCTCATGGTTCTTATACCACTTTATTAGTATATGGTTTGTGAGGCCCCCAGGGCAAAACGTATACTGTGCTAATTTACTGTGTGCTATTTAAGTAATTGTATTGTACTTTTGCCTCTAGCCTCATAAAGAGACTAGAGGAGTGTGTTTAGAATAAATACATATATATATATGTATATATATATATATATATATATATATATATATATATATATATATATATATATATATATATATATATAAATAAATATATATATATCTGGTGTGGTTCTCCTTTCCTTTGATCACTTAAGTGATTATAGAGTTGTTAAAATCTAGACTGCAGTGTCAACATTATCGGCGCCATCTTGTCCCCCTTTTGAGTCCATTCGTGCGCGTAAGCGGCAGCCATTTTAAATACCATGGCCTCTCTGCCCATCGCCAACAGCCAGCGCGTCTCTCTCTCTCTCTCCTGACCTCGCAGGCATCCCCGCATGCTGACAGCCCCCGCTCTCACATGCTTGGGCCATAAACCCCTCTTCAGCGCAACCCTGCCTCGGAACCCCATCCTGTTCCCAGCTCAACACCTCCCTCCATTCCTTTCATGATCCCGGGTCCTTTGATAAAACCCCCTTTCCTCTGTGCCCGATTGTTTTACTCGTTCCCAGGTCGCCACCTGGCCCTGCGGATGCTGTTTATTGCCCATCCCATACAGTAGGAAGCTTCTCCCATCAAAGGACTCACGAGCTGATCAAAGCCCCCACCCCATGAGATCCGATCGACCACATACATTCCGTGAATCGGCGGAATGTCCAGCTGCGCGACAATCATCACCTGTTGTGACCGGGGTGGGGACTTCTACTGTAAATGTGTGTGGGAACGGGCCTGAAGCGGGGATTCCGAGGATGCCTTTCCGTACTTCAAAGTATTTACGGCAATATGCCACATGCAATAAACTGAAATTGAGATCATAAACCTGTGTATAAGAGGCCAGGCCTCAGAGATGCGGTTAGAGCACCTCGTGAAGATACCCTTTTGTCTGAATTGATGTGTTCTGCTCCGTCGGAATAAAACTTCTGTTTCCTGCCTTCCAGTCTCCAGCGCCTGCCTCTTTGTTTGGTAACTTGAGTGGTATTAGAGGCGGTTAGCGCCGGGCAACTCTGAAAAAGGTCATCGGCCCTACCTTTTTCCAGAATTGGCGTCCCAAACGTGGGGCCCATCAGTGACTCGTGGATCCAGTGGGAGAGGTCCTGACGACAGAGTGAACGACTGCAACGATCGGGAGAGCTCCTGTCCGATAGACCCTCATCTGACAGCCGATCATCCGAACTTCACTGGTTCCGAACAGACCTCTCTCGAGTGATGTACGGTCCTGACTGGGAACCATCAGGAGTGCCGCGACGGTCACGAAGAATAGAGGACGATCGGGCGCTGGATTCGGAAGACAAGAAACTGTCCATGTGGTCCGGGTAAGGTCGTGTAACACGACAAATTGCGAAATGATTGTTTGATTTGGAAAATACTAGTATTACTCTTTGAATTGTTGGTTCTTTTTGGAGATTCGCTGTCTGCAAACGGAGAAGAACAGGTTCTCTCTTTGCAGGTAGCGAAGGATAGGTAACGCAGACTTTTGTCCCCGTTGTAATCCGTCATGCCTATCTTCCTCCCCCACTGATTGATTGTTTGGCCCGAACTGTTGTTCGTGGATTGTTTTCTGGAGATTCTCTGTCTGCAAACAGGGAAAAACAGGTTCTCTCTTTGCAGGTAGTGAAAGGGTAGGTAACGCAGACTTTTGTCCCCGTTGTAACCCGTCGTGCCTACTTATTCTCCCCATTGATTGTTTGATTGACCGAACATTGACTGTTCGATATTGGTTCTTTTGAGGTATTCACTGCCTGCAAATAACGAAGAATAGAAATATTCTGTCTAGTCTTTGCACGCAGTGATAAGATAGGTAGTGCAGACTTTTGTCCCCATTGTAATCCGTCATGCTTATCTTCTCCCCACTGATTGGTAGCCTGTTTAGCCCGGACTGCTTATTAGAGATGAACCATCCAGCTCCACTGGAAGGCACCCCTAATAAGGACATGTTTATGAAGCATGGACTGATCGCTATAGCCTATAGCAAGCTGTGGCATAAATATACGAAGAAGGATCAGAAAAGTCAGTGGCCACTGATAGGATCCTTCGATGAGGATAAAATAAGCGCGCTAGAAACAGCCCTTGGGAAACACAAGACAACGCCCACTATGCTCGATAGTCTCGGCATGTGGCGCAAAGAAACGGAACAACGTAAAAAGAGAAATGAAAGTAGGTTGGAAAAAGAGCTGAGAAAGGCAGCCCACCTAGCAGCTAAGAAATTAGAAGAAGAGATTAAGGAGAGAGAAGAAGCCAAACAGAAACAAGAATTAGCGACATCAAGCCAGTGCCCAGTTAGAACGCCCTCTACGCTTTACCCTGAATTACCCTCGAAACAGCGAGCCAACGATGATCTTTTGTTAGGTCCTCCGATCATCTACATGCCCCCTCCATATGCCCCTTCCCAACCCTTAGCACAGCACCCACTACCCCCAAACACAGGCGAGAGTAGTACCAGAGCTTCGGTCCCCATGGCCTCCGCGCCGGCCGAACCCTTTGTACTAGATACAGCACAAGCGACAGTGTTAGATGACCCAGAGGCCCGAAAGACAGATCCCACAAGAACGAACAGGCTAAGCAAAGATGAGCGAGCAGGGATCGACAAGATAGTGAGGACACTGGTAGAAAGAAAGGAGAGTGAGGAGCACATCACGGATATGTTCAACTCATATGCAGGGAGCCACAGACGGCACTTTGCCGTACGACTGTGTTATCATGCCCTGAATGCGTATGAGGACCGATATCGAGACAAGGGTCCTGAGAGCCTAACGACTCTGTATAGAAAGGTCGATATTGGGGATGAGGGCGAGTGTGATGTGACGGACCTCCTTATTCGTACGCTTGAGGTTTTCCGCCACCTCACTGAACAAGAATCGGAAGCTAAACCTACAACACCCATAGCGACCGAATCCCGAACTGAGCGAGCTAGCACCATGATGCCAATAAGAGAGGCTGCCCCCTACTGGGTTCCCCCACAAGGTCTAGGAACACACAATGACGTCAACCACCAAGATGCACGAGGGAGGGTAGTGTACAACTGGGTCTACCAGCCATGGGATCGGCAAGATATTCTGACGTTCCGGAAATCTTTGCCCGATTTACGTAAAAACCCCACTGCCTTCTACACTGAACTAGGTACAGCCCTAGGTTCAACGATTATGACCCTGGCTGACATCGACTTGTTTTTCGGGTTATGTCTGCCAGCTGATGTGTGGAAGCAAATCCGGAAAGTTGACCACCTTGAGCTGTTTGGACATACCTGGTCACAACTCGATGGCATAGATAGGCAACGAGAACCTGGACAGAAGCCTTTGAAATCCATTTTAGAACTCCCAGACAAAATTGTACAGAAATTGAAAACCCTGATCCCAGAAAAGGAAGTGGACTGGTCGATAGTAACGGCTTGTCGTCAGAAACCCCAGGAAGACGTATCAGAATACTTCTCCCGGTTTATAACAGTGTTCTCCGATTACAGCGGTCAGGACATGACCACTGCAACCAGACACCATCTGTTTGTCCAGAATTATGTAAAGGGTTTGTCACAGGAGGTCTCTCAGAAACTGCAGGCCAGCGAGAGTAGTTGGGCAGCCTCCAAACCCGCGGCTATCCTTCAGATGGCCCAATATTACGAGCACCAGAAAAATGAAAACGATAGAGCGACAGAGAAAAAGAAGAAAGACTTAAAGGAAAGGGTGATGATTGCTCAGTTGCAAGGGGTGACTGTAGGACGAGAACAATACAAAGGGAACTTTCAGACAAATGTCCCTAGGAACGCACCCCCTAAAGACCGCACCCTGACACCCCATGTTGGACGAAGAGACATTAGCGAGGACCAGTGTGCTTTCTGCAAAGGATTCGGCCATTGGAAATCCCAGTGTCCGGTTCTGATGGAGATGAACAGAAATAGGGACCCCAAGGATGTAGCCGGTGGACCGAGAAATAGAGGACAGCAACGGGGGTCCACGAATGACACAAATAACGATAGATCAAACAGACCGAATACATTTGACCGTCCCCGACAGAACCAGTACCAGCAGTCTGACTGCGACGATGCCCGCGACTTCGCATAGGACTGCCTAGGGCAAGGGAGGGATCCAGTCGAGCTCTATGTTGACCAGCAAGGTCATTATGTCACCGCTAAGGTCCTGGGTACAAAGTCTCCATTTCTGGTAGACACTGGCGCGACACGTAGTGCATTATCTAAACGACTGATTCCAAGGGCACCCTTGTCTGGCTCGCTTGTAACATCGATAGGTTTCGATGGAACGCCCTCCACTAACCCTTTGTCCACTCCGATCTCCTTCGACTTAGAGAACAACACAACTGACATAACGTTTTTGCTTTCCGCCAATACCCCTGATGCCATTATGGGACTTGACTTGCTGAAACATTTCCGAGCTACTATTAGATGTTCACAAGATGGAGTTCGAGTTTTCCTGTACGACAACCCAATTCAGCTCAGACATTGCCCTTCCCGACGCATGTTTTCCATCACTGACACTGACTCGTCCCTACTTGACACTCTGCCTCCGTATCTGTGGGCAAAGACAGATTCGGACGTAGGACGCATGATGATTGACCCAGTGCACATCACTGTTCGACAGGACGCAATACTCCCAAAACTTCCACAATATCGGATATCGCCCGAGGGCGAGAAGGCATTGGTAAAGATTATTCAGTCACTGATAGACGCAGGAGTGGTAGAGGAAGTGGTTAGCAATGTTTGCAACAGCCCTATCTTGCCCATCATCAAGAAACAAGGAAAGGGAGATGAGAAAGCGTACCGCTTCATCATCGACCTTCGAGAGATCAACAAAGTAGTTGTACCCCAGTACCCCATGGTCTCCGACATCACCACTATCCTGACTTTGATTCCTTCTACTGCCACCACCTTCACTGTCATTGACCTCAAAAATGCTTTCTTCTCTATCCCCATCCATCCAGACAGTCGATACCTCTTTGGCTTCACCCTAAAAGCCCGCTCATATAGATTCTGTCGAGCATCCCAAGGCTACACAGAAAGCCCCAGCATCTACAGCCAGGCCCTCAAGAGACAACTGGATGAAGTCCAGTTACCCGATGGAGTGGTGTTGATACAATACGTTGATGACATCCTTTTGGCGGCCGATACCACTCCACTAGCAGTCACAGCCACCATTCAACTCCTGCACTTCCTTGCGGAAAATGGCCACAAGGTCTCCAAAAAGAAGCTTCAATTCTGCCAACCCCAGGTCACTTACCTAGGCCACCTTCGGTCCAAAGACGGAAGGAAACTTACTCCTGACCGAATCCAAACCATTCTAGAGACCCCTGTCCCAAAGACTCAGAAACAAGTCCGCTCCCTACTAGGCCTCACCTCCTTCTGTCGGCAGTGGTTGCCAAACTTCAGTCTCATTGTAAAACCGCTGCTTTCTCTGCTAGCTAAAGATGTCCCCTTCCCACTCCCTTGGACCCCAGAATGCCAATCCTCCTTCATAGAGCTACGAGATGCCCTTTGTTCAGCCCCTGTCCTAGGAACCCCCGACTACACGAAGCCCTTCTCGCTCTACACTCACGAAAGGGAGGGGTGTGCTTTATCTGTCTTGACCCAGTCCATTGGCCCAAAGCAACGACCATGCGCTTACTTCTCTGCCACTCTTGACCCCGTAGCCAGAGCCTTGCCTGCCTGCCTTCAAGCTGTAGCTGCCGCTGCTATCTCTATCCGACAAAGTGAGGGGATCGTGCTCTCGAATTCCCTCACGGTATTAGTACCCCATGCAGTTGACACCCTCCTGAACCAAACTAAGACGCAACACCTGACGAGTGCACGACTGACCGGATACGAACTGACTCTGCTTGCACCCCATATCACTCTGAAAAGATGCACCACACTGAACCCGGCAACTTTGTTGCCCCTACCGGAGAACGATCCAAATGTGTACCCTGTACAAGACTGTGTGACCCTCACGGACGAACAGACTAGGAGTAGGGTTGACCTCAGAGACACAGCTTTTCCTGACCCTGATGGAGAGCTGTGGGTGGACGGCTCTTGCATCAAACTCCCTGATGGCACCACCTCAGCTGCTTATGCGGTCACCACGGCCCGAACTGTAGTGGAGACAGCCCGCATCACACAAAGATCTGCCCAGGCAGCAGAACTAATTGCCCTGACACGAGCATGAATCCTAGCAGCAGGAACCACAGCAAATATCTACACTGACAGCCAGTATGCCTTCGGGGTGGTTCACCATTTTGGGCTCCTTTGGAAGGAGAGGGGATTCTTGACCTCACACGGCACCCCCATCTTACATGGAGATCTAGTCTCCACCCTGATCGAAGCCGTCCTTCTCCCCAAACAACTTGCGGTCATCAAATGCCAGGCACACAAGAAAGTGACAGACATTATTGGACAGGGAAATGCACTAGCCAACATCACTGCTCGGACCACAGCTGAGAATAGGACGATGACACGCATGTACGTGACCAGGTCACAAGCAGAGAAATGGACAGACGCTAGGGACACTATTAGGGACATTCAAATGGCTAGCTCACAACACGAATTGACTGAATGGGCACGGATGGGACTGAAAGACGATGAAGGCTGCTGGCAGACAAAAGACAAGAACAAATGGTTGCTACCTGACTCTTACCTGATTCCCATATTGACTATGGCACACTCCCCTGCACACATAGGATCAGCCCCCATGATCGAACTTGTCTCCAGAGTTTGGCACAACGACAAAATCACAGACTCCGCCAAACGTCTGGTCCAACAATGCTTGATATGCTTACAACATAACCCCGGGAAGGGAACGGTAGTACCCCGGGGAGGGTTTGGGGTTCCCAATCACCCATTTGAAGTCCTACAGATGGACTACATCCAACTAGACAGATGCCAAGGCCTGAAATACGTACTTGTTGTGGTGTGTGCATTCAGCAAATGGGTGGAAGCCTATCCAACCCGTGACAACACTGCTATGGCCACTGCGAAAGTACTATTGAAGGAATTTTTCCCTCGCTACGGCCTTTGCCGAATTTTATGGAGCGACAATGGCCCCCACTTCTTAGCCGAAGTTATCCAGCTCATCCTAAAGGGGCTGGGTGTAAAACAAAAGTTCCACGCAGTCTTCCACCCCCAGTCTGCTGGACTTGTTGAGCGACACAATGCCACACTAAAACTAAAACTAGCTAAGATAGTGGCCACCACAGGACTGAAATGGCCAGACGCTCTCCCACTGGCATTGCTATCGATGCGTTCCACCCCCACCAAACACCACTTGACACCTTACGAGGTCGTTTTCGGCCGACCCATGAGCGCCTGGTCTGCACCATAACCGACTTCCATTCATGACGTCCCGGACATCCTAATGGCTGATTACTTGTATAAATTCACTGAAACCCTGTCTGTTATTCACCGACAGGTGCTGAATGCCATCCCTGACGCTTCCAGGGGTCCCGGACACAACCTGCAACCCGGGGATTATGTGTTAATAAAGAACTTCCAGCGTGCCAAGAGTCTGAAACCCCGGTGGACGGGCCCCTGGCAAGTCCTCCTCACCACCCGAACAGCTCTTCGAGTGGAGGGAAAACGCAACTGGGTGCATGCGCACCACTGTAAACGGATCTCCTCGACTCTGACGACGACCGAAGGTGTGACCACCCAGGAAGAGCTCCTGACCAAAGACCGACCATCACTGAACTGCTATCCGGACACAGAGACACTCGAACTGGCAAAGATTCCTGACCCCACAGTGCCATCCAGAGAAGGGTATAACCTGCGACGAAAGGAGGGAGTTTCGGCTAAGTAGACCATTGACTAAGTCATAATTCTCAGATCGGTGGCCTAACACTACAAAGGCTGTCAGGAGAGAAAGCCAGACGAGGTCTTTGGTTCTGCCCGCTACCGAGCTCCCTTGAAGATGATGGAAGCGCCCGATAAGAAGATGATGGAAGCGCCCGATAAGAAGATGATTGAAGCAACCGGACACCCGAAGATTCACTACAGAAACCCAAAGACTGATAAAATCCACAGTTCAAAGACAATTGCACTCTTTATCGCAATCCTCTTTTGCCTCCTCCTCATGACCACCCTCTGGATCGTGGAAGAAAGCGCACCCGCTCATGAGACATTCTTGACCACTGCACAGCCTACCACCATGAAGGAACATTTTCTGATTTCTCTCTCACCCCAACTCAGAGAAAGGCGAAAGGAGTTTTGGAACAACTCCTTCGTGCAACTGCTGCACCAGCACAATCTTGCCACCAATGCCACCAACTGCTGGATCTGTGGGTTGCTATCCCACACCACTGGACATTCGATACCCTTCATCCCTTTGCCCTTCTCAATTCACGGCTCCTGCCTTGCCTGGCTGATCCTCTTGCAAGAGAGCTATAGGGATAATGCCACCTCCAGCAAAACTATGACACATTTCTTTCATGAGGTCTGGCGAAACAAAACGAAGACACACTTCTGCCCGCAGACCTCCAACGACTCTATCCACATGGACATCCCTGTCAAAGAACGAATTGAAATGCAGGTGTTTAACAATCCGACCAGACCCACCTTCTCCTACCTTCGGAAACGAACAGCTGCCACCCTGACTGTGGCCCTATCCGTCATCAACGTCACAGGCCTTATGTGCATAGAAGGGCTTGGGACACAGCTGGTGGTCCGCAGTGCCTGCCGCATCACCAGAACTTTGGACTCCACCGATCCACCTTCCTTTGTATCATCTCCAAATATGTACTTTGTTTGCGGCACAAAAGCCTACACCTGGCTCCCCAAAGGCTGGGGGGGCAGCTGTTTTATCTCCTTCATCCTTCCTCCGACCTATGTGGCTCTGGCAAATCACCATAGACAAAAACGAGCCAAGGACATTGAACATGGCGACTCTACAGGAGCACAGTTCCTCGATGCAATGAAGGGACTTGTTCCGCTCTGGGGCCCGATGGCAAACAGCCGTGCCATCCGACATTTGACTCAGGCAGTCGAGACAACAATGAACATCACAGCTGGCATCCTTGCCAACAATACAGCCGAACTTCAAGCGGTCCGCTTGGTGGCACTCCAGAACCGCCTTGTTCTAGATGTGGTTCTAGCGGATCGTGGTGGAGCATGCCGCATTATTGGGTCCAGCTGCTGTACATATATACCGGACAATTCACCCTCAGTGTACGAAGCCATCGAACATCTCCACAGACTCTCCTCAGAAGTTCACCAGGAGCAAGAAGAATGGTCGCTTGGTGGATGGTTTTGGAATACTGTTAAGAACTGGGGCTGGAGACTGTTTACTATTATCCTAATTCCTGTAGTTGTAATATGTGGGTTCTGCTTAGGAATTCAATGCCTGCTGCCTCTGTGTTCGCTATGTGCGAGTTGTATCTGCCCTAAGACTGTGGACTTTGAAAAAGAACGCATGAGAGCAATGTATGACGTTGAGGTTAGGAATCTGATGCAGATAGACATTGATTAGACAATCTGGCTAGATATGTTGAAAAGGGAGGACTGTTAAAATCTAGACTGCAGTGTCAACATTATCGGCGCCATCTTGTCCCCCTTTTGAGTCCATTCGTGCACGTAAGCGGCAGCCATTTTAAATACCATGGCCTCTCTGCCCATCGCCAACAGCCAGCGCGTCTCTCTCTCTCTCTCTCCTGACCTCGCAGGCATCCCCGCGCGCTGACAGCCCCCGCTCTCACATGCTTGGGCCATAAACCCCTCTTCAGCGCAACCCTGCCTCGGAACCCCATCCTGTTCCCAGCTCAACACCTCCCTCCATTCCTTTCATGATCCCGAGTCCTTTGATAAAACCCCCTTTCCTCTGTGCCTGATTGTTTTACTCGTTCCCAGTTCGCCACCTGGCCCTGCGGATGCTGTTTATTGCCCCCCCCCATACAGTAGGAAGCTTCTCCCATCAAAGGACTCATGAGCTGATCAAAGCCCCCACCCCATGAGATCCGATCGACCACATACATTCCGTGAATCGGCGGAATGTCCAGCTGCGCGACAATCATCACCTGTTGTGACCGGGGTGAGGACTTCTACTGTAAATGTGTGTGGGAACGGGCCTGAAGCGGGGATTCCGAGGATGCCTTTCCGTACTTCAAAGTATTTACGGCAATATGCCACATGCAATAAACTGAAATAAAGATCATAAACCTGTGTATAAGAGGCCAGGCCTCAGAGATGCGGTTAGAGCACCTCGTGAAGATACCCTGTTGTCTGAATTGATGTGTTCTGCTCCGTCGGAATAAAACTTCTGTTTCCTGCCTTCCAGTCTCCAGCGCCTGCCTCTTTCTTTGGTAACTTGAGTGGTATTAGAGGCGGTTAGCGCCGGGCAACTCTGAAAAAGGTCATCGGCCCTACCTTTTTCCACAGAGTGGTAAAACAAGCAGCTTTACATTCCTTCAAGACTTAGCCTGAAGGCTGCTCTCCACAGCTACCAGTAGGATAGCTTATAAAGGTTGTCTTAAACCTACCATCAATAAGGGTTGTTTGGACTGGTGCAAGGTGCCCAATAGAATAGTGGACATCATATGCCAGGCTAACTTCTCACATGACATACCCTGCACCAGTTCCTTCTAAAAACAAGAGAAAACCCACAAAGACTACATACTCAGAAACTACTTAAAAGCCTTCGCTGAAGATGCAAAAAAGCATAGCTGACCTAATGCTTTATACCACCAGACTTGCCTCTTTGGAAGACATCTCTGTGCTCATCTTTTCCTTATCAAAAGATATCCTTGGTGGACATATGCTAACACTGACCTCGTTGGATTGAGACCTACCTTAAGTCACAAACCAATAAAATATAAGAGATAAAGTACCTCCTGACATACATTATAAGGATATTGCAAGTCACAGAGGAATTCCATAACCATGTAGAGGAATGGGTCCGAAAGCAGGAAGGGGGACAGACTCCCAACCCAAATTATAAATGTATAAAGTGGACCCATGACATTACATTGTAGGCCCACCTTCAAATATCTGGACCATTGACCACCCACTCTTCCCAGCAGTCCATATGCTGATTGTCATAGTGATCCAGTGGTGTACCAGCAACAGATACTCCAATACCATAAACTCACCTGGGCCCATAAACACACACTATTGGGTAAACCGCTGCAGTCAAAGTTTATTAATTTTTCATAATTCGAGATTGATTATCTCTTATTCCTAATCAACCTTTAACTGATCAAAAACGTATTTCCTCTAGTCGATGGACAATTAGTTGAACTAGTTGATGGTGAAAATTTCTAACTTAATTCTAACCTTTACACTTTAAATAAAATAACCACAGACTCAGGAAAGTTTAAGTCTTTATCTAAAATATTTGCTTGTGAACTACTTCAAAGTACAGTACACTCACCATCACTCATAGGAGAGAAGATTCAATTAATCAAATCATCAACATATCCTTCAAAACTTGCAATGACTTTATGCCCAGAAAGGAGAGGACAGAGAGAAAAGAGTACCTGCAAGTTCACAACATTTATATTTACCTAGGATGGTGTGAAGAACAACCAAAGGGCTGGTAGGGGTCCCCCGGGATAGATCAAGAGACAAAGACTTCAGTACAGGATTCAGGACAGGATAGGTGACCTCTCTAACACCGACGATCACATTGCACCCCTCTCTGACACTCTCTTCCTCCTCGACATTCTTCTGCGATCTTCTTTCTAAGCCTAATAATTTAGGATATTAAACTTCTTCATCAGCATCTCTCGCCACCATGTAGCACCCTCGGCACACAGCATCTCAGTAACGATGTATCTCTAACTAACTAAAACTACCTCAGTTATACCTTTTCGTTTCTCATGTACCACCCATTAATGTTTCAATATTGTAAAAATACTAACTCTGATTGGTCAGGCAATGAGGGGAAGATCATCACACCAAGCTTAAGCATCATTCTTTTCAGTTAGCCGCTAGTTAATAAACCCATCCCCTTAATTTGTATTCATGTTTTATTTTCCCACCCACATTCACATTACATCCGGTCAAATGTTTATCTTTACTATGTGGTCTTATTCATTCGGGTCTTGCATTGCCGGTTTTCAGCAGGCTGTGGCCGTGTACTCTTCTTGTACCAGCCGTCATGATTCTGGGCTAACTTCCACTTGTCATGTGTGAAAACCATGTGACACAGCTCACTCCAGACATACCCAAGAGGTCCAAATGTGCACTAGTAATAAAGTCAGAAAGACAGATGTTTCTTTCAGGAATAAATGGTTTCACTGTATACCACCCATCTCTACTCTAATTCCCTTTACTCATTAATACTTTCTCCGCATTAGCATTACTAAAATAGCTCCATTTAGTTTCAAGCATGCAGACACAAAGCATGTGAGTCTTCAAGAAGCCATATTAGTACCTTCTGCTCATGCGCAAGAATTTCCCTCCAAGCGACAGCTCGTCATACTGCGTAGATGCAGTTGAGGAATTCGCAATAAGGATTTCCCGTTTGCAGCCACTCAAGTTATTCATGTTAACAAACACATACGCAAGCTTCACTAACGATCGTTGTTATGTGGTGTGTATTAGTTTTACACAATACGTCATTAGTAACATGTTAGGGAGTTAAATCAGAGGATTGCTTTTGAGCAAATCTCTTTTTTACGAGTCCTTGCTCCATCAATCCCCTCTCTGATGGCATTCTGAGCCATCACAAAATTACCCATACCAATCAGATGCCAACTTTAGCATATCTCAGTTTTTTTCCTCCCTTTTTGTTCTTAATCTCATCTTTGTTTTCCAAATCTTTTATCCTCATATATATACAACTTTCCTTTCATTTCTTCTAACTGAATCTCTTCAAACATCCTCTTCTTTACCTTTTCATTCACTTCATATCTTCTTTTTCCTTTGTTTATGCAACATTTACACCATATCATTATTGTTATTGTTATACCAACTAACAGAAGAATTATTTGACCTAAAATACTTTTTCCTAAATCAGAAAACCAAGCCCCTATTGAATAAATACTCTTTGTTAGTCTTTTCCATACACTGTCAAACTCCAGTGGTTTCAAATCATCATGAAGTTTTGTAATATTTTTAATATATCCTCTAATTTCCCTGCTTTTATCAGATATGTAAGGGCAACAATGTTGAACTTCCAACATTATACAGACTCCGCCCTCTTTTGCCAATAATCGCAACCATTTCTGTATTAATCATCGAGAAACCCCCAGCAGTATCATTCGAGAAACAATCAAATACTGTTGAAAACTGACAAAATCTATGTGAAATTAGAATGACTCACACTGAAGGTATCAATGCACCAAAAATGTCACCTATTATTTCTGAATAGCTAGCTCTCTTTCTTCGTGTTAGTTCATTTGTGCTTTCATTGCTTCCAGTGATTCCATGATATATTTTTGGAAATACTATCCCAAAGTAGCAACTCCTGTACCACCGTGCAGGCAGCTTATAGTAAGCATTATTCCCTCACACATAGTAAACCCCAGGGAATACCGGATCAGTTACCCCTTTTAGTCCCCAAACTCCCAGAATTAGGAAGTTTTGTTCACATTCACTGGAACCAATGAATACGTTATTATAACCTGTCTTTAACCTATGGAGGCAGGTTTCCCTTTCTTCTCAAAGTTTAGGGAAATTGTAGCATGAGCCTTCATAGTTGCATAAATTCCTTCTTTACCCACACATGGAGGTACATGGGTTTTCTGTTCAGCAGCCTTCTTAATGGAAATCCTGTCTCCTTTCCTCAACTAAATTCAAAAACACTTTCTCTTCTTCACGTAATATGCATGTTAGATTATTCTTGTGTACCTTAACTAAATTTATTGACTTCATTGATAAGAAAAATTCACCCATTTACTGTGCATCTTGACTACTAAGTACTGGATTCATATTCTTTTGAATAGGAAGTTCTGAAAATACTACATCTAAGTGTGAATAATAATACTGAAGTTTCCCTGTTCTATAGAACAAACTTGTTAATATACCACATGAAAACCATATGTTAATGGTAAGTGTTGTTAAGTGACACCTTCTAATACTGAAGCTGGTAATTGCATACATACATAACAATCACTAATCTCCATTGTATCTACGTGTTGGAATAACAACTTTATAAAGACATTTAATGATGTGTCATCATCTGTCACTGTGTGATGTACATCTATCTCATCTGCTGCTTCTAATTCTACCCTATCTCCTCTTATTGTAGCTATGTTTCTGTCAGGATCTGACAGATTGTGCCTACGTGCGGACATTGGCCCAGACCATACTACATCTCTCAGAAGGCCTTCTGGGTGAAACTGTTAGTATATAGTCATGTGACTTGCGGGGTGCGACGTATGTGATTCTAGTTTGTTTTGAATACCTGTGGGAGTGGCCGACTTTTCCCCGCGGTCCAGGTTGCTCGTTCCCTGGATTGTCGTCCAATTTGGAGATGCAAACAACCTGTGTGTTGCGTTCCGCTCAGCCGAGCGTTGAACGCATTAGTTCCGAATCCTTCCGCCAGCGGCTGCGGAGGAAGACCTTGGCGGCACCTTTTTGCTCAGGAAGCTCCTGCCGTCATCAAATGATTCCGCTCAGTTGAGCGTGAATCATATTTTTTCTGGAAACTGCCAGTTTCGTGGCTGCAAGTTTAATTACTGTTTTCCTTACACACTGCCCATGCCTGATCCCTGTTGTCTCGTGGGATAGTTCCTCGTGGGATTCCGCTCTCCCCTCTGAGAGCTTGGAGTTACTGGAATTCCGGGAGGCCTGGTAAGGTCATTGAACTCTTTGAGTGTGGATTGCATGAAGTCCGAGACTTTGGTTCACTTTTGTTTTTTCATGATACTTTCCTATACGGAATTCTGAACTACGTTACTAGCCAATTCCGGATTGTTTTCTCTGGTGACATTTTTGATCCTATCTTTTTGCCACACTTCTGAAGGAACAGTTATTTTTGCTAGTATTGCAATTTGGTTCTTCTGACTCAGCCTCCATGAACTGACAACTCTTTGGAGTTTGAGTTGGTTTAGTGCCTTGCTGTTTTCTGTCAAGGGTACAGCAAGATGGCCGACGGAGCAGGAGCTTGCTAAGAGCTCCCAGTGCTTGGGATCCCACTTGTTGGATTTATCCCTGTCAGCACCCACCGCTCCGTGAAACCGATTACATGAGAGTAACAGGAGTGTAACCAGCATATTTTTATTTATTTCTGTTCTTTCTACCTCGAACGGCGGAGGGCTGGAGCCAGCTACTAGCCACTCGTCTCTCAGTCCGGATCGCCTGGAGAAATCACCACCCTCAGCGGACTGTCTCGAGCCTACGGAGGGTCGGCGGAGGTTCTGAAGTTCACCCCCTCCCCCCCTGCACCGGACTGTGGAGCCTACACGGAGGACCAACGGAGGTTCTGAAGCTCACCCCCTCCCCCCTGCACCGGACTGAGGAGCCTGCATCGGATTGTGGAGCCTGCATCGGATTGGGGATATAGTGAAGGGCTCCTGCTCCCATTGAGTCTCCTGCCTGCGGAGGGCCAGGGGGCGATCTGAAGCTCCCCCCCTGCCCCCCCTGCACCGGAGTGTGGATACCCTGCAGGGCTCTTGCTCCCGGCTTGCCTCGATCCTATGGATGCTCTGCGGTCGTCTTGAAGTTCACCCCCTCCACCGGACTGTGGATACCTGAAGGGCTCCTGCCTCTGAAGCCGACACTTCACCCTAGCCCCACCGGCTGCCGGATGCGGGACGACAACGCCATCCTCGTCCTGGCCCCACCGGCTGCCCGCCGCCAACCTCTCGCCTTTCACAGTGCCGCAGTGGAACGCAAACCATCGAGGCGCAGAACTCAGCCTCTAATGACCTCGCTAGGAGTATTTGCAGCAGGTGTCTCGCGGCGCGGTAAACCTGCTGCTGAAGGCGACTACCGGTGCTGAAGCTCACCCCCTCCCCCCTCCCTTGCACCGGAGTGTGGTGACACTATATGCAGAGCGGTCGTCCCGCTCTGCACAACGAAAAGTACAGTGGACATCGGCACTGATGTCCTGGTCCTCACCTCGCAGCCCCTCGCTGCCCCCTACTGCCACCCAGCTGCCCGCTGCTGCATCGAGGAGTCTGGCACTCGGGGCTGCAGTGACATTATACGCAGAGCGGTTGTCCCGCTCTGCACAAAGAAAAGGACACCGGACCCCTCCCCCACTTTCGACCTGAAGCAGGGACACCTTCCTGAAGGCAACAGAGGACACAGATAGCAGCACCGGGACACGACAACGCAACCCCCCCACCTCCCGCCCTCCGCCAGCAGAGGAATCCTAACGGTCTGGAGGGCTGAGAGGGGCCTGGGACGCAGGTTGCTAGCAAACACAGGGGTATCACATTCTCGAGCAGCGCACCCGCGAGAGCTAAGCACAGTTCAACAAACAAAAAAAGAATAACTTTTTTATAGGAGTGAATGAAGTGACACATCTATGAAGCGGAAGGGATCATCATCATCATGGTCTAAAGCATTGCTCCGGTATAACTCTACGGTCAAAATTAACAGGCACACAGAAACTTAAGGTATTTACTTCTCCCACCCGCCTGCTCTCTTTTTAAAAACTAACTCCTTTGTTCAAAATGGCTGGAGCCATAAAACTGTAGCAATAAATCCCCCACCTACCTCTGTTGTCCACGAGGCCCCTCAGCTTAACTCCCCCACACAGAGATAAGAATTCCTCCCAGCTAGCCTTGAGCTCTGCCTGCTTAAACAGAAAGTGTAATCCCATCCCCTGTGCTCAAAGTAATAGCAGCAGACAGAGTACTAATATCTCTATCTCCCCTTGCCTGCATGGTTGGGAAGGGAAGCTGCTCTCCCCTGCTATCGAAGCAACAGCAACAAACAGAGGACTACTGTCTCGATCTGAACTACCTGGCGGCCATTTTAGACTAGTCTCTATTGGACTTTAGTATTTTAGACTAGTGTGAAAGAATGTCTGCCTTGGGCTAGTCAGTATCACTGGACTATTAACTAATTCACTATATAAACTGACACTAAGACCTCACCACTTTAGACTAAGCCCAACTACTGTACTCTGACACACACCTATCCGTGTCTTGCAACCGACTGTTTGCAGGTGTACTCTGATGTTTATTTCTATATTCTTATATTTTATCTATAGATTTATATTTTATCAGAACTATTCCTCCAATTGTACTCTGCACTACTCTACACAATTCTGCAACCTGCACCCATTTCTCACTTTTATCTCCTGTAACTCACCGACTGCTACCCCATATAGTGTAGGTTTATATTTTATCAAAACTACTCCTTCAAGTATACTCTGCACTACTTTGCACAATGCTGCAACCTGCACCCACTTATCACTTTTCTCTCATGTAATTTACTGACTGCTAACTCATAAGTACCTGCCTATTTTTGCAGTCTTCTACCTCTACTTGTATCTTGTACATTGCTATTTACAATTAGTTTGTGTATTTAAACACTCGTGTGATTAAGTGCCTGCATTTAGTGCAACATTATACCTCTATTTGTATTGTGTACATTTTCGTTTTTGTAAACTTGCACATTTCTCACTTTTCTTCACTGTCAATGTACCGAGCACTACCTCAAATTGTTCTGGCGAATAACTAGTATTAATATTGTTCGATATGCACCGTTTGACACCATTTATATTTTTATATTTCGTTACATTGTGTAAGCTGTACTGTCTGCTACCTCATATTTCTTCGTTCATTAGTGTACACTGTGTAAGCTACACCCATTCACACTGTTTATTTTTGGCTGGCACAGATTGCTACCTCTTTATCTTGATTATTTTGACTATCTTGTTACTCACTAGTGGCATTTGTGTACCACGTAATTTACTGTCGGAATAGTGCTTTACTCAGATTGCTACCCCTATATGTTAGCTATTTTTGTTACTCACTAAGGTCACTTGTGTACCATGTAACCTACTGTCTGCACTGTTCTTTGCGCACGTGTCGCACTATCATCTACCCTCCCACACCCACCTTTACCGCCACACTTACCTACACATATACCGCCATCCCAGCATGGAGCCCATCGGCAAGCACACACATAAAATCAACTACCCATCCGCACTCACCAAAAAAGCAGCTAAACGCTTTAAACACAACTTCCTGAGGTCTCACCCTGAAATCCCCTTTGTCGACACCTACTTCTCACCAGTCAATGGATCCCTTAACATCGATATCATCTTCCACACCTCTCGCAGAGCTCAATGGAGAAAAATGTTCCTCACACTACTCACTGTCTCCACCACCAGGAAATCCGCTCACTGCTTAACTCTCTCCATCACACCTTCCCAACTCTTCCTAGGCAGAACCACTATTACTATCTACAATAACGGGATTGTCCTAATTCAATCCACAGACAGGAACCTGGAACTACTAGACAACCTGTTCCCCACTTTCAAAGAGAACCTCTCCAACCATCGGACCTCCACTCACATCCCCTCCAGTATTATCACCCTAGACCTCACAGCCCCCACCGACAACTCTTCTTACCTAGCTCAGCACCAGAACGACATACACCTCACCTCCTCCCTCAACACAGCAGTCACTCACCCACCTGCTGCAACCACCCCACACTCCGCAATCACAGACATAAATAACCTCCCATCACACACCAGCCGACCCCACACTCCCACCCCGGTGACACCCACTCATAATACTCCCACCCATCCTCTCCCCCCTGACACCATAGACCCCGCCCACAAACCCTCTAACCTAGTTCAGCACCAGATCGACACACATAGCGACAAATCCCACACCCTGTCCACCCCCTCTCTCAGCCCCCACTTCCACCTGCTAACTAACCATACAGAGCACACCACATCTACTATCTTAACTCCCCCGCCCCACGACAGGACCATCTCCAACCTCAACTCCCCCCCCCACTCTCAGCCCTCACTTCCCTTCAGGCTCCCCTTTCACCACCATCATACACTCCACTTCCACCCCGCTCTCTCCGCCTGCCATGAATCCCCGCCTCCACGCCTCCAACCTCATCCATACTTCATCCACTCCCATCGCCCCCTTACCCTCTCTCCCTAACACCAACCCGCACGACGACAACACGGAGCCCTGCATGAACACTAACCCTCCCCCCCACCCGCACGCTAAGTCCCAGGTCAGCCACCCAACCATGACTTCCACCCCCAGCACTAATACTCACCCCACGCTAGACAAGATTATGTCCTTCCTCCTACAACTCAAAGAAGAAATTCACACCATCAAGGAAGACATGCACATCATCAAAGAGCTGCTCACCACACCCCCTAGACTCGCCTCACTCACCACCACCCCCCTCTCAACCTGCTCCCCTCCCGTCCCGACGACGCTCCTAAGCCATGTCCCTCGCACCGGACCGCGATCCATGCCCACAATCGCAACAAGCACAACCGCCGCACTCACTGGACCGCGATCCCCGCCCACAATCGCAACAACCGCCCCCTTCGTACATGCAACCCTCTATCGGACCTCGACACTCTCTCCCTCCTCCGCTCCTACGACCAAGCTCCCCTAAACCTCACAACTGCCTCGCACCTCCCCATCCCCACAATACACTCAAACCCCCGCAGATCCTCCACTCTTAACAACAGAGTATCCGTCCCAAATAACCTTAGAAAAGTCCCCCTCTCTCTAGTACCCTCTTCCTCTCCAGACACACCCCGTCTCAAATGCACTCTCCTAAACTGCAGATCGGCTTCTAAACACTCCGCCGCCATCGCTGATCTCATCCTAAGATTGGACCTTGACCTAATCATCCTGACTGAAACCTGGTTAACCGAATCCTCTACACCTATAATGGACATTCTGGTCCCCCCTAACTACCACATCATTAGGCTTGACAGGTCTGGCAAGATAGGTGGCGGAATCGCATGCATATACAGGAACAGCCTTTCTGTTCTGACAGTTTCCGTGCCGTCCCCACCCTCTCCAACTTCCTACGAATACATCTGCCTCGATATCATCAGTGATGGCAAACCGATATGCTCTCTCCATGGCATTTACCACCCTCCCAGAGACCACCTCATATTCGCCCAGCAAATGATGGACCTGATTTCAACCAACGCAAGACGACAGCTCTCCCAAATATACCTGGGCGACTTCAACCTCCATTGGAACGATCTTAACGATGCGGTGGTAAATAGTCTTAAAAGCTTCCTCAGCGCCCTGGACCTCACACAATTATGCAACAGCCCGACCCACGAGAAAAGCTCTATCCTCGACCTTATCATCGCCAAAGAGGGCGCTACTCAACTTGAGGCTATTCAACCCTGTGACTGGTCAGACCATCATATTGTTACATTTCACATCAATGAAAAAGTCAAACTCAATTCTGTTCAACCCACCAGGCCTAAAGTCTGGAAAAGAGACCTGAAAAGACTCAACCCATTATCCTTACCCCCGAACAGTCGCGACCTCCTACTCCCCCCTACTGGCGTTACAGATGTCCAATCCCTGACTGACCACTATCTTAGCGCAGTGACCTCAATAATTAATGAGGCTGCTCCCATGCAGCTAAAAAGAGTCTCCGCTAAAATCTCCAACCCATGGTACGACGGGAGTCTCAATGAAGATAGACGAGCCATGAGATTGGCAGAACGCACCTGGAGGACAGCTCCCTCTACACTACACCTGAAAACACTGAAGAAAAAGAGAAACGCCTACTTCAGGAAAATAAAGCGCTCAAAAGCAAACTTCTTCAGCCTCCAGCTCGACCAAGCAAAAAATCGCCCTAGAAAACTGTTTGAGTTAATCAGAACACAAGCCAAGGAACAACCCCAACCTCTCAGTACCTTGCACGAAGCACCCTCCTGTGAAGACTTCGCCACTTTCTTTACCCAAAAAACTGACAACATAAAGAATGATCTCCGCGCTGACGCAAGACTCCACAGCACACTCAACTGCATAATACCCACCGAACCTAAAAACAATGCAACATGGTCAACCTTTGAAACCTACTCCGAAGAAGAAATAGGCAAACTGCTCAACACCTTGAAACCTTCCAATCACCTCTCGGATCCCCTCCCTGCTAACGCTGTCAAAGATTTCATCCCACTGCTCCTTCCTCTCTGGACTAAAATCATCAACAGCTCGCTCCAAGAAGGAACCATCCCTGACTCCCTCAAAGTTGGACAAGTCACACCTTTGCTAAAGAAACCTACTGCCGACCCATCCGACCTAAACAACTACCGTCCCATTACCAATATTCCCACTCTCGCCAAATTATTGGAAAAATGCGCTCAACTACAACTGACTAAACATATCGACCTGTTTGATCTCCTCAACCCGCATCAATCAGGCTTCCGAACAGGACACAGCACTGAAACAGCTATGACTCACATAATTGACGACGCCCTTCAAATCCTAGACCAAGGTGATACCTGCCTCCTCATCCTGCTTGATCTCTCTTCGGCATTCGACACTGTCAAACATGAGAAGTTACTCGATCTTTTGAGCACAAGAATGGGTCTTTCTGGGACTGTTCTCAAGTGGTTCACCTCCTTTTTACACAACAGGTCGCAAAAATTCAAGAGTAACAACCTGATGTCCTCTCCAATACCTGTGTCGTTAGGCGTCCCCCAAGGATCTTCCCTATCACCAACCCTGTTCAACCTAGTTATGGAACCTCTCACCACCTTGCTCCAAGCATCCAATGTACTTTTTCACATGTACGCAGATGACACCCAACTATATCTCAAATTACAATCCCCCAACGACATTTTACTACTGAACTCTACGATCAGAAGCACCCAATCCTGGCTTGCTGATAATCATCTCAAACTCAATGCTCTGAAAACAGAATTCCTGCTGATCACACCTCCCGCGAAGATCCCCATCACGCAAACCTGGCTTAAACAGTTAACTGCACTCAATGTCCAACCCATCATAGTGGACTCAGCGAAATCTTTAGGCATAACCCTCGACTCCAACCTTAACATGCAGCATCATATCAGCAAGGCTACTAAGGGAGCGAACTTCCAAATCAATACACTGAGGAAACTTAAACCCTTCCTACCAGCCAAAGACTTCCAAACTGCAGTACAAGCTCTAGTAATCCCGCAAATTGAATACGGCAGCACCGCCCTTTGCGGTCTCCCGTTAACCAGCACTGCACCCCTAAGAGCCTCTCTAAACGCTGCAGCCAGACTCATCACTGGATCAAAAAAACACTCGCACATCACCCCTGATCTGAAAACACTGGACTGGCTGCCTTTTGAAGCCAGAATACATTTGAAAATCGCCTGCATGACACACAAGGCTCTACACCTGAGCTCTCCCGGATACCTCACTCAGAAGCTGTCAATCTCTGGCGGCTCTAGAAAAACTAGAGGCACAGACAATCTTCTGCTAAAACCTCGAAGATTCCGGAAGGTAAAAACCTATAAACGCTCTTTCTCAGGAATGGCACCCAGGATCTGGAACTCACTCCCTCCTGAAACCAGGCTCATCTCCTCCTTCACACTTTTTAAGAAAGAAGTAAAAGCTATTTTTATGGCCAAATACACTTGACCTATTAGCGTGGATTTGGAAAGACCCTGCTCCGACCTGTATTACTTTGTTCGAACTCTATGACTATGTATTTCACCTGAATTATTGTTGCTACTAACTATCTACGCACACATTTAAATCGCTGTTCGAACTCTATGACTATGTATCTCACCTGTATTATTGATGCTACTGACTATCTATGCACACATTTAACTGTTATATTTGTATTATTGATGTGCTGTACTACTTATGTGTCACCCCACTCTCTTGCTGGCATTCCCAGCCGTGTAAAGCGCTCTGATATCTGCAAAAATCCTGTTCGCGCTATATAAAACTTTCAAAATAAATAATAAATAAGGGTGAATGAAAGAGGGTATGTATGTGATTTGATGTATACATAATGATGGTTGGTCATGGTGAATGGAAGGATTAATGTATGTTTTGGTTTTCAGGTCCAGACAATATCTGAGGTGAAAGAAGCATCTTGCCGTAGAGAGAGAGGAAAGGGGTCCCCGAGTATCGCTGTCTTTCATGGTATGGATCAAACTGTAGTGAGAAATGTATGAGAGTAGCGAGGATATCATAACCTGTTAATGTTTTGCTTATGTTGTTACAGGTGTCCCCTATCCACCGCTGTTCCCTCCCTAACCCTATCCCTCGCTTGATTACTCCATGCTCTGTGTATATATATATATATATATATATATATATATATATATATATATATATATATATATACTAGTCAGAGTATGGGGGCATCAGGAGGTGGACCCCTTTGAGCATCATTCTGATCCTGAGGAGTGAGATCATTGTTACACTTTCCGCTATTAACTGTATCATTTTTTGTTGTCTATCATCAAATAAGGTACTGCTACTGTTAGAAATATCCATACAGTGATTACTAACAAAATGCTACATATACAAGCTCTACAGCTTCTTTGAGCGCAACTTCGTTTTGGTCGTTCAGTAACCCTTGTAGTGAAGACCGGGTTCTACGGCACACATTGCTATGTTAGCATAAGGGTATTAGAAGCTTAAACTGCATTTTGCCACTTTGCCACTTTTGCACACAACACTACATGTATCTGTTGTTGTAAGTTAAACTGCTTGATTTTCTTCACATGAGAACGGTCTGCTTTCCACATCCCTAGGCTTACACGGCGATCTCAGTCGGGTACACTTTGTGATGAAGTCTTCAAGGTCAAATACCAATGTATGCTGTTGATTCAGGTTGATGGGCCCACACTCTAAACACAACATGCACACAGCTGCGAATAGCTGAAACTCGAGTGCCTTCAATATTACACTGCATGCATGTTTTCAAGAACTTGGAGAAAAACCTTTCCATCCACAGAGAGCGTAGCTGATCCTGTGATTTGATTCACCTCAGCTGATCTTGGAAGTATGGGGTTCCCCGTTTAAACCTAGAGACCTTCTATTATTATAAAACTAGCTACGAGCCAGGGGAGGGTGGTACACAAGGCGCTTTAAGACCTGTTTCCACTATCATTATAACATGATTTCTCCCTTTGTGTTTTATGGAATTGTAACAATGCTGATTGTTTTTTTTCTAATCATATGCCTGCTTATGTTAGCCAAAATACTGCATCTTAGAGCACGCAGTCAAAATAAACATTTGAAACTTTATTGTGTCTCTGATTACTCATGTTGTGGACTTGTATGAGAATAAAAATGAAAGAGTGTTCTTGATTCCCACTATTCCTGAGAGTATTCTAAGTCGCATGTTCTGGGTTGTCAACTCATTGGTAGCTTTGACACTGCTGTTAGTTGGATAGGGGTTCTGGGTACTGAGGTGAGTTTTTGGTGCATCACATTTCACTGAGGTCCTGGTTTCCTGTGCATAGTTCTGTGCATGAGCAGAATCCCTGCAACACCCTGTTTTTAGCCATTTTTGTCTAATAAGATTCCTCTTCTTTTTTTTTCTTTACTTGAAGTTCAAACTTTTTGGTTTCAAGGAGGCCTCAATTTCCCTTAATCAATTTGTGTAGCATCTAATTCTTTCTCTGTCTCCTCACCCAAGTCCAAATTTTCAAATTCTTCTAATGTTACATAGGTCCACTCAGGACCCTTGAATTTATTGTTCAAAATTCTCAGTCTTGGACTTCTTTGAGTGTTTTTCACTTTTGACTGCTTAGACTGAGTTTGACTAGTAACTTTATGTACTTGCTCAGGTCTTTCATTTGATTTTCTCAGATAGTATTTTAATCGTTTGGCTCCACCTGGCCAGTTATCACCTTTTCTCCCCCTTTTAACTTGTACTGCACTTTCACATTCTTTTTCTCTCTCTAGAGCTATTTTATTTTTGTTATATTTAGGCGCAATCTGTTCTTCCTCTTCTTCAGAATCACTATCTACCTGTTCCTGTTCAGGTCTTAGATTTGTTGTTTCGCTCACCTGAATTTGTTCATCTTCCTCTATCTGGCCCTGTTCAGGTCTTATTTCAAATTGATCATCTCCTGTCTGAACCTGTTCTTCTTCTCCTAACTTATCCTGTTCAGGTCTTACTACGATTGGTTGTTCTACTGCCTGAATGTGTTCTTCTTCTCCTGTCTGTCCCAGCTCAGGACCCTTGGTATGTCTTTTGCCTGAGTATGTTCTTCTTTCCCTGTCTGGTCCTGCTCAGGGTCTCGGGTAACTTCTTACTGAGGGTGTTCTTCTACACCCATGTGGTCCTCACTACTTTCCTGTCTGTCTAATCTTGTTTGAATAATCACCTCTGATATGTCAACCACTGGTATCCAGCCCTCCTGACTTGTGCTTGGTTGTTCCTCATCTATCGGTTCTGAATCTATCACTCCAGATACTTCGACTTCACAACCTTCAGCTATTTCAACTGGTTCATTCAGTTGTTGTCCCTTTTCAATGGGGCCTGGTACCTTTTTGGTGTAACTGGCATGAATCCAATTGGGTAAACCTGCACACTTCACTGCTGTAGTAGTGACCAGTATGACTTGTCGTGGCTCATCCCACCTGGGTGCTAAGTTCATTTAGCTTGTGTGTTTCTTCAATACCACCCAGTCTCTAGGATTCAAATAATGCGCTTGTGCTGGCTGCTTGGAAACTGCCTCTTCTCCAACCTGGTTAGAGACAGAACACACTAGGTCAGCCAATTCTTTGCAAAAATCCAACACCAGATCATCAGTTATATTCATCAATTTGTTACCAGGAATTAATGCTTGTCTCATTGCCCTTCCAATGAGTATTTCATGGGGATTCAATCCTGTCTTTCTGACAGGAATACTTTTGAGTCCCATCAACACAAGAGGCAATGCATCTGGCCATTTCAGTGATGTGGATGCACACACTTTACTTAACCTTGATTTGATTGTGCATTTAATTGTTCAACCACTCCAGAAGCCTCTGGGCGGTATGCAAAGTGCAGTTTTTGCTCCATTTTGAATGATTCACAGATTAGACACATTATTTCATTATTAAAATAAGGTCCTCTATCTGGTTCCAAAGTGACTGGAAAACCAAACCGAGGTATCAACTCCCTCAACAGTAGTTTGGCAACACTGAGGTTGTACTGTCTCCTTGTGGGGTATGCTCCCACCCATCCTGAAAACAAGCACACTAGTCTTTGACAAGGACATACTTCATTCCGTTGCTTGGAGGCAACTCTATGAAATCTATCTGTATTCTCATGTATGGTCCTTCTGCCTTTCCAATGTTTCCCCAACTGACCACTGTCTTCCTGCCTGGATTTTCCTGCTGACAAATTAAGCATCTGTGGCAAAGGCTCTATGCAACTGCCCTAAACCTTGGATTGTACCAATTTTGTCTGAATGGTCTAATCATGGCATCTCTACCTACATGTGTGTCTCCATGATACATTCTTGCCATTTGAGGGAGTGATCAGTCTGGCATGACGGGTCTGCCATCAGTGTACACCCATACACCATCCTCTGTTCTGCTTTCACAACCTGATTTTATCCAGTTTTCCTTTTCGCTTACCTCCACTTCATCCTGCAACTGTCTCACCTCATCCCATGTTTCTAAGGCTAAGAAAAACATAAGTTGACAGCTGATTTCACTTGTTTCAATTTTTCTGTTTCGTGCCATGTTATTCCTTGCACAATATTGAGCAATCTGGTCAGCGTATCTGTTATCCGCCGCTACATAGTCATTTCCTGACTGGTGAGCAGCACACTTGACCACTGCTATTTCTTTTGGCAATTGTATTGCTTCCAATAATTCTTTTACATTTTTACAGTTTCTGATAGGGAAGCCTGAAGGAGTCAGAAATCCCCTCTGCATCCATAACTGGCACAACCCTGCAACCATATTGACTGTCCTTAAATATGGTTATTTTCCAATTTTTTTCAATTTTGCATGCCTTTGCTAAGGCCACCAGTTCAGCCACTTGTGCAGACTTGACTCACAGTAAACGGGATGCTTCAACAACCCCAGATACATTGCACACAGCATATGCTGCACTGAGTCCTCATCCCTCCAGTCTTAGGCATAAGCTATCTACAAATGATTCATGATCTGGGTCTTTCAGAAATTCCTCTTTTATATCAGGACGGGGCTTGGTGCGCATATCAGTCACATCCAAGCAATCATGATCTACTTCATCTTACACTTCTTCACAACCTGGCTCTGGTAATAGTGTGGCTGAAGTTACCATTGTATACCTAATTACTGTAACATTTTCTGCTCCTAGAATCACTCTTTCATACTTAGTCATTCGACTAGGGGGAAGGCGCTGTGTTCGAGTTCTTGTTAAAAGGATCTCAACTGAATGTGGGACATAGAATTTAACTGGACATCCCATCGCAATTGACTCACTCTGCTCCAAACTCATACAGGTAGCAGCTACTGCTTTAAAGCAGCCAGGTAAAGCTGAAGCAACAGGATCCAAGGTAGCACAAAAATATGCCACTGGACGTCGACTTAATCAATGCGTTTGTGTCAAAACTGAAAGAGCACAATGTTTTCTCTCGCAACAAAACAGTGCAAATTCTTTTTCATAATCAGGCCCACCTAAAGCAGGGGCCTCACACAGACAATTTCGTAAATTCACAAATGCTTCTACACATTCATCGTTCCAGACAATTGGATCCCTTACTCTTTTTCGTGTCATCTGAATCAATGGCTTTGCCAGCAGGGAAAACCTAAAAAAGCCACTGCCGACAGTATCCAACCACTCCGAGACACATTCTTATTGCCGTTTGCGTTCGTAGTAACTGCATTTGCTTGATAATTTTTATTCTTTCTGGGGTCACTTTTCTCACTCCGTCTATCAACTTTTCTGGTGACACTTTGCGTCCTCCATCAGCCTAATGGTTCAGTAATGCAATAGATTCAGTAACACAATCTTCTCGTGATTTCCACTAGTAAGTCATCAATATATTGTACCAGGACTGAATTTCTGGGCATGACTAATGTTTCTAGGCACTTCTTTAGAATCTGATATAAAAATTGAGGGACTCTCTGTATACACTTGAGGAAATCGGCACCATGCCAAAATACGGTTTTCAAACTTAAAGGCAAAAAGGTTCTGGCTATCTGGGTGCAAAGGAATAGAGAAAAAGGCTTGGCATAAATCAATTACTGTAAACCAACCTGCATTCCAGAGTATCTGATAAAGAATCACTGCTGGATTTGGTACTACAGGACAACAAGGCACTACAATTTTATACATTTTTCACAGATCCTGCACTATCCTGTATTTTACGCTAGGCTTTTTAAGTCCCATTATAGGGGAATTACAAGGACTACTAATTATTTCCTTTAGAATGCCCAGTCTAATAATTCGGTCAATTTCTGAAGTAACTCCTGCTTTCATTTCTGAACTTATTTTGCATTGTCGGGTGTTGGGATAAACTGCACCTTCCTTTACTATCATCTTCACTGGATCTACATTTGATATTAATCCAATTTCCTTTCCTGTGAAATCCCATACTTCTGGGTTCACTGTTATTTTTCAATTCTTCTGGTAAATCATTTATTGGCATCAATGAATACACTTCATCTACTTCTGTGCCTTGTTTTGCTAGCATGATTTTATATACTATATGTTCATCAGGGGTTTGAAATGCAACACCATCCGGTGTGCAGTAAATCGTGAAATTCTTTTTACCCAACAGATCTCTTCCCAATAGATTAACTGGGCTAGAATCACAAACTACAAATCTATGTATGTCCTTAAAATGTCTAATATGCACTTCCATTGGTTCTGTGATTGGGGTTCTAATCTGTTGATTCGAGATGCCTACAACTTGGATAGAATCTCCCGAGGGGGGTAGGTTTGGCATGTCTGCTGGTCTCACAGTAGAACGGGTAGGACCAGTATCCAATAGAAAAGTGATATCATTACCTTCCACTTTCCCATCATCAAATAGACCTGACTGATCTACCGGCAAGGATGCACCAAGTACGCACTCCTCTTCCTCCCCCCCAGGCACTGTCATTGCAAGTGACTAATTTCATCATCATTATTCAGTAAAAGATATTGTGAAAGCACAGAATTTTCTTACCACTTCCTCCTTGAAATCCGGTGTCCACCCTATTCTTTGGTTGGTTCACAAAATTTGGCATAGGACCTGGAGGCACCTGACCCTGTGGATTAATTACTTGCTGCGGCTCATTCATAAGCATTTCATTCTGCGTCTGTGGATTAAAATTTTGATTTGGGCCATTATTATTCTGAATACTCTTACACTCGTTCTTTCAATGTTCAAGCTTTCCGCTCGCATGATAAGGAAGCTTCTTCTTTGCATCCTCTCGGTTCATTTGTCCTCTAGATTTTCCACCAGTCACCACCTGATCATTCTCAGTCTGTTCTCTTTCAACTGACTTTCAGTTTGATCATTCAACTTAATTTCCTGCTGTTCTGCCAATTTTACTTGTGCCCACATCATTGTCTCTTTTAACTTTCTATGCCTGGCCTCAATATCATCTCCACAATACTTTGCGTACTTCAAAATATCATCTATAGGCTTTCCCTGCCAGCACAACATGTGCTGCTGAATCATCTGACAAATCTCGGGTTTCAGACCATACACAAATCGATACACAAAATGTCCCATATTTCTATCTCCAATATTCTTGAATCCACTATACTGCTTAAACACCTCTTGCAGTCGCTCATAACACGCATGTACAGTCTCATTTGGCTCTTGAGTTGTTCTATCTATCTTTACCCAATCTGTTTTTTGGGGTGGGATTTTTCCTTTCAGAAAAGTAATCACTGGGTGATATTTCTTCATCACGTCACCTGCTGGTGCCCCAGTATTAGAATCTCTGGGGTACTTCTCACTTGGCCAATCAATGGTAATCTTGCATTCCGTCCACAAATCAGTGGGCACCACTATGTCTAACAAACCATCCAAATTCTTTAACAAAACCTTTGAAACTTTCACAAATCTTTCAACTTGTTTGTACCATTCAACTGATTGTCCTCTTAATCGTGGGAAATCATTCTTAAATGACAAAATATCCTGTCTGCTCCATGGAACATGAACATATCCACCACCAGGTACCTCTCTCATGGGGCACAATCTTTCTGCCTTTTCTGATTCTTTTAACGAAAATGCAGACAAGGCTTCCTTCGCCTGAGCTTCCTCCTGTTATCTTGTCCACCTAGTTCTCCACTTACCAATGTCTCCCCATTTTTGGAAAATATTCATTAACTCCTTAACCAGATACATACATATTCTCCAAGTCCTTATCAGTATATTCTACTCTATATGGTTTTTGTAATACTTTTGATCTCCCTATATTAATTCCCATTTCTGAGCAAGCTCTGTCAATTTTTCAGGAAATAATTCTGCATTTCTAATTATACTCCTGCACACAAACAACAATTCTTCCTCATTGTAATGATTCAATCTTTCTAGTCCCAAATTTCCAGCTATCATCTCTTCCAATTCTACTTTCAGTTTGTAAATATCTAAAATCTTTGAGGGGTGCTTTGCTTTTCTATTCCCTGTGCCCATCTTTCCAGATCTTCTGGGGTTACTGTTGCTGAACTCCTAGTTCCTGAGGGCACCACAGATCTTTGCTCTTTTGAACTAGTGGGTGTGACTCTTTTCAGGGTTTCACTCACCGATTCTCTTATCGGTAGATCCATTAATGAAATGACTGAATCACATTCACTGGCTTGATTATCGGATATTACTACCTCCTTTCTAGGATTATTCAAAGGAGTTTTTACAACTTGGGGTTTTGGACAATTTACTTTATCACCGTATAATGAAATAACAGGACCTATAGTCACTGGTACAGCCAATGTTTCAGTGCTCAAATCTAATTGGCCTATTTTCTGTATTAATTCTTCCCTATTTTATTTAACGCTTCTCTTTCTCTGTCTTGAAGCACCCTATTGACTGGTGTATCATGCAACTTTTTGTAGAATTAAGGGTGTTCCCATTACTGGTGCTCTTGGGGTGACTCTACTGGGTCCTTCTTGATACGGTGGAGGGTTTTTAGCTAAAATGTCCTGCAACAATTCATCATCTGACTCACCATATCCTGTTACATTCATGTGTTTTATTTTCTCCTTACACTTGCTCCCTGACTGTTCCTCAGCCATTAACACTGCATATAAACCTTCTGATACCATATCTCTCCTTCTTTGCTTCATCTGATCTTTCCACGACATACGTAAATAATGGGGAAAAGGTCCTAAATATCTTCCGCTCCTGTTTCTCTCTTGTTCAGTTTATTCAGTCTCCCATTCTTCTAAAGCTTCATACTGAGTTAACGTAGGTCTTGGTTCTAACTCATTCACTCTTAGTCTCAAATTCGGAAGAATTCTTCCATTAAACGTAACATTTTCTGGGAAAGGTAGAACTCCATCACTTTTGGTATATTCTAACCAATTCTCCAACCACACACAAGTATGACATCCTCTTTCCACCATCATAAAAGCAGCAAGTGTTTTCGGCGGTGGAATAGGAATTCCTACTCTAGTCAACACAGGTTTATCCTTCTTAAAGAAATTCTTAATTTTCTTTATTAATGACATCTCTTTTTCTTCCATAAATTTTGGATACTCGATGCTTAAGAGAATACTCCACAAACACTTGAAGTCTCCTGTCAGTGTGATTCACACTCTCAGTCAAATAAGAATCTGACATAAAATGTTCTCTTTAATCAGTGCTAACAAATCTTCTATTTAACGTCCAATTAAAACTCAGGCTTTCACTGTTTAATTAGCCAATACTAGTGCGGCTTCTATCTGTTAACCAACCAAACTTGTGGTCTGATCTATGCTAGAGCAGCCTTTTGTGACGTCAGTTCCACTCCTTGCTACTCACCCCTCCTTTACAAGCTGGTTCTGTTTTTAGCCCGCTGTTTCAATCAATTCCAGCGTGGCTCCCTGTGACGTCAGTACTACTCCGGCGACTGACCCTCCCTTCACAAGGTAATACGAAAACTTATTTCTTAACTTTTCTTAAAATAAAATCCGTTAGTAACAACATAAAAACATTTGCTACTCTGCCTGTTCCACTCAAACAAAGGATAGGTCTTCAATTTATTCTGGAATATCAGAATTGCTCCATCCCTTACTGTGAGTAAAAACCACTGTTTACCCTTTATTCAAGCTCGAGAGAACCGGTTACTCCTTCAGTGTTAGCCTTACTGGGTGATATAAGACCAAAGTTTCACCAGCGAACCTTCCGCTATCACTCACACTCGACCTTTAAACTAAATAGTCCCTTAATTAAGACTGCCAGCCCTGCATAGCTTCTCAGTGCTATTCCAACAGATGAGTAACCTCACTGCAGTTTGGCTTCCACCCGCTATTCATTTCCCCGGGTATTTTCCAGACGACATAAAACCGGACGCTAACTCTTTTTGTTAAGCATAAATCAATAATCAAAAATCTATATTTATCACAAACTAGTCAATAATAACCATAGCTCTGCTACCAGAAAACTGATCCAGCGGCGTACCAGCAACAGATATTCCAATTCCATATACTCACCTGGGCTAATAAACACACACTATTTGGTAAACTGCTGGAGACAAAGTTTAATAATTTTTCATACCTTAAGATTGATTATCTCTTATTCCTAATCAACCTTTCACTGATCAAAAGGCTATTTCCTCTGGTCGATGGACCATTAAATGAACTAGTTGGTGGTGCAAAATTCTATCTTAATTCTAACCTTTACACTTTAAGTAAAATAACCACAGACTCAGGAAAGTTTAAGTCTTTATCTAAAATATTTGCTTGTGAACCACTTCAAAGTACAGTACATTCAACATCACTCATAGGAGAGAAGATTCAAATAATCAAATCATCCACACATACTTCAAAACTTGAAATGACTTTATGCTCAGAAAGGAGAGGACAGCGAGAAAAGAGCACCTGCACATTCACTAAATGTATATTTGCCTAGGATGGTGTGAAGACCGACCTCCTGGCCAAAGGGCTGGTAGGGGTCCCCCGGGATTGATCTGGAGACAAAGACTTCAGGACAGGATTCAGGACAGGACAGATGACCTCTCTAACACCGACGATCATGTTGCACCCCTCTCTGACACTCTCTTCCTCCTTGATATTCTTCCACGATCTACTTTCTAAGCCTAATAATTTAGAATATTAAGCTTCTGCATTCGATTCTTCATCAGCATCCCTCACCACTCCAACAGCACCCTCGGCTCACGGCATCTCAGCAACGACGTCTCTCTAACTAATTAAAACTACCTCAATTACACCTTTTCGTTTCTCATGTAGAACCCATTAATGTTTCAATATCATAAAAATACTAACTTTGATTGGTCAGGCAAGGGGGGGAGATCATCACACCATGCTTACATATCATTCTTTTCAGTTAGCCCTTTGTTAATAAACCCCTCCCCTTAATTTGTATTCATGTTTTATTTTCCCACCCGCATGCACATTACCTTAGATACAAATGTTTAACTTTAGTATGTGGTCTTATTCATTCTGGTCTTGTATTGCCGGTTCTCAGGCTTCAGGCAGCTGTGGCCTTGTACTCTTCCTGAACCACACAGCATTCTTCCCGGCTAACTTTAACTAGTCATGCGCAAAAACCATGTGACACGGCTCACTCCAGACATACCCAAGAGGCCCAAATGTGCACTAGTAATAAAGTCAGAAAGACAGATGTTGATTTCAGGAATAAATGGTTTCACTGTATACCACCAACCTCTACTCTAATTCCCTTTACTCATTAATACTTTCCCCGCATTAGCATCAGTAAAATAGCTCAGTTTAGTTTCAAGCAAATAGATGCAAAGCATGTGAGTCTTCAAGAAGCCATATTAGTACCATCTGCTCATGCGCAAGAATTTCACTCCAAGCGACAGCTCATCATGCTGCGTTGATGCAGTTGACGCATGTGCAATAAAGATTTCACGTTTGCAGCCATTTTAGAAAGCCACTCGAGTTACTCATGTTAACAAACACATACGCAAGCATCACTAACCCTCGTTTTTTGTGGTGCATATTAGTTTTACACAATATGTAATTAGTAACATGTTAGGGAGTTAAATGAGAGGATTGCTTCTGAGCACGTCTCTTTTCTACGAGTCCTTGCTCCATCAATAGCACACGTGCCTATTGCCAACCCTCTCTGTTGCTCATACAACTCAACACAAAGATATTCCTTGTAAGCCTCTATTTGATTATTTTCAATAGCATATGATTGTGCTCATAATTATGAACGGATCTATCCCTTAAGAGGTGCTCCATCTCTTTCAATTTATTTTATGCCTTATACGTCTGTATAAAGATGATATATCTACAGTCAGCATGAACTTATGTGTTTCACAACGCACATCAGAGATCCTTCTAAGAAAAGTGGAAGTATCTCTGGTGCAGGAAGGTAAGCTCTCAACGTATGGTCTCAAAAATTAATCAGTATATCGAGAATCATTTTCAAACCCGCTTTCCTGTGCAGTTATGAGAGGACAGACCAGAGGTTTTTGGGCATCCTTTTGTATTTTTTGTATAAGCTGAAAGGTGGGTAATCTAGGGTGGTAGTTCATCAAGAATCGGTATTCTTTCCAATGTGGAGCCGCTGATCTTTCCATTCATTAATATACTGGAGAAAAAAAGTTTTTCCTAACTTGTAAGTATACTGTATGCCTTAATGATTTATTTTGTAATATTCAGCAACGTTAAACAGTTTATATGCTTCAGTCGTGTATATTTCTTTGGGCCACAACCCCAACATTAGCTCCTCTATTTGACCTCCTTACAACACCGTCTTTGTTCTCACTCTATAGGTGGTGGGAAGCATTTGTAAATAACAGTTGTAAAATGGTATCCACTAACATGAACAAGGCTGAGAACAGCCAAAATGCATTGGCGAGAACTCGGCATAAAAAAAAAAACGGCACTTGCAAACTTCCGGTGTGCGTGTCTCTTTGGACCTGCAGCGGATCGCCAGTTAGGGGCGCCAGGGCAGTGTTCCCTCCCCTCACAGACTACCCACCTCCTCCAAATATTTGCTCGATGTCTCGCAGCTTTTACAGGAAAACACACCATCTTACTGTTGATTTGTTTTTATGTAAAAAGTTGCAACATCATGTTAGCACTAGAGGGGCGGCTTTAGCGCTGGTGGCGCCAAGTGTGACAATCTTTTTTTTGTGGCCTCCCCCATAAGACCTTCCTCGTATTCCCTCAAAACCATCCTGCAAAAGTGCCCCTCGTCCCTCCCTAGCCTCTCTCTCAAATACCTTTCACTGTTTTAAAGCGCTGGTAAAGGCTGGCTTTACTAACCCACTGAGCTATCCACATAAAGTACAGATCTGTTCGTTGCAGCAGGAATATGCACCCTCTGTACTCCTTTCTAGCAAGTCAAAACTGCCACTAGACAAAACTCCAATCTCTCCCTCAAGCAGGAACGTTAATCATGAGAGTTATCAAGATATTTTTATTGCTGCCTTAAAGCTGGACTCTTTAGGAACTCTGCAGCAGGTGCTTTTAAATCCTACATTACTGCTAAGCACAGCGTCCTCTGAGGTCAGTGCCCTACTTCAGGTCAGCACCCAGTGCACTGCACCAGGCACACAGCTCTATCACCCACCCTGCTCCACTGTGCCCATTGCTGCTTTGCATAGAGCTTTGGCTCTTACAGATCGGCCCCATGCATTCACATTCCTTAGCTGACATGCTTCACAAACTTTGGGCTGCGCAGCATGTCGGCTACCGGAGCGTTGTATGTCATACTCCCATGAGGCCTATCAGAAGCTGGGGTAGAGAAAGAGAGTCGACCTCCACCCTATCGTGGCTTCTGAACAGGCAGAGAGCATATGAATAAACAAGCATTGGTTAGCCAATAGGTCTCCCATTTGGGACCTTATAAGTGTTTAGCCATGCAACAGTTGGTGTTGTTGCACCAAGGATATTATGCTGCATTACTAAATACTTTTAGGGTCCATAAAGCGAGACCTATTGGCTATGCCTATGCTTGGTTGTTTTATGTTGCTGTTCGGTTTAAGTTACTAGATCTACAGTAGCTGGACATGGTTTTTGTTAACAGTTCTTTGCATCAAATGAACTTGTTTTCATTGCTCTGAATGTTGTTTTCATTCTGGTTGTAGGAAGCAGTCATTCCTGGGGGTGTGGGGGCTGCTTAGCTGTGCGCATTTGCCGACCTTTTCAAATGAGAAAAAGCCTGGTGCAGGCGCAATTTGTGGAGTGAGTGAGCCCCAGGCAGCATGACTCACTCACACAGGAGTTCATGCACTGCACTTGCATACTCCGCATGGTTTAAGGAAACTCGCCCCACTCCCTCCCAGACATCGAATACATATTTACCACTTACGGCTGGTGGAGTATGTACCTTTTGAAAGCATGCACTGACAGCTGGTGGTGTGTGTGCCTGGTGAAAGTGTGCACTGACAGCCGGTGGTGTGCGTGCCCGGTGAAAGCATGCACTGATGGCTGGTGGTGGGCGTGCCCGGTGAAAGCATGCACTGACGGCTGATGGTGTGTGTGCCCAGTGAAAGTGTGCACTGACGGCTGGTGGTGTGTGTGCCCGGTGGAAGCGTGCACTGACGGCTGGTGGTGTGTGTGCCCGGTGGAAGTGTGCACTGATGACTGTTGGTGTGTGTGTGCCTGGTGGAAGCAGGAGTATTCTCTAGCTGTGCAAATGCACCAAACTTTGCAAATGAGAAAAAGCCTGGTGCAGGCGCAATTACAAGTGTGGAGTAAGTTAGCCCCAGGCAGCATGACTCACTCACACAGGAGTTCATGCACTGCACCTGCATGCTCCACATGGTTTAAGGAAACTTGCCTCACTCCCTCCCAGGCATCGAACACATATTTACCAAGAAACTCTGAGAAGAGCCTGCCTGCTGCATTGACGGCTGGTGGTGTGTGTGCCTGGTGAAAGCATGCACTGATGGCTGGTGGTGTGTGTGCCTGGTGAAGTGTGCACTGACGGCTGGTGGTGTGTGTTCCCGATGAAAGTGTGCACTGATGCCTGGTGGTGTGTGTGCCTGGCGGAAGCGTGCACTGACGGCTGGTGGTTTGTGTGCCCAGTGAAAGCAACTGACGACTAGCGGTGTGTGTTCCCAGTGAAAGTGTGCACTGATGGCTGGTGGTGTGTGTGCCCAGTGAAAGCGTGCACTGATGGCTGGTGGTGTGTGTGCCCTGTGTAAGCGTGCATTGATGGCTGGTGCTGTGTGTGCTCGGTGGAAGTGTGCACTGACGGCTGGTGGTTTGTGTGCCCAGTGAAAGCGTGCACTGATGGCTGGTGGTGTGTGCCCGGTGAAAGTGTGCACTGCCGGCTGGTGGTGTGTGTGCCCGGTGAAAGCACGCACTAACGGCTGGTGGTGTGTGCGCCCGGTGTAAGCATGCACTGACGGCTGGTGGTATGTGTGCCCGATGGAAGCATACACTGACGGCTGGTGGTGTGTGGGCCTGGTGGAAGTGTTCACTGATGGCTGGTGGTGTGTGTGCCTGGTGGAAGCGTGCACTGATGTCTGGTGGTGTGTGTGCCTGGTGGAAGCATGCACTGACAGCTGGTGGTGTGTGTGCCTGGTGAAAGCATGCACTGACAGCTGGTGGTGTGTGTACCTGGTGGAATCGTGCACCGATGGCTGGCGGTGTGTGAGCCTGGTGGAAGCGTGCACCAATGGCAGGTGGTGTGTATGCCTGGTGGAAGCATGCACTGAAGGCTGGTGCTGTGTGTGCCTGGTGGAAGTGTGCACTGGCGGCTGGCGGTGTGTGTGCCTGGTGGAAGTGTGCACTGACAGCTGGCAGTGTGTGTGCCTGATGGAAGCGTGCACTGATGACTTGTGGTGTGTGTGCCTGGTGAAAGCGTGCACTGACGACTGATGGTGTGGGTGCCCGATGGAAGCATGCACTGACGGCTGGTGGTGTGTGTACCTGGTAGAATCGTGCACCGACGGCTGACAGTGTGTGTGCCTGGTGGAAGCGTGCACTGATGGCTGGTGGTGTGTGTGCCTGGTGGAAGGGTGCACTGACAGCTGGTGGTGTGTGTACCTGGTGGAAGTGTGCACTGACAGCTGGGGGTGTGTGTGCCTGGTGGAAGCGTGCACTGACGGCTGGTGGTGTGTGTGCCTGGTGAAAGCGTGCACTGACAACTTGTGGTTTGCGTGCCTGGTGAACGCGTGCACTGAGGGCTGATGGTGTGTGTGCCGAGTGGAAGCAGGAGCATTCACAGTGATAGAAGACACAAATGAAACTGACGAAGAGGAGGGGAGGAAGGGTTGGAGGGAGGGGGAGTGCGAGCAGAGGAGCATGATTCACAGCTAGAAGACACAAATGTAGCTGACCAGGAGGGAGGGGGAAAAGGGAGGGGGTAGTGTAAGAAGAGGAGCCTGATTACAGCAGTAAAAACACACATGGCAGCTGTGCACGTGCACAAGCTTGTGAACGCAAGCTGTAGGCCAGCAAAAGCCTCTGGTGGCACTTTTAAAAGCCACTTACTAAATGTCTCGAAGATACAGCAAATGCGCTGTCTCAGGCGAGACCTAAAAAAGAGGAAGCTTGGTTTCAGCTTCCAGGTCATCTTACTTTGGTGGACAGTGCCCAAAGCAGGAAGCACGAAATTCAGGCCTGCCTGCTAAGCAGGAGTTGCAGCTTGGAGCACGTCAGATGAGGTAAATATTAATACTAGAATGTGGGTTTCTGAATGGGTGCATGCAAGTGTTTCTATGAATGTATGTTTACTTGCAGGTGTGGTGCGTATCTGAGAGTTTGCATGTGAGTGGATTTAGAAGTCTGTAGTGTCTTTTTTAATAGAAGAAAAACAAATGTGAGTGCATTTTCATACATACACATATTTATATGAGCACCGAAAATGTTTGCTACATGAATTATACCCAAAATCAATAGGGAATGAATCACTCGACCTGAGTAACTAGGGCTAGCAACTTTGTAATGAGAAGCCCTCAATCACGTTTAGCAAGGTCGTAAGGCGGTATATCTTGGTTCTCCACCAAGTCTAAAAACATGTAAGCCTCATCATTGGGCTCCCTTTTTGTAGTTCGCTTACCTCTAACAGGAGGAATACCACTGGTTATTGCAGTAATGATTGAAAATAAGGTGAAAGTGCTCAAGTGAAGTGACATTTTAATTTGAAAACTTGTATATCTTTGACCAAAAATGTTTTAATGAGTCAGGAATCAAGTGCTACTAAAAACAACGTGGTGCGTATGTGGACGGGTTACTGGTCCTACGCAATACTAGTGTCCAATGAATAGGTCGACATGTTTCAGCCCTATGGGTACGCCTGGACGGTTGATGGGGCTTTCTTCAGAACCTCAAATGGAAGTGTGGAAGTATCCTCCGCTGAAGAGATAAATGCAATTCTATCCTTACCTTCACTGTTGCAGGACAGTGACACAACACAGACATTGACACAAACTAACGATTGGGATGAACTGACAGAGATGAAAAGAGAACAAATATGAACTGCCATCCTCTGGATCATTATGACTGAGAACCTCAGGGCAAACGCGGCAACGAGAGGACTTTGGGTCCATACTGCCCCATGCATTTTCCTACAGGACCTGGCCTTTCTTAAAGTTTGGTTCGGGATATCATGGAAATGTACAAGGGACTATCTAGTTCTTATTATTAAAACAGCAACTAGACTTACGGAAGCCCTTACAATCAAAATCCAAGTAAGTGAAACCAAGTTGAAAAATATGGTACACATCACTGTGTACAAGAAAAGATTAAAAGAGATAAATAAAGAAATGAACAAAACAAAAGAATACATAACACAGAACAAAATACAGAAACTTGGTAAAGATTTGAAGAGATTTTCAATGGAAAGAATCCACCCATACACCAGAAATGACTATAGGGCACCAGACCAACAATCTGACAATGAGTCTAGTGGAGGTTCCTCAGCAGAAGGCTAAGACTGGAGTGAAAACGAGAACACAACTCCATGATATTACAAAGGCCAGAAAAGACGACAACAAAGACGGAAGCCGAATAGGTGGCATGTCCTTAACTTTAGCAATCAACCACCACCGTTATTCCAACAATTCAACCTTAACTTCCAAGGATGGATGAATCCTTACTATCGCCCCCCCCCCCCCAAGTAGGACCCCAAATGGGATCAAACTACTCACAAGGACCACCGCCTTTTTTAGGGAGAGGCCAAACCACATAAAGAATGAGAAGAAAAGGTGTAACTTGGACAGACCAACAACGACAAGTCCAGACCAGGAGCAGAACTGGAGCCAAACCGAGCACGATCATGACCAGCTCATAGTCAATCTTACAGATATCACATTGACTGAAGAGCAAGGATGAATACTGAACAGGGGTTTAAGTTATGTTCCTACTCCCCCACTCGACACATTCAAACTGCAGTGTAAAGTAGCCGAATTCTGCAGGAAACTCAAGTTAAAAGCATTTTTCAATAATAAGGAGGAGGCCCCAATGGATGGTGACACCAGACTCAGAGAGAAATCAACTTTCTGTCCCTTGAACCACCAAGTACCGGTTGAAATACAAACCTTTTAACAAGCAGAGATGAAAGAAGTAGAGGACCTAAAAGACCATGCCAAGAAACCCTTCGTCAACATTTCAAGAGCAGAACAATAAGCATTAAATGAACTCAGAAATCATGATGATTTGATAATCAAACCAGCTGATAAAGGGGGAGGCATAGTCCTGTTATCCAAAGAGGGCTATAACCAACAGTGCCTCAAACTCCTAAGGGATCAGAAATTTTACAAAGAGATCAGCGTTGATCCAACACCAAGACTACAACCGACATTGGAATTGATGGTCGAAGAGGCTGAACTTAACAACTGGATCTCTAGGAGCGAAGCAGAATTCCTCTGAACTAAGACGCCAGAATACATTATTTAATTCTCTTCCAAAGACACACAACGACTGTCGACCACCTCCAGGGCGCCCAATAGTCTTGGGTATTGGTTCTGTCTTAGAACCTTTTTCACAATTTGCCGACCAATACCTGAGACCACTGGTGCAAAAAACACTGACATACCTCAAAGAAACCAGAGACCTACTCATCCAACTTAAAGATCAACCATATCTAAAGGAAGATATGCTACTCGTGGGTCTTGATTTTGAAAGTTTATACACAAGCCTACCACAACAGGAGACATTGAAAACCTTATAAACTATACTCTTCAATGAGAAGTGGGACTTTAAAACCACAAGACATTTCGTATTGGAATGCTGTAGATTGGCTCTCACTGAAAATTATTTTGAGTACAATAACTCCCTATACCTCCAATGCCACGGTACATCAATGGGCAGCACATTTGCTCCAAGTGAGGCAGGTTTATATGTGAGCCAGTTTGAGAACACCTTCATACATGATGAGAGCAATCCTTTCTTGCCTAGGACACTGAAAATCTACAGGAATTCCACAGGTGGATCAACGCAAGAGACAAATGCCTTAAGTTCACCTACACTGCACATAAAACTGAACTTGACTTCCTAGATATTGCCATCTATGTTGACAATAATGAACTAAAAACTAAGACTTTCTTCAAACCTACCTCTAAGAACAGCTTGCTATCATTCAACAGTTTTTATCCCCGGCCGCTGAGAGAAAACCTCCCATACAGCCAATTTTTATGTCATAGACAAAACTGTATAGACGTAGGGGTATACAAGACACAAGCGAAAGATCTTAGTCAAAAATTAAGAAACCAAACTATCCTGAAAAGATAATCAACCAATGCCAAAAAGAGCAAGGAATCAACAGAGAGAAAGCCTCCTTGAAACCTCCTTAAAAGAACCGAACCCAGACTTGAGGACTTTGATGCATGTGGCCCTAAATGTGTATCTATGGGCCACATGCATCAAAGTCCGGTTTTGCGATTCCTTATTTGCGATTTTTAGGGAATCGCAAATAAGGAATCGCAAAACGGGATGCATGATTTAAATCGCATAAAATTTGCCATTCGGTAAAAATCGCAATTTTTACCGAATCGCAAATATTATGTGAATTCCAATTTGCGATTTCGCAATTCCCATTGATTCCTATGGGCCAAAAGGCCATAGGAATCAATGGGAATTGCGAAATCGCAAATTAGAATTCGCAAAATGTTAATGCATTCCATGGGTGCAGGGGGGGGTCCAAAGGACCCCCCTGCACCCCTGAAATGTATTTTGAAGTGCATGTTTCACACACACATGTCCTAAGGACATGTGTGCCTGTAACATGACAATGTTTTAAAATGCAATTTTGAACATTTTAACACATTTTCGCAAATTACCACGAGGTTCAACCTCGTGGTAATTTGCACCCCCTAATTGCGAATTCGCAATTTTAAAAGTAATCATGCATTGCTTTTAAGGAATCGCAAATTTGCGATTCCTTAAAAGCAATCGCATTTTTGAAATTCGCTAAAAATAGCCATTTTGCCAAAAATGCTTGATGCATTCCAAAAACCTATTTAGGAATCGCAAACGGCCGAATTTAGCGATTCGCACCGTTTGCACTTCCTAAATAGGTTGATGCATGTGGCCCTATGTGTCTTTTAATTATTTTATGTTAACACTGTTCTGGCCTTTTTTGTAGTTTTTATGTAGCGCAAACAACTCAACTGTATTGGAGTGCTTTAGTAAGCGCCACTGACATCAAACAAGGTTACATTAATTTTCTTAAGACACATGGAAATTCTGGGGCAGATTTACTAACATTGAGGCAGTTTAACACAGCAGGACAACTTGCTGCGCTGCATCAAATGGAGAGGTCAGTAATGTGGCATTGATAGGAATATATCAATTCAAGAAGTGTTTGTAAAGTGCTGCTAATCATCCCTGGGGGTATCCAGGCACTATGCAGTGGGTTTAAGTTAAAGAGACAGGTCTTGAGTTCTCTCCTGAAATGGCTGGACGAAGATGCAGCGCTTAGGTGAGGAGGGAGGGTGTTCCATCATTTGGCAGCTAGGTGAGAGAACGAGCGTCTTTTTGTGTGGCTGCGGGGGATGGGGGTAGTCTGTGCGAGGGCAAGGTGTGCAGTAGAGCGCAGGTTCCTGGTGGGTTAGTGAAAGGTCAGGCGGTGGTTCATGTAGTGTGGTCCAATGTTGTGGAGGGCCTTGTATACATGGGCATGGAGCTTGAATTGGCAACACTTGTGGATGGGTAGCCAGTAGAGGTCTCTGAGGTGATGGGTGATGCGTGTACTCTTGGGTAGGTTGAGGTTCAGTCTGGCTACTGCGTTCTGTATAGTCTGGATTCTTTGCACAAGTTCGGAGTTTGTGCCCGCATAGAGAGCATTGCCGTAGTCAAGTTGGCTGGTGATGAGGACCTGTGTCACTGTTTGCCTGGTGCTGGTGGGAAGCCATCTGCAGATTTACCAGAGCATGTGGATGGTGTTGAAGCAGGATGATGCGACGGAGTTGACTTGGATCTAAGGGTGAGCCTGCTGTCCAGTTTGCTGCCGAGGTTGCAAGCATGGTCTTTTGGTGTGGGGGTTGGTCTGAGGTTCGGTGGCCACCAGGAGTTGTTCCAGAGGGTGGTGCATCTGCCAAAGAGTAGGACTTCCGTCTTGTCTATATTCAGGTTGAAGCAGTTGTCTTTCAGCCATGTCGCTAGGTTCCTCATGTAGTTGTGAAAGTTAGCCTTAGTCTGGGTGGGGTTCGGTGAGAGTGAGAGGGCTAGTTGGGTGTCATCAGCATAGGAAATGATGCTAATGTTATGAGATCTGACGATGTCTGCGAGAGGAGCCATGTAGACATTGAATAGAGTGGGGCTGAGGGATGAGCCCTGGGGTACTCAGCGGAAAGTGGCCTTAGGGTGCAAGGCAAAGGGAGGGAGGTGGACTCTCTGGGTGCATCCTGTGAGGAAGGATGCTATCCATCTGAGTGCCTTGCTTGTGATTATGATCTGGCGCAGTCGTTGGATGAGGGTGTGGTGTGACACTGTAGAAGGGAGCGAAGAGGTCAAGGAGGATGATGGTTGCAGTTTCACTCGGTCTATTAGGGCTTGGTTGTCGTCTGCGGCTGCAATGAAGCTGTCTCAATGCTGTGGTTGCCCCTGGAGCCTGAGCCCTGCAGAGCCACTCAAGGTGGCTCAGCATGGCATAGTGAATCTCACTTAAGGGTGTGCAGTGCCCTTCCATCACCAAACCCAAACAAATCTATTGGTTTCAACCAGTAGAGGGGGCAATCAGTCTTCCCACTCTCTAATCCTGCATGGTGTTATGATAATAACTATGTGGGTGCAATAAACAAACATGTGCTTCAGCCTTTAATGTTGGTATGGTTAAATATCAAGAAAGGCTGACAGAAACAGGGTACAGTTCTGAATTTGTTTGCAGCTGGTTGACCACTATTTCTGTCACCATGCACAGCCTCTTAAGCACTGATAATTGTTTTGAGGATGCTTGTGAACCATGTGTGTTTTCCAACAGTAACTGAAAATACATTGCACTATTGACTGTTGTTTACATTTATTTTATTTTGTTTTATTGCTGTACATGGAATGTCTCAACTTGCCTGCAGTACATTTTACCAGCATTTGTATTGCTGTTAACTTCAAGGTGTGCTAATATGAGTTCTAGCTCCAGCTATTCTGGCTAAGCCCTTCCAAGCAGAAATTCATTCATACATATGGCTCTGATTCGCATTGTTAAAAATCAAGATGGAAATGTGAATTTAATAAATGAAGGGTATTATGATATGTTATAGCCATTTTTAACTTCCTATATTCTAACTAGTTTTTAAGGGAAATTTGAGGAAACCCTACTATTTTGCTTCCATTTTATTACAGTTGTCTTGGGGAAATTGATCACCAGCACCCTGGAAGGGAGGAGCTCTTGCCTGGCACCCCACAAAAAACACTGGGATATTTCATTCAGCACCTTTGGAGTTTTAACCAATTTACATAAAACTTTTACAGTAAAATATGCCATTTGGTCTTGTATTTTCCAAAAGTTCCTGCAGGATAGAATCCTCACTGAACCCTTATCTAGAAAGTCAGTCTTGCTTGCTTGCGCCGATTCCAGGTACATATGTATCCTCACCCTTTTCAAAGTTCACCAGCCGGCACTGCTGTGGACACAAGTGAGAGGGGAGAAGTATATATGCATACACAGATACTGAAAAATATAAAAACAGTGTTTAAAAAATGTACAAAAAAACAATATTAAAAATAACTTGAAAATTTAAATGAACACGCATTTATCACAGTTAATCAAACAATAACATTAAAATAAATTAAACATTATAATTTCTTGGAACAATATAAATATTAAAGAAACCAGTTAAAAATAACTAGAATCAAAAATAAAAATACTAGCAAAAGTGTTGGAATTCAAAGGAGTCAGATTGTCCAATATAATTGCAATATTAGTAAAATTGTATAAAAATGTTGGGATTCGTTTTTTTTCAATCTACTATTCCTCCTCCAATATAAGCAACATTTGAGTAATTGATGGACTTTGAAGGGATAAGGTTGACTATCCCACTACAAAGTGGGCAAAATCAGGGACTTTGAAGAGGTTAGATTTACTATTTACACTCTAATCTGAGCAAAGGTAGGGGAAGTGTGGTATTTTGGAGGGGCTAAGTTGACTATTCTCACTCCCACGTTAGTAAAATCAGGGAAAGTCATGGACTTTGGAAGAGTTATATTTATTCTTCCCATTCCAATTCAAGCAACAATAGGGAAAGTGTTGGACTTTGAGATGGGGTTAGATATACTATTCCCACTCCTATGTCAGCAAAATTAGGGAAATGTAAGACTTGGGAAGGGTTAAATATACCATTCCAATTCCCAATCATTCTAATGTAATATATGCTTTCTAATCAACTAAAATAAAATGTAATTAACAAAAAACTAAATGAAAATAAATATAGTTTGCTTTCAACACAAACATTTGAAATACATTATTAATAAAGAAATAATAACACAAAAACAATACAACTATTAAACAAATACAGGTTAAACCAATCATAAAAATAAAATGCATTTTACAATATTTATTATTAAATAAACTTATCAATGAAAACCTATTACTTAGATTATATCAAATAATTTATATACCAAACAATTACACAATTCACATAATTAATAATACATTAAATATTTAATTAAAGTACATTTAAAAATTGTTTAAAAAAATGTCTAACATTTATAATTTAAATATCTCCTGGCCTTTCCCCTACAAACTCAACAACTCATTACTAAATTATAAATTAGTAATTGAGCCACAAAATTATAAATCACAAAAACGCTTATAAAATGTAAATAAAAAATGAATCAATTAAACAACTAGCATGATTAATTACCAAATACTTAATTAATATTGAAAACTAATTGTACAACAAATAATTTTATTAATGTCCCACCCTATTTCCGTACAAACTGTTCAACCCACTACTAAACTATAAATCAGCAATTAAACTATGTAAAAATAAAATCACACAATACTATCTACAAAATACATTTAAGCAATTAAATATGTAAATAACATACACAATGAATTATCCTTCCACCCTTCAAACCCTACAATCTGCTACTAAATTATAAATTAAAATTCAGTTGTAAGAAAATCAAACAAAAAAATTAAAAAAATTACATTAAAAATATCACAACCTAAAAAAAATAACTAATATATACTACATTATTTAAAAAAAACTATATTTAATGCAACTCTATTAAACTATATTTGACAGCATCAATACTTTTTATTCTGCTATCTAGCCATAAAAGCACATGAAAACATCACAATATACAAATGCATAAAAGCAATAAAATACTATAAAAATAAAAATGGTTCAGAGTGTAAAATTCATTCAATTACAAAACAATGAACTATATCCAAGCAGTACTCTGAAGGATACATAGTGACTCTTTATATCAATTGCTGTCCACAAACAATGGGGTCATTATGATTGCGGTTTTTCCGCATCCTCGGGGCCGGCGGAAGCCACCGCCGGCCCCGAGGATGCAGAAAAATCGCAGCGGACTGACCAAAGACCCACCGCCAGATTAGGATGGCTGGTGGGTCCTGGTTTCCGTCTGCAGCTTTTCCGCCGCGGTCGGATTACAACCGCGGCGGAAAAGCTCTAATATGGTGACTGTGTCTTCCAGACACCGTCCACCATATTAGGATGGCCATTAAATTATGCTTTTCCGCAGCGGGTTTTCCGCCGTGGAAAAGCATACGGAACTTCACTGCGGGGGCCCATTGCGGGCCCCCTAGGTGAAGGGGGGTGGGGGGTGCACATGGGGGGTACCTATGGTACCCTCTGCATTTGCATGCAGAAAGCGGCAGGCACCGCGCGGTGCCTGCCTCTTTCTGCATGCAAATGCAATGCGTACATTTTTAACATTGCCGCGGGTGCAGCTTGAAGCTGCACCCGCCGCAATGTTAAAAATAGAGGATGTGACCGCCAGGGTGGCGGTCACATCCTAATTGCACAGGAGGGAACTCCGCATGCCATGCGGAGGTTCCCTCCTGCTCTGGGGTCGCGGACGGACGCAAGTCCGTCCGCGATCCTAATCGACCCCTTAAATGTATTGTAAATCCAATCTAAAATCACTGCGGTATTGCATATCTAAAAAGAAAAAGCAGGCAGGGAATGCAGGCCTTCAACAGGCTACCCTTTACGTCTAACACTCCACATAAACAGGAAGCATTAAATAGCAAATACAATAAATTGTCTGGCATTGCTGTTCAGAATTCTAATCACTCCTCGAAAGTCCCAAATTCTCAGGTTATGACATATCAGAAGAATCCACTTCATTCATTACCAATGATAAGTCGGACAGAAGATTACAACATGTCTGATGGGTCCCATTATCTGGGAGCAAAAGGGACAGAAGCAATCGGACTCTTTGAGAACTTGCTCCATTTTGCTCTAAAAGAGCACTGTGTCAAAGTCCCCATTCAAAATTTCATATAAAGCGACTTGGCTAGGTGAGGCTTCATCTCATCCAAAATGCCTTCTAAACTATATTCGTCTTTGACCTGAAGAAATGAAGCTGTAAAGGAACCAACTCTAGTATGCACTAAAGTTGAACCATCAATATAATGCCATTTAAGACCTTTTAACATTGCTTTCAGAACCCCAGTGGCTTCCATGGGGGTGGACCATAAGTTCCCGCCGGAAAGGCAATGCTTAACAGACCTAACCCAGGGGATCTTTGATGCCCCAGGCAGCCCCGATATATCCTCCAGACCATGTCAGTATGGTGAAAATTCAAGAGTCACCGAAAAGTCTGCACCACTGCAATAAAAGTCTAATACCCACTTTATTAACAAAGGATCTGTGACGTAAATCAAGCCGTAATGGAATAATCTAGGTACTAATAGGGAGATTGATAAGGAGGCGCACAAAATGATTTTCTAATGTCTCCAGGCATCTTACATCATTATGAGTGCAAAGTCCACCGCCATAAAGGGTCACCCCAAGATCTTGCAGGTTTTGCATCTTGAGGGCAGATAATATTGGACGAAAAAAGGAACCCTGTTGCAACCTTACAATAGTGGAGAAGTGTGGCTCAATGGTTAGAGCGGCAGACCCTGATGCAGAAGTCTGGCCCGGGACCAGGGTTCAATTCCCGACGCTGCAGGGTATTGAGCCCAAAAATGTCCACGGACTCGATAATTCTCGCTTCGGTGACTACTCGAATCACGGGTTCACACTCTGCAACTCCGAGCAATAGCTTGCTTAATCTCCACTATGGCCCCCCGCGGCGGGATGCCTGGCTTTCACCTTGGGGGTGCCCAGTACGGGTTATCTCACAGGGAAAAACCAGGACGGGTTCCCAAAGCAAGCGCTTAGAGACCGTTGGTGATAATGCGCTATATAAATATAAAAAAATTACAAATTACAAATACCCCCATAGTATTGTTCTAATTTGAGCCTACACTTCTGAATATGGGGTAACCAGTCAAACTGTTCAGTGAGTGTAAGTCCTAAGTAGTCAAATACATGAAATCTCTCCAGCAGTACTCCATTGAGAGTGGTATTAGGTTCAGTCGATGGACATGGATTAAAGACCATGTACTTGGTTTTACCAATGTTGATCTCCAGGCCCCTCTGCTTGCAGAAGAACCCAAACTAATCCAGAAGCTTCTGTATCCCCATCAGTGCTTTAGAGATCAGAAGTGTATCATCTGCAAAGAGAAGGACCGGAACCTTCCCATCAGCTAGGCTTAGGGCATCATTCTCACACTACTTTAGCTGGAGCACCAGGCCATTGATCTAAAGGAGAAATAGGGTTGGGGCTAGCACAAATCCTTGCCTCACGCCCGTTTAACCTTGGATGGGGGCTGTCAACTCACCCAGGAGCCCACATCTGACCAGGGCAATGTTGTTAGTGTGGAGCCTAATGATGACATCCAGGAGGTACATGGGGGACTCCAGTTTCAGCAAGCACCTTCCACAGAGACTCCCTACGTACAAAATCAAAGGTCCACAAAAGTAAAATTATGCAGTACTATTCACAAAATACATTTAAGTAATTAAATATGTAAATAACATACACAAATAATTTTACATAAAATAAACATTGAATTATAATTTAAATAACTTTCCACCCTACAAACTCCACACCCTGCTACTAAACTATCAATTATTAATTAAATGTAAGAAAACTATACTAAAAATGTAAAACAATTAGATTAATACAACACTTAAAATAAAACAATAACTGTTAAATAAATATTATATTTTTTATATTTAATACAACTATATTAAAATATATTATACACAAAAATATTTTTACAATTATATCCTATAAAGAAAACAATGATATTCCTACCCTCTGTATACTGTTCCTCTATAGTTTCATATTAGCAATATTTTTGATACATTATTCATGCAACGTGATATTTTTTGAGACAATATTCTTGTCATTCACTACTACTACATTCACAGACTGGTTTGTTAAAAGCATCTTAGTTTGATCAGAACCTTTGTAGTGAATTGAAGGATGTGGTTACACAGTCCGGTAATCCATCCTGAAATTTGATGAGCTTAAACAGTTAGTAGTACAGTTAGATCATTGAAAATCAAAAAACCAGAAAAGACTTGGCCTGTTTACAAGTTTGGCGGTCCGAACACCATACTGCCACCACGGCAGTTCCTAGAAAACCGTTATGCCAGCAGTGTTCCACCTACTGTATGAAGAGGCATGCAGCTTGAAGTGCCTCCTGCATTGGCCGAGTAGTTTCCACCTGGGCCACGGCGATCTGCAATGCTGGTGATGCATACTCTGTTGCCTTCAGCGTCACATTTCCTGCTGAGCTGATTGCAACAACACAGTTGTACTGGTGGTCCCTTTGTGGTAGTTCGTCAATGACGGTTGACTGCTGCGGTATGCTCGCAGCAAAGCACCACCACAGTGTCCATTAGATAGATTAAAAACTACACACCTGATGTTCTTTGCACAAGTTACATGCCACATATTTGAATGCAGTCTGTAAGTGCATAAATATAAAACAATTATCCCAGGATCCATGATATGTGTTAATCTGCAAATGTATGGCCCATCCCTAAAGCATGATGCCGACACGTATGTTACACCAACCATTTTCAAGTGTTGGAAAGTAGAGCTTAAAATTACTTCAACTACCTTGAGGCCCTGTTACTGTAACTTGAAACAAGATGCAATAGTGATCTTGCCCCGTTTCAATAGTCTGCCCTGTTACAACTGATGCTCACCACTCATGTACTGTGCAATGTACATAACATGCTCTAATCAGAGACATGTAAATAGTCAAAGTAGGGAGTGAAGAGGTTATGCTGGGAAAGCAAAAGAGGTGGATATGTCTTCTGGTCAATATATAAGAAACAAAAAGGATCCAACCCTGAAGGATATGTGTCTGTGTTCTCACAAACTAGGTGTGTCTCCTTCGGTGGTTGAAAGAAAACACAGCTTTTGTTTAAATACCCCTCCCACACCAAAAGGGCCCTTGGTGTCATGCTTCATCATGGGGGTCTTCACACCCCACTACGGGGCGGGGCATGCTACAACCTACGACTACGCTGGAGCACTATTAGTTGGACAAAACTATGTGTGTTTTTATGTAGGTATTACATAGGAGGAACAGCTCATTATAGCTCTGTTCCTCCATCTCTCTTCCCCATGTTTAACAATACCAGCTCAACAGAACATTAAAGTCTTTAGTCAGAGGTAGGTATTTTTTAACATATTCTCTCCTCCACTCACTTCTGACCCTTCCACTCACATACCTACACAACACATAGTTTTTTCCAATAGTGATCCCGCGTAGACGTAAGTTGTAGCACGCCCGGTCCCGCAGCAGGGCGGGAAGACCCCCATGATGAAGCATGACACCAAGGGCCCTTTTGGTGTGTGAGGGGTATTTAAACAAAGCTGTGTGCTTTCCACCACTGTAGGAGACACACCTAGTTTGGGAGAACACGGACACATATCCTTCAGGGGTGGATATTTTTTGTTTCTAATCAGAGACATGTCTGACTACTTTGCATGATGTTGTCCTGGTCTCCTCAACTGAAACTATGGATGGCATGAGTGACAACATGCCAAGTGTGTATTTCAAATATATGTAAGGCATAAAGGTAACTCAGCTGATAAGAAGTGTCAGGTGACCCATTGACTCTGCACTGCTCAGATGATGACTAATGCTAGATATACATCCAAGTTGTGTGTTTGCCTGTATTCTATACAACAGGCATTGGAATGGTCAAATACACATGTTACCTCTACACTGTGTTGGCTGAAATGTTCTGGAGATTTCATGTTATTTTCTTATTCCGCAAGGCAACATATTGCACATTTAATGTACTGCACTGTTCTACTACATGTATTAAATGTCTCCAAATGCCAACTTAACAAGTACAATACCACTATAACAGAAATATTTTGTTTCTTCCTAGGTCTCTACTTACTGGGACATAAATGGTGTGGATGTACATACCAAATTCTCACAAATAACAATGTTCTCTATTTCACAACAGGTCATTCTGGCAGAGCACCTGGCCAGAGCTTTCCCTTTGAACAGACTCCTACACCACACCAGGATTGAGCCCTCAGTGATGATAACACTCCTAGAAATGTGGACGTGGATGACCTTCCTGGCAAATCTGGTCAGCCTGGGCAGATGGCAACAGTGGGTCTCACTGGGCCTACAACAACACCTGCCACCCCACCTGCAACAATACAGGCAAACTCTGCTCCCTGCCTGTGTACATGGCACAGTCAGAAACATCTTGTACAACCAAGTCCTATATCCTGAGGTGGCAATCACTAGCCAGGTCACTGAAGAACCAAGAGCCAATGGGGGTGGGGGCAGCATAGGCCAAGGCCACAGCCCTGTGGGATTGGAGGTCATGGGAGGGTAACTGTGGGCCTGCTGAGTGAGCCCACTGGGGCCACACGCACCCAGGTCACCATCTACCAAGTATTGGGAGCCTATCAGGATCCCAAGGCTTGACGAGCTATGTACTAACAGAAATCCAGGAGATAAAGGAGCTGTGTTGGGACAGACACCAGGAGGTGGCTGGTATCAACACCAACATGGGTTCCCTCATTGAGGTGCAGCAGGACATCAACACCAAACCTCTGAATGGCTTTTACACCACTGCCTCCCCCATTCTATGGGCAACCTACATCCAACCCATCAATATCTGTGGCAGCCATAGGAAGGGAGGCCCTGCCAGAGGAAGACACACTTGCAGCCCCAATCTCAGCAGCAATCTTTCCCCCTCACCAAAAAGACGGTACATACACCCCAAATCCAAGAGGCGTGGATGGTAATAAACCTATCACCGCCAGTAAGAAACTTCACACCTAGTTTCCTCATGTGTGTGCAACACATTCACTTTGTGGACTATTCCTAAACACTTTTCCATTTCTGATGGGAGTAGTATTTTACACTTAGGACTCCAAATAATTTTGCATCTACAACTATGGTTTCATCCACCATGACTGACCTCTTCACTTTTGGTTTTCCCATTGGTTTGGCACTATGCTATTTTAATCACCTTAATTCAAGTGTTTACACTTTGTGGTAAATATAATTTACCGTACTAGTTTTACCATATAATTACAGACAAGTAAAAGAATAGCTCAATCAAATGAGAGTCAGAGTCCGGGGTGTCTGAGTCATACGGGCTTTAATCAGGATGGCTCGAGCCATGGAAATCAATTCCATCAATACAAGGGTTCGGGGAATATGCAATGATGGCAAAAAGATGTCAACGATTTATTAACAGTACATGACATATATAGCAAAACTGTGTAATGGCAATGGATACAGTAGGCGTGACAAGTGATAAGAACACATGTGCGTAGCAGAAAGGCGTGTACAAAGGTGTGCACGGAGGTGTGTGCTAGAAACGTCACAGAAACGTGTCACAAGTGGGTGGGTGCATAGAGGATTCTGCAGAGTCAGCAGGAAGTGCGGATGCGCGCGCAACTAGCATGACGTGACATAGACGTGTAACTGGGGAGAACTTTAACACTAGTAAAGGAGACAGAAGTCTAGGATGTCAGAACGACCTGGACCTATAACATATCTGGTATCTTATGTTTGGAGGATGTATTATCTGGAGTAAAAGGTCTCTCGGGCAGAGGCTATACTATACTGAATGCTAGTGCGCGCATATGTGTCTACGTGTCTACGTGCGGGGCCATGGGCCTACTATGGCAACGGGAACTGTAAATTACTTGCATGGAGACAGGAAGACTTGCTCTTTGCTCTGCAGCCGTGGATATGTTTACCTAAATCACTAGACAGGAATGTGTTTTCGAGGAGGCTGAACAGATAACTTGAAGGCAAAATACTGTTTTGGCAGGCAGGCCAGGTTGAGCCAGGCACCGCTTCGCTTGGCAGGAAGTAAGGCAGAGGTCAGGGATGCATCTCCACGCTGCAGCTTTCAGAGGCAGAGACAGAAGTGGTTTGAAGGCAGAAATCAGAGCCTAGCTCGGCAGAGCCAGGAAAACGTAAAAGTGCACCATGTAAAGACGTTGGCATGGCATAGTTAGGAACTGAATTATCAATCCATTCATGGTGGATCTGATAGAGGACATGTTGACGTTGGACGCAAATGTATTTGCGTCTTCAGATTCGGTTGCAGAGGGAAGTTACATGCACTTAAAACTCGTACATGGAGACGTTGGGGTACACGTTAGGGGACATATCTGACCATAAAAATTTCAATTACCTCATTCCCTCCTTGTCCCCTACGGACCCTTCAGGATATATCTATTTTCATGAGACCATCTATTTGTTCATATAACATCATCTGTTCTTCTTTCTTTATTCGGGAATGGGAACGTGAACTTGGGCGAGGAATACAAGCTGTGGCGCACAGGCCGCAAATCGCTGGCCCACATTGAAGACACAGACATCAACTGAATACTATGGCCAATATAATCCCTAGGAATGACAGTAACTTCCATCCCCAGGCTGTTATTACACTCCAGAGCCAACGGGACCAAGTCCAGGAGCCTGGGTTCTGATGTATCTGATGGGCAATTTCATGAAGTCGGGTGATGGCCTTATAGACTGATGGCGCGTTATTAGGAATAAACACGCAACAACTGGATCCGATGACTCTACAAGCTCCGCCCCTATCAGCCAGGATGACGTCAAGAACAAGGCGGTTCTGAAGAACAACAAGTCTCATAGCAGACTGCTCCTCTGTTAAGTTGCCCAAAGCGGAAGTAGTCTCATTCACTACTGCTTCGAGGATTCTGGTTAATTTGCGTATCAGTTTACTATTTGAGACAGTGCCTAGATAAGGAAAGAATCCTTTATTAAAATCTGTATATTGTTCCCATGTAGTTTCAGTCTGATCAACTATTGGGAGACCTCTCCTTTGTCTAACGTGAGTGAGGCGGGAATTCCTGTGATAATCAGATGGGGCTAGAAAAACTGGTGGCAACAGGAATGCAATGAAACAAGTACCATCCCAATCTAGAGGTAAACGTACATAAGCCGTCTGACCACAAGTAAAATAGGAATGTCGGGAAGCTTTGAATGTAGACTTGCCTTCATCACTGAATTCGACCACAGTAGTACATTCACTATGGCCTAGATGTACTGAACCATTCTTTCTGACGCATAATACACCTTTTGCTGGTAACACTGATATAGAGGGCAAGTCTGGACTAGTTTCTGACTGAACATTTAGAATCATGAGGTCAAGTGTAAAATTACCTAATCCATACACTTCATTTTCTAGATCGGTCCCTGTCATTTGTGGAAGACCTTCTTCATCTGGGAAACATGCTTTGTTCATGACTGTGTTCAGATTTCCCCATATCCATTTGCCTTGGGAAACACGGGATTCAGTGTCTAAAGAGGATATTAAACTAAACCATGCACCACAGGAACCATTATGTGTAAACGGGTAAGGAAAGAGGGGCAAAGCTCCCTTGTAGTCCTGATAGGGAGGGAGTCGGCCACATATCCAACAATTAGTAGCATTATTGATCTGGTGAGAATGGTGTAACATACGGATGAATGTATTGTTGCGCAGTGCAAGGCGATAAGACAATTCATGCGGGGGTAGTTCACTAAACGTGTGCTCTGCAGTGATATTAGAAAAAGAATGTGCAATGGGAAAGTACTTATATAACATCCAACTGATGCATATTAACGTAAGACTCAGAAAGAACATAATAAGTAACGTGCAGATACAACGGCTTCTGAGATTTTTACAATAACGTCTTTTCTTGATCTCCTGTCTATCTCTCTCTCTATTGGGGTCTAACTTATACATGTCAAGAAACTGTCTAACCGCTTCACCCAGGAGGGGACTTAAACAATTAAACTGTCTGACTTACTAGACCTCAATTTCATTCGATACTCCTGCTGAGGAGTTTTCTCTACCAGGGGGAGTTTAGTATCAGTGTCTGGAATGCGAAAGTCCTGGGAATCAGTCTTTGGCGGAAGTCCATAAATTTTTTTCACATGGCTGGAGTGGACCCAGCCCTTCCTCCCCTCGATCTTGACTGCAGTCCTCGTGGTTAACAAGACGATCTTCGGTTCTTTCCAGCGGGGCTCCAGAGGGCTTGACCGATCGAAGTTGCGGACTACGACGACATCTCCTGGGACCAGCTCATGCGGCTTCACCTCGGTGTTGTCTGAAAAGGCTGCCGCGACCTGTGAACGACATGATAGTAGTGCAGACATCAAGGAAGCAAGGTAATCTGTCAGCATTGTACTGTCAACATCGGTTATTTTACGTGGCATAGGCGTCCCCCACATATTAGGAGGTCTACCGAAGACCACCTCATACGGGGATAGCCCTGTCCTAGAATGGGCTACCATTCGCATATAAAAGAGGGCAACTGGTAAAGCTACTATCCAATCTACTCCTTTCTCTTTACACACTTTGGCAAGACGGGTTTTCAGAGTCTGATTGTGTCTCTCCACAAGGCCAGCTGCCTCGGGATGTCGTACACAGTGGAACTTCCATTGATAACCTAACAGAAGTGAAACCTGCTTCATGAGTTCAGACGAGAATGGCTGACCGTTATCTGAATACACGACACGGGGCAAGCCGTACCGTGGGAAAAATTCACGAACCAACTGCTTGGCAGTGGTCGGGGCAGTGTAATCTGGGACGGGATATGCTTCTGTCCATCGGGATAAGGCACATACAACTACGAGGACATACTTGAATCCTCGGCAACGTTCCATCTGGATATAATCCATCTGGAGGACTTCAAAAGGATGGTCGGGAGGATGAAATCCACCTCGTTCCACAGGAATACCTTTTCCTGGATTGAACTGACAACAGATCATGCAGGTACACACCTTCTGTTTTGCTGCTGCTCGTAAGTGCTTGTTGAACCAGAGGTTCTGTAAGCTGTCTAACATGGCTTTCTCTCCTAAATGTGCTGGACTATGTGCAGTATTAATGATAACTTGAACCATAGAGTCGGGGAGAAACCATGTGGTCTTTCCCTTCGTCATCCATCCCTGTTCTGTCTGGACCCCTCCTTGTTCAGTCCATCTCTTTATTTCATCTGGAGTAGCATGTGTCTGTATATCAATGACATCTTGTGTGGGGTCCCTAACTGTCATGCAATGTGTCAGCGAAGATACGTCAGTCTTTGTCATATCAGTCGTATGAGTATGAGTCTGGGCTGTATGTTCCGCTGTTCGATCTGCCAGGTCGTTACCCTGGGAAATAGTGTCTGTGACTTTTGTATGTGCTTTGCACTTCATGATGGCTATGGCTGTAGGCAAATGAATTGCTTCCAACAGAGCTTGGATGAGGGGACCATGCTGGATTTTGGCTCCGTGAGAGGTTAGAAAACCCCTCTCTTGCCAGAGAACACCAAAGTCGTGTACGACTCCAAATGCATAGCGTGAATCTGTGTATATGTTCACTCTGATGTTCTTGGCTCGTATACAGGCTTGGGTCAGAGCAATGAGCTCTGCTGCTTGAGCTGACAGGGTGTCAATGCGATATGTTTCTAGGACTGTAGTTTCAGTGGTCACTGCATATGCGGCCACTAGCTCTCCTGTACTTGTTCTCATACATGAACCATCCACATAAAGTGTCAGGTCCGGATCGGGTAATGCAACATCTGTCAAGTCTTGTCTGGGCTTCGTAATTGTGTTAATGACATCCACGCAATCATGTGGAGTAGGATCTTTTGTGCTCGATGGTAAAAGTGTAGCAGGATTCAGTGTATTGCAGCGTCTGATTTCTATGCGTGGTTGGAATAATGTCAGTTCATAACCTGTCAGTCGTGCTATGGTCAAGTGCTGGGTCTGTGTTCTGTTTAGGAGAACTTCCACAGAGTGTGGAACCTGTACTGTCAATTGATGTCCCAATACAATGGAATCACTTTGTCTGATTGCTAGAGCTGTTGCTGCAACTGATTTTAAGCATGCAGGCAAGGCCTGGGCTACTGGATCCAATGTACTCGAAAAATAAGCACACGGTCTGTGTTTGTCTGCTTGAACCTGAGTGAGAACCGATAACGCTGTGCCATCGCGTTCTGTGACAAAAAGTGTAAAAGGTTTGCTGTAACATGGTGTCGCTAAAACAGGTGCTCGACATAAGGCTTTCTTTAATTCGTCAAAAGCTTGTGTATGTTCCTGAGTCCAAGGGAGAACAGACGAAGACGCTGCCTCCTGTGTTGTCAATTGTATAAGTGGTTTAGCTAGAAATGCATATTGGGGAATCCATTGTCTGCAATAAGAAGTAAGTCCAATAAAGGCTCGTACTTCCTTCCGTGTCTTGGGTTGTGGAAGATGTGCAATTAACTGGATGCGGTCAGGTGTCAGCTGCCTACCCCACTTGGACAGCAAGTGCCCAAGGTACACCACTTGCTGGGCACAGAATTGTAACTTCGAAGGAGACACCTTGTGTCCCTTGTCCGCCAGGAAATACAAAACAGTCAGTGATGCATGTTCACATTCTTGTTCACTACGGGCGGTGATCAATAGATCATCGACGTATTGGAGTAGGGCAGTGTTAGCAGGCATGTGGATACTGTCAAGTTGTCTTTTCAATGCTTGGCTGTAGATGCTGGGGCTTTCTTTGAATCCTTGAGGGGCGCGTGCAAATTTGAAGCTACGGCCATTTAAACAGAATCCGAAAAGGTATTGGCTTTCCGGATCAATGGGGACACTAAAGAAGGCGTTCTTGAGATCGATTACAGTAAAGAACGTCGCCTCTGAATCAATAGCTGTCAATAATGAAGAGATGTCTGGGACCACTGGATACTGTGGTACAATGCATTTGTTTAACTCTCGCAAATCGATCACTAATCGATAAACTGGAGGTGCATTCGGATCAGTGCGTTTAAGAATCGGAATGATAGGGGAATTACAAACATTGGAGTCAGTTTCTACAACCACTCCTTGTGCAATGAGCTCGTCAATGATTTTCAGTAAAGCCACTACAGCATCAGGTGGTAACTTGTATTGTCGGATTCGGGGCAGTACAACTCCTGGCTTGAGTGTAACACGGTATGGTGTAATGTGCATACAACCTACATCAGTGGGGCCTTGTGCCCATAAATGTGCAGGAACATTCTGTAACATGGGATCAAAATCTCTCAACACATAATGTCCCTTAAAATCACGAAGGAACAGCCTTACTCGTTCCGGAGAACAACAAATTACAGCTCCTAGAGCTTTTAGCGTTTTAATACCAAGCAAGTTTTCTGGACATGATTTCTTGAGCAATAAATCTGTAGTACGGGATAATGGACCAACTGCAAGAGGAACTGGTTTCGATACTTCATTAACAATAGGCTTTCCTGAAAATCCAAGGGAAACATTCTGTGAGCCTGAGAGGGGTGCCCCTGGAACCTCGTCATGACTAATGGTAGTTCTGCTTGCCCCTGTGTCAATCAAAAATTTTCTATCCTTTCCTAATACCTGACTATGTACATAAGGACCCTCTTGATCTACAGGAACCTCAATAAGAGGCAAGCCAACCTCCCTCTCTAGGCTGTTTCATGTGTACTGCTGATAATCAGGGTAATCGGATTGGGCATACTGGTACATCTGCTGTGTGACATGGAGTTCTGGACTTTTTGGTTCCGTCCAGAGGTGTCAGGGTACAACACCCAAAGACCCCGGAGTCCCACCTGCCTTGGTGCACAAATGAACAGAAACACGGGCTTCTCGATGGTGGCGTCAAAGACCAAAGGTTTATTACTGCAGGGACACAGAAATCACAGAATCTACACACGGGCAGAATCTAGGAGACTGTTCGATTTGTACAAAGTGGGTTGCTCCTTATATACCAAAAATTGTGCTCTAGGCAAATATTTCACATGTCGGTACATTCCCAAACCTTTGTGTCTCTAAACAATAAATATTTGGCGTTTACACAGGAACTGTCGATAATATCTGATACCAAACATCACGAAGAGGGGTTCCCACCAGTCCATCACAATCCCTTGTCAATATTGCATTCAAGACCCGGACCGCCTCATCGTAAAGTTCGTTACCTCCCCCTAATAAAGGCCCAGAAGGAAAGGAGCAGAGCCAGGTGCAGAAGATAGAAAAGCGGGATAAGAGATGTTTGTGGGTTGTAAATGGGCAAGGCTACCGGCTTCGGCCGCCTAATCATGATCAGGTACAATGGACAGGAAAACCAGTTCAGGTGGGCTGGCCTCGGGCAGAGGAGGCAGCCTTTGTCGAGTCATGCAGCTTCAGCGTGATCTGGTTTAAGGTGCACGTGTCATGTAAGAGGTGAATCTCCGGCTAAGGCTACGTGTCCTTAATCAAAGTGAAGTAAATGAAATGATCAGAGGCTATTGCATATGTGAGGGCAAGGAACCACAAAATGGCGGCCACGATCTAAGATGGATGCCGTGGGTATATCAGAAATATGTCAATGGAAGGAGTGCTCTTGCTCGTAGCGTAGCGAAAACACCAGGATATGCTAAATGGATCATTTGCGGTTCGCTGATACTAATTTTATGTATTTCCGACAAACTTGAAAACACGGGTTCAAGTCGTCACGGAACCGTCACGGAACCTCAGACCCTCCTTTTGCCCTTACATAGGCAATTACTCAATCTATGTCTGAATCTAGTTCTATGCTCATCAGGTCAGTGACATGCTGTTGTATCATCATCCTTTCTCGTGTCTTTTCTCCAAACGCAGGTGGTTTCCTAAAACAGGTTGTAGCACAAAGACTACACAGAGCAGGACCACACTGGATAATCAGACAACATGAGAATAGGAATACTAGGATGACACCAATGACCATTAGAACCTTCCATCCCCACGCTGAGATCAGAGTCCAAAACCACTCCATGAAGGACCAGTTTCCCTCATCTACATGTATGGAGTCCGAAATCTTGTGCAACTTAGAGATCGCCTCGTAAACTGTTGGAGCATTATTAGGAATAAAGACACAGCAGCTCGATTGGATCATTCTGCATACCCCACCTCGATCTGCAAGTATAACATCTAGAACCATACGGTTCTGCAATGTCATGAGCCTATCCGCCTGAAGCTCAGCTGTCAGATTGCTAAGGGCACCAGCAGTTTCGGTAATAGTAGATTCAACTACCCGTGTTAGCTGACGTATGTTTCTACTATTGGCCATAGGCCCCCAGAACGGAAGGAAGCCTTTGAAGAAGTCTCCAGCTTCCTGACCAGCGGTATCTTCCTTGCTGAAGACACCTCTTGCTACTCTTGTTCTGTGGTAATCAGGTGAAGCAGTGTATGTCGGAGGCAATAATCGAGCAATATAACATGATCCTGAGAAGTCGGCAGGCAACCATGTATAAGCTCTGTCTCGACAAATGAAATAGGTACCCCTAGCAGTAAGAAAGGCAGGGGAAGAGTTAGCCGGAAACACATAAGTCTCTACGCACTCACTCCTCCCTAGCTGAGCTCTCGGATTTCTCCCATTACCTTGCAAACAGACCTGACCTCGGTGAGGTACGACCCAGATTGGAGTTGAGCTTTTACGCTTGCTTTCTCCTAAACTAAGGCGATACTCTGAAGTATTCCAACTTAAATATACTCGCAATTCGTCTCTAGGGTATGATGGAGTATTATTGACGTCTTTGACCATGTCAATAATTCCCTGGACTAAAGCTTTGTTGGCAGAGTTATATTTAGTGGAACGTGGTGGACGTGGAGGATAGGTCTCAAGAGCATAAGCAAAGATGGTTTGAAGGGCCTGAAATGATCCATTGTAGCTGAAAGGCAAAACCAGATAGGGAATACCTTTATCCATAGTGTGAGGTATCAAGCCACACACCCAACAGTCTGTCGTGTTAACTACCAGTTGGTGTTGGTGCAAGAGCTGTACAAAAGTATTATTAATGAATTCTGAGCGTCGAGCTTGCTCATGTTCCGGAAACGAGTGAAAAGAGTGTATAGAAGAAACAGTAGAAATAGCAGGATCAAGGGGAGGTACTGTAGATACTGGCACAAAAATCAAATTTATGCTAAAGACAATTCCACCCACCAATGTTGCTAAAACAATCAAAAATGTAATGGCACATTGCATCAAGAAACATTTGCTATGAAGAATTCTATTTAGTCTGTTTCTGCGAACGTAAATCACATTTTCTCGTTGCAGCGCAGGAAGTTCCATCTTCTACAATCCGCTCGCGACCACTGATGATGTGTACGTAGATGAAAATGCCTCTGTCAGCCCTGGGAGTTCCCAGTACTAACAGAAAGATCGACCTTGTGTCAGACCCCTGCAAATTCAAACTAGGCACACAGCCACGACCCTACGGCTACCCAGACGGCAAGGCAATTTTAAAAACAATAAACAATAACAAACTTCCTGGCTGAAGGCAAAAGTTCAAAATATATATATATATATCAAAATCACAGTATGCAGTTGCCTGCTTTATTAGTCCTTTTTATGGCTTCTAAGGTTGTATTTCTGCTTCGCTGGTACTGTCTGATCGGAGAATAGTGTATCACTAGCAGCTGTTGCAGAGTTTACGTTCGCAGATGGCAAAGTTTCTTCTGATGCTGGAGACAAATGTTCAATGTTCAAAGCAGTCTTTTCAAGAGGAGAGTCACGTTTCAAAGTGTCAGAAATCAAATCGGCATCGCTGAAAGGGACAAATTTCGGAGTTGTTTCAGCTTCGGAGGCACCAATTCCCTTCTTCACCCAGTCGTCGTAGGGCAGCGGCAGTGGAACACGCTTTACGTGAGAAGCGTGGATCCAGTGCTTGCGACCAGCAACACGTACAGCTGTCCTCGTCGCCAGCAGGATTTGGAAGGGGCCGATGTAGCGAGGCTGAAGATTCTTTGTCCTCGCAAAATTTCTGACCACCACGTGGTCGCCGGGTTTCAGCTGATGCCCTGGACTCTCCGGAGGTTTTGGCAAAGCATCAAAGACCTGTTGATGAATAAGACTTAATTTAGCAGTCAAGTCGTAAAGATAGTCTATCAACATAGGATATTCAATGGAGCAGAATTGTTTAGGCCTTGGCACACCCCAGACATTTGCCGGGCGGCCAAATACAATCTCATATGGAGAAAGCCCTATTCTAGAATGCACTGTTGCTCTCGTTGATAACAAGGCCAAAGGAAGTGCGTCTGGCCAAGCCAAACCTGTGGATGCTTGAATTTTGGCTATTTTAAGCTTGAGGGTGCCATTGTAACCCTCGACTAAACCAGCAGACTGGGGATGGTTCGCACTATGAAATTTTTGTTTCAATCCTAGACCAGCACACACACTCTGCATAACTTTCCCTATAAACTCACTTCCGTTATCTGACCATACAATCCGTGGCATTCCAAACCTAGGGAAAAATTCTTTGAGAAGAATTTTGGCAGTTGATAAAGCAGTGTTGTCCTTTAGTGGGTATGCTTCTATCCACCTGGAAAAAGCACAAACCACCACCAGGACGTATTTTAAATTGTTGCAGCGTTCCATGTGAATGAAGTCTAACTGTATTACTTCAAAGGGACAGGAAGGAGGAGCAAAATGACCAGCTGGAGTTGGAGTTCCCTTGCCAGGATTATGCATCAAGCACACCATACAATTTTTCACCACTCTCTCTGCACACTTACTGATTCCCTCATTCTTCCAAACCGGAGCTAACATCTTACATATCCCTTTAGAACTTATGTGCGCCACTCCATGCGCCATCGTCACTACTGCAAGCACATACGCATCAGGCAACATCCAACGCTGCTGTTCTGTCAAATCAATCCAACATCCATTCGAGTCCAATTTGCCCGTACTTTCTCTCCATACGCGTTTCTCTTCCTCAGTCGCTTCTTTCTGAATCTCTTTCACACTTTCCATTGTGTCCTCACACATTCCAGACTCAGCAATCCATCTTGCAGACGTAGCAACATACATTCTACTCATCATGTCTCTAGCTGTCTGTTTAGCGGTTTCATCAGCAAAGGCATTTCCCCGACCAACATCATCCGTGATTGCTTTATGAGCACTGCACTTCACAATCGCAACTTCAATCGGTAAGGTTAGAGATTCTAACAAGTCGTTAACTAGCTGACCATGTTGAATCTTAGTCCCATGGGACGTAATGAAACCCCTTTCTCTCCACAACCGGCCAAAACTATGGGCCACGCCAAATGCGTACTGACTATCTGTAAACACATTCACTCTCTTTCCCTCAGCTAAAACACACGCTCTCGTAAGAGCTATTAACTCTGCAGCTTGGGCAGAATTCTGACTCACTCTTGCAGTCTCCACAATCGTCTTCAAAGTCGTTACCGCGTAGGCAGCAGTCACATCACCATTCTCCAATTTAAAACATGACCCGTCCACATACAGCGTACCATCTGGGTCGGATAGAGGAGTATCTCTCAAGTCGATACGACCTTTTGTCTCTTCCTCCGTTTTGAAATAACAGTCATGTGGCTCAGAATCACTCGACTCTTGATCAGTCGGCAACAATGTTGCTGGATTCAATACATTGCATCTTTTGATCTGAATATGACTCGCTAATAACGTCAGCTCGTAACCAGATAATCTCGCACTAGTAAGGTGTTGTGTCTTCGTTCGGTTCATGAGTGTGTCCACTGCATGAGGAACCATGACCACTAGCATATTGTTCATCACCAAACCAGCAGATTGTCGAATGGAAGCTGCAGCTGCCGCTGTAGCCCTCAAACAACTAGGCAATGCTCTAGCTACCGGATCTAATGTTGATGAGAAATACGCACAAGGGCGTTGTTTATCACCAAACTTCTGTGTCAAGACACTCAACGCGCAACCTTCTCTTTCGTGAACGTAGAGCGTGAATGGCTTACTGTAATCAGGTGTGCCCAATACAGGAGCTGAACACAAAGCTTTTCGTAATTCAGCAAAACTCTCTTGACATTCATCAGACCATGGCACCGGACTCGGAACATTTTTCCCAGTCAAAGCTACCAACGGCTTTGCTAAAAGTGAAAAATTTGGGATCCATTGCCTACAGTAAGAGGTAATACCTAGAAAGGCACGTACTTCCCTCTGTGTGCGTGGAACACTCATCTGCGTAATTGCTTTTATTCTTTCTGGGGTCAACTTCCTTCCCTCCTTTGATAAGAGGTGACCTAGGTAGGTTACTTCTTGGCAGCAATATTGCATTTTGGAAGGTGACACCTTATGATTCAAATTAGACAAATGATGCAATAGTGAAATTGTAGCTGCTTTGCAAGTTTCCTTGTCATCGGCAGCCACCAAAAGATCGTCTACGTACTGTACTAGGGCAGAACCTGGATGAAGGACAAAAGAATCTAATTGGCTTTTTAAAGCTTGCCTGAAAAACCTACGGAAACATTTGTTGAGCCAGACAAAGGTGCGCCAGGGAGTTTCGCATGCATGATAGAACTTTTTGCGGCACCAGTATCCAACAGAAACGGTTCGACTACACCTGATGTTGCTACTGCGACATAAGGCCCACTCTGATCCACTGGAACTGATACTACTCCCTCTCTCTGTCCATGGCTGTCCTAGTACCCATTTTGTTGAAATCCCTCTTCAACTTCACAATAATCCTCAACAAGATATTGCTGAGATCTATTCTGTTGAGCTGACTGTACATTTCGCTGATCAAAGTGATTAGAAGGACGATCATTAGTTTGTGGAGGCATAGCACCTCGTCCCCGACCTCTAGAATTCTGTGCAAAACCACCACGACCTCTCTGAGCTGCTGCCGCATTATTTTGCGCTAAAATCTGACAATCATTTTTATAGTGACCCTCTTTCTTACAGTACGCACACTGATTCCACTGGTATTGAGGCCTGGTCGAATTATAATCTGTCTTTTGATACGAATTCTGTTGCATATTAGTCTGATTCGTGCGAGGCGGATACGCCTGCTGTAAAAGAACTTTAGTCTTTAAATCTTTCGTTTTCTTCTCTGATTTCTCCTTTTCCTCTTTATCCCTATTTTCATAGTACTGTGCAGTCGCAAGTATTTGCGCTGTCGTAGATACAGCCCACGCACTTTCTGAGTCTTTCAATTTATTGCATAATTCGGGTAACAAATTATGCACAAATTTATCGACAAACAATCTCTGTCCTCCTTCAGTGCTCATATCCTGACCACTATGATCCACAAAAGTCTCTTCGAACCTCGTGAAGAAGTCGGAGACACTTTCGTCTTTCTTCTGCTTGCATGCGGATAATTTATCCCAATTAACACGCAATGCTGGCATCAGAGTCTTCATTAAATCTATTATTCTGCCTGGCAGATTAGCAATTAGGGGTTCGGGTTTCGCACCACCTATTTGTTGAGCATCTGCTGCAGTGATAGCTGCCCAATCACCACCTAAAGCAGCCTGATGATCCTCTCTACGAATTTTAGCCCACACTGGTTGTGGAACTACATTACCAAACAACATATCAATGTCGGCTAAGTTCATTATACAAGCCTCAACTGTCTGTGTCAATTCCTTGTAATATCCGGCTGGATTCTTACGTGGATCTGGCAAGGCCTGTTTCACTGCTAACACTTCTGCTCGCTTCCACGGAATATGTATCCATACTCTTTGGAACTGTGCTGGAGCAGCTGCAATACCCGCATTATCATCACGTTGTACTGCTTCGCGCCAAATTGGAGGAACCTCCCTCATAGGATATTGGCGACTTAGCTTCATTCTACCTTTCTCTAAATCTCTCGGCGAGCGAAGAGATGGATCAATCCTAAAACTCAAAATGAGTTCCATCGCTTCCTTTATATTATCGCCCACTATCATTCCAGCAGCAAACTCTTTTTGAATCTTAATTAAATCTTCCAAATCTGATTCGACATCGTCTTCTTCTATTTCCTCACGCAACAACGAGCACATCTCGTCGAAGACGTATCGCTGCGTTGGCTCTCCCCATTGCATAAATGTCTCTAACACATCTTTCGTACTATATCTTCTAACTTTTGTAATCCATCTGAGAGCCGTGGAGTCTAAAACTCCCCGTTCCTCAGTACTTGGAAGCTGACTCCGTCTCTGAACAGAGTCAGGAGTAGGAGTCTTAATCAAGGTTTTATATATAGGAGACAGCATATTAGTAACAGAATCAGTAATTCTTCGACGAACAGAAAGTGGAGTTAGTACACTCGCAGACATAGAGAACGCAGTAGAGGTAGGAATAGATGACGAAACAGTAGGAGTATCGAGGAAAATAGTTTGAGGACCAATAGGTACAGTGGTAGGTATAGGAGCGGGCAGTGCAGGAAGAGGAGGAGCTGTAGGAACATTTACATTCACCACAGGAGGTATAGGAACTTGATTCTGAGGAACAAGAACACCAGGTTGTCCAGCAACCGGCAATTGAACATTCGGTATAAGTGGAGCCGTAGCACCTTGTGCATACGGTGGAGGCGACCGTAACAGATAAGATAGCAGAGGATCGTTTTCGGAATCCTCCAGTATCTTAGCCATTTTCGATGGCAAGGCAGGATAGCACTTGTCAATCGCTAAGTTACGCTCTCTAATGGCTACATCTATGGCTTTCTCACACTCGTTAGCCTGCAACTGCTTAGTCGCTTGCTCTAGAGTTAACTCTTCTAGTTCTTTTTGCTCTTTTTTCAACCTTTTCATTTCTCTCTGTTTGGATTCTTTCCGCCAATAACGAAAAGAGTCAAACATTGCCGGCCGGGCTTTCTTCCTAAACAATTTCGCTTCTAAATTGTCGAGAATCTCTTGTTCAAAACTACCATGCAGTGGCCAACTAAGGACACCATCCTTCTTACAATAACGGACCCATATCTCATTATAAGTTATAGGACCCACACCATACTTACAATATAGGTCATATAGGGGAGTCCCAATCGGAGGAACCAGACAAGAGTCCTCTAATTGTGAGTCACTGTTGCAACTAAAACAAGACAACATTTTCCGACTTACCATTTTCAGTCCGGAACACAAAACAAACAAAACACGAAACAAATTGTGCACTTGAACCAAGAACTTAGGCCTACCAAAACGAACTGATGTATCGATACTCAAAACTGAACCAAATAGATTATCGTAACCAGAACAACTAGTGATAATCTTACAAAACCAAACCAAACCAAGAACCGATCAAGGATTTTTAACAATCCTCACAAAAGTAACCAGCTAGCTATCACTAAATACTTAACTGAGGCACTGAAGACGTCACCAAGGAGAAACCCGTCACGTTTCGCCGTACTAAGGACTGCACCACTTCGGGTCCAAGACAGGGCGACGGTCAAGGCAACGGCCCACTGCAGCCGTCCTGAACGGGAACCCTCGTGGAAGAGAACTTCAGGGCCACTTTTGCGATATGCCGGGATCGATGAAGTGGGGCGCCTCCCTCAGGAATCTTCACACGAAGCTTCTCGAACTCTTCAGGCTTTTGGACCGGTACCGAATGACGTCGCCCCACGTTGGGCGCCAATTGGAGTTCTGGACTTTTTGGTTCCGTCCAGAGGTGTCAGGGTACAACACCCAAAGACCCCGGAGTCCCACCTGCCTTGGTGCACAAATGAACAGAAACACGGGCTTCTCGATGGTGGCGTCAAAGACCAAAGGTTTATTACTGCAGGGACACAGAAATCACAGAATCTACACACGGGCAGAATCTAGGAGACTGTTCGATTTGTACAAAGTGGGTTGCTCCTTATATACCAAAAATTGTGCTCTAGGCAAATATTTCACATGTCGGTACATTCCCAAACCTTTGTGTCTCTAAACAATAAATATTTGGCGTTTACACAGGAACTGTCGATAATATCTGATACCAAACATCACGAAGAGGGGTTCCCACCAGTCCATCACAATCCCTTGTCAATATTGCATTCAAGACCCGGACCGCCTCATCGTAAAGTTCGTTACCTCCCCCTAATAAAGGCCCAGAAGGAAAGGAGCAGAGCCAGGTGCAGAAGATAGAAAAGCGGGATAAGAGATGTTTGTGGGTTGTAAATGGGCAAGGCTACCGGCTTCGGCCGCCTAATCATGATCAGGTACAATGGACAGGAAAACCAGTTCAGGTGGGCTGGCCTCGGGCAGAGGAGGCAGCCTTTGTCGAGTCATGCAGCTTCAGCGTGATCTGGTTTAAGGTGCACGTGTCATGTAAGAGGTGAATCTCCGGCTAAGGCTACGTGTCCTTAATCAAAGTGAAGTAAATGAAATGATCAGAGGCTATTGCATATGTGAGGGCAAGGAACCACAAAATGGCGGCCACGATCTAAGATGGATGCCGTGGGTATATCAGAAATATGTCAATGGAAGGAGTGCTCTTGCTCGTAGCGTAGCGAAAACACCAGGATATGCTAAATGGATCATTTGCGGTTCGCTGATACTAATTTTATGTATTTCCGACAAACTTGAAAACACGGGTTCAAGTCGTCACGGAACCGTCACGGAACCTCAGACATGTTGTGTCGCGGCAATGGGCTGGGGCTGTGGTACCGCTACGGTCTGTTGTGGAATCTGCATAGGCTGTACATTCTGCGGAATATGCTGTTGGACCTGGTCCTGTCTAGGTGGACGCGGTCTCTCTTTAGTTTTACCTGTCGCTATATTGTGTTTCAGAACTGTACAATCGTTTACATAGTGACCTGGCTGTTTACAATAGTTGCATGTCCCTTTAACAGGAGCCGCCGAATTGTTGGACTGTGTCGTACCCCTTTTCTGACCATCAGCTGGAACTGACTGAGCAACTAGCACTTTCATTTTCGTGTCTTTCATACGTCTTTGTTCGTGATCATGTTCCTCCCTAATTCTGTTCTGGTGGTACTGTAACATTTGTAACATTTGTGAAGGCGTATTTGCTTGCCATGTGCTCTCGACTTTCAATACACGGTTCTTAACCTGGGGTAATGAATTCTCGACTAACTTGGTCACAAACAGGTGTGGGTAAGACTCGCTACTTGTTTTCAGGCCACTATTAATAATAAAACATTTCTCGAATCTAGAATAAAAATCGCTAGTGTCTTCATCGTGTTTCTCTTTGCAGGCTGAGATTGCATCCCAGTCCTCCTTTTTAGTTGTCAATAATCTTGGCAAAACCTGTAGTAATAATCCTGGTAATGCTTTAGTTTTCTCCCCAAGACCTAGACCTGGGGTTCGAGTTGTTTCTTCGTTTTCCAATTCAGCCCAATTAATCTTTTTATCTCCCACCTCCCATTCTTTTTCCTTGAGTTTCTCGTAAATACCGGCAGGCAATAACACTTTTAATATTTTCATGATATCGGGATATGTATAATCTCCCATGAGTAACATGTCTTTTATTTCACGGTGAAACCCTGCTGGATCTTTATCATGACTCAGCACTATTTTCTTCATTTCCAATAATTCCATTTTAGTTATGGGCGTGTATACAAATACGCGTTCAAGTGTATCATCTGGTTTCCGGATTGGATGTACTTCTCGTAAAGGGTTCTGTCTATCTAGGTGATATGATTGTCTTACTGGGGGTGGAACGGAAACAAGACGTGGAGTCAGGAAAGTTCTGTATTTATGACGTTGTTCTAAAATGATGTCAATTAAATCGGTACCTAGACCTCTCCATCTTCTCAGGAGTAAGTCTTGCAATAGATTATACAACGGACCTGGGTCAGATTGTTGGTTTTCATACTGTACAATAAGATGTTGAGTCATGTATATACCAGCTAGTCGCTGTTCTTCGGGAGTGAGACTTAAAAATGTTTGCACTACTGAATCATCTTTATATATACTGTCATTCCCGGCCCATTGGACTGCTGACCGGGCTAGTTCCTGATCACGTAAGGTATTGAGTTCTTGATAACCTACTCTTTCTTTCAGGATTTTATCAGTAACTTGGAAAATATGTTCAAGGGAACATTGCTCTGGTATCGGGAAAAGGTAACGTTTCTTGCTTTCTAGACGAATGGGTCTATCGAAAGGTCTATCAAGAGAATACGGTTTAGGGAGTTTTTCTCTACCTACGTACGCCATCAGGTCTTGAGTCTCTGCGGGATTCTCTGGTTCTTCCTCCTCTGAGGATTCCCTTTCGTCTGACTCAGGTGTTTTATCAGCTTTGCGTCGGGCATGTATGGCTACTATTTCTTTACGGATCTTTCTGGACATGGCATCTATACATTTCTCTTTGTCATGCTTACAATCTGCAATATTCTGACTCCATTTTGTCAATCCTTCCATTTCTTTTTGAGAATAACCTGGCTGATCTTGTTCCCTTATCAAACAATTAATCAAAAATCGCAAAATTAACCCTTGAGTCTCGACTTTCTGATATGCCATGGCTTCACGAACACATTCTGGACCCTCCCCCGATCGAATAAAGTGATATATTTTGTCTAGATGTTCTGGCATTTCTGGTAATGTCATCAAGTAATCTGTGACACGTCTTAAACGTAATGATGCTAACAGGTCCCCTTGCTTGCCAGGGACAGGATCATATCTACAATCTCCAATTATTTGTTTAAGCTTTTCAGCTGGGCTTGCTTTAGGTGTACGCTGCATTGCTAATTCTCTCATTGACAATCGATGTAATTGTGGCGGAGTGCGGTAGGGACCTCCTGAGGCACCGCCTGAGGCATGAGCATGACTGGACGTCATTGGGTGTGGGAAAGGTACATTTATCAGGGACGACTGACTCTGAGTCGCATCTGTAGCAAAAGGGTTAAGAGGACCAATAGTAGGGGGACCAGTAGGGGAAGTGACAACAGGTGCGGGAATATGCTGACGTGGAGGGGTCGTGGCTTGATCAGCAGGAATATGCTGTGGCAGATTATTATTAGCAGGTTGTACGGGTACATTGGTATATGCGGGAGCTACATCATCTAAATAGGAAGAAAGGAAAATGTCTGCTGCGGTCTTTTTATGACGTACTTTAGTCGGAACCAATGGAGGCGGCAGATCATTTGGTATTACCGGGGTCGCCTTGGGCAGGCCCTCGGCCAGAACTGGATACAGTCCTGTTATAAGGGCATTACTCTGTCTGTCGTGTTGTTCCATTCTGACTCGCTCCTCCGCACTCCTCACCGCCTCGTCTGGATGTCGACCGCAGTCTCCGTCACCTCCGTAGGCCTGAGGGAGATACAGGAAAACCTGCAGATGCGCATAGGAGTCCGTCACGGCTGTGGCAGGGGGCAAGGCCTGCGACGCATCGCCGGCGCGTGGGGTGGGGGAGGGGTTCCTATTCGGGCGCCAAATTATGTGGTAAATATAATTTACCGTACTAGTTTTACCATATAATTACAGACAAGTAAAAGAATAGCTCAATCAAATGAGAGTCAGAGTCCGGGGTGTCTGAGTCATACGGGCTTTAATCAGGATGGCTCGAGCCATGGAAATCAATTCCATCAATACAAGGGTTCGGGGAATATGCAATGATGGCAAAAAGATGTCAACGATTTATTAACAGTACATGACATATATAGCAAAACTGTGTAATGGCAATGGATACAGTAGGCGTGACAAGTGATAAGAACACATGTGCGTAGCAGAAAGGCGTGTACAAAGGTGTGCACGGAGGTGTGTGCTAGAAACGTCACAGAAACGTGTCACAAGTGGGTGGGTGCATAGAGGATTCTGCAGAGTCAGCAGGAAGTGCGGATGCGCGCGCAACTAGCATGACGTGACATAGACGTGTAACTGGGGAGAACTTTAACACTAGTAAAGGAGACAGAAGTCTGGGATGTCAGAACGACCTGGACCTATAACATATCTGGTATCTTATGTTTGGAGGATGTATTATCTGGAGTAAAAGGTCTCTCGGGCAGAGGCTATACTATACAGAATGCTAGTGCGTGCATATGTGTCTACGTGTCTACGTGCGGGGCCATGGGCCTACTATGGCAACGGGAACTGTAAATTACTTGCATGGAGACAGGAAGACTTGCTCTTTGCTCTGCAGCCGGGGATATGTTTACCTAAATCACTAGACAGGAATGTGTTTTCGAGGAGGCTGAACAGATAACTTGAAGGCAAAATACTGTTTTGGCAGGCAGGCCAGGTTGAGCCAGGCACCGCTTCGCTTGGCAGGAAGTAAGGCAAAGGTCAGGGATGCATCTCCACGCTGCAGCTTTCAGAGGCAGAGACGGAAGTGGTTTGAAGGCAGAAATCAGGGCCTAGCTCGGCAGAGCCAGGAAAACGTAAAAGTGCACCATGTAAAGACGTTGGCATGGCATAGTTAGGAACTGAATTATCAATCCATTCATGGTGGATCTGATAGAGGACATGTTGACGTTGGACGCAAATGTATTTGCGTCTTCAGATTCGGTTGCGGAGGGAAGTTACATGCACTTAAAACTCGTACATGGAGACGTTGGGGTACACGTTAGGGGACATATCTGACCATAAAAATTTCAATTACCTCAACTTGACCACTGTGCACTATAGCACTGCCTATCTGCGTGTCGTATTGACAAAACTACGTGAATATTTTTGTTATTTCAATATGTTCCTAAAAGGTTCGACCACATAATACAGAAAACATCAAATAAATCATGTAAACATAATCATGAACATTATTCACAAATACAGTGATTTCAAAAAATGTTTTAATCTGTTGTTAACATAAAAACTTCTTCATGATGCAGATGATACAGAAATGTAGCATGCCCAATGCATTTTGGGCCCCCTTGGCCTTTCTTCAGGGGCTTCAATCTATAAATAATGAAAACATAAATTCCAAATAAAAGCATTACTCAGGGACATACATTTTTTTGTTTTAACTCTCTCCCTTAGATGCTGCTCAATCTGTTTGATTTACCAGTGTCAAAAGCACCCAGAAAACTGAATTAATGAAACCACATTGAAGAATGAAAAGTGACTGTGTACAATGATAAGAAAAAGTGAAGTAAAATGCCAAAGCTTGCCTCTCTCCAATACTCTTTCTTGTTAAATCATACCACAAGTGCTTCGATTCACCTCAATGCAAAATATGCCAATAATCAACTCACAAAGACCACCAGAAAAACCACTTGGGTGATTCTTCCGCTTCTCACTGTAATAGATAGGAAAAGATTAACCATGGTAACAACTCTACCAAGACCACTAACGAGAAGCATTACTTTACTCTGCTATATAGATGCACTGACCTGCTGTCTTTGAATGGTACACTGCCTCCTTAGTGCCAAACGAGTGTCACGTACATTTAATCTGCGGTAAACAAAATATGGCACTAATGTCACTCAGCCTTTCACTAAGAACACAAGTACAATACCACTATAACAGAACTATTTTGTTACTTCCTATGTCTCTACTTACTACAAAAACTATTTGTAACGTTTCCATTAGTTTAAACGTGGGATCCTCGCTCCTGGGGAGATATGTCAATTTATCTGTGACATGTTCATTGACCTTTTGTGTGTACAAATAATTTTGAAGAACGCCATGGAGATGGGTTGGATAACGACCACAACGAAAACCTACCTCACTGTGAGCAATCCAAGGAGACCACAGATGTACATGCTTCCAAAAATCCATGAATATCTCAGAAATGCACCATTCAGACCAATAGTTACAGGTTGTGGCACCATATTTGAACCATTGGGCCACTATAGTTACTATTTTTTATAAACATTTGTTCAAGAATGGAAGTCATATGTAATAGATACTAAGGATTTTCTTCTAAAATTACAATCTATTAGTCTTCAAAAAGAAACGTTATTGTGCACCATTGATGTAAAATCTTTGTATACTTCAATTCTCCACTTGGGGGTATGGAAGCTGTGGAACGGGGCTCTTCTCCAACAAGCAGAAATGAAAGTAGATAAAGTTTTTTTGCTGAAACACTTACACTTCTGTCTCAATCACAGCTATTTTTAATGAGAAAATAAGTTTTACATGCAGCTAACTGGTACACCCATGAGCTTTGCAGGGGCCCCTGCATACGCGAATACTTACATGGCCAAATTAAAAAATGATTTCATATACAATGACAACGAATGGACTGAAAGTCTTTTAATGTATTGCACATATATAGATGACATCTTTGTTATGTGGGTTAACAGCAGAGAACACAAAATTCTGCAGTTAAACACCTATGATAATCATATACAATTTAGCCACACCATTAACGAAAGAGCTTGAGCAGTAGCCAGTGCTGACCTATAGAAGTGTGTGATTGCATGAGCCAGAGTGAATATATGTTACTTGGGTGCATAATCAGCCCAAGAGCTGAGGACAGCTTGGGTATGGAGCTGAGGACAGCTTGGGTATGTGGAGTGGTGTGACTCACCGGTTAGAGGCGGCAGACCCAGAAGCAGAGGACGGCCCGGGACCAGGGTTCAATTCCCGACGCGGCAGTGTCGTGGACCAGGGTCAGCGGACTCGATAATTCTCGCCTTAGTGCCTACTCTAACCAGGGATCACACTCGGCAACTCTGGGCATTAGCTTGCCTCATCTCCACAACGGCCCCCCACATACGCCGGGGATGCCTGGTTTCACCTTGGAGATACCCAGTAGGGACCATCTCACAGGGAAAGCCAGGACGGGTTCCCCAGCGGTCTACAGCGCGGAGATACCCCATGTGGAGTGATTCATGTGCTTTACAAGAGATCATTACATTACATTACATCCAGACCAGAGAAAAGAATGAACTTTCACATTCATTCATGTGTGTGTCTGTGTGACAATGTGTCCCTCAGTAATCAATAGCATCACTCCCTGGTTCAAAGACTGCCAAAAGTGCATTTTAGCCCCTATCAAAAAGGTTTTACCTCTGTCATAATTGTGTCTGTTCATAGCATAATAGAACCATTTGCATATAGATGTATTCCTTGGCTATTTTGGACATTTGTGATAGAGTTGTGGTATACCGGCAGCCATCAATGACAGAAAAAGTTGGAGGCCTCTGTTCTAACCAATCAACTCTTTCAAGGCTTATATTAGCATTCTTGTTATGTTGGAAATAGGAGTGAATCTGACGATATATATATTTTTTTAAAACGATATTACATTAGGCCAAAATCAGAAAATGTATTAAGTACATTCTTTGTGAAGAGTTGTCCTACTCTCATGAGCCCTTTGTTGACCCATACGTGACATTATGACGTAAAGATTTATTAGGGTTGATCCACATATCTTTAATGTTAAAGGTGTTGTCTGCCTAATCTGACAGAAACCACATAAAGTGCCAAAAAAACTAAAATTTAAAATTGCAATTGTGAAAGAAATAAACCCTGCAGACACCCTCTCAACAATCAACACAGGCAAGGCGCCCCTGCTGCTGAGAGTTTTTTGATCAAATGATTGTTGGAGTACACAATCTAAGGTAAATCAACAACAAAACATATAACTGAAAATCACATAGATCTTCAAAAATACCAATGTTGACTTACATTAACTCAGTCTGGACACAACTGAACCAAATTAAATAACTGAACCAAATCACAGGATAAGCCAAACCATAGACCACACTTATGTAAAGGTTAACATGTCACATGTGTATCCGTGTTGACAAATAAAGTCAATTTTGTTTTAATGAAAGTACTTTTTGATAAAAATACATTTTGTAAATATCTTTGTAAAGTTCAAAATATTGAATGGCGCAAGCAACTTCCGACCATGTAATGTAGCCTACTTATCCTGTTTGCAAAACACTCATGTTTTATCAGTCTTCAAGTATTTGCCTTCAGTTTACAACCACTGCACAAAAAAATCAGAAGCTTTGACGGTATCTTGTAAGGGAATATGTGTACAATACACTGCAAGTACCACAATGCATCACTTTAGTAAGCAGTAGGTTGGGTAGTTGCAATATAGAAGCATCTGACATTTCTCCAGACATAAAAAAACATGTAAACTACATTTGTGACATAGCTCAAAAATACGGTTGTTATTTGACCTAACTAATGAAACATAATACAGGCTAAACTCTTGGGGGGAGGATGCATAAAGGTCACAGTCAATAAATCGGGAAGATTAAAGTTTCATCCAAAAGTCTTGCCTTGCCCTTCTTTATTGATTGCCCTCCCATAATTCAAGCTCGGGAGGGGGGGGGGGAGGGAGGGAGGTGTGGAAGGAGAGGCGGTTGTGCTTATAAAAAGGTATTTGAGAGTGAACAAAGGGAGTTCAAAGCTTTGGGAATGGAGGGCATGGGTCGAAGAGGGGCAGTCTAGTTGCTCAGGAGGCAATTCCTCCCCCTGACAGTCTGGGGCATATTTGCAAGGTGACTGTGCCACGGAGCTTCACTTTGTTTGACATTTCGGTGATGCAATGCCTGGCACCATATTTACAAAGTGGCGTTAAGTCACTTTTTGTGGGTTAATGCCGCTTTGTAAATAGGGTACCCTTCCTTTCATGCAGGTATCTGCTTGAAAGTGGCATACAATGGGTGTTGCTGTGGGCGTTCCACTGCAACACCCACTGCAGTTTTTAACGCTACCCCAGATTTACAAGGAGGTGTAAATTTGAGACAGTGCCAAACACTAACGCCATGCAATATCAGGTGTCAGAATGGAACAACGAGGAGAAATACTTTTTTATTTCTCTTTGTTTTTGCTTTTTCTATGTATTCTGCAGCACACATAGAACGAGCAAAATGCCATTAATGATTGTTTATGTGCAGGAAGGTGTCCCTTTCTGAGTATATACAATCCTTAAATAATGGTGATTTGCTACTTCAATGTGTGCTGCAGAATGCAGCACACATACAAGTAACACATCCCCATCCTTGATTATTTATGTGCAGGAAGGGACACATTCCTGCACATACACAATCATTCCCTGCAATGCAGGCATGTTGCACTATGGCGCAAGGGTGTCTGCGTTGGCTCTAGGCAGATATTTTTAGCACAAGCACAAGGGAAATCACAGGGGTGCAATGTATTGTTGTAAATATGATGCATTCCTGAGTTTTAGAAATGGCGAACAGAGGTGTTACAAAATTTGCCGCAGCTCCGTACTCCATCATTTCCTTGTAAATATTCCCCTCTGTGCTTTGCAACCCGTGCCGACTTATGTTATCTAACATTTCGAACATTCAGTCCATTGACCCAACACTGCAATCAGTCCAGCATGAAGGTCCCTCATTACCTGTAGTGCCTCCTCAGAAACAAGGAGTGGTGGGACAAGAGTGGGGGCACGGGTTCTCCTGGCTAGGGAAACAACTCTCTCTGGAAGTAGCTTGAGCAATGGTGGTTGCATATCCAAAAGGAGGTGGCAGAAATGTATCATGCTTAGTGTTTTATGGTTATCGTAAGTTTCATGCTGATCACTCGGGGAAGTTCAGTTAAAATGTGAAGCAAATTTTTTCAAGTGCTAACAACTTTGGTGCTTTTTAATTATACTGAATGAAGACTCTTGGCAGTGCTTTGAAAATATTGTTACCAATTTGGGGATCTCTCACAATCTGGTGGCCTTAGAAGACTGGTAGGAGAAAAAGGAAGAGGAGGCAGCAGTGGAAGCAAGGACCTTGTACAGTCACCAGCCAGCAGTGGCTAGTAGGGCGATCACCCAACTATAAAGAAAATGGACCAAAGCTGCTTCCATCTGTCACACAAATCATTATTTGGCATTCATTGATTAATGCAAGTCACCTGTTCCCCTCATGGTAACAAACTACTCAGGATGGTCTCGAAGTGCGTTATAACTCCTTTATTTAGTCATATACAGTTATTTATTTGTCAACGGAGTACAATCCTTGTTTAGGTGTTCCAACAACTTCTTTCTTTTTCAGGTTCTTTGGAGTTCCTCCCCGCCAGCACTCTCGACAGAAACAAAGAAGCAGGTAAGTGTCTGCCTCTGTTAGAAGTGGGGGTTACTTGTGCTACTATGGGAAGGGGGCTGCACGTTTAGCTACAAATTTACCTTAATAAAAACACACAAGGAACAATATGTTTGATAGACTCAAATAACTAATAAACTGGCTTTGACCCTTGTATCCCTCTTCTCTTCACCTGTGGAAGAAGGCATCTATCTGTTTACCCCTCTATTTATCTAGCTAGTTCCTTTCTTAGAGGCATACCTTTCTTTCTTTCCTGTTACGTGCTTTCTCCCCCCCCCTTTTTCCTCTTAAGTTGACCCTAGTGTTAGCTTCTGTCAAAAAAGCAAGCACGCACCTGGCGGAGCCACGCCCCACCTGGGACGCGGCAGGAGCCAACTGCTGACCGGCAGCAAGGGAGCTCCTTCTCCCACAGGCCTTCCTGTAGCCTCTCGGACAGTAGGAGCTCACATCCCTCCGCTCCTTCCCGCTTTTCTCCCTGGGGACCTTCCTTGGTACACGCTTCCTCCTGGCGCTCGTCCTTGCTCTCTGTTTTCTTTTCCGCCTTGCACACTGCACGCGCTTCCGTCTCCTTCTTGTTCTGGACCAGCTGTAATGATGCAACTCCTCCCCTGTGCCTGACTGTTGGGCCAGGCAAGTAGCAACGGACTATCGGCTGCATTGTCGTCACCGGATTGGTGACAGATCCCCATCCCTGGATTTTCCCAATTGGAAAAAAGGGGAAAACGTGATAGGAAATCTGGCCCTATAAGGTTTTTTTCTGATTTATGGAGCACTTCAAACTGAAAAGGTTGCAGCGAGAGATACCAACTAGGCACCCGGGGGTTATTTCCTTTGTTTATACTTAATCAAGTGATGGTGCGTGGTCTGTATACAACACAAAAGATTTACCCTCAAGGTAATATCAGAGTTTTTCGATGGCCCATTTAATAGCCAGACACTCTTTCTCTATGGTGGAGTAGATAACCTCACGGGGGAATAGCTTTCTGCTGATATATAAGATCGGTTTCTCAACCCTTCATCATCCTTTTGTGCGAACACAGCCCCTATACCTACATTGGAGGCATCCGTCTGTAAAATAAAGCCCTTGGTGAAATCTGGTGCAATGAGAACCGGGGCAGACGTGATGCTCTCTTTTAGGCAGTGGAAAGCTGCTAGTGCTTCATCGGTAGACCTTTGGAATCTAGTAGTTGGCGTCTTCTTTTTTAACAGATCAGTCAGAGGTGCTGCTATGATGGAGTATTTTGGAGTGAACGCAAAAAAGTAAGTTGGAAGGTTCCCCTGGTTCAGTGACAGGGAGGGGAGCAAAATCAAAGAAAAACAGAGCAACCCTGTGTGTTACCTGGTCAATTTAACTAGACCATTAAGTTTAAAGTATATGGGCAGTGTGTTATGGGGTTGAGTTCTTGTGGCTACTAGGGTTTCTATGCAGTGTCTAAATCTTCTTGAGGTTAAATAGCACAGGAAGAAACTGGAAAAACTAAAATATATATAAAAGGTGCAATTTATTGGGTACCTCCCTTGCCAGGGTTACATTCTAAATTATAAAAACGTTTAAAAACCATAAAATCAATGTTTAGACAAGAAGGTTTTGCTTTATCTGATCGGATACACTACTATATAAGAGTGGCCGTGACAACAACAAAGTCTCCATTTTAAAGATCTTTGTTAATAACCTAGTCAAAACACGTCCTGAAGAAGGTGGAATCATTCTTGTAACCACCGAAACGCCGCGTCGACTTTTTGTCTTTTGACTTTTTAATGATTTTGTACATTGTGTGACCTTTTGGCTTCTGATGTTATTTGAAAATTACATAAACATTGATTTTATGGTTTTTAAACGTTTTTATAATTTAGAATGTTAATGCTATTTAACCTCAAGAAGATTTAGACACTGCATAGAAACCCTAGCAGCCACAAGAACTCAACCCCATAACACACTGCCCATATACTTTAAACTCAATGGTCTAGTTAAATTGACCAGGTAACACACAGGGTTGCTCTGTTTTTCTTTGTATTTTGGAGTGAACCTACGATAATATCATACTAACCCTAAGAAGGATCGGAGCGCCCTTTTGTTCTTTGGAAAGGGGATTTCGGTATTGGCCCTGATTTTTTCGGTTTGGGGTTCAATCGGCCAATTGCCCAACAAATAGCCCAGGTAGTTGACTTTGTTAAATCCTACTCTCGACTTCTTTGCGTTTATGTGAAGATTGGCCTTTTCTAAGACAGTTGGGATTGAGTGTAAGAGTTTCAAATGGTCATCCTATGAGCGGCTGAAGAAAATGATATCATCTAAATAGGCAGAGGAGTATTCAAGATGGTTTTGAGGACTATTTTCATTAGCCTTTGAAAAGTCGTGGGGGCCCCATGGAGTCGGAAAAGGAGCACTGTAAAATGAAATAGACCAAAAGGGGTGGAGAAAGCTGTTATCTCCTTATTCTCAATCCTCAAGGGAATCTGCCAGTAACCTTTGGTAAGGTCAATCATGGTGATGTACTTAGCATCTCTTATCCCTTCAATTAACTCGTCGACCCTAGGGAGAGGATAGGAATCTAGTTTGGAAATGTTGTTGACTGCCCGAAAATCTATGCAGAATCTTATACTCCCATCAGGTTTGGGGATCAAGGTATTAGAAGAGGACCAGTTGCTCTCGGAGGGTTCTATAACCTTCATTTTTTATTGTCTGTTCTAGTTCTGCCAGTACTGCCTTGCTTCTGGCAGCAGGGATTCGGTAGGGCCTTTGTTTTATCACACTCCCTTCGGGAGTAAGGATAGCGTGTTGAGCTAGATGCTTTATTCCTGGGACAACGGAAAAGACTGAGGCAAACAATTGTAACACTCTGTTTAGTTCTTCCTTTTGTTCCCCAGTTAGGTCTTCATTAATAATTAACTGTTCTAGAGTGGACGAAAATCCAAGTTCTATGTACCCTAGTCAGCTGTTTACATATGTGCCCCATCGCCTGCATCGAGGAGGGAATCACATCTGCTGCTGGGAAGACCACTGAAGCGGTAAGGAGAAAGCGGAACCGGGCGTGTGGCTGCAGCGGGGCTGCGAGCGTGCGGGGACTTCAAATCCCAGAAGTCCCTGCGAGACCGACGGAGAGCTTCCGGTCCGCTCTCCCTGCTGGCCCGCCCCCCGCCCTCCTGAGGCTTCAAATCAACAGTAGCTGCCCAAGACGAGTGGGACACTTTATCTAATCAGCACCAAAGCGAACAGAGGACTACAGCATTGCCAGCGTGTTTTAGCGGCTCACCCATTTTCCAACCAGGCGCGACCTTCAACCTCTCGGCGCACCCGCTCCGCGGGTGCCCCATCGCCTGCATCGAGGAGGGAATCACATCTGCTGCTGGGAAGACCACTGAAGCGGTAAGGAGAAAGCGGAACCGGGCGTGTGGCTGCAGCGGGGCTGCGAGCGTGCGGGGACTTCAAATCCCAGAAGTCCCTGCGAGACCGACGGAGAGCTTCCGGTCCGCTCTCCCTGCTGGCCCGCCCCCCGCCCTCCTGAGGCTTCAAATCAACATCACACTCCCGCAGCGCGGGACGCAGCCCGGGCTAAGACTGGGCAAAGACAGGGCCGTTTTAGGCCGTTAGAGACCGTTTGCAGACCGGACCGGGCCAATTCTCTTGGTCATTTTATTTTGAGTCTCCGCTGCTAGTACACCTGAAACTATATTTTATATATTTATTGAAATATCCTTCCCCACAATGTCCTCACGAGAAACCCGGAGCAAGGCAACCAAGACCTCCAAAAAAGCTACAGGCACTTTAGACGATTTTATCACCAGGACCAGCCTTTCCATTGATAACGAAATAACTAAACTCCAGCATAAAGTATCAATCGAACTCGAATGTGCTAGGAGGCTTTCAACTGAACTTGCGCTCAAGAAAAAATCCTCCCTAGGCAGCATTGCTACCTCCAAAACTCCCGAACGCACTTCTGGTCCAAAACCTATTATAGCCCTAGCCGAGGTGCACTCGATAGTAGAGGAACCAATTCCTCCTATCAATCACGAACCTTATGGGCCTTCGGCTAGGGCCGAGCCAGGAAGTCCACTAGAGTTGATTGTCTTAACGGAGAGTGTTGAGGTCCTTTCAGATGGGGCGCCCTGTAAGTCAACAGTAGAGACGATACCTAATATAAGTCCATCACCTAACTGTCGGCTGCCAGTTGAGTCAGAGTCTACCAAAAATAAATCACCCATCAAGATACCATCTAAGCACAAACGAAAGCGCAAACACCTAACCGCATTCGCTAGGAAAAAAGCAAAAGTAGCACTAAGTCATAACATTAAGGGGGGTACACCAAACATGCCTACTGTAACACCTGAGATCTCTGCACACGATGTAGCGCTAGTAACTGCAGAAAATACCAACAACAGCATAGATGAGCAAATCTCTATTGCTATGTCTGATCATCTAGTTAGTGAGGGGCAAAGAGTCTCCTGTGATATGGCAGATCAAGATGGTGGAAGGGAAGAATTTTTAAAATTAGTGTGGGAGACGCTTAAGAGACTACTCAAACCACTAGAAGTTAGGTTAACTGGTATTGAGAACCAGCTTCTTGAAGTTGAGAAAAGTGTTATCACTCTTTCAAGTATAAGTCTCAACTATACCGAAGCGCCTATAGTCACCCAGCAAGCTCCAGTCCGTGTTCCGGGTATATCAACGAATCCACATACTAGCCTATTGGATGTGCAGCCAAAAAAGGTGGGGATAGCAAATAATTCAAATACTAATCAATCAACTAGCACCAAATCTCAATCGAATCCAACCCCCTCAACTTCCTCAGTTGTTAATACCACTAGCAAATCCATGCAGAAAAATCAGGTTCATACAAACACTTCCAAACCGCCAATTCCTTCTTCTTCCCACTCTTCCAATCAGAGTGCATTAGCTCCAAACAAACCCCAATCCAATCCTCCTGTTTACCCCTACATTACCACCGCAGGCATCCAATCTTTGCCTGACAAATCCTTTTCAAATACCACCCATAAGCCAAACCACCAGGTCAGTCACACCCACAATAATTTTAGAGGAGGGTATATAGATCTGCCACCAGACGCTAGTCCATTTGTAGCTGTTCTCACAGGGGTGCCAGAATTGGATAGCAAATACGAAGAAAACTTTCAATCGCTAAAAAATAAAGTGATTTTTTGGCTAAATAAATATAAACCCATTCCTAACCAGACGAAAAGTAAGATCCTTATGGTTAGGAGGGTACCTTGGGTAGGGCCAACGGCCAAAACAATCACGGGTGACTGTATTGTCATATCCTTTGAAGAACCCCAGAGTGCCGAACAAATCTGCAATTGGAAATCGTACGGTGTGAATCCACCTATTGAAGCCAGACCCTTATCATTTTTCTATCCACCACCCAGACCTATTCATCACGGCCCTAAGTGGAACCCTGTCAACCAGTACTATGGCAGTGCTTCAAATTTGCCTAGACATGGTGACTACAATATGTGGACTGGCGCTCCAAATTTGGCTAGACATGGTGACTATAATATGTGGTCTGGCATTCCCACCTATAATAGATTTAGTTGTCTAGATGCTGTGGATTGACTTGCCACTATGCCTGACTGTATCTATGAACTATATGACACCTTTTGTAGATTGGGCAAAGGCAATTCTAAACCTAAAGACGTCCTACAATTGCACGATGATAATCAGACTAATAGGAACATGACGCACAGGATTATCCCAGATCCCCAGAAAATGGAACTATCTTACAAAGCTGGAAATGTATGTACAACCGAGTGTGGTCGGGATGGGAGATTAGTTACTGCAGCTAGAGAAAATACAAAGATTGCAGAGGAAAATATAACAAATGTACAGGTAGAAGGCCTACCTAATCAGTGTGCAGTCAATTCTCCCCCTGACAACCAGAGCACTGCTCCTTGTTTACTCATTCTATCATGGAACATCGCAGGTGTCTGCAAGAACTTAAAAGACCCTGATTGGGCAAACTATATTGACACCTGTGACATTTGCCTATTACAAGAAACTTGGGCTTTAGAAGTTCCCCACCGGGTAGGATATAAAACTTACGGTATCAAGGCAGCTCAGTCTGATAGAGGAAGACCATCAGGGGGCCTATTAATTTGGCTAAAAATCACCCTGGTCATGCGGGTTGATGTTGTTGATACAGGTTCTTCGGATATTTTAGTCCTAAGGGTCGCTCCACCATGCGGAAAGGAATGTTACATCGTTAATGTCTATAATAGACCGGCCAGTCACTCCAAGGTGTCACCAACACTAGAAGCCCTGGATCTCCTACTGAAAAATGTAATTGGTGATACCCCGGTCATCTTGGGAGGAGACTTAAATTGTAACTTTGAACCTGTCTTGGGAATCTCTGATGTGTTTGAAGAAGAGGACATAGCGTATAACATCCCCCAGCTTGAAACCACCAAACCTGTTAAATATTCAACACTGGCCAGCCAACTTTTAAGACTTACCGCAGACCACGGCCTTAGAGCAGGCAATGGCCGACTCCCATCGGACCTGCAAAAACAACCTACCTTTTCTAAAGCTAAAAGCAACCTAGACTTCATACTTGTTTCTCTTAGCATCTGGCACTTTTTGATTGACTTGAAAGTAGTAAGCAGAGGGGAAAGTGATCACTACCCTGTGGAACTTTACATCAATATGAATATGGTTAGTGACATCACTTTAACCTCAACTGAATCCCATGTCAGCATATGTGAGGACGTCCACATAAACAACAACAGACGTGCAGTAAGATGGCCGCGTGTTTTGGCGGATGGTAATGCCTTAGCACTGGTGTATTCTCTTTTTGATCAAACATTTGCACATTTAGCTGACTACGCCTTCCAACCGGATCATTTTGAACATTTTGTCGATCTACACAAAGTCTTCTTTTCCGAACTAAAAACGCACCTATCCAAAATGCAGAGAAAGAAGCAGCAAAATTCAAGAGTGGCCAACCACGGAAAGCTATGGTACGACCACTCGTGTAGAACTGCAAAATCAAATTTATTGTTTGCCATTAAAAACAAGTCAAAAGATGAAGTAAAACTTGCAAGGGTGGAATATAAACGCACATTAGAAGTGTCCAAAAAACTTTGGGAGGAATCGATCTGGGCCGAAATGCTAACCGCTGCAAAAACTAATGACAATGTTGGCTTCTGGAGGCTAGTGGCTAATGGGGGTCATGCTGGGAGAGCTGTGAAAGATGTATTCCTGGACGAGATGACCTGGGTAACTCACTTTTCAAATTTGTATAAACAATATGATAGTGACAGCCAATGGAGCTTAAGGTCCCCTGCTCCTATTGAACCTCTCAACTTCACATTGGAAGAGACAGTAAGGGCGATCAACGAACTTAAAAACTCTAAAGCCCCTGGTCCGGATAAAATACCGGGGGATCTATACAAACACGAAGTTGACGTCTGGGCCCCCTATGTGAACCGCCTGTTCAACGTTTTATCCTCAAATTGTAACTTTCCAGACAGTTGGCGGGCAGCGGAGGTTGTGCTAATTTTTAAAAAGGGGGATAGACTGGTACCCTCCAACTACAGACCAATTAGTCTGATGGACACGCTCCAAAAATTATACGCCAAACACCTGCTATACAGGATCAACGACTGGCTTGAAGTCTCGAACATTATCTCCAAATTCCAAGCTGGTTTCAGGAGTAAGACCAGCACAACTGACCAAATTTTTCGATTTTGCTGTTTGATTTGGAAATATGTGCAGCTGAAAAAAGGTCACCTTTATGTAGCTTTCGTTGACCTGAGGGCTGCATTCGATTTAGTCCCACGCAGTCTACTTTGGAAAACCTTACAAGAATTAGGTTTACCAGGATGCCTCTTAGCCCAAATAGTTGAGCTGCATGCTGATAACTTCGCAAATATCAGGTGGGGCCCAAATGGCGAGTTGACACGCAACATTCCCATTGAACGTGGGGTTCGCCAGGGATGTGTCCTGGCCCCTACCCTGTTCTCTTTGTTCATTAATGATGTCCCAGATTATCTAAATGCTTGTGTTAATGATTCGCCGCAGCTTAATGGAGTAAGGGTGCCTGCGTTGCTCTTTGCTGACGATACTATCCTCATATCGCAAACAAAAAAGGGCCTCCAGACACTCCTTAACTCCTTCAGCTGCTATTGCCAGACAAAGGGCTTGGAAATTAATGCAAATAAAACCAAATGCATGTCATTAAATCCCAGTATACCAGATAGAGGGTTTTCGACCCTGAGTAACCAAAAACTAGATACTGTGGACAACTTTTCCTATTTGGGGGATGTACTTGACTCCAAGCAAAACTGGAAACCCCAAATCGAGAAAAGTAAGATAACATATGCCCAAAATGTCAAACCAATCCTATGCAAAATGAATTCTAGTACAAGCAAAAGTGTAACCCCGGTTTTAGAACTTTTTAAATTTAAAATACAATCTGCTGTGCTACATGGAGCAGAGATATGGGGCCCATGGTCAAAGAATAGCTTTCAAATTCTGGACAATAAATTCATGCGGGCTTCTGTAAGGGTTCCTAACAGTACACCCCTTTTACCACTCCAACTTGACCTAAACTTTAGAAGAACAGACCATCTAGTTATCTTAAGGCCATTATTATTTTGGGTTAGGCTTTGGACTACCCCAGAGTTGATAGATTATAGAAATGGTCTGCAAGAATTGGTGTCTCTTGATTCTTTTAACTCCATCCATTGGTTAGTGCATATTAAAAAATGGCTTACACTCTTGGGCCTATATTCAATGTGGGAGACCCCAGATAAAATGCCTACTTTTTCTAAACTAGTAGTCAAGCGAGCATTCTGGACCCACATGAGTAGAGAACTAGTAGATGGAAGTAGTGCTGGTTCCGCAGTTCAGGCTTTCTTATCATTTAAGGATGAGTTCTGCTTTGAAACATTCCTGGACGAGATAGAGCCACCCATTGCAAAAACCCTTTACCTAAAGTTCAGATATGGGATACTTATGCTGAATTACAACACCGATAGATGGGCACAAAAAAGACTGGGAGCTTTAACTGTTAAAACGCAGTGTTGCCCTATGTGCTCCAATGACTGCTCCGAGGATGAGGTTCACATGTTTTTTGTTTGTAACGCATACATGCAACCTAGAAAGAAATGGTTGAAACCAATGTGTAACCTTTTAGGAACTAGGTCCTGTTCAACAGCCTTTAGGATCATGAAAAGTAATTCAACTCAGTTTATTGTATTTAGTATAAGTAAATTTCTATATTCTGTTTACATAATCCGTAAAAAACAAGGTCATTGTCTCTGAGTTGGAAAAGTGTATATGTTTACATAACCCTTATATTTATTATATTTATTTTAACATAACTTTTAAAAACAACAAAAAAAAAAAAAAAAAAAAAAACTTCCTTGAAATGAAATATACTGCGTGATTGTTTGTAAAGAATGAATTGAAAAAGCTATTCCCTCCCCCAATACTTTTTTAAATATTGTCATATTAATGTTCGATTTTTATGTATGTATTTTTATGTATGTATGTGACTTTTATGGCCAAATTGGCCGAAATAAAGTAATAATAATAATAATATTTGGCCATGAGTCATCATACAAAGATGGTACCCCGATCAGTGTGGATTTCCTTTGGAAATCCAACACAGAAAAACAGCTCTATAAGATGCTTTGCAATGGTCTTGCTATCGGGACTGCTCAAAATGATTCTGCAGCATGTAGAAAATGGTTTACCAAAGGGTTGGGATCTCCCATATGGGAGCTTTTATGGGAACTCTATTTGCATGCTGAATGGTCATCAAGTGCTTTCATTCTTTGAAGGAATGTCTACAATGTGTGCAACTTCTGCAAAAGGTAACTATTATGTTGTGGACTACTTTTTTCTTTTTTTTAGGAAGTCCTGTACAAGGAGTTAAACATAGCACTCTGAAGTATCCTTCATCTTGTGACTTTGAAAATATTACTGCCATTACTAGTGGGTACAAATCCAAAGCTGAGATGTTTGGGTTGAATTCTTCCAGGATGTTGGCAGCTGTGTGTACCTTAACAATGGAAATCATTCTAACTGTTACATGTTGATGATTGCCTCAAAAAAGCATCAGTAATAGTACAACCAACTGCTAGCCTTTGCTTATAGCTTCTAAAGAAGATGCTGTGAGTGGTGATGCACATGAAGTATATAAATTCACAAACTGCATTCTCAGCTACGTTTTGTAGTGCCAGAATATTTCTACAAAATATACTACAAAATGCTATTCACATTTGTACTTCTAAAATACTACTGGAAAAACAGTAGTTAGTCCAGCACCACACATTGCTAACCACTAGTACTACAACACCCTGCATAAAAATAATGCAGAAACTGACTTTAACTAAAACACCGTAGGAAATAATGTGAAAATAAATTACACCATTTTAAATACTTAGAGATAGAAATATTTTTTATTTAATGTTCAAAATCTTTTACAAATATTATGTATCTATTAAATAATTCTAAAATATTTCAACAGCCATTTTGAAATGTAAACATTAATTTAACATTGCCTACCGCAATGTAGTGAAATCACTTTTATAAATCCGGATGCATGGTACATGGTACATGTTAGGCTCCTTGAGATTGGAATTACATGGAACAGCATTACATTGGCTTGATGATTTCCTTTTCAACAGCCCCACACTTTTTAATATTTATGGTGCCCTCCTTGTCACAATTGACCGAGCCTATGACATTGTTAATATATCATTTGCAGACGATACACAGCTACTAATCTCCCTGGAAAGAAATCTGGTCAAAAATAAATAATCTTTTTCTACTGAGATGATGGCAATTGCTACCTGGATGACTGAAAATTGTCTCCAGTTAAATGCAGCAAAAACTGAGATTATGTTGTTCAGGAAGGCCCACCAGCTATGGAAGCCAGATTAATGGCCCCCTGAACTTGGTATGGCCCCTTCATCTAAACTAGTAATTGAAAACTTAAGAGTGCAAATGGCTCAATCTCTTACCATGAAAGAACATGTTGTTTGCATTGCATTGCATATGATGCATTTGCTGAGAAGAGCCTTTCCTTTATTAACACTCACAGCAAGGAAAATGTTGATCCAGGAGGTGATCGTCACCCATCTGGATTATTATAATGCGCTCTTGGCCTCAGCAAATGGAATGTTGCTATTTAAACTTTAGGTGGTACAATATACCACCACCCGTCTTATTTGTAATCTCCCTTCTGGGGATGCATCTTCCTCTCTTTTGCATACATTATACTAGCTACTGGTGAACAAACAGAATTCCCTTTAAGGTCTGCTGTTTAACTCATAAAGCTCTATTTAAGAAAGGGCCTACCTATCTATTTTCAAAATGTACCCACTATCCCCCCCTCAATTTTTTAAGATCTTGCAACAAAGCTCTGCTCACTGTTCCTAGGGTCAGAAAGTCCTGGTCAGGGGGGCAGGCCGCTTTCTTTAGCAGCCCTATTTTATTGGAATAAGTTGCCTCTCCAAATGCAAATCTGCAAGGATGATCATTTCCAACTCAGGAAATTGCTTAAGATTAGCCTCTTCTAACTGTGTTACTTTCTGCCTGTCATCCCGGTATTCGTGGCGAGATACCACTCCTGCGGGGATTGAAGCGTGTAATAAATTAAAAACACATGACATAACATCACTTTTAATAACTATAAAACATAATAATATATGTATAATTTTCTTTAGGTGGGAATACATTTTTTTATTTAAACTTCTGAAATATAATTTTTATTTATTATGTTAATATATTTAAAATAATTCAAAATTAATTCAAAATATATTTTTCACATTATATACCTATTTAACATATAAATATTTGTAATAATTATTTTGAGCTAAATAAACTTTTTAAACTTTTCCTTATACTTGACCACACAGATATCTTCACAACTAGTGATCCTGCGGTGAAGAGTAGTGGAAATTTCAAAAGTTTGTTTAACATGAAAGAATTGTTAAAAACCTTTTATGTTAAATATGTATGCAATTAATGTTGTATAGTTCTTTTAAATGAAGAACAAAGGAAAGAGAGCTAAATCGCTATTAACTTTATTTTGAATGTATTAATTAATTAATTAAAATACATTTCATAAAACTAAACAACTTTTTCTGAAGTTTAAATTAAAAATTAATTCCCCCCTAAAGAAAATCGATTTTATATTATGCATTAGTAAATATTAAAAGCAATATATGGAATTAATTAAAAGTATTTTAATTATATTACATTAAGAAATATTACATTAATCTTTAATATAAGAAAAGGTTTTTAAATATTTTAGCACTGAATTTTAAATATGTACTATTTTAGATTTTTTTACATTAGATTACATTTATTTATATGTTTAACAATCTAAAATAATGTATTTCATTTAACATTTTGTCCTATGAGATTTCATTTAAAGACCCTACCTCCATTATTTTTTGATGGGAGGCATTTGAAGTCCGAGTGGTTGAATATGAGTGGTGCTCGACTTACAACTGTGTGGCTTTTTTTTGCCATAGTATTTAGAAGAGCAGTTTGTAAACAGCATGCTGTAATTCATTTTGCAGTACTATTGTGGTAATGCAAAACATACTACAAAATTCACTTGGAGAATTAGGCATGAAGCTTGTTGCCGGACTACTGGTCTACAAGCCTGTAGTAAAACAGACAAACTGCATGTCACTCACTTTCAGCAACCAATACCAGCAAATGATGGTACAGCTGTATCACAGCAGCAGTGGAAACTAGATCTGGCATAGAAACCTTTTATGTATTTAGCTATGCAGCACATATCCCGGATGCTGAAACATCTACTGTTCTTTAACATGGAGGGAAAGTAAGCACCAAACTGTGTGACACACCAGGTATATGAACACATGGAGAGAAATATTGCCTTTCAGCAGGATATGGTGTAGTCCAAAGCTATGTTTTTAATATAAAATCACCTGGGCCTTTGGTGGTCTTTTCACTGAAAATACAAGATTTGAAAAAAATTATATTGTCTACGGGTGCTCATGGAAGACAATTTCTATGGACTGGAATCTAGAGAATGGTAAAGTGATTCTGCTATTTTACTGACCTCTACTGGTAGTTTTCTATCAAGCTGGCTAAACAGCAGAAAATTATCTTCACCAAATCATCTAACAGACAACTAAAAAGCGTGGAGGTTAGAGAGAACAAGCATTGGCTAAGACAATAGGTCTGGGTTTAATGATCTAACACATGCTGAGTTATCACATTAGAGCAAGACACAAAAGAGGGAGCCCGCAGGGGGGGTAAAGGAGGTTAATGTTGTAAAGTATTTCCATATGCAGTTCAATGCAAGCACTTGAGTGGAGGTTGAAGGATACACCAAAAAGCCCATAGAATGAAGTGAGAGATAATAACTTCATTGGGTTGAGCTGAAACATGATTGAAAGGTCTCAAACCATTGGCTGCAAAAGTCTGATGGAAGAAAGCCATTGACCAAAAGTATCAAGCCCAAAGCCAACTCTGCGTATATTATTAGCAATTGCTTGGTTTGACAGCGGCGGACGAAACCCAAACCTGAAAAGCCAGCAACTGATGCTAGCAACTGGGAATAACCTGTTGATTAGACAGAGTTCCATTGTTGAAGGACAATTTTAAGCTTATATTTCAGAAACACAAGGGCTGGTTCAATAGTAGACTTGCGACAATATAGAGTTTTACAAATCACACTCTGTTCTACCGATAGCAAATCGAGTGCTTTCAGGTGGCGTTGAATGAACTGTTTAATACTTGGCTTCATGGCCAATTACAACTGTCTTGTGAAGTGGATGCGTGGACAGGAATACCATAGTCCTCAGGAGTGTTTATAAGAGATCCTTCCATAGCTCTTCTCACTGCAGTGAACGTGTGGTTCTTCAACTGTGAAACTCCAAATTTGTCTGGCGAGAAAGTCAAGGGCAAGTTTTTCTCATTTTATTGGTGGGGGATTTATTTATTTATAATAGAACAATACAAATGTTCCCTAACAGGTAGATTTAGGTAAAACAGATATTGAAATTTTAATGCACATCACATAAGAACGTGTTTATTCTTGGGGCAATGAAAGTTCTAACCTGTAAACAAAATGTAAACACACCAGGATAGCTAAAAAAAATCAGCTGGATAATGAAAAGACAATCACTGGCAAAGTAAAGTATTACATTACTGACATAGACTTCTTTATAGGTGCATGCACACACGATCAAGGTAAATAATCAAGTGTCTGGAGAGGGCTGACATATTGCTTTGCTGTATGAATGGTGGTGGGGGGAGGGGAGGCAGGAGAAAGAGCAAAATGTGAATGCCATTTGAGCAGACAAATGGATGAAGATGGCTGACCCAAAGGAGTTCTGTGTATATACCTTTTAAGTTTCATTTCCATTATGTGAGGCTAACAAAACCACTAAACCTGTAAATTGATCACTTGGCCAGTACGCGAAGCGGCTGACTGCATGTTGCAGCCCTGTCCAAAGGTGAGAGGTGAACCAGAAGTGCTAACCTGCCTCCCTTCTCTAGGCAAAGCAAGCACCCTGAGATGTTTTCACCTTGTCAGGCAGCATCAGCGAGGTGCTGCATGAGGTCAGTCTCAGCCAATGGGCACTGTGCTTGATAACTATCCAGGCCTGGGAGAGCGTGACCCCAAGGGGCTTTAAGTGGGCCGGGTCCACCAGCAGTTCTAAATAGCAGGTGCTAAGATCGGTGCCTATTGGACACTCCATTTTAGTCCTCACCATCATGATGGACAAAAAAAATCTTAACTAGCAATACCACCCTTCACTGCTTTGATGTAACTAACTTCAAAGAGACCTGTTTTAGTTTTTTCACAGTCTCATCATTTCAGAACTACAGCTTTTTAAATATGCCATACACTAAAGCCATAGTTGTTGCTTGTTTCTCATATGCAACTAACAACCATTGGCAAAGCCAGTATTCCTGGCTTGTTGTAGGTGTAATGTTAATTGTTTTATATTATGTCTGGATGCAATGACAAAAGCAGCAAATTACCAGTGGGTCAACACACTATGTACAAATGTTTAGCTCAGGTGTTTTAAGCCACACCCTACTTACATCAGTCACACCCATTTGAGAGACCCTTCAGTTTTTTCATCCCAGTTAAAGCCTCGTGGGGTCAGTCTTAGCCAATGACAACTTGTCTAACTGCACGTGATTAGCATTTCCAGGCCTTGTGGAGCGTGACCTCAACACCAGGGTCCCTTCCAAGTTAGAGCAGGCCAGATGCGCATGCGCACGAGATTCGTGGCGTAGCAGCCTCAGCCGGCGGCTCCACGAGCATGAAGGGAGAGTGCAGAGGCTGGAAAGTCCACCCGCAGGGTTAACAGAATTCTCAGCTTATGGACTCCAGACTGAGCATGGTCTACAGTGCTTACTTCCTGGTGCTGCGGAGTTACCACTCACCAGGCCGCTGTTGCTCTTCGCACGAGCACGCAAATGAGCTTTGGCAGTGGCATGGTGGTGTCAATGTATGCGCTGCAGTCATTGATGATTTGAGTGTGTGCTAACAAGGTGTAGTCGGTTTCCTGATAGGGAGCTCCAAGGCATGCTCTGATATTGATGATAAAAACCTGGCTGTTCAACCAATAACATACCACCTGCTATCCTTAGCGCCAGGACACCCTCGGGTATTTGAGCACTTTATAAAACTCAAAAATAAATAAATAAAATAAATAAATAAATTCCCAAAGACACCTTTAATGCTCCTTTTGTGTGTCTTTGTTGTTTGTGAGAGGGCCTGAGAGAGATTGTTACTGTTTTTGTGAATCGGGCAACAGTAGCTGCTTTTGTGTGGCAAATATCGTCACTTAATAAAACAAGCAAAACATACTGCCCATCCCGCTCCGCCTCTCGGATTTGCCGAGTATAATTCTCAGAAGAAGTTAGTTACATAGACATATCAACGAGCTTGCTTTCCCCGTAACACTGCAGCACTATCGAAATCGTTCGCTGCTTCTGTTACTTCAGGAGCACTGCTCTGCAGCTATTATTTTCATGTGCACTGCGATTGAGCATGTTCCTGACCTCAGCAGGACAGCATAGCAAACATCGTGCGAGACAAAAAACAGAGTGCGATCACCCACCCAATCCAAATACAAACAAGCATTTGCAATGCAATAGGACTTGCATTTACGCGAGACCTATTGCATTGGAAACGGGAGGGCCGGCGTCCAAGAAGGCACAAACGGGATTGGGGAATGAGGTGGGGAGTGAGAAGTCACAGACTGTGGGAGGGGGTGGGGGGAACACAGGGAAGAAATATGGATTTTGTAGTAAAGGGGCCACTAGTCAGGGAAGGAAACAAATCATAACATGCCCGTCAGGAGGATGGACTAACAAGCCAAAAACCAAACAGAAGGCAGCAGTTAGTACCTAAGCCAATTGAAAGATGGGCGGAGAGTGGGCAGAGATTCCACAAAGCTTCCATGCTATAGTGTATACTGCATGCCTCGCAAAGCTAGCAGCTCATGCGCTGCAACGCTAGGCGAGACCTAAAAAGGGAGGAAGTCCAGTGGTAAGATTTTGGCCAATTTTCCACTAAATAAATTGAACAGCTAATGGTTTTTGGTCTTACTGTGCATCCTAGCTGACCCTTTATAATGGATTGTTCTATTTTTTTGTAATGAGCACATCCCAAGAGACCATCATGGAGGTAGCTTGCCTGAGTGCTTTTGGGTGACCGTTGCATCCCTATTTTCCTTGCACCAAGCTGAGGTTGCTGCTGCCAATGAATGCACCCAAGAAAGACCAGATTTATTCTCAGGACAGCAGCATCTTATTTGTCATCAGCTGCTTTTCTATCTATTCAGGTTCTTCACTCTTACCAACAGCCATTTTTTAGGCATTGTTGCCATTTAATTAGATGTTACTTTTTCGTATGGGGCAATTTACAGCAGTCTCCTTATGTCTACCTAGCTTCCCGTGATGCACTTATCTGCACTTGTCTGATTCACTGGTCTAGTCCTTATGGAGCCATAGCACACATTGTGGAAGACCTAGGCTGCAGTTTCTTTTCCTTACGCGGGGGTTAAAGCTGTGGTTGGAATTGTATGTGCTATTTTTTGGGTTTTTGAGAAGATGAAACGAGGTGGATATGGTATAGCTGCAGATTGAGTAGAAGTGATCATGGGGCACTCTGGAAGTGAACTGGTTCATGTTCCTGACTGCCAAGTAGACTTTCTGGAAATGTTGTTTTCTCCTGTTTCCTATGGTAGGACTTGTGGGTACACTCTGTATTACCTTTATCTGAAGTGGGCTTGGAGAAAATGAGAGTGTGGTCTTTATTGTCCTATGATGATATGTTGAAGATGAAGGGTCTGCTGTGCAGCAAGCTCAACTTCTTTGTCTGCCCTTATGTCAGGAAGCTTAGGTGTAGCAGAATTGTTTTGCTGTTGAGTTTCCTGAAAAGATCTGGTTTGCTGGGGCAATTCTATTTTGGACTCACTGGCAGCAGCCATGACTGCAGTCACTGTAGCATTGAGAGGCATATTATTTGGTTTGCAGTGGTTGATTATTCAAGTGTGATATACCCAATTACTTCCTGCTCAGAAGAAATGCAGTAGATTTGCAATGTTGTGCTGCTTGGTGGAAAAATGATGAGGGTTTGATGCCAGTAGCAGCAACAGACTGCATTTCCTTACTGATTGATTCCAAGGCAGCAGCATCTTCCTTAGGTGCCATCTTCTACTGTTCTGCTTGGTCTGCAAAAGAAGTAGCAAATAGCAGAGAGGTGGCTATACACTGGTGTCAGCTAATTCTCAGACTTCTATCAGTCTCATCTACCTGCTGGCAAGAGAAATAAGAAAACAGACAGTGGTACTTAGCTTTTGTAGTCAATGCAAATCAATTCACTGTCATATTAAATACAATATATTTATTCTAACTATTTTGCTAGACTAGGCATAACTTGAACAAGAATCAGTGAAAAATGACATGGTTTCCTTTCAGGGCCATTAGCTTCCCCCCATGGGAGCCAGGAGGAGGAAGGCAAAAAAACGATTTAATTAATTAAAGTAATAATAACTATGATATAAAAGCCCACTCTGTTAGAAGTGGAGTTTCTAGTTGGCAGATACATCAACCTGTCCAAGCAGGAACAACAAATCTAGTCAGGCTAAGTTAGATACACACTAAAAGATAACCTGTGCTCATCCTCTTCTAGCTTGGTACAGAGCAGTCTGGCTTATCTAAAGAGGCAATGTGTAAAGTATCTGTGCAACACACACACACACAGTAACACAATGAAAACACCACAAAAGACTCCACAGAAGTTAAAAAACTAGACAATAATTTTATAAATTAGTTAGGATCAAAATGACAAAAATCCAATAAGTAAATGTTGAACTATGACTTTTTAAAGAACAAAACGAGTCCTAGTGCTTAGAAGCAATAAGTGCCAATGGGGGTAATCTAGTCACACTGGACCAGGGTGAAGTCAATAGTTTGGGCCAACAGCGATGAAGAGCAGGCCAGCTACAGGACCTGTGCAGGCTATGGTGAGCAAAGTAGCTTATCCTGGCTTCAACAACAAGATGTGGGGCACCGTCGAATGATGAGTCGGGCAATGTATCAATGTCACTTCTGCAGTTGATGATGTGTTAATTTTCTCCAAGCAGTGATGGCGATGCTTCAGTTCCGTAGACAAAGGGCCGAAACCAAGAGGTGTTGCTTCCGATGCTATGCACCGTGTTTCTCAGCACAGTCGAGGGTCTGTGTCGATTTTATCAAGCTGCTGCAGCAGCGAAGTGTGGCTCTGTGCATCTGTTTCTGCTTGCGCCGAGGCTGGTCCGATGCGATGCATCGGGTTCTGCTCCTGCCACAGGGATGATGCATTGATTTCTGCTCACTCAGTCAGCGGATGCATCAGTGCCTCTGAAGTGTGAGTATCTGGGTCCACTTCCAGTGAACCCGGCACAAGTGTATGGGTAGAGACGTTGTATGTAATGTATGTATAGGCATTTATATAGCGCACTACTTACCCGGAGGGTCCCAAGGCGCTTCGACCGCTGCGAAATCCTTCCTGGCTTCCCTGAGAGATGGTCCCTTAATGGGTATCTCCAGGGTGAGACCAGGCATCCCCGGCGGTCTGGTGGGGCCGTTAGTGAAGATGAGGCAAGCTAATGCCCAGAGTTGCCGAGTGTGATCGCTGATCAGAGTGGGCACCGAGGCGAGAGAATTATCGAGTCCGCTGACCCTGGTCCAGAAACCTGCCGCGCCGGGAATCGAACCCTGGTCCCGGGCCGTCCTCTGCTCTCGGGTCTGCCGCCTCTAACCAGTGAGCCACACTACTTCAAAGTCAAAGTCAAAAAGCTTTATTTCGATAAAAAGTCATTATCATAAAAGCAGAACAATGTATATAAAAAATTACAATTTGAGTATACTTTTAAAAAGAGAAATTCTGTATCTCTGGTCCAAGCAATAGTTTCAGAAAATATTTGCTCAGTTATACGTAGCCAGTTTGTTTTAGAAAGGTAAACAATTAAAACAACATTTCCAGTTACCAGAGATTTTTCTAAAAAATAATTAAACAGATTGTTTTAGCTTTTTGGCTCGAATAGCCCAGGCCCAAGATAGAAATTTGGCTAGGGCACAAGCATAGGGTACATAACTGTCCGAAATAAGTATCCTAATTGCCACATCATGACTCCTAGTTCCCAGCTGTCGGCATAGGTTTTTCAGCCACACCCTCCTTGGATTAACATATTCGTCACAAACAAACAAAAAATGCGCTAGTGTCTCCGGTTTGACAAGGCACGATGGACATAGATCAGATTTGCCTATACAGGATTTCCATCTTTTAGTAAAGGTGTTCAGTGGTAAAGTACCCGTTCTGAATCTGAAATACAAGGCCCTAGCAAAGGGTTTTCCGATTGTATCCAGATAGAGTTCCCGCCTGGGACAGTCTTTGAACATCAGGAAGTCCTCTGTTAGCCTGCCAAGAGATGTGCTGGAATGTCTTTGAGAGCAAATCCAGTCCCGATAGAGCTTTTTAAGTGTTTGCTTTCGGGGTGAGGTTCTACTTAGCCATGATTCAAGTAGGCCCAACTTGGTCAATAGAGTTTTCATGTCTTTTAGCCATTTGATTTTATACCAGCTCGGTGATGACATAATTTCTTTAAGGCCTCTGGCATATCCACTGAGTTCTTCTACCCGCCAAATACGGGCCCATAATAATAACGGGCGAAATTTCGCAATTTCGCCAATCTGGGTACAGCCAAGGTCCATAAATAAAGGAAGTATCGGGGTGCCTTGTGGAAGGGACATTATTTCTCTGCAAAATGTGTTCTCAGATCTTTGCAGAGCGTCGGTAGACGAAAAACCCCAAAGTTCCGCTCCATAGAGGGCAGAGCTGACGCCTTTAGCTGTGTAGATCTCAAGGACTGTTCCTATAGGCCTTGTTGAACTGGAACGTTGCTCTCTCAAAAGGGCGCCTGTGATCCTTTTGTGGCTCAGCAGCATTTTGTCTAGGTGTGGCGTCCAGTCCATTTTGTCTGAAAGGCGTATCCCGAGGTAATCAAAAACTTTCACCCTTTCCAGGAGCTCAGTGTTTAGGGTGGGGGAACGCACATGCTGTTTCGGAGGAATGAGGACAAGGTACTTCGTTTTGTTGGTATTTATTACCAGGCCTCGATCAGTACAAAATGATTGGAAATTGTCCAAGAGTCTCTGGAGTCCCATTGGGGTTTTGGAGATTAAAAGCATATCATCCGCAAAGAGGAGGGTCGGTATACGTTCACCAGCCAGGGATGGCTCGTCAGATGGATATTTGAGGAGATGCTCAACCACCCCATTGATGTAGAGAGAAAATAGGGTGGGAGCCAGAACACATCCCTGGCGGACCCCTCTCTCGACCGGAATACTGCCCGTTTTCTCCCCTCCAGGGCCCCACCTGACTTGGGCAAAGCTTTCCTGGTGTAGTCTGACTAGTAGGGATAGTAGATAGTGCGGCAACCCCATGTCAGCCAGTACTTTCCATAATAGGTCCCTAGGTACAAGGTCAAAGGCAGTCTTTAAATCGATAAATGCGAGATAAAGACTGCCCTTGCCTATCACCACAACCTTCCAATAAACCATCATGAGCCTAAATGCTTGCTCAATCGTTCCAGTGCCTACTCTGAAACCAGCCTGGAAGTCGGTAAGGATTTTGTTTTCTTCTACCCAGTTAAGAATTCTGAGTAAGAGAACTTTACCGACAACTTTTTGGCTGATATCTAGCAAGCTGATCGGCCTATAGTTAGATGGGTCATCCCTCGAACCTTTCTTATGAATGGGGACCACCTCCGCCCCCTTCCATGATGAGGGAATGGGGGCACCCCTACAGATGGCAACAAGGAGGGAGTGAATCAATTTACCCCATTTAGCACTATCGGATTTTAGCAGATCCCCGGGAATACAATCAGGTCCGGCCGCTTTTTGTGGAATAATAGAACTTATTGCGTATTCCACTTCCTTAAGTGTAAAGTCAGAGTCGCTGGGGCAAAGCATATAGTTATTAAAAGGAGAGGATATAACAGACCCTCTCCCATTAGGTCCATTGTGACAGGAGTAAAGTTTGGAGAAGTGATCCTCCCACGCCTGACTCGGAATGTTACAAGTTATGAGATCACTATCTGGTCTGTTACGTGCCCTTATAGTGTCCCAAAAACATTTGGAGTCTTTTTTCATGCTTGCTTCTTTAAGGGTTAGCCAGTAGGCATCTTCCCACTCCCTTTTAGCTAGCCACAAGGCCTTTTTATGTTCTCTTCTGGCTGTTTGAATTGATAGGGGGGACTTCCCTTTAACTGCCTCAATTAAACATGACTTGGCCTTTCTGCATGATGCAGAGTACCAGTCATGCCTGCCTTTGGGTTTAGTTAGGGGTTTGGGTTTCCCTGTAGACCCTTGTGTCCAAAAAAGGTCCCCTATAGTTTTTATGGCTACTTCAAAGATAGTGGTAACCTTGTCTGCTGCCTTAGTTAAGTCTATGGAGCCAATTTCATCTTGTGTGCCTTTAACCACCTCATCTATAGTGAATAATTTATCAGTGTTACACAAGATCTTATTCCACTTAAGGCGTCTTCCACAAGAGGAGACAATAATCTCCTGTGGGCAGCTCGGTGGTGCTAACGGCGCTCCAGTGGGCCAAAAATTCGTTAAGGTTAATGAAAGTTGTGATCACTCTCTATGGTAGGAATAACAACCATATCGATGACCATACTCCAGAGTCCCCGGTCCAGCAGAATATAGTCAATCCTTGTGGAGTGACCAACTCTGTTGAAAGTAGGGGCACCCAACTGATCAGAACGTGTACGGCCATTTGCTGCTCTTAATCCGAACTCTAAGGTAAGTGCATTTAGATGTATTGCACTACGAGTCCAGCGCTTGATGGGTGGAATAGAGAGGGTGGGAATACCCCACCTACTATCCTCTTCTCCTAAATCAGGTATTCCTTCTAGGGGAAGTGGCTCATACGTGCAGTTGAAGTCTCCTGCTATTATGGTATGGCCAGGTTCACTCTGGTCCCCTAGTTGGGCCTCAAGCTCCACTACCGTTGGTGAGATGCACCCATTTTTAGATCCTCTAACGTAAACATTGTAGAGATCAACAAATATTCCCCCACGTGGGCCCGATAAAGAGATACCAAGGATATCTGGGTTTCCTGCCTTCTTTATGGTTATCCGACAGTTAAGCAAAATGCTTACCCAGATGATGAGCCCCCTTGATGGCCGCCCCTTCCCTGCCTTGGGTTTTACAGCTGGTGTGAAAAATGTGACAAACCCGACACGATGCAGTGGCTCAGTGGTCCAGGTCTCTTGGAATACACAAATCTTGTGGGCGTCAACCAGGACGTTCCACTCCGGGAGGCCTAATTTCCTGGAGATCCCCGCAAGATTCCAGCTAAGGATTTTTATCTCACCATGTGTTAGATCACCATCGGGGATGACAATTATTTGAGAGTTAGGTGGGTCTACACTATCCCTAGTTGGTGTATGGGGAAGCGGTATTGGTGATGACACCGCTGGGCATATAAGGAAGGATGTGGCTGGCAATACATCCTCCATATCATTATTGATGGAAGCGGGATTTATGTCTAGACCTTCCATAGAACTAAGTCAATCTACCTCGTCTAACACACAGTACCTATTTGGATGGGCGAATTGTGAGTATGAAGGGTCAAAAGGAGGGGGCAAATCCTGCCATGGCTGTTGCCACTGGTGATTAACAGGTAGTGGAGGCTGGAAGGATTGCTGCCACTGCTGAGGAGGTTGATATAGGGGTGGTGGGAGCTGGAAGGGTTGTTGCCACTGAAGGCTAGCATGATGTGGGAATAAGGATGGGAAATTTGATGGCTGCTGCCAGTGTTTAGTGGCGTGTTGCGGGGGATATACAGGCCCTCTAATGTTTGGGAAAGTAGGCCGATGGGGATTAGGTCTTGGCTGCATGGCTGCATGGGGAGGAAATAAGACAGGGGGAGTGGGTTAATTTGGGTGGCAGGACCACTGTTTGGTGTGTTACAGATGAAACTCGCTGCCCCTATATCCCTAAAGTTGACTGTAATTACATCCCCTGGTATTGTTTTCTTACTCCTGCCCACCCAGTCCCCTCTACGCACAGTAAGAATTTCCCCACTCACATTGTTAGGTAAGGGTTTGTGTAATTGAAGCCACTGAGCACATTTGTTTCTTAACTCTACAAAGGTTTCTTTTACTCCCTCCTTCAGTGGGGGAACGGCTGTCAGCACAACCACAAAAGGAGAGACTTCTGGTGGCAGGCTGATTGATTTATAACGTGCCTGCTTTGGCTTAGGGCCTTCGGGATTGTTTCTAGAGTGAGAAACTGCAGGGTTAGTAAGTTTTCCTGAAGAATCTTTCGCTTGGGAGATGGTAGATTTATTACCACCAGCTGGTTGTTGCAAGGTCGAAGCAACACTCACCACCTTTGGGGTAGATAGGGGTGGGGGTTGAGCGGAATTATTCCCTGTATGGGACAAGTGTAGTGCGGGTGGATCCTTGGTGACTGAGGGTATTTTCGCTTTGTTAGTTGCATCTTTAGGGAGCTTGACACAAGGTAAAGGGTTAGGAAGTGATTCTTTAATGCCTTGTGGCTGGACAGACCCAGGCCCATTCATCTTATTGGGCCATTTCGAATTTATTAGCGACGTGAGTCTGTCAAGTTTAGAGATTAGAGGCTTTATTTGTGCTGCTATTGTGGCCTCAAGGTCCTGTTTGAGATCTGTAACCATATTTTCAACCCAACAGGGAATACCTGGCGCCAGGTGTGGAGTAGGTGATACCAAGTTATGATTCCTGGCTTTAGCTTTGGGTTTTTCCTTAGGCTTGGACGCTACCTTTGTTGGAATAATAATAACCTTTCCCCCAGAGTCAATGGGCACAGAAGGTGTCGATTTATCCGTTTGCCCATCCAGGCTTGGCTCCATCTCTTCAGATGTCTGACAGGCTTCTAGATCTGGGGTAGCCTCCAGATCAACGAAGGACGGATCCGTGTCAGAACAAGTGACTGACAAATCGACAGCATTCGGTACTGTGACTGTGCCAATGGTAGTCAAAGGTAGGGGTAGGGAGCAATTATTCAGGGCTTGTTGGGAGGGTGAATTTGCGTTTGCGAGAGAGCCCAGGGAAGAGCGCTTAGCATTCATGAGGTCCAGGGAGACTCTTTTCTCCAGCAGTACAATACTCTTATCAATGGTCTCATTCACCCGTGAGATGAAAAGATCTATAGGGCCAGTCACTTGTGCTACCCCCATGGCTTTTTTGGTGCAGCTTCTAGTTCTATTGCGCATAGTTGACATCTGTGATGCTGAGCCAGATGCCAAATGGGGCCTCAAAAGATGAGCGGTTGGAAGTCAGTTCCGCCTACCTTACTGATGGGTTCAGGGCGAAGATGCAGGGGTTCAGGGCCTGGGCCGTCCTCTGCCGTCCTTGAACGGCCTTAAACGGCCCGCTCTTTGCCCGGTCTTCGCCCCGGCCTTAGCCCCGCGCGCGTCCCGCGTGCGCGTTACTACCACCGATTATCTAGGAAGGTCAGGTGGAGGGGGCGGGAAGAGGACCAGCTGCGGCCGATCAGCGCCGCGCTGCACGCTGGTCCTCGCAGTCCCGCCTCAAGCCTTAGGGTCCAGATGTAAACTCGCTGAAGTCGCGTTGGTGCTCCTATGCACTTGTAGAGGCCCAGGGACAGGTTTGGCAGCAAAGTCTTTGTCCTGCGAGCGGCACCTGCGCAGCGGGAGCCGCGAGGCGTTGCTCTGCAATCAGAGGGGAGAGGACACGAAGGAAACAGCACTCTCGGCAATCCAGTGGTGTAACCCAGGCTGCTCACACACCGCGATGATTTTAACGGGTGGAGGGGCGGGAAGAGGACCAGCTGCGGCCGATCAGCGCCGCGCTGCACGCTGGTCCTCGCAGTCCCGCCTCAAGCCTTAGGGTCCAGATGTAAACTCGCTGAAGTCGCGTTGGTGCTCCTATGCACTTGTAGAGGCCCAGGGACAGGTTTGGCAGCAAAGTCTTTGTCCTGCGAGCGGCTCCCGCGCAGCGGGGGCCGCGAGGCGTTGCTCTGCAATCAGAGGGGAGAGGACACGAAGGAAACAGCACTCTCGGCAATCCAGTGGTGTAACCCAGGCTGCTCACACACCGCGATGATTTTAACGGGTGGAGGGCGGGAAGAGGACCAGCTGCGGCCGATCAGCGCCGCGCTGCACGCTGGTCCTCGCAGTCCCGCCTCAAGCCTTAGGGTCCAGATGTAAACTCGCTGAAGTCGCGTTGGTGCTCCTATGCACTTGTAGAGGCCCAGGGACAGGTTTATTTACAACAAGGGGTGGTGAGGGACAGAGTCTCTGAATTAAGCAGAAAGCTCTCACCCAGTCAAGAGATCAGGGCTAGATCCAACACCGTTTTTTAGCTCACTGCACAGGGCCGTTTCTACCATTAGGCAAGACTAGGCGTCCGCCTAGGGCGGCAAAAGGACTAGGGCGGCAAAAGGGGGATTTCTTTTTAATTTGAACCTACGAAAGTAGAGCTAAGCAGCCGCCTAGTCATGCCTAATGGTAGAAACGGCCCCTGGGAATAACCAAAAGCAAAACCCAGCGTGCGCGGTCAGAAATCACACGGTTTGGCACATAAAGCAACCAAAAGCATTTTAAAATAACTGCATCTAGAGGCGGTTAAGAAAAATATCTGAGTAATGTGTCAGTCAGTCAAAGGTGCCTGTGGAGATAACAAACACATTTCAGAGCGCATGAGAACACACACATTCGCAAAAAATGCACACGATTTTGAGTTACCTACGAAACACACATGGACAAGTGTACTTAGCACAAATAATACTGCTAAAACAGGTTGTATGGTGTTGAAAACAGGGTTTACCGAAAACAAGACAGCGCAGGGATTCTCTGTACAAAACCGAACTCAAGGACTAGCAAAAACACACTTCGGCACAGGGAACTGTGTGCGTATACACAAGTGTGCAGGGGAACTGTGTGTGTACCACAGACACCAGATAATAGGAAGCACTAAAGACCCAACAAATCAGCATGTATTAAACGCACATCAGCAAATAAACAAACAAAACCGGGCAGAAGAAATCGTGTACGTAACACAAATGCAGAGAACTAAAAAACAACAGAACTAGGGCAACTGTGGGTACATCACAGAGAGAAAAAATCACGAAAGCAGCCGGGGACAGAGAAGTGTGTGTATAACAAAGACATCAGCAAAAATCCCGATCAGGAGGGACTGTTTCCACTATCATGAGCTATTAAAAAACAGCAGAACGTTGGGAATTCTGCTTGTAGCACAAAGAACAGGACATGCCACGCACACAGTCGAAGGGGTGTGTGTGTGTATAAACATGCATCTCAGCACTGTAGCTACACAGAGAGGATGACCTCTCTAGAGCAATAAAGGGAAAGATAGGGGTTACGGGTAGATTACAACCTCCCGAGTTAAACTAATTATCACTAGGAGTATCCCACTGCAAGTCCTGCAACAATTCACTGCAGAGTTTAATGAGGAGATAGGACCCGGGAGAGGAGAGGAGGTGATAAGACTGGGAAGTTCAGAGAGTATAGGTGCAGAGGAGGACCAAAGGGAGAGAGAGGGAAGAGGTGTAGAGAACAGCTGCATACTGAGGCGTGAGAAGAGCTGAGGGAAACGTGCAGAAGGAGACGCGAGGGGTGAAGAGAAAGACCCGCGGGAGGAAAGGCGCACGAGGACTGGCACAATAGGGAAGGGTATTAAGGACTGGCACTGAGAATTGGTACTCACAGAGGGTCTCTCAGGACTGATATGAACCAATTGAGCATTGAAGACTGTGTTTAGTGAGGGGTACTAAGGGCAGGTACTGACCGGGTGAGAATTGACGACTGTGTTCAATGAGGGGTTCTGGAAATAGGTACCTACTGAGGGAGCATTGACAACTGTGTTCACTGAGGGGTACTGAAGACAGGTACTGACAGTGAGCTTTGACAACTGTGTTCACTGTGGGGTACTGAGGACAGGTACTGGCCGAGTGAGCATTGAAAACTGTGTTCACTGAGGGGTATTGAGGACAGGTACTGGCAGTGACTTTGAAAACTGTGTTAATCGAAGGGTACTGAGGACAGGTCCTGACCAAGTGAGCCCCGATTCCTGTGTTCACTGATGGGTACTGAGGACAGGTACTGGGTGAGTGAGCAATGCAAGTTACTATTTTTGCTGTTTCTGGTTTTGAAAACGAGGTGCACTTGAAGCCTTAGTGGTATTTAAACACAAGGCTCTATTGGGCATCCGTGTACATAGTTCTGTGAGTGTATGGCTACCGTAACAGTCTGGCCTGGGCCTTTCCTTGAGGTCATTTGCAGGATTGACTGTTGTGATCGTGTTTTCTGATAGTAAATGAGAGTAACATAGAAGGGTTTGGCAGTAGAGGATGTGCCTCTCTAGCCTCGATGACAGGGGGAGAAAGTGTTGGGAGTAAAAGGGAGGGGGGGGGGGGCATTTTTCTCGCCTAGGGTGGCACAACACCTAGAAACGGCCCTGTCACTGCACCATCCCAGTTTCAGAACCTGGCTGTATGCAAATTAGTCTGTTCCTGTCCCAGTGCATGATGGGAACAGGGCAAACCAAACTACAAAAGCCAATTCTTACACTGGGAAGGAAACAAGCTCCCGGGGACCGGTTTCTGGCATTACAGCCGTCTTCGGCCCGGTTTGCTTGAATCCTGATGGTGCAATGAGCAAGGGTCGTTTAGTCTGCCCTGTTCCCATGATGCACTGGGCCAGGGACAGACTGATTTGCATATAGCCAGGTTCTGAGCTGGGATGGGGCAGTGAGATAAATAACGGTGATGGATCAAGCCCTGATCTTTGGACTGGGTAAGAGTGGTCTGTTTAACTCAGACACTCTGTTCATCACCACCCCCTTTTCTAAATCGTTTTTGGCCACTTTAGGTGTGGCAGGGTATACTCAGACATGAGTCCCTTTCTCACTGCTCCATCAGGATTCAAGCAAGCCGGGCCGAAGAAGGCTGAAATGCCAGAAACCGGTCCCCGGTAGCTTGTCTCCTTTCTGGTGAAGAATTGGCTTGGTAGTTTAGTCTGCCCTGTTCCCATGATGCACTGGGCCAGGGACAGACTGATTTGCATATAGCCAGGTTCTGAGCTGGGATGGGGCAGTGAGATAAATAACGGTGATGGATCAAGCCCTGATCTTTGGACTGGGTAAGAGTGGTCTGTTTAACTCAGACACTCTGTTCATCACCACCCCCTTTTCTAAATCGTTTTTGGCCACTATAGGTGTGGCAGGGTATACTCAGACATGAGTCCCTTTCTCACTGCTCCATCAGGATTCAAGCAAGCCGGGCCGAAGAAGGCTGAAATGCCAGAAACCGGTCCCCGGTAGCTTGTCTCCTTTCTGGTGAAGAATTGGCTTGGTAGTTTAGTCTGCCCTGTTCCCATGATGCACTGGGCCAGGGACAGACTGATTTGCATATAGCCAGGTTCTGAGCTGGGATGGGGCAGTGAGATAAATAACGGTGATGGATCAAGCCCTGATCTTTGGACTGGGTAAGAGTGGTCTGTTTAACTCAGACACTCTGTTCATCACCACCCCCTTTTCTAAATCGTTTTTGGACACTATAGGTGTGGCAGGGTATACTCAGACATGAGTCCCTTTCTCACTGCTCCATCAGGATTCAAGCAAGCCGGGCCGAAGAAGGCTGAAATGCCAGAAACCGGTCCCCGGTAGCTTGTCTCCTTTCTGGTGAAGAATTGGCTTGGTAGTTTAGTCTGCCCTGTTCCCATGATGCACTGGGCCAGGGACAGACTGATTTGCATATAGCCAGGTTCTGAGCTGGGATGGGGCAGTGAGATAAATAACGGTGATGGATCAAGCCCTGATCTTTGGACTGGGTAAGAGTGGTCTGTTTAACTCAGACACTCTGTTCATCACCACCCCCTTTTCTAAATCAGGGACAGGTTTGGCAGCAAAGTCTTTGTCCTGCGAGCGGCACCCGCGCAGCGGGGGCCGCGAGGCGTTGCTCTGCAATCAGAGGGGAGAAGACACGAAGGAAACAGCACTCTCGGCAATCCAGTGGTGTAACCCAGGCTGCTCACACACCGCGATGATTTTAACGGGTGGAGGGGCGGGAAGAGGACCAGCTGCGGCCGATCAGCGCCGCGCTGCACGCTGGTCCTCGCAGTCCCGCCTCAAGCCTTAGGGTCCAGATGTAAACTCGCTGAAGTCGCGTTGGTGCTCCTATGCACTTGTAGAGGCCCAGGGACAGGTTTGGCAGCAAAGTCTTTGTCCTGCGAGCGGCACCCGCGCAGCGGGGGCCGCGAGGCGTTGCTCTGCAATCAGAGGGGAGAGGACACGAAGGAAACAGCACTCTCGGCAATCCAGTGGTGTAACCCAGGCTGCTCACACACCGCGATGATTTTAACGGGTGGAGGGGTGGGAAGAGGACCAGCTGCGGCCGATCAGCGCCGCGATGCACGCTGGTCCTCGCAGTCCCGCCTCAAGCCTTAGGGTCCAGATGTAAACTCGCTGAAGTCGCGTTGGTGCTCCTATGCACTTGTAGAGGCCCAGGGACAGGTTTGGCAGCAAAGTCTTTGTCCTGCGAGTGGCGCCCGCGCAGCGGGGGCCGCGAGGCGTTGCTCTGCAATCAGAGGGGAGAGGACACGAAGGAAACAGCACTCTCGGCAATCCAGTGGTGTAACCCAGGCTGCTCACACACCGCGATGATTTTAACGGGTGGAGGGGCGGGAAGAGGACCAGCTGCGGCCGATCAGCGCCGCGCTGCACGCTGGTCCTCGCAGTCCCGCCTCAAGCCTTAGGGTCCAGATGTAAACTCGCTGAAGTCGCGTTGGTGCTCCTATGCACTTGTAGAGGCCCAGGGACAGGTTTGGCAGCAAAGTCTTTGTCCTGCGAGCGGCTCCCACGCAGCGGGGGCCGCGAGGCGTTGCTCTGCAATCAGAGGGGAAAGGACACGAAGGAAACAGCACTCTCGGCAATCCAGTGGTGTACTACTTCACTTTAGTGGACTCGAGAGGGCAGGCCCGAGAGTGTATATTTGCGGGAACTGCCGTACTGAACGGTAAGATCAGCGGGAGGGATGCCTTATGCTACGGCACCTTACTTTATTTCACTAAACTTCGCAATGCCGTCATTAAGGATCATTTAACTATTGCGAGTCTTCTGACTCTCACTATCTCTTTACATCATGCAGATTGTGTTCAGGGGCAGGAACCCCCCGGGTGGCCATCAGTTCGAGTTTTTGACTTATATAAACTCGGTGAGTTCAGCCAGAGAATCAAATTATCGTGTAAGGGAACTCAATAACTTTAGTTTAATCTTCATTTTTGTCTTGAAATAAGTTTCATGACTTGCTCTAATTGTAAAGAGAATTTGGATAGGTTGGTTGTGGATGTAGGGAGTATCGGTGTTGGGACACGGTGGTGTGTATGTTTCATTATTTCTTGAAAAGTATTATACCTCGTAATTTATTATCGACGTATATGATGTGAGTGGTTGATTATGACCACCTCCCTTGTATGAGTGTTCTAATCAGTATTAGAGGAACCCAGTCATTAATAGCTATAGAGCGGAGACTAGCCTGAGCATATGACTAATACTCAGGAATAAAGAGAGATCTCCTTAGACTAAACTTTATGTTGTGGGGGATGAGTTCTCACTCTCACCTATTTTCTTTTCTCTTTACTCTTCCCTAGTGAATGTTTTCCCATGATTCATATGGGGATACTTCCTCCACTGAGTTAGAGATACACCCAGCAGAGTACGGATCCTAGTGACCTACACCTAGCTGGGCTACCCAAGGATCTAATTAGGACACGGGTAACCGGTGGATCCTACTGCGACAGTCCTGAAGAAGACCAGGGTGACCTTTCGGGGCACAAATCTATGGTCGAAACATGTTGACTCGAGCAGTGGTAGGAGGGAAGTCTTGAGAAACCTCATTTTCTCAATAAGGCATTTTCCCATCCTTTCTTTTCTTTTAATCCTGATAAGGGTACCATAATTGGTTCTAATAAAGTAATTCTTTCTTTTGGCACCCCTAATCAGTTTTAACACACGTCCTTACTGCACTTATTTGTGTCGCACATTTGATCCACAAGGTTTTCCTCTACACACGTTATCATTTATATATGCTACTCGTTGTACGTACTTACGTATTGTGTTGTACGTCTTGTAACGTGGAAATTTATTATTTTTCCCCCTCCCTAATGCTCCGCCCTGGATGTGGCTACACCAGGGCGTCTGTAGCAGGCCCTATGATGAAGCATGTCACATACTTCGGTATGTGAGTGAGGGCAATTTTTTCCAAATTGGGAATTTCCCCCTGTGTATATTGATGAACTCTTCATACCCACTGTTGTTGTGAACCCAGTATGTATACCCAGTAACCCTGGGCGTAGTATGCGTAGTGGGGCTACGCAAAGTGGGCGAGAAACTACAACCACCTACGCACTTCACGTAGCCCCACTACACGCCGCACATGCGCATTGGTTATCAAGACGGCGGTGTGAAAGAGCAGAGGGAGCCCAGGGACGCAGCGGATAAGGTAAGTGCCTTTTATTTATTTTTATTTGCCCATTTACCAAAATTAGGTATGTTCGGGAGGGCGGGAGGGAGGCGGGTGGCGGGCAACTTCGGTACGCCCAAGGACTGGGCGTAGTGTTGCCTGCTTCGCCTACTTTGCAAAGGGCGAATTAGGCAACACTACGCCCACTTCGTGGGCGTAGCGAAGTCCTTCGCCCAGGGTTAATACCCAGTTGTACCTTTAATGCGGGGTGACTTCAAAGAAGGGTCTTTGAAGTGCACAGAGGTTCTTTCTTCCAATCTCTGGCTCCAGACCATGACTAGGGGTTAATAAGCCCTTTGTGTGGAGACAGAACACCACCATTTCAGTTGCAAGTGTCAGCTGAGACACACGTAATCTTCCTGTGTTTGTGGCTGTTTAGAGGGAATGCACAATGTGTAGCTGTCCCTATCCTAGGTGTGTATTGGAGACAGTTGCAGGCAAAAAGAACAGTAAGAGCAGAGAAATGCCCACTTTCTAAAAGTGGCATTTTTAAAATAGTATTATTAAGTCTAACTCTACTATTAAAGGGGATGAATCATTACCGTTTCAATGATATAACATGATAAATCTACTTCTTTTTTATCAGGAAATACAGTTTAAAAGTATACTAAGGAATTGCCAATGTTAACTTATGAGCGGAGTTAGCATCACTATAGTGAAAAATACATTTGGGGGTTCACACTTCGAGGAGATGCAAAGCTTAAAAGTACATGTCCTACATTTTACTTACATAGCACCCTGTCCTTTGGCCTACATTGGGCCTACCTTAGGGCTGACCTAGGTGTCATAAAAGGGGAGTTTACGGCTTAGAAAAGGGTTTTAAGTGCCGAGTCAAAATGGCAGTCAACTGCACACACTGGCTCTTTAGTGGCAGTCCTGGGACATGTGTAAAGGGCTACTTGTGTGGATGGCACAATCAGTGCTGCAGTCCCACTCATAGCATTTATTTTACTGGCCCCGGGTATATGGTATAACACTTTACAAGGGACTTACAAGCAAATTAAATATGCCAAACAGGTGTACACCAAATATACCATGTTTATAGAAGAGAGCACATGTACTTTACAATGGTCAGCAGTGGTATAGTGCACAGAGTCCTAAAGCCAACAAAAAGAAATCAGCAAAAAGAGGTGGAGGAAGGTAAAACATTTGCGGTGGGCCTTCAGAGAGGGGCATTTTCCAACAGACTCCATTTGGCAGAACATATATGCCGGGGTCCATATCACAGATAGGGTGCAGATCAGATCAGTGTACCCTACCACAATGAATGCACTGCCCCATTGCATTATTAAAAGGCAACCTGGCTATTTAAAGCCTCAGAATAACCAGTTCACTGTCCAAGTGCCAACCTCGCCTGCATTTGAAAAGAGGTTTGAGATCCCCCTGAACGTGGATACATTGACTAATGGCACCTGCCTGTAGCAAGATGTTTGGGTGACTTGATAAGGCCCTTTTACGCCCTGTCATGGTGCATTCCCAGGAGGCACACAGACTAAAAGTTTTTTAAATTAGTTAAAGCTAATAATACCCCTAGTCTACAAACTACTACAACCAGTCCACAAGCACAATATAATATTAGGAAAAATTAAAAATGCACAAACATATCTGTGAGCTCCAGGTCCAAAGTGCGGTAATACTATGTTCTCAATGAAGTAGCATATCAATGGCTGATATTCAATGATCATAAACACACACACACACTCTTGAGCTTCACAAAATGGTGAAAAAGCACATGGCTAGGCAAAGCAGAAGTGTTGCATTTTTGGCAATCGTCTGCAAAATATGGCCCAGATTTAGAACCTCTGAACCAAGTGAAGCTTAATGCCAACTTACCAACTAGAGACTGGGAACCTTGTGGACTGTAATACGATTTCATGTCAGCAAAAGAAAGGAATCTGATTGGTTGAAATCAATTTCATTGTGAAAGAGGGAGGATCCATCCTTCTGATATTCTCCTTACTTTTTAACCTTGATAGAGAGAAGACCTGTTTCTTGCTTATTTTTATATTGATATACCTTTTTTGTGTGTTTGTTTATTTTTAATACAACTATGGCTTCCAGTTTTGCCGAAGTTGATCCACTTGCAGTAGAGGAGGAAGAACAGATGGTGCAGCAGAAGAAGAAACGAAAGGAAAGATCTGTTTGGTTCTGTTTTAGTGTACCAGGGGGAGATAGAAAGGTGAATGCAAGAAAAGTAACTTGCATTATCTGTGAGAGAGTGCAGTCCAAAGGCTCCAATAAAAAGTACTCTTGCGGTATGAGTAGTATATGGAGACCATCCACCCTGTACAACTTGCAAGAGAGGAAAGAAAGAGACAGTTGAATGCTGCTGCTGTAGAAGACCCCAGTACACCATCAACCTCTGCACAGATTCCATCTGCACCAAGGCCTTACATCATGCCTGAATTTTTAAATGCAGCTGTTAGTTGCATTAAGTGCGCCGCCGAGCTCTGTGTTGGCGAACAGTGCATTGAAGTAATCACTGCTGCTCTTAAAGCGCACAAATGTAAAAAATGTTGTATAATGCGCTTTTGTTTTTGTTCAAGAGATCATTTCCTGATCTTCCTTTTTCTCTGTTGTTTTTAACATAAAAAGCACACAAAAAAGGTACAAAAGGTTAAAATAAATATAAAAAAAATACAAAAACTATTCCGAAAAAAACAAACAGTTCTTATGGAACCACATCTCCTGGTTAAAAAAAGGAAAATTACCTGCATCAGAGTATAGACACTATACGGGTGATCGGAGAAATGCAAGTATATTGCATGATTATTTTATGAATGTTTCAGAAGTTGCAACGTGATTGAATGAGTACATGGATAATAGCAGGGTAATTGGAGGAGTGCATGAGTAGTGTGTAAGTGATTAGATGAGTGCATGTGTAGTGCACAAGTGATTGTAGAAGTGGATGGTTACTGACTGGGTAATTCAATGAGTACATGGCTACTGACTGGATGATTAGTGTTCTGTAATGAGAGTGCATGGTGAATTTATAAGTGCTTGGGTATTGGCAGAGTGATTGGATAAGTACATGGTGCAGGATGGTTGATTGGAGGAGTGACAGGGAGATTGCTGGAGTGCATAGGTGCTAGCTGAGTAATTGGGGGAGAGAATCAGTAGTGTGCAGACGGTTAGAGGTCTGCATGAGTAGTGTTTGGAGGATTGTAGCAGAGCATGAATTCGTGCCTGGGTCACTGGATGAGTACATGGGTAGCGACTGGATGATTAGAGTACTGCAAAGAGAATGCATGGTGAATTCATAAGTGCTTGGGTATGGGCGGAGTTTTTGGATAAGTCTGTGGTGCTGCATGGGTGATTGGAGGAGTGCATGGGAAGAGAGAGAGGGATTGCTGGAGTGCATGTGTACTACCTGGGTAATTGGAGGAGTGAATGAGTAGGGTGTGGGTGGAGGTCTGCATGGAAAGTGCATGGAGTTTGTAGCAGTGCATGAGTTACTGCCTGGATCATTGAATGAGAACATGGGTAGTGAATGGATGATTAGAGTACTGCAAGGAGAGTGTATGGTGAATGTATAAGAGTTCGGGTATTGATGGAGTGATTGGAGTAGTACATGGTATTGGCTGGGTGACTGGAGGTGTGTATGGGGAGTAACAGTGTGAGTGCTGGACTACATGGGTACTATCTGGGAAAATGAAGGTGTGAATAAGCACTGTATAAGTGGATAGAGGACTGCATGGATAGTGCATGTTATTGTGGCACTGCATGTGTTAGTGTCTGCGTCATTGCCTGAGTACATGGGTAGTGACTGGATGATTAGAGTACTGCAAGGAGAGTGTATGGTGAATCTATAAGTGCTTAGGTTTTGGAGCAATGATTAGATAATGACATGGTACTGGCTGGATGATTAGAGGAGTGCACAGAGAGTGACAGTGTGATTGCTGGACTGCATGGGTACTACCTGGGTAATTGGAGAAGTGAATCAGTAGAGTGGAGGTGGTTAGAGGACAACATGGGAGGATGGAAGCACACTCAGTGGCAGCGCAAGGGAGTCCCTGCTGCGAAGAGTGGGCTTCAGTGTCAGACATCGTCCTCTCCCCTCCCAGGCAGCACATATGTGAGAGGAAAAGAGCGACAACCTATCCACGCAGCCCTCGCCACACACCCAAGGGGGAGGCTCCGAGACTGGACTTCTCCAGAGCAAGACAGGCTGAGGAGCCCAAGTATAACTGGTAGATTCCGGCTCCAGAGTACGGTATCTACCATGCCTCATGCAGGGGTTGCAGAAGGGACCTCCAAGTGTAGAACACGGAGAAGGCGCCACACAACCTGCAGAGCGCACGCAAGCACTTCTTGTATTGTTGACAATTTAGCATCTTACAATATAAAACGACCACGAGCACAACACAAATATATCAGAATATTGACACTGTAGCCCAGTTCATAACTTAAAGGGGCAGATATTTGTGAGGGTGTGCGGGCCACGAGGAGTGGCATCAAAAAAGAAAGGAGTTGATGGAGACAAGTGCATTCACTGTTGCACGGGTGCTTGCATCTCAGTGCATTACCCCACAGTGCAGGCTGTTAACAACAAACTGGAAAATTAGAAAAAAAGGAAACAGCCCTTCTTATTGCACAATGTGCACACAACTTCAAAAACACATGGTCTATCCACAATATAGTCATAATAGATGTACACACACATATATTTCTATAATGCACACATGCATAGAGGAAGAGAACTATGCACGAACAGACACACCCACGCATGCATCACACCACACACACCACAAACACACATGTGTGTATGTGTGTTGACCCATATCATAGATACCATTCCATTCCTTCAGCTCTCTGCCAGTGGTGGCTGGGGACATTTGAAAGTGGTGAGACGTATAAGAATTATCTTACTTCACTGTAGCGAGCAGGGGGTTGGGGGGGAGCTCCCCGGGAAAAATTTGAAAAAAGAGTGGGCAAACAGTGTATTTTCAAGCAAATTTGAGAAAGCAGGAAGCTTCATAAAGCAATTGTGAATCTGTTCTAACAAAGACAAGGACTGGCAAAACTGTCATTCTAATCGGATGCATATCAGGCGCCAGCCTACATGGGCTCTGTCCATCTGTGTCACTGTGTGCTTTTCTTTCACAAGTCTAATGTGCTCCATTACTAATTGACAGGAGATAATCCCGGCACTTCCCTCCTACACAAAAGAGTAAACATTATGGCTAAATTGTTTGTTTCTGCTGGGGGTAGGCCCAGATGCATGTCTCATGCCTCCTACCGACAAGGCTGTTCATCGGCTGATAGAAATATTGCATGCTGCCAAGCAGGCTTTAAACTCTGCTTCAGATAATCTTTCACACTAATTGTGATATTGCATAGGGAGCACATCATAACCACTCTTACTGAAGCAGGACTAAAACCTTAAAAATCTGCAACTCTTCGTCATGTCGAACCTGGCAGCAGATTTGTGCAGCACCAGTGCTGCCTACAACTCCTTATCCCCCTGATGACCTACCAGAATGCATGCTGTTCCCACGCACAACCTGTCAGAATGGCTGTCATTCCCAAACACACAACCAGCAGCATCGCTGCTGTTCTCACTTACCAATTTGTCAAGCATGGCTATTTTACCCACCTTACAACCTTGTAAACATGACTGCAGTCCTCAGATCACAATCCGTCCAGCATGGCTACTGATCCCACCACATCACATTTAACAAGACATGCTCTCCCCACCACAGAACCTGTGAAACGTGGCTGCTGTCCCCACCTCACAATATGACAGCATGGCTGAAGTCTTACCACACAACCTACCAGCCCAGCTGCTGTCTCATCCACATAATCTGGCCGCATGGCTTTTACCCCAACTTTACAAACATTTCCATTATGCAACACAATAGACTTGGATCTGTGTTTGTAGTGGTTAAAGGGTGGAGAGTATACACATTACTTGAGAAGGTGTGTGAACACACTCACTTCCCGAAACACACACGGTTAGCCACCTTCCTACTGCAAACACAAAGTAACATTTGTGCAGACGCAGTGGAGACTGGAAACTTCCACGGTGGTCTTGGCATCACAGATCCGTGAGGGCATGGCAGTGGCATTGTCACTCGACGTCTCCAGTATACCATGGTATGACAGAGTAACGCAAAACATTCTGTATAACAGACCACAACATATCTGAACATAATATATCTTAACATATAACATCCTGCAACACAGCAAGGTATGAGTTACATAACATGTTGTAACTGTTATATGCCAGCTCTTTACCTGCATAACAAACACACCTTACCATAATATAATCAAACCATAAAGCAGCCTAACCTTGTCCCAAGTATCAATTTTCCCAAATACAGGCGTAAGTGGTTTTCACATTCCTGATTCCGAACAAAACTCAGCTACAGCGCTTCTCAGAGATCTTGTTCCCAAGCTCTGTAATGGAAATCAATAAAATCCAGAATGCTGTAATTGTTATGTGTTGTACATAGCTTTTTCCCTTTCTATTACATTCCCTGCTCGCTCTTGCTTCAACCTTCTAGACTGTTTATATGATTCTTACCTGGTCACGATTGGAGTTCCATGCTGGTCAGTTACTGCTTGGCCAGATGGGCGACGGTCCTGTTACTTTCTCCACTGCTGTAATAAACCGCTTACCTGCCACCTTACTGGATTTTGAGTCATCATTTTTCTTTACAACATTTTGGCGACTTGGTGAAGGGAGCGTCTGGCCATTTCCGCTTGCAGCAAAAGAAAGACTAATCTGAACAGTGATCCGTTTCCCAACGAACCCACCGGATAAAGCGTTTCATTTTGCCGATTTGCTGTTGTCTTTGGTACTGTATGGCGTGAAGAAATACCGACTGAAAGCTGAATTTTCTTCGTTTTTCCGCCTTGTTTGCCTGACTTCAGTTGATGACGTTACCCGACGTCGTCGATCGCGTGAGACTCCCTACGTTGCCCAGCAACACAATATCAAGGTGCGTAAACCACACGACACTTCCCGTTGTCATGTAAACTTGTCTCCATGACTACATGCAACGCGACGAGTTGAAGACGCGAAGGCTGCTACGCACTGAAGACGCGAGAGGTGCTGCGCGCTCACTGGATCGTTCCGAGCTGAACGCCACGTATCACGTACGTGAAGTGACTGCATGACCTCTGACCCATAACGCAAGCAGCCATTTTGAAAACATTTGTTCGTGTGTTTATTATATCGGCAAACAAACGCTAGTGAATTTAACGCGCTAGTGTATTTACAGTACAAGACTTCCTTCCACAAGTAAGCTTATTTAAAAATTGATTTTGGTGGCGCTTCTTCATTTTATTGACAATTATTTAAACGCAAAACTTTTATTCACGTGACTTTGTGGCATCAATCTTTTGTTTAGACTGGCGCTTGGATATATCAACACTTTGCTGGTTATTGGTGGTTTATCTTTTTCATTAAATAACCCAGCCTGTCAAAGATCTTAATATAGTGTGCTTTGTCATGGCACATTCCATAAATGTTGCTCTTCCTCCGCAATTTTTGAGTGAGCCAGGCAATCCATCCACTCCCTGGGAGGACTGGATTATAATGTTTAATAACTACATTGAGGCTCTTGATGGAGAAGACTTCTCACCTAAAAGAAAAACAGCGCTTTTGATGACCACATTAGGGAAGGAAGGACAACGTCTTTTTAAATATTTACCTCAGGTTCTCTCTTCCACTTCACAACCTTTGGACGAGTACAAAGAAGCTATTGCTAGATTGGAGAATAGCTTTGGAAGAGAAGAAAATCTAATTCTTCAACGTTACAGATTCTACAAAAACAAACAGCTTGAGGGTGAAAGTATAGATGACTTTGTTGCCCGCCTACGTGAATTATCTGTTAAATGTAATTTTGGCCAAATGGCTGATGAACACATTAGGGACCAATTAGTTGTACAAGCTAATAATAGGAAGATCCAAGAACGCTTGTGGGCGGCTAAAAACCCTACCCTTAAGATAGCAATTGAATTAGTGAAAGTTGTGGAAGAGAGTGAAAAGTGTATTAAGGAGTTGCAAAAGAGTAGTATAGACTCAAAAGTTTCTGAAATATCCCATAAAGTTGTCAATAGTGACATTAGTGATGATGAGGCAGCTGCTGTAGCAATCGTTAGAAAGAAAGGTTACATTTTACAAAAAAAGAATATGCCCCAACAGTCTTTTAATAGACCCCATTTGCAGCCTAGTAACAAATTTATGTCTAAGATGTGTTCTAGGTGTGGGAGTTATTCACACATGTCTGATGCTAAATTCTGTTTTGCTAACAACAAGGAATGTTTACGTTGTGGTAAGATGGGTCACTTCGCAAAAATGTGCAAGAACAGGTCTAACCCGAGAGTTACTGTTGTAAGTGAATATGGTGACCTGAAGCGGGATGTCAACAAAATTCTGGTGTTATATGATTCTGTGTGTACATGTGTTGAAAAGAGAGAAAGAATCCCTAAAGCTGACTTCATAGTTGATGACAAATGTATCAACTTAATGGTTGACACTGGGTCCAAGTGGACTATTATTCCTTCATCCATGTTTAAAGAGGTATGGGGAAACAAATGTCTGGAAGTGTGTGACATTTTTCCTTCCGGCTACCAAGGAGAGAAAATTGACCTTCTTGGTTATTTTGAAGGGAGTATTGCTTTTAAAAATAGATCCACTTGGGGTAAGATTTATGTGTCCGTAGATGGTCCCGCCATTCTGGGACGTTCCCACCAGTATGATTTGCATATTATTGTTAACCCCAGAGCTGATGAACCTGTGTTAGTTATTGATGATTGCTCTATTGATGACATTCTTTCAAATCACAGTCTTGTTTTCAGAGAAAAATTAGGCGAGCTACAAGGTTACTCTCACAGAATAATATTGAAAGATGGCAGTATTCCAGTACAGCACAAAGCTAGGAGAGTTCCTTTTGCCTTACGTGGTGAGGTTAAAGCTGTCCTAGAAGAGATGCTTCAAGGTGGCATCATTGAGCCAGTAGAAGCTTCTCCATGGGTTTCCCCTGTTGTCATTTCGCAGAAACCCGATAACAAAATTAGGTTCTGTGTAGACCTACGCTCCTTGAATAAATGTGTAGTGGCTGATATATTTCCTTTACCCAATATAGGTGAATTAGTCTCCACTCTCAAGGGAGCAAGATTCTTTAGCAAATTAGACCTTAAACACGCATATCATCAGATTCGTTTAGACGAGAGTTCAAAGCATCTTACTGCTTTTATCACAGGAGAAGGAACCTTTCAGTTTACTAGGTTACCGTTTGGTCTCATTTCTGCTGCTAGTGTGTTCCAGCGAATGGTTACTGAGGTCTTCAAGGGATTAGACAAGGTCATTTTCTTCCAAGATGACATCCTCATCTTCGGTGATACCTTGGAGGAACATAACAATGTCTTACAAAATGCTCTTCGTAGAATTGTTGATGCCGGTCTCACACTACGCCGTGAGAAATGTGCATTTTTGGTCAAAGAGGTTGAATATTTAGGTTTCTGTATCTCTGCTGATGGGATAAGGCCTAAAAAAAATCTATTGGAAGCTATGGAGTTAGCCCCCTCCCCAGCTGATAAGGAACAGCTCAGGTCCTTCATGGGGCTAATCGAGTTCTATTCAAAATTTGTGAAAGATTTCGCCTCGAAAACAGCTCCCTTAAGGTCTCTGTTGAAAAAGGGGGTGAAATTCTCTTGGTCAAGTGAACAAGAGTCTTGTTTCCGTGGCATCAAATCTGAGCTTAAGTCCTCTGATGTCCTTACCCCTTTTGACATTAAACGGTCTTCTGTCTTAATGGTGGACGCGAGTGGTATCGGCCTTGGTGCTGTGCTTCTCCAAAAACATGATGGAACCGAGAAAACCATAGCCTTTGCTTCTAGACCATTGTCCACCTCTGAAGTTAATTATTCCGTTATTGAACGGGAAGCCCTTGCTGCTGCTTGGGGTGTAAACTATTTTAGAACATACTTGTGGGGTTCACGTTTTGTCCTCCGCACAGATCACAAACCCCTCGTTAACGTTTTAGCGCCTGGCAGAACAGGTAAAGGTTCGCCCAGACTAGCCAGGTTAGCTTCTCGCCTGCAGGATTACCTGTTTGAGGTTGAGTTCGTTCATGGCTGGAGGAACATTCAAGCCGATTGTTTATCACGCCTCCCTACTCCTCCTGGTAATGGTCAAGATTCGGTAGGTGAGATTTGTGATGACATAGCTGTTGCCTCTCTGCAAGATGTTTTGTTTTTGTGTGAGAGTTCTTTCTCAGCTGAGGAGTGGTCCAAGAGCATGGATGAAGACCATGTTCTAAAGGCTGTTGTTGATCTTGTCCTTAAAGGGGCAAGAAGGGAAAGTACTCTTGAACCTGCTGTCAGACCTTTTCTTAGGGTTTTGAGTGAATTGTCTCTTTTTGGGAAAAATGTTCTAATGAGAGGCGATCGTTTTATTCCTCCTACCTCCTTGAGGAGTAAAATTCTCGCTTTGGCTCATGAGGGTCATTTGGGCCAAACCCTCACTCAGCGGCGTGTGAAAGAAAACTTCTGGTGGCCTGCAATCGACAGTGATGCTGTAGACTTGTAAGAAGGGTGCAAAGACAACCAGTAACCAAAGACCCTTCTCTGTGTTGCCCGGCGGTATCGCCTCTATGACCCACCAATTTTAATCAATGAAGAAGCAGGCGCTGGAGACTGAAAGGCAGGAAACGGGGTTTTATTCTCTCCAGAGGAGAACACATCAATTCGGACAGCAAGTATCGTCACGAGGTGCTCTAACCGCATCTCTGAGGCCTGGCCTCTTATACCCGGGTTTATTGCTTTATTACATGAAACACATATTTGTCAATACTTTGATGTACGGAAAAGCATCCTAGGAATCCCCGCTTCAAGCCCGTTCCCACACGTTTACAGTTGAATTCCCCACCCCGGTCACAACAGGTGATGATTATCGCGCAGCTGGACATTCCGCCGATTCACGGAATGTGTGGAGTTTGATCGGATCTCATAGGGTGGGGGCTTTGATCAACTCGAGGGCCCTTTGATGGGCAGGGGAAGCTTCCTACTGTACGGGGTAATAAACAGTATCCGCAGGACCAGGTGGCGGCCTGGGAACAAGGAAGACAAACGGGGACACAGGAAAAGGGGTTTTGTATCAAAGGACCTAAGACCATGAAAGGAATGAAGGGAGGTGTCGCGCTGGGAACAGGATGGGATTCTGTGGCAGAGCTGCGCTGAAGAGGGGTTTATGGCCCAAGGCATGTGAGAGCGAGGGGGTTGTCAGCGTGCGGGGGATACCTGCGAGGATAGGAGAGCGAGAGACGCGCTGGCTATCAGGGAAGGGGCAGGGAGGCCATATCGCTTAAGATGGCTGCCGCTTACGCGCACGAATGAGCTCAGAAAGGGCAAGATGGCGCCGATAATGTTGACGTTTGCAGCCTAACCTTTAACAGTCCTCCCTTTTCAACATATCCTAGCCAACTTGCTCACTCAATGTCAATTTTCATCAAATTCTTAACCTCGGCATCATATAATGCTCCCATACGTTCGTTTCCAAAGTCCACAGTCTTAGGGCAGATACAATTCACACATAATGAACACAGAGGTGGCAGGCATTGAATTCCCAAGCATAAACCGCATATTATGACCACAGGAATCAGGATAATGGTGAATAGTCTCCAGCCCCAGTTCTTAATGGTGTTCCAGAACCAACCACCAAGCGACCATTCCTCTTGTTCCTGGTGGACTTCCGAAGAAAGTCTGTGGAGATGCTCGATGGCTTTGTACACTGAGGGTGAGTTGTCCGGTATGTATGTACAGCAGCTAGACCCAATGATGCGGCATGCTCCACCACGGTCCGCAAGAACCACATCTAGGACAAGGCGGTTCTGGAGGGCCACCAAGCGGACCGCTTGGAGTTCGGCGGTGTTGTTAGCAAAGATACCAGCTGTGATGTTCATTGTGGTCTCAACTGCCTGAGTTAGATGTCGGATGGCACGGCTGTTTGCCATCGGGCCCCAGAGGGGAACGAGTCCCTTCATAGCATCGAGGAATTGCGCTCCTGTGGAGTCGGCTTGTCCAAGATCCCCGGCTCGTTTTTGTCTATGATGATTCGCTGGAGCCACATAAGTCGGGGGGAGGACGAAGGAGATGAAACAGGTGCCCCCCCAGCCTTTGGGGAGCCAAGTGTAAGCCTTCGTGCCACAGACGAAATACATGTTAGGGGATGACACAAAGGAAGGTGGGTCGGCGGAGTCCAAAGTTCTGGTAAAACGACAAGCACTGTGGCCTACCAGCTGTGTCCCAAGCCCTTCTATGCACAGGTGGCCTGTGACGTTGATGACTGACAGTGCCACGGTCAGGGTGGCGGCCGTTCGTTTCCGCAGGTAGGAGAAGGTGGGTCTGGTTGGATTGTTGAACACCTGCATTTCAATTTGCTCTTTAGCAGGAATGTCCAAGTGGATTGTGTTGTTGGTGGTCTGTGGGCAGAAGTGTGTCTTTGTTTCGTTCCGCCAGACCCCGTGGTAGAAATGCGCTACGGTTTTGCTGGAGGTGGCATTGTCCTTAAAGCTTTCTTGCAGGAGGATCAGCCAAGCAAGGCAGGAGCCGTGAACTGAGAAAGGTGAAGGGATGAATGGTATCGAGTGTCCAGTGGCGTGGGGCAGCAACCCACAGATCCAACAGTTGGTGGCATTGGTGGCGAGGTTGTGCTGGTGAAGTAGTTGTACGAAAGAGTTATTCCAAAACTTCTTTCGCCTCTCTCTGAGCTGAGGAGAGAGCGAAATCAGATAATGTTCCTTCATGGTGGTAGGTTGAGCAGTGGTCAGGAATGTTTCGTGGGCAGGTGCATTTTCTTCCACAATCCAGAGTGTGGTCATGAGGAGAAAGCAGAAAAGGATCGTGATGAAGAGTGCAATTGTCTTTAAATTGTGGAGTTTGTCTGCTCTTGGGTTTCTGTAGTGGGTATTTCCTGTTGCTTCCATCATCTTCTTATTTGGCGCTTCCATCATCTTCTTATCTGGCGCTTCCATCATCTTCAAGGTGCTCGGTGGTGGGCAGAACCTCAGACTTCGTTTTGCTTCTCTCCCAGTAACCCTTGGTTGTGTTTAGGTCACCGTTCTGAGATTCAATTTAGTCCGTGGTCTGCTTAACTGGAGCTTCCTCCTTTCGGCGCAGGAAATACCCTTCTCTGGATGGTACAGTAGGATCAGAGAATTTTGAGAGTTCAAGTGCTTCGGTATCAGGATAGCAGGCTAGTGACGGTCGGTCTTTGTTCAGGAGCTCTTCTTGGTTGCCGATGTGTTCTGTCGTGGCCAGGGTCGAGGAGATCTTCTTACAGTGGTGTGCATGCACCCAGTTGCGTTTTCCTTCCACTCGAAGTGCTGTTCGGGTGGTGATGAGGACTTGCCAGGGGCCCGTCCACCTGGGTTCCAGACTCTTGGTACGCTGGAAATTCCGGATCAGGACGAACTCCCCAGGTTGGATGGTGTGTCCGGGACCCCTGGAAGTGTCAGGGATGGCATGCAGCACCTGTTGATGGATAACAGACAGTGTTTTAGTCAACTGGCATAAGTAATCAGACATTAAGACGTCCGGGACGTCATGAATGGAAGTTGGTTTCGGCGCAGACCAGACATTCATAGGTCGGCCGAATACAACTTCGTATGGTGTCAAGTGGTGTTTGGTAGGGGTGGAACGCATTGAGAGCAATGCCAGTGGGAGTGCGTCCGGCCATTTCAGTCCTGTGGTAGCCACTATTTTGGCCAATTTTAGTTTCAGTGTGGCATTATGTCGTTCGACTAGACCAGCAGATTGGGGGTGGAAGACTGCGTGGAATTTTTGTTTTACACCCAACCCTTTCAAAATAAGTTGGATAACTTCTGCTACGAAGTGGGGGCCGTTGTCGCTCCACAAAATTCGACAAAGGCCGTAACGGGGGAAGAACTCCTTCAACAGGACTTTTGCTGTGGCCATAGCAGTGTTGTCACGGGTTGGGTATGCTTCCACCCATTTGCTAAATGCGCATACCACAACGAGTACATATTTCAGGCCTTGACATCTGTCTAGTTGGATGTAGTCCATCTGCAGGACTTCAAACGGGTGATTTGGGACTCCAAACCCTCCCCGGGGTACTACAGTTCCTTTCCCGGGGTTGTGTTGCAGGCATATCAAGCATTGTTGAACCAGGCGTTTGGCGGAGTCTGTGATTTTATCGTTGTGCCAAACTCTGGAGACAAGTTCAATCATGGGGGCGGATCCTATATGGGCAGGGGAGTGTGCCATAGTCAGTATGGGAATCAGGTACGAGTCAGGTAGCAACCATCTGTTTGTGTCTTTTGTCCGCCAGCAGCCTTCGTCATCTTTTAATCCCACCCGTGTCCATTCTGTTAGTTCGTGCTGTGTGCTGGCCATTTGAATGTCCCTAATAGTGTCCCTAGCATCAGTCCATTTTTCTGCTTGTGACCTGGTCACGTACATATGTGTTGTTGTCCTACTCTCAGCTGTCGTTCGGGCAGTGATGTCAGCTAGTGCATTTCCCTGTCCTATAATGTCTGTCACTCTTTTGTGTGCCTGGCATTTGATGACTGCAAGCCTCTTAGGGAGAAGGACGGCTTCGATCAAGGCGGAGACTAGATCCCCGTGCAAAATGGGGGTGCCGTGTGAGGTCAAGAATCCCCTCTCCCTCCAAAGGAGCCCAAAATGGTGAACCACCCCAAAGGCATACTGGCTGTCGGTGTAAATGTTCGCTGTGGTTCCTGCGGCTAGAATGCAGGCTCGTGTTAGGGCAATCAGTTCCGCTGCCTGGGCAGATCGTTGTGTGATGCGGGCTGTCTCGACTACAGTTCGAGCCGTGGTGACCGCATAGGCAGCTGAAGTGGTGCCATCGGGGAGTTTGATGCAAGAACCGTCCACCCACAGCTCTCCGTCGGGGTCAGGAAAGGCCGTGTCACTGAGGTCAACCCTGCTTCTAGTCTGTTCGTCCGTAAGGGTCACGCAGTCATGTACAGGGTGCACATTGGGATCGTTTTCTGGTAAGGGTAGCAGAGTTGCTGGGTTCAGTGTGGTGCATCTCTTCAGAGTGATGTGGGGTGCGAGCAGAGTCAGTTCGTATCCAGTCAGTCGGGCACTCGTCAGGTGTTGCGTCTTGGTTTGGTTTAGGAGGGTGTCAACTGCATGGGGTACCAGTACCGTGAGGGGATTCGAGAGCACGATCCCCTCACTCTGTCGGATAGAGATCGCCGCAGCCGCTACGGCTCGAAGGCAAGCAGGCAGGGCTCTGGCTACAGGATCAAGAGTGGCTGAGAAGTAAGCGCATGGTCGTTGCTTTGAGCCAATGGATTGGGTCAGGACAGATAAAGCGCACCCCTCCCTTTCGTGAGTGTAAAGGGAGAAGGGCTTTGTGTAATCGGGGGTACCTAACACAGGAGCCGAACAAAGGGCATCTCGTAGTTGCATGAAGGAAGCCTGACACTCAGGGGTCCAAGGGAGTGGGAAAGGGATATCCTTAGCTAGCAGTGAAAACAGTGGTTTTACTACGAGGCTAAAGTTGGGTAGCCACTGTCGGCAGAAGGAGGTGAGGCCTAGTAAGGAGCGAACCTGTTTCTGAGTCTTAGGGATGGGGGTGTCGAGAATGGTTTGGATCCGGTCAGGAGTCAGTTTCCTTCCGTCTTTGGACAAAAGGTGGCCTAGGTAAGTGACCTGGGGTTGGCAGAATTGCAACTTCTTCCTGGAGACCTTGTGGCCATTTTCTGCAAGGAAGTGCAGGAGTTGAATGGTGGCTGTGACAGCTAGTGGAGTGGTGTCGGCTGCCAAAAGGATGTCATCGACATATTGCACTAACACCACTCCATCGGGTAACTGGACTTGATCCAGTTGTCTCTTGAGGGCCTGGCTGTAGATGCTAGGGCTTTCTGTGTAGCCCTGGGGTGCTCGGCAGAACCTATATGAGCGGGCCTTTAGGGTGAAACCGAAGAGATATCGGCTGTCTGGGTGGATGGGGATGGAAAAGAATGCGTTTTTGAGGTCAATGACAGTGAAGGTGGTGGCAGTGGAGGGAATCAACGTCAGGATGGTGGTAATATCCGAGACCACAGGGTACTGGGGTACCACCACTTTGTTGATCTCTCGAAGGTCAATGATAAAGCGGTATGCTTTCTCGTCTCCTTCTCCCTGCTTCTTAATGATGGGCAAGATTGGGCTGTTGCAAACGTTGCTAACTACTTCCTCTACCACTCCTGCGTCTATCAGTGATTGGATGATTTTTACCAATGCCTTCTCGCCCTCGGGCGATATCCGATATTGTGGAAGTTTTGGGAGTGTTGCATCTGGCCGGACAGTAATGTGCACTGGGTCAATCATCATGCACCCTACATCCGAATCCGTTTTGGCCCACAGATACGGAGGCAGAGTGTCAAGCAGGGAGGTGTCAGCGTCGGTGATGGAAAACATGTGTCTGGGAGGGCAATGTCTAAGCAGAACGGGATTGTCGTAAAGAAAAACTCGGACTCCGTCTTGGGAACATCTAATCGTTGCTCTGAAGTGTTTCAATAAGTCAAGTCCCATAATTGCGTCAGGGCTATTGGAGGAAAGCAAAAACGTGGTGTCAGTGGTGTTGTTTTCTAAGTCAAAGAGGATCGGGGCGGACAAAGGGTTAGTGGAGGGCGTTCCATCGAAACCTGTCGATGTTATCAATGAGCCAGACAAGGGTGCCCTTGGAATCAGTCGTTTTGATAACGCACTACGTGTTGCGCCAGTGTCTACCAGAAATGGAGACTTTGTACCCAGGACCTTAGCAGTGACGTAAGGGCCTTGCTGGTCAACATAGAGCTCGACTGGATCCCTCCCTTGCCCTAGGCAGTCCTATGCAAAGTCATGAACATCATCGTAGTCAGATTGCTGGCATTGGTTCTGTCGGGGTCGGTCGAATGTGTTTGGCCTGCCTGATCTATCATTAGCTGCATCGTTTGGGGGCCCTCGCTGTGGTCCCCTGTTTCTTGGTCCACTTGCTATATCCCTAGGATCTCTATTTCTGATGATTTCCAAAAGAACTGGGCACTGAGATTTCCAGTGGCCCGTTCCTTTACAGAAAGCACACTGGTCCTCTCTAATGTCTGTACGTCCAATGTGGGGAGTCGAAGAGCGGTCCTTGGGAGGTGCAGTTTTAGGGACGTTCATCTGATGGTTTCCCCGGTATTGGTCTCGTCCTATAGTCACCCCTTGCAGTTGAGCAATCATCACCCTCTCCTTTAAGTCTTTCTTCTTTCTCTCTGTTGCTCTATCGCTTTCGTTTTTCTGATGTTCATAATATTGGGCCATCTGGAGGATAGCCGTAGGCTTGGAGGCTGCCCAGCTACTCTCGCTGGCCAGCAGTTTTTGTGAGACCTCTGGTGATAGACCCTTAACGTAATTCTGGACAAACAGATGGTGTCCGGTTGCAGTGGTCAAGTCCTGGCCGCTGTAATCGGAGAACACCGTTTCAAACCGGGAGAAGTATTCCGATACATCCTCCTGAGGTTTCTGGCGACAGGCCGTTACTATCGACCAGTCCACTTTCTTTTCTGGGATCAGGGTTTTTAATTTCTGTACGATTTTATCCGGGAGGTCTAAAATGGCTTTCAAAGGCTTTTGTCCGGGTTCTCGTTGTCTGTCTATGCCATCGAGTTGTGACCAGTTATGTCCAAACAGCTCAGAGTGGTCGACTTTCCGGATTTGCTTCCACACATCAGCTGGTAGACATAACCCGAAAAACAAGTCGATGTCAGCCAGGGTCATAATCGTCGATCCTAGGGCTGTACCCAACTCAGTATAGAAGGCAGTGGGGTTTTTACGCAGGTCAGGCAGAGATTTTCGGAATGTCAGAATCTCTTGCCGGTCCCATGGTTGGTAGACCCAATTGTACACTACCCTTCCCTTTGCATCTTTGTTGTTTGCGTCATCATGAGTCCCTTCACCTCGTGGAGGAACCCAGTAAGGGGCAGCCTCTCGTATCGGCATCATGGTGTTAGATTGTTCAGTTTGTGGTTCGGTCACTACGGATGTTGTGGGTTCGATTTTCGGCTTTCGTTCAGTGAGGTGGCGGAAAACCTCAAGCGTACGCGTAAGGAGGTCCGTCACATCACTCTCACTCTCATCCCCGATATCGACCTTCCGGTACAGAGTCGTTAGGCTCTGGGGACCTTTGTCTCGATACCGGTCCTCGTATGCGTTTAAGACGTGGTAACACAGTTGTACAGTAAAGTGTCGCCTGTGACTCCCTGTATAAGAGTTAAACACATCCGTGATGGACTCTTCATCTTCCCTCTTCTCTACCAGTATCTTTGCTATCTTGTCAACTCCTGCTCGCTCATTCTTGCTTAGTCTGTATGTCCTTGCAGAACCAACCCTTCGGGCCTCTGGGTCGCCCAACTTTGTCGTTTGCGTAGCATCTAATACAAGGAGTTCGGCCGGCACAGAGGCCATGGGGGCCGAAGCTGTGGTGCTACTCTCGCTTGTACCTGGGGGTAGTGGGTGCTGTGCTAAGGGTTGGGAAGGGGCATATGGAGGGGGCATGTAGATGATCGGAGGACCTAGCAGCAGATCATCGTTGGCCCGTTGTTTCAAGGGTAATTCAGGGTAGAGTGTGGAGGGCGTTCTAACCGGACACTGGCTTGACGTTTCTATTTCTGGTTTCTGTTTGGCTTCCTCTCTTTCCTTTATTTCTTTTTCTAGTTTCTGAGCCGCTAGATGGGCTGCCTTCCGCAGCTCCTTCCCCAGCCTACTCTCAGTTCTCTTTTTACGTTGTTCAGTTTCTTTGCGCCACATGCCGAAGCTATCAAGCATAGTGGGTGTCGTCTTGTTTTTACCAAGGGCTGTTTCTAGTGTATTTATTTTATCGTCATCGAAGGATCCTATCAGTGGCCACTGACTTTCTCGATCCTTTTTCGTATATTTATGCCACAGCTGGCTATAGGCTATAGCGATCAATCCATGCTTCATGAACATGTCCTTATTAGGGGTGCCTTCCAGCGGAGCCGGATGGTTCATCTCTAATAAGCGGTCCGGGCTAAACAGGCTACTAACCAGTGGGGAGAAGACAGGCATGACGGATCACAATGGGGATAATAGTCAGCACTACCTATCTTATCACTGCGTGCAAAGACTAGACAGAATATTTCTATTCTACGTTGTTTGCAGACAGTGAATACCTCATGAACCAATTTCGGGCAATCAATGTTAGGTCAATAAATAAAAATGGTCAATGGGGAGAATGAGTAGGTTCGCAAAGGTCTGCGTCACCTACCCTTTCACTATCTGCAAAGAGGGGACCTATTCTTCCCTGTTTGCAGACAGAGAATCTCCAGAAAACAATCTGTAACAGTTAATCAATGGGGAGGGGCAATTGTTCAGTGGGGGAGAAAGATAGGTCCGACGGATGCGTACCTATCCTTCACTGTTTGTAAAGGGAGAGCCTGTTGTTTCTCCGTTTGCAGACAGTGAATCTCCAAATAAATTAACAAAAAGTAATACTAGTATTTTCTCATCAATTATCAATCTTTTTCGCAATTCGTCGTGTTTACACGACCTTACCCGGACCGCATGGACAGTTTCTTGTCTTCCGAATCCAGCGCCCGATCGTCCTCTTCTCTTCGTACTCCTCGTGGCACTCCTGATGGTTCCCAGTCAGGACCGTAGATCACTCGAGAGAGGTCTGTTCGGAACCAGTGAAGTTCGGATGATCGGCTGTCAGACGAGGGTCTATCGGACAGGGTACCTTCCGATCGTTGCAGTTGTTCACTCTGTCGTCAGGACCTCTCCCACTGGATCCACGAATCGCTGATGGGCCCCACGTTGGGCGCCAATTGTAAGAAGGGTGCAAAGACAACCAGTAACCAAAGACCCTTCTCTGTGTTGCCCGGCGGTATCGCCTCTATGACCCACCAATTTTAATCAATGAAGAAGCAGGCGCTGGAGACTGAAAGGCAGGAAACAGGGCTTTATTCTCTCCAGAGGAGAACACATCAATTCGGACAGCAAGTATCGTCACGAGGTGCTCTAACCGCATCTCTGAGGCCTGGCCTCTTATACCCGGGTTTATTGCTTTATTACATGAAACACATATTTGTCAATACTTTGATGTACGGAAAAGCATCCTAGGAATCCCCGCTTCAAGCCCGTTCCCACACGTTTTCAGTTGAATTCCCCACCCCGGTCACAACAGGTGATGATTATCGCGCAGCTGGACATTCCGCCGATTCACGGAATGTGTGGAGTTTGATCGGATCTCATAGGGTGGGGGCTTTGATCAACTCGAGGGCCCTTTGATGGGCAGGGGAAGCTTCCTACTGTACGGGGTAATAAACAGTATCCGCAGGGCCAGGTGGCGGCCTGGGAACAAGGAAGACAAACGGGGACACAGGAAAAGGGGTTTTGTATCAAAGGACCTAAGACCATGAAAGGAATGAAGGGAGGTGTCGCGCTGGGAACAGGATGGGATTCTGTGGCAGAGCTGCGCTGAAGAGGGGTTTATGGCCCAAGGCATGTGAGAGCGAGGGGGTTGTCAGCGTGCGGGGGATACCTGCGAGGATAGGAGAGCGAGAGACGCGCTGGCTATCAGGGAAGGGGCAGGGAGGCCATATCGCTTAAGATGGCTGCCGCTTACGCGCACGAATGAGCTCAGAAAGGGCAAGATGGCGCCGATAATGTTGACGTTTGCAGCCTAACCTTTAACAGACTGTGTTGTCAAATGTTCCTTTTGCAAAGAAGGAGAGAAACGTCTAAAAGTCGTTGGTTCTCATTCAGTTGGCAACATCTCTTTTAAAAACATACCTTGGCATACAATATGCTTAGACTTCATTGGTCCTATGAGTGAATTGCCTTCAAGTCAACGCTGTGCTGTGGTGGTTATTGACTGTTTTTCAAAGTGGTTGACTGTACGTTTCTTGAGAGAAATCACAACTGATGCCACTATTCTTTTCCTTAAGTCTGTTTTCCTGAATGAGGGTTTTCCATCCGTTCTAATTACCGATAACGGAACCCAACTAACATCAACCAAAATGTCTAATTTTGTGCATGATTGTGGCATATCTCATCACCGCACCTGTCTTTACAATCCTGAGGGCAATGGCCTATGTGAAAGAGTCAACCGGCTGGTGAAAGGTGTGATTCAGATGTCAGTTGCGAGTGGTTGTTTTTCTGATGAGCGTGTACAAGAGTTGGTTTGGGCGTATCGCTCTACGCCTCATAAGCAGGGGGAAAAATCTCCCTTTGAACTGATGCGGGGTCGCTCCCCCGTTTCACGGTTGACTCCTGCCTGGCTAAGAGAAAACGAAAAGCAACCCCCATCGAGTTTATGTCCTCTACCTATCTCCATTGGGGATCTTGTCAAAGTCAAACCTGGTCGTTGTGCCAAAGGTCTCTCAAAATTTAGTGGTCCATTTCGTGTTAAGAAGGCCTATCCTAATTTTGTAGTGCTTGAGAATGGTGCTAAATGGAACTACAGGAGAGTTGCACTTTACCAGAAAAATTGTGTGAATTCTTCTGATTGTCCTTCTTCTCTGTCTAGTAAAGGTTGCAATGGCTACATGTTATCAACTCAGGAAGATGCCAGCTTGCCTTGTTTGCCTGCTGTACGGGGGGAGGTGGGTAGTGGCGATGCTTCCTCTTCTTTGTGTGACGATGGAGTTAGGATTTCCTTTCCCGCTTCTACTCCTGTTCATTCTTCTGTTAGTGTGAACTTAAGGAGCCCTCGCTCTCGTCATCCACCTGCCTATTTAAATGACTATGTTCACTGAGAGTTTTCTTTGTTCATTTGTTCTTTGCTTTTCTTTCTTTTCTTTTGTTGTCCAAAGGGGGAAGATGTGTTGTACATAGCTTTTTCCCTTTCTATTACATTCCCTGCTCGCTCTTGCTTCAACCTTCTAGACTGTTTATATGATTCTTACCTGGTCACGATTGGAGTTCCATGCTGGTCAGTTACTGCTTGGCCAGATGGGCGACGGTCCTGTTACTTTCTCCACTGCTGTAATAAACCGCTTACCTGCCACCTTACTGGATTTTGAGTCATCATTCTTCTTTACAACATTATGGCAGACCTGGTAGCAGTAAGAAAGCTTTGTGCTGCCTTTCTTCGAGTTAGTTTCTATATTAAAGCGCATCAAAAACACTTTCATTTTTGAAAAACATGTTACACAGCAGCATGAGTAAAAAAAAAGCCCTATAAACCGGTCAATGCTGCCGCGTCACAGCACTTTAAAAAAAACGTTATGCTTTGTGGTACAGCAGCTAGCCCAACTTTGCAACATATTTTAACAAGAACTTTTTTAACAATTGAAAATAAAACGAAGTGCTTTGGAGTGCTGCAGTTTAAAATAAAACAATGGGGGAAGGGGAAGGCAAGTAACGAAAGACAAAGCAGTGGGAGGGGCCAGTGGATGGCGAAAGCAATGGATGGGCAAGCAATAAAGGAATGCGAAAGTCATGAGAGGGGGGTTTGCTTTGAAAACTGCAAGCAGGAACATGCAATTTTCACCCGCTGTGACACTTCTTAAGAGTGGGGGCTGTGAGACTCCACCTCTGGGCCAGAGGTAGCACGCACAAACTCCATTGTTTGTATGGATCTGATGACTGTCCTACCTGTAAATATGCAGGTGCTCATCCTCTTGTCAAGGATCATTACCCCTCACCTCAACTAAATGCTTTAAAAACATAAATTAAGTACTACAGAAATCCATTAAATGAATGAATTTCCACTGCTTCTGCTGGCTAATTAACATTCAGTTGATTAGCCATTGTAAAGGGTGAGGTCAAAAGTCTGGGCGAGTCTTCAGTTAAATAAAACAGAACAAAAATAGCGTCTTCCCAAAGGCTTGTGATTATGGTACAGTATTTGAAGGATAAGGCATCTTGTTTCTATACTTATTGCATTATTTGTTATCCCATAAATAATTCTGTTATATTTCCTGTCCATGTAAATGATGAGCTGCCTGCACATCCACAGGGTCAGGCACAGAGCAAGTTTTACAGCTGAAACACAACCAATAACTTCAATACCTTTACAGGGCAAGTAGTCCTCTTTCATAATGTGTGTGAAAGTGTATGGTGACACGTCTATAGCACGAGTCTATAGCACTAGTGAACCGCTCCTTTCACTTGTAGCTGCAAAGAATGCTGGATCTCTGAGGATTTACAAAAAAACTGTTGTGTCATTCAAGGAATTGTAGGCAAACACCTAATAAATGAGTACTTACATGATTTGTGCAATTGGGTCTTCCATGCTCTTGTACCCTCCTCTAATGCACTGTTCCCTGCTCCTGTTCCTCTAACACAAGTGTGTGCACTTGCGTGGAATTAAGTGCATCAGTACACTGTTTGCAGAGCAGCCACAGCCACAGGGTCCGGAGCTGCTGAAAAGGGGACATTGCCAAACCACCCGGACTAAGGCACGCAAATATTCTTCTTACCTGCGCAATGTCTTGTGAGGCGTGAACAGTGACACTTCATGCCTGGGGTTGGTGGTCTGGGGAAAGGAGGTGAAACCAGGTGCGGCCCGGCGGTGGCGTGCTGCCCTGTGGGCCCATCCCATGCCCCTTCGGTCTCGTTCCAAGCGGGCCTCTCTGCTGAGCCTCATCCAGCACATCTCCAGGCTCGGTGGCCTCAGCTTTACCCTTTGTGGTGCGGGCCTCAGCGCAGCTCACCGGCTCAGTGCCTGTCAGCAGGAAGGGTCCAGGCCCTCTTCAACCTGCTGCGGTCCCTCAGGACCTGTCAGCCTACGGGTCAGGGCTGGACTGGTAAGTCTGGGCACCGGGCAATTCCACGGTAGGCTGGATGGGGTGGGGGCCGGTTTTGTGACAGGGGGCCGGTTCTGTTGCTGGGGCTGATTTGGCTGCGTGGAACCGACCCCTGCATGAGTCAGAGACAGTCATTACATTAAGAACAACAAGGCATTACCTTCTCTTTCCTCCTTTTGTTTATTTGCTCCCCTGTGAAATGGATCCAAAGAAGAAAAACACGTTTGCTGGAAACTTCTCTTTTTTTGTCATTTTTCAATTCATAAGAGTGCAGCCTCTGGGTGGAGAGAAATAAAACATTCAGAATATGAATAATAACTAACGAACTAAAGCAAGACAGGGTTGTTACAAGGTGGCCAGATTGATTTATCCGCACCTAAACCCATTAGCGCCACTTTACAGTGTATGCAAGTGAAGAGCTACTTTTGTTTTCTCATCTCCCAACATTGCTTACCCTGGGTGGAAAAGTGCACTATTTCTGGAGGCTTCCAAATACCTGTTTGATGGGTGAATTGGAAAACAAAATATGTACAGCGGTTTGTGTTCACATACGTAGTCTTTTTAAACCATACTGCTTATGTTTTATAAGGATATAAGCAATGAGCATTGCAACTGGTCCCTTCTATGGCCTTAACTTTTCAGGCAAAAGAACTCGCTAATTTCGAAATAATGAGTATAAAAAGAATAAGGTAACCAAGTTGTTTCCTGCTTACATTTCACTATGAGTGTTTGCTTTTTCTAGAATGTTATTATTATTTTTTTTTAAGCAGCATATTGCTCTTCTCTAGTGTGTGATTTGAATTGAGTCACATCCAGGTGTTTATAGCAGGTCAGTGCAGTGCAAGTTCCTCTCAATGGGGCAGTATGATGTTCAGTGGGGGAGTGCACTATAGTCAGAGCTGCTGAATTTGGAACTGGAGAACCAGGTTCAGCCTTCATGTCCAGTCCACCAGACCACTCTCCTAGATGAGCACATTCCCATGCTAGACCTTAGAAGGCCTCACAAGACCTTAAAAGTCCTGGTGTCTTAGCACCAGCAGGTGGACCCTAGCAGTGACAAGTGTGGGTTAACCTAGAAGACTTGTCTGCCGCAATTCATTCTGAAGTTCACCTTCAGTCTTGCAGGCAGGCCTATGAAGCAGCACACCATAGAGTGACAGTGACTCTGTCACTGAGGTCACAGGGCCCTTGAGTAGGGTGGCTCTAGGGCAGTGCGACTGCACCGGGTGCTGACTAGCCGCGGTCCGTGCAGGTAACAGCAGTGGGGCAGAGGGAACGGGGCCGGGTAAGGGGGATTTTGAGGGATGATGCAGATGGAACAATAAATAATTAATTAACATTCCCTCTGCATTGTCCCTCAAAATACCCCTTTACCCGGCACCACCACCTGCCGCTCTTGCCTGCACGGACCGCGGCTGGCGCTGACTTCAGGTGGGGGCGTCGTGTTTGCAAGTATAATATGGTTTTATAAGCACTTGCTGCCTCCTTCCTGGCCTCCAACAATTTTTGGCAACAATAAAAATGTCATGATGACTCCAGTGATTCATGTTCTTAGTAGAGACAGAGGGTGTTTAGTCTAGTGGACGTTTTGACTCATGGAAAAAAGGTAAATGTGTTTGCTGCTGATGAACATATACCATACAGATCACAAAGTGCACATAATGTAAATAGTGTAACTGCAACTAATGAAACTGGTCCTAGAATGCTTGTTTCCAGTTCAGGGAGGACCTGGCCTGGCAGCTCGGGCTGGACTGTTCCCATTGGGCACAGGGCCAAGACTGATTTGCATATGGCTGGGTTCAAACTGGAATGGCATGGTTGAGAAAAAAAACAATGGATTTAGGCCCAGATCTCTGTACTGGGGTGAATGCATGACATTGTTCTGCATTCTGTTCATCAATTGTTGTTTTTGCATAATGTAAATTGGTCAGGGGGTTCCTGCTTTTGCCAGAGAGACTGTATTGTTATTTGCAGTTAATAAGTTAAAACCCTAACATAGAACAGTGAGCTATTAACTGTCATGTAAGAGCTGCATGCAAACTGCGAGGTATAAATTAGAGTGTTATGTTTTTTCCCCAGTCTTTGATTATCCTAATGTTACAAAAAAGGGTTCATTTGGGTAGAAATCAATTCAGATTATTAAGCCGTTCTGTACTCGAGCACTAGCTCCCGGTTGCTGCACACAACCAATGGCCGATGCAGCCCCGCCCACTGCGTAGCACGCCCGCACCGCGGCACAATGTCCACTGTGGTAAACGGGTTAAAGAGAACCCCCAACCCTGGTATTACGTTTTAATATTCTGAGTTTGTGTTTCTCCAGACCAATCACTTTTAATCTATGCTGTTTACCATTATGTTTGTCATGTGGCTCCTACAACTTGTAGTCCTTTTTCTTATGTAACATTTCCTAAACAGTGATTTACACACGTATGATTGATTGTCTCCGTGTAATATGTGTGAGGCAAAGTGCTCTGACACCATACACGGGTATAAGTGGTGCTGTAAATTTTCTGATACTTTATTTTGACATTTCTACACATGCTAATAGCCTCAGGAAAGATTTTTACTTATTAGTACCAGTGGAACATACAACAACTGCAGAAGTGAGAAAGGTGACCAATCAATCTTTTCATGCATGGGGCCCTCCACTTCACAGCAGCACAAGTCACATTTCTTAGTAACTTTTGATACGTTTGAGGAAAAAAAATGTTATTAGTTAAAATCGTCTGTTTATGCAGCAGATGATGTATTATGTGGCAAATATGACAGAGCCATAATTATGTGGAAAATATTTGCAAACTAGGATATGTTGCCATTCATGTTTGAACTGCTCTTGTGGAAAAGGGAGAAGTGCTGATGACAGAAACTCCATGGCTGGGATACAAAAGGCTTGTGATTCCACTTTTAAGGATATTAGGGAAATTCTATGATTGGTAACGTATCTCACTTTGTGAATGTATTTTAATGTCAATAACTAATAATAAACCTTAAATAAACATGTGTATCCATTGGTTACATTAAATAGTTATAAGCTGTAACTGGTTAGTGAAATGGGAAACAAATACTAACATTTGGGTTATTTTGCTCTTTCTGCCACACCTCTGACTCTGCCCACTGACCCAATCCACAGGTTATTCCTGCCCTCTGATTCTCCGCCCACCGTTCCCCTACTTTTTTTCCCCCATTCACCTCAGAAGTGCAGTCACTGACCTATCACAGTTATTACACCCTGGCAGTCACGTGCTGCTCCACGAAAGGAAATCAGTCCTCTTTAGAAGTGTTACTTCCTGTCGCACTAAAGAGTAGCAGCTCTTTGCAAAAGTGTTCGTAAGACAAGGGTTGAAGTACACATTGTCTTGTACACGTTTTACTATGAACCTTTGCACAGTTGTTTGAAGTTAAATGCGTTTTTAAATTACTTTATGCTATTTTATATGAAGAATAAATTGGTTATATTTAAATTTATGTTTCGTGCTTGACATTTCATTTTTAGTGTTCTCTGTAGGAATGTCTGTGATTTATGACTGGGTATCCTGGTGCTCCATAAGGTAATCATTTACTATGCTTTAAAAGTTAATATAATCTAATATGTAATAAAAATGTGTTGAAAAATACTTTGTTTTGGCCTTTGTCTCAAACCTCCGTAAGATCCTGAGACTCCTCCCGGAGAGCTGCCGGAAAACGGTAATCCATGCCACTGTTACATCAAGGCTGGATTACGCCAATGGACTCTACCTAGGCCTACCAAAATACCTGACGCAAAAACTCCAGGTAGTTCAAAATGCGGCTGCGAGACTGTTACTGCGAATCCCTCTCAAGCAGTCAGTCTCTCCGCATCTACGATCATTGCATTGGCTTCCAGTTGCCAGCAGAATAAAATTTAAAGCACTTACGCTGGCCTTCAGATCTTTGCATGGTTCCTGCCCAGAGTACTTGAAAAGCCGGCTCCCGAGATACTCCCAAACCCGCGCACTGCGGTCCAATTGCCGCGTTCAACTGGCTGTCCCTCGAACTAAAAAGGCTCGACTAGGTGGTCAAACTTTTTCGGCAAATGTTACCTCTCTATGGAACACTTTACCACAAGCAATCCAGCAGGCCCCTTCCGAACCTTGCTTCAAGAAGCTGCTGACGACTTGGCTTTTTACTCAACCTCGCTAACTCTCTTACTTCTCGCCTCCAGGTCAATTGTGTTCTCCTAGCGCCGGGACACCTTCGAGCGAGCTAGCTGTTTGCGCTTTATAAAATGCTGTATTATCATTAATATTATTATTATAAATGTTCTTGTGGGGACAACCCCTAAACCCCCCTGGTAGTGGTTGCTCACTGCGCTTGCTCGCTACACACCATGTGGGGGCTGGTCTCTCTTTTACTTTGTTCTCTCTGATTCACTACTTGTGTCTATTTTTGGTGCTCTCTTTAAGAAGGTCTATGGTGCATATGACTTGGTGGGTAACCTGGTGCTCTTTAAGGTCATCTTCATCTATTTACTGTGCTTTGAAAGTTGATACAATTGACTATGTAATGATAAATGTGCTGTAAAATTCACCATTTTGGTCTGCCTTTTTCCAAATTTTTCTTGGGGGGAGAACCCTCCCAAACCTTTCTATTATTGGTCAGGCTCGCTCACTGCGCTCGCTCCCTACAGGCTGAACAGCAGCTGGTCTGACAGGGCTGCTTTCAGATCCAGGTCCGGCCCTGCTACGGGCTTGCTTACTGCCTGACAGGTTGTTGCTTCCGATGCGGGTGGGCTCCGCTTCGGTTCTTCCGTTCTTTACAGGCTGCTTAGGGTCAATGAACCAGGCTCTCCTGCCCCCCCCCCCCATGCTGCATCCTCACTTCACTCACTACGCGGGGGATCTGGAGCTGGCACCGGGGACTGATTACATTCCGGGCATTCTGTAGCACCTGTCACATGCCCAGAATTATCCGCAAGGTCAGAGTCGCCGGGTCCTACCCGGGCAGGGGTGATGGGTTTCTGGAGCACCCTCGGTCTCTTGCAGGTGGGCGTGGCTGGCCGGAGCTCCCACAGACGGCTGGCACTCCTCTGCGGGTCTGAGTGAGGTCTATGAGCTGAGCAGGAGGAGGAGACTGCACAGAGGAGCAGCTGCAGCCTCAGCCCTGAAAACAGAGTGAAAAAGAAGGAAGCACCCTCAAAACCAGCCATGAGAAGCGAGTGAGAGAGAAGGCAGCACCCTCAAAATCTTCTATTCACTGCACCTCATTAACAAGCATTTGCAATGCAATAGGTCTCGCAGTTACCCAAGTATAAGCTAATGGCATTGTAATGACAATGCCTTTTATTTATATTTTTAAAATGAAAACAAAAATAAAAGGCATTGTTATTTGCAATGTCACTAGCTCAAACTCACATAAATGCGAGACCTATTACATTTTAGGGTTTAGGGTAGTGCAGTGGTGTTTGGCTGGTGTAGGGGGTCGTGCTGGGGGTAGTGTTTTAGGGTTTAGGGTAGTGCAGTGGGGGTTGGGTAGTGTAGGGGGTCGTGCTGGGGGTCATGTTCTAGGGTTTAGGGTAGTGCAGTGTTGTTTGTGTAGTGTAGGGGTCATGCTGGGGTAGTGTTTTAGGGTTTAGGATAGTGCAGTGGTGTTTGTGTAGTGTATGGGGTTGTGCTGGGGGTCATGTTTTAGGGTTTAGGGTAGTGCATTTGTATTTGGTAAGTATAGGGGGTTGTGCTGGGTATAGTGTTTTAGGGTTTAGGGTAGTGCAGTGGTGTTTGTGTAGTGTAGGGGGTCATGCTGGGGTAGATTTGGGATTTAGGGTAGTGCAGTGGTGTTTGGGCAGTGTAGGATGTCATGCTGATGGTAGTGTTTTAGGGTTTAGGATAGTGCAGTGGTCTTTGGGTAGTGTAGGGGGTCGTGCTGGGGGTAGTGTTTTAGGGTTTAAGGTAATGAAGTGGTGTTTATGTAGTGTGGGGGTAGTGTTTTACGGCTTAGGGTAGTGCAGTGGTGTTTGTGTAGTGTATGGGGTAGTGTTTTAGGTTTTAGGGTAGTGCAGTGGTGTTTGTGTAGTGTAGGGGGTCATGCTGGGGGTAGTGTTTTAGGGTTTAGGGAAGTGCAGTGGTGTTTGTGAAGTATAGGGAGTCGTGTTTTAGGGTTTATGGTAGTGCAGTGGTGTTTGGGTAGTGTAGGGTTCATGCTGGGGTTCATGTTTTAGGGTTTAGGGAAGTGCAGTGGAGTTTGGGTAGTGTAGGGGGTCGTGCTGGGGGTATTGTTTTAGGGTAGTGCAGTGGTGTTTGGGTAGTGTAGGGAGTCAGGCTGGATGTAAATTTAGGGTTTAGGGTAGTGCAGTGGTGTTTGTGTAGTGTAGGGGGTCGGGCTGGGGATAGTGTTTTAGGCTTTAGGATAGTGCAGTGGTGTTTCTGTAGTGTAGGGGGTCAAACTGGGGTCATGTTTCAGGGTTCAGGGTAGTGCAGTGGTATTTGTGTAGTGTAGGGAGTCGTGTGCACATCTGCTGTCCGGGCACCCGCACAACTCCTGTCCCCCTTTGGAAGACAAATCGACAACAATAGATCTCGCCAAGTGAGCAGCGCATGCACTGCGTCGGTAGGTGAGACCTAAAAACTATTGCACCAAGAGGCATCCAATACTACCTTGATTGAAGTGTTGTCAGCCAATTAGAGCCAAGCTCGTGCTTGTGTAGTTAGGTCCCACCTATATATATAAAGATTTTTTCCCTTTAATATCTCATAAACTACTGAACAGATTTACACCATTAAAAAAAAGGTCTCTTTCTGAACCAAGGGGTACCAAATTTGCTGTAATTCCGTTCTGTAGTTCGGGCAGTAGCCGTGTCTAAAGTTTCCTATGGAAACTAACATGGGGAAACACATTTTGGGACCCCCTTTTTTCTCGGCCCCCGCTTGTCGAATCACCCCGAAACTTTCAAGACACAAGCTGACCGGAGCTCTAAGAGGGTTAGTTTCTATTTGTGAGTATAAGAATTTAGGGGAGGAATTTATAAGAGAGCAGATTGTTGAACATTCCAACAATAGGAAAATTCAGGAGACATAGTTGACTTTACCTAATCTTTCACTAGATAAAGTGGTGGAAGTTGCTGCTGGAATTTAGAGTACAGCGCCTTACTTAGCAAACATGTCTATTTCTTCACAGGGATCAACTTCTCAAGATAAGGTGGTGAATATTAAGGGCAAAACAAAAAATAAGTTGAAAGGTTCCAAGTCTAAGGCTCTCAAATGTTATAAATGTGGGAACAATAATAATTAGGGAAATTCTAAATCTTGTCTTGCAATTGACACATTTTGCATGAATTGAATGTAAAAAGAAGGGCCACTTTACCAAGGTATGCAACTCTAGCAACAGTCAAAATCTAAAGTTGTCAGTGAAGTTAGTAAAAGTGACATAGTGAAAGACGTTTTTGATTCCAGTGATTAGAGTGTAGTGTTGTACATGGATATGGGTTCTTCAGAAGTTGGGTGTAGGAAGGACCATTTTCTGCAACTCCTTGCATCCCTTTAAAATGACCAGGTTGTTTAGTTAGTATTGGATATGTTTCTGTGGATGCAATGGCTGATTCTGGCTCACCTTTCACTTTAACTGGAACGAATGATTGGAAACAATTAAAAAACATCAGCTTAAGAAATTCAAATGTGAAACCGGTTGCTTATGGAGGAAATCAAATTGAATTTTTGGGTGAATTCGATGCTGAGGTATCTTTCAAAGTTAGTAGTACACCATTCATCATGAGTCGTCATTATTGGGATTGTTGGAGCAAAACAATCCTGACCAGGTACTTCTAAAGAAGGACTATGTGGACATATAAGTTTTGCAGTCATCAGAATGAGAGATGAGATTTCTGAAGGTGTTCATTAATGTGGTAGACAATAGAAGGGTTTTAAGCACAGAATGCAACTCAAATCTTGTGAAACCTGTTGTACATAAGCTCAGGTGGGGTCCTCTAGTGCTTAGACCAGATTTACACAAGGAATTGGATTTGTTATGTGCTCAAGGGATCATTGAACCTTTTGAGAGATCAGAATAACTGTCTCCTGTTGCGCTTGCCTGGAAAGCTAATGGTAGTTTAAAAATGTGTGTAGACCTCAGATATGTTACCTCAAACATTTGATAAACAGGCATTCATTGCATATCATCACAAAGATGTTGACCATAATAAAAGGGGCAAGGATTTTGTCTGCCTTGAATATCAGCATATCACCAGATTGTGTTGGATGAGAGGTCCCCCCATTTAACATAATCTGTTACTCCTGAAGGAGTGTTTCATTTAAGAGAAGGTTTTGCCTTCCCTTGGCTTTTGTAGTATTCAGTGTTTAATGAAAATGATGTTCAGAGATGTAGAAAGAATCATTTGTTTTGAAGATGATTTGTTGATCTATTTTTAAGACTGTGGATCTCCTGACCAGTTGTTGTTGGCATTTGTTTTGGATACATTTAAGGAAAAAGGTATTACGTCAGAGGTGGAGAAGTGCAAGTTTGGAGTTTCAAGTGTTGAGTATCTGGGTCACATTTATCCAAATGCGGGGTTGAACTGAAGGATAACTTGGTGAAAGCCATTGTGGGAGCACCATAAGGATCAGTTAAGGTAATTTTTTAGTTTGATGGAATATTATTTCAGATTTATTCCCAAATTTGGGGGAAAAAACTTTCTATGCGGTCTTCTAAAACAATGGGAAAAATATGCTTGCAGAACAAAGTGCATATTATAACGTTGCATTACCAAGGCTATACCTCATACACCTTTTGACACTAGAGATGCTAGTGTAGTAGTCATGGATACTAGTCAGCACTGCTTAGTGATGGTCTTGTTTCAGAGGAGGAATGATAGAAAGGATGTTTTGGCATTTGCCAATCAAAGCCTCAGAGGTGTAAGTTTCAGTAGTAGAGAGTAAGGCGTTAGCATACTTGTGGGGTATAAACCATTATCTGCATTACTTGTGTGGTACCGAGTTTATGGTTCAGGTGGATAACAAACCCCCTGTTAAAGTTTTGACTACTAGGGGGGCAGTAAATCTACATCCAGGATTGTTAAATGGCAATTTAGATCACAGGAATTTTGTTATTGCATGCAGTTTATTCTAGGAGTCATAGATTTGTATTTCCAGATTGCCATTGAGTCACCAGGAGCAAGAAGAAGAAACAGATGATGGCAAAATGGTGGTCAGTGAGCTTTTTATTATAACCAAATGAGCAATACTGGAACAGGAGTATTCGAGGGCCACTGAGTAGGATGTGATTTTAAAAATGGCCATGCAGTATGTGTTTAAGGGTTGCCCAAAATCTAAGTTTGTGGATGGGAGGGTGGATGCTTTTTGGCAAATTGGTTCAGAACTATTGGTGGTGCGTGGTTGGTTTGCTTTGTCATGCTGAGAATTTGGTAGTACCTGATTCCATGAGATCAAAAGTTGTGGTTTTGGCTAATGAGGGACACATATATATGCAGACCATGAAAAGGAGAATAAGAGACTTGTTATGTTTGGCAGGTATGAGCAAGGCTGTGGAGAATTATGTGAGGCAATGTAGGTTTTGTGTAGCCAGTAAAATTGTAAGATTACTGTACTGACTCCTGTGCCCAGTACCAGTGTCCAACAAAGTTTGGTCTAAACATGCTGCTGATAATATTGGACCCATACATGTTGGGGAGTAAAACAAGTATGGGCCGGAGGTGGCTCTCATGTACTATGTCACTTCTAATCTAATAAAATAAAGGAGGTATTGGAAAATGTGTTTCTCTGGAAAGGTATTCCAGATGAGACTGTAAAAGATAATTGACCAAAGTTTGTTTCAAGAGAATTTGTAATGTTTTTGAATGATCTGGGTATTAAACAATGGTTAGGTAGGAAGGTGTAATCAAAGAAAATTCGAAGTTGTCGTTTGCAAGTAGTTTGGATTGGATGCATGAGCTAAACAAAATGTATGGGCGACTCCCAATTCACCTAATGCTGATAATAAGGTTTCTTCTTTTGTGTTACTGAAAGACAGGTCACCTGTTTAAAAATTGAATATAGTGTGAATGGAGAAGAAAATGCCCCCTAAAGATGCAATGGCAAATGTGCCAGAGAAAAAGAGGGAGGCACAGAGGAATATGCAGGAAGTAATAGTCAAGGGTTAAATGTAAAAGAGGGAGATGTGGTGATGGTGAAGAGACCGTTCAAGAGTGGGAGAGGTTCCTGGTTTTCAGAGCCGATGAAGGTAGTGAGAGTGTATGATCAAGCAGTGAAATTGGAGAGTGTAGATGTTGGAACAAGTGTAAATTATTCCTCATTTGTCATAACTCTGAATGGAATATTTAAAAAACGGTTTTGGTATGAACTTCCTCTGGCTTACCTGAGGGGCCACCGGAAGTTGTGCTTCGGAGGAGTTCATTTAGGAAGAGTTCTAGCCCTGTGAATTGAGGGATTATGTTTTGACATCAAATACATATATTAATTAATAAATAGTTCCTTTTGGAGTATTTAGAATATACATTTGCTTTGACATAGAGATTGTGGTTCTGTTAAAGGTAGACATTGTATTTATGTATGTACAGTAACTGTTAAATTTATTTTTGTTTGCTAAAGGGTGAAGATCCAAGATGGCGGATTGACACCGCCGGAGTGGAGAACGCTGAATGGGTCCAGGCTGATGCGAGGTTAATGGACGATTGATATAGCTACACAACGCAGGAGCTGTAACGCTGTAAAGCTGTAATGCTTTAATTTAGAATCATTTGCTTTGTAAAAGAAAACGGAAGAGCTCGGAACTTACTAAGACCGCAAGGGCTGAATTTTGAATGCAGCAGCTACGGCTGATCGAGAGCCGTATCCGGAGCCTGCTGTGCTCCGCAAGCATACAGACATTTTCGAAAATACCACGTTTTGCTCGAGAATCCACGAAGGGCTGGACGAGCTGGGCGAGCTTGACGGCAGTCAACTGGTTTGGTCTGCGACTGCCTCAGCGTTCCCCCGCGGCACCGGCAGCAGCGCTGACAGAGAAGGCGAGCTCTTGTGGGATAGCGCCGAAACCTCCTACACGGACTACCCGTACAACAGCAGCTAGCGGGAGAGCAACGGCCACACCGGTATCCTTGTTAGTGCCGGCTATAAACGAATTAACAGCACGTAAAAAGTCTTTATCTACCAACAACGCTATGGAGGCAACTTTGGACGTGGATAAACTGCACCCCGGCAAACTCGGGGAAAAAAACTCAACTCGAGCAAAAGGTAATACAGTAGATAACACAATAGATAACATGTTGCTAAACGAAGGGATTCAAATAAGAGCAAAAGAACCTGAGACATTGTGTCAAAGTGTTACTGCAGTAGCTCAGAGCGATGCCACTTTAAATAATTTAAATATTTCGACTGTGTTAGATACTACGGAGTTGGTTGTTGCAGAGGAAGGGGTTACAGATCTAACTAATGTTTCTACTATTCTGGTTAAAGGAACTATTGAGCCCTTAGAGCCTCAGACTCTGAATAAGGTGATTAATACCGATACTAATACGAAAGCCCCTCACATCGAAATGACTAGTATGACTAGTATGCCTCCAGACAAGGGGAATGCCGAGGGCGTGGAAGAAGGCGAGGGAGGTGAAAATACTGACATTACGGATGTCGCTGGGACAGACGAAGAATATATGGATCTTAATGATCATGGGAGTAATACGCCTTTAAAATCATTCAAAGACAAAAATAAAGCTTTCGATACCAAAAAATCGAAGGGTAAAAATAAGAATAAGATCACAAAAATTACAAGCAAATCCAAGACAAGTGTTCTGAAAGCAATTGCTGAAAACAGTCCAATTAGACAATGGGTGCAGGCTAAGGGTGGCGTAAAATCAATGGCGATGATACTGTCTGGTAATAGCCCTAATGATCAAAATACTATTACCAAAGACTCAAAACAAGTCAATGTACCACTCAGTCCCACTCAGTCTACTATTTCTATTACTACAAAGGCGAAGGCCGATGGACTCGATCTGTCTGGCCTGATTAAGGAGTCTACAAAGTCTTCTGAGGAAATTTTATTGGATCATCCACACCCTTCTATACCTTCTACGATACTTATGGAAGACAACTCTGCTTCTTTGTTAATTAGCTGTAGCAGTAGCAGTAGCAGTAATAACAGCAATAGTAGTATAACCCAAGATTTGCCTAATACTCCTATGGCGTCTATATGCGCTGCAGTTCCAGCTCCGATAGACGAGACTATACAAGAAATACATCCGGAAAATACAGTTCCTTCTTTATCTAGTGGGCCAACAGAATGGATTCCTCAGGGGGAGGTATCTGCTTCTTTTCAGACAATACTACATCTTTTAAATGAACAGAAACAAGAAGCTAAAATTCATTACCAGCAAATGAGGGAAGACAATCATAGAACTCAAACCTCATTGCAAGAGATGGCGTGTAAACTGGGGGCGGTGACTCAAGATATAGAGGAACTGCAGCAAAGAGTGGTGGTAACAGAGGAGAAATCACAACGTTCTGAAATAGCAGTGAACAAACATGCCTCTCAACTTCTTCAAATGCAAGCTAAGCTGGAAGACTTAGAAAATAGACAAAGGAGACAGAATCTCCGCATTTTTGGTATCGCTGAAGGAGCCGAGGGGGCAGACCCGAGAGCATATATCACTCAATTATTTCAAAAGGCCTTTCCCGACCTTTCAGATTGGGATTGGGACTCTCAGATTCAACGGGCTCACCGATTGCCCCTAGTTCAAAAGGATAAGAGTGGTAAATTCCCACAACCAATTCTGATTTACATAGGTAACTACTTGCTCCGACAAGCTATTTCTCTAAAAGCACGGCCGAACACTCCAGTCACCATTGATTCTACTATTTTTTTTGTGAGATCGGATCTAAGCAAACTCTCGTTAGAAAGACGATGGAAACTGAAGCAATTCATCGATCCGATTAAAGAACTTGGATATCAAGTTTATTTACAGGAACCTGCAAAACTGAAAGTGATTAAAAATGGCCGATCCTATTTCTTTTTGGAAGTAAATGAAGTTGAAAATGCTATTGCCTCCTGGCGATTGGGGAAATGATTAAGTTAATGACTAATGCTTAGCATATATGGCTTTCTGGTTTTTTGGTTATATTCCTATTAGCTCTAATGTTTTGCGGGATTTAGGTGATTGCTCTTGTGGCTAGGTTATATTCGAGATACAGAGCACTGTGTAGCATGGGTTTGTTTTGTTTTTTTTATCTTTTTGTTGCTATGATTAGTATTGAATACCTGGACCCTATTAGCGCTCTTACCGCTCACCGACTGCCAGGGGAACAGCAGTCAACCGAACGGGGGGACCAGCAGGTAGCTATTGGGTGGGAAATGGGGGAGGGGAAATAATAAAAAAAACGCATCATGAGTATAAATATATCTGTGTTTCGTTGGCTAAGGAAAGCTTACATGTTTGGCACAGTGTTTTTTCTTTTCTTTTATGGGTAGAAGGCATATCAGAATACATATTAAAATTGATTAAATATATCAACTAAAGTTTCTAGCATGGAATGTGGCTGGATTAAACAGTTGGACTAAGAGGAGTCTGGTATACGAAGAGCTTAGGATGTACAACCCTCAAATAGTAGTTATAACTGAGACTCATATTGCATATAAGGATAGACGTTTATTGAATCAATTAGGCTATGATCTTTTGGTAAGCACGGAGTTTAATGCTTCAATCCGAGGTGTGGCTATACTGAAGCACAAACAGTTTAAAGTGGAAGTTAACAGAAAAATGACAGATAAAGCGGGTAGGTGGGCCATGGTACAAGTGACACTGGAAGGTCTCCAATATATAATATGTGGGATTTATGCCTCAAATCAGGACGAACCAAGAATAATCGATCAGGTTAATATGGAGTTACTTACTTGGGAGGGGGAGCGGATAGTGTTAGGTGATTTTAATTGTGTCATGGATTATAATTTGGATACAACCAGAAAGGGTTCGTTTCAGAGGATGCGTAAGACGAGGGCTGCAATTATACACTTAGCCACTATACATGCAATTAAAGATGCTTGGAGGTATCTATATCCTCACATAGCAGGTTATACTTATTACTCATCTGCCCATAAACTTTGCTCACGCATCGATATGGTCTTAGCTTCTGACTCTATTCTGTCAGCAAGTACAATGTCAATATGCCCTAGGGTAACATTGGACCATAACCCGCTTTTATTCTCAATAGAAGTTGATACGGAAATGCGCCCACCCAGGCCTTTCTCCTTTCCTAGGTATCTATTCTCTGATACTAAGTTTGTGAGCTTGCTGAAAGGGCATATAAAGGATTTTATTGATATCAATAGGTTTTCTACATCTCCTTTGATGGTATGGGATGCGTGTAAGGCTAGCATCCGTGGGCTTACCCAACAGTTTGTCTGGCAACAAAATAAAGCCGGTAGAATTCAAAATAAAAAACTACTAGATGATATATCTAATATTGAAGATAGGCTATCTAAGATGTTAGCTACTACTACAAGGGCAAAAGAAGCCAAAGATTTAAATTTAAAATTGATGGAATCAAGATTAGCATTGAAAAATCTCTTTAGGGAGAAAAGCATTTCCAAATTAGCTAAATACAGGTTGAATCAATATGAAAGTGGGGAGAGGATAGGAAAAATTTTGGCATATAAAGTGGCAGAAGACCGAGCCCAAATGCTGATTAAGGAAATAAAAGGTGACGACGGACAACTACATCAAGATTCTAAATCAATCTTACTCCAGTTTGCCACCTACTATCAAAAGCTATACACGCCTGAAACGACCCCAACAGGAGATACTATAAAAGCTTATCTGACAGAAAATGTTGTACAGAATATAGAGGATGAGCAAGCTGATCACTTAGAAGCAGATATAACAGCAGGAGAAATTCAGGCAGCTATTAAATCTCTAGCACTGGGAAAAGCTGTAGGCGAAGACGCAATCCCCTTAGAACTTTACAAAAAATGCATGGAAGAACTAATTGCTCTCCTATTAATGGTCATTAAGGCTATTGGCAGAGGAGAACAAGCTCCAAAATCTTGGAATTATACTCAAATTATATTTTTTCTTAAAAAGGGCAAATCCCCACAAGAGAGAGGGTCTTATAGACCAACATCATTAATTAATGCCGATGCAAAGATATTTGCAAAAATTCTAGCAACAAGGCTTGCGTCACTAATTTCACAGATGGTTTCACCATTTCAACATGGGTTTATCCCTAAACGAGATACTACTGCCCACATTAATACTGCTATAGTAGCATTTGACGCTGCTAGGACGTGTCCCACCCCACTCGGTATGATCCTTTTAGATGCAGAAAAGGCATTTGATCGCGTGGGGTGGGACTTCCTTTGGGCAGCTTTGGCTGCATTCGGCATAAAAGGTCAGTACTTGAAATGGGTTAAATCCCTGTACGATCAAACAAGGGGTAAGGTATGTTATTCAGGACTATGTTCACCTACTTTTCCAATCGAACGTGGTACACGACAGGGGTGTCCTTTATCTCCTTTGTTATTTGCTTTAGCAATAGAACCTTTTTTGATTGCACTGCATAAGCAAGAGATGATTATCCCGTTTAAAAATGGTCTTAATGTACTAAAAATAACTGCTTATGCAGATGATGTAGCGGTTTTCTCTACAAATGTCCCTGATGCTATACTAGGTATAGGTACCGAAGCAGATAAATATGGTTTGGTATCAGGGTATCGGTTAAATATTAGCAAAGCGCAAGTAATCATAAACTCTCCTCCACTCACACCAATAGTTGGAGTATGTAATGTGGCAACATACCTCGGGGTAAAAATCTCTTCTAATCCTGAATCAATAATAGCACTTAACTACAAACCCCTACTAAAAGAAACTTCTCTTCTCCTTAAGAAATGGCATAAACTTCCGCTGGGGATTTTGGGGCGAATTAACTTAATAAAAATGATGATCTTGCCTAGATTTTTATACCTTTTTCGGTCTATACCTTTAAGAGTGTGTAATACATATTTTAGCAGACTGGAGGGTATCATCAGCAGCTTCATTTGGGGGTATAAGAAAGCACGACGGGCTTTATCTTTGCTCAAACTCCCCTATGATCAAGGTGGACTTGGGTTACCAGACTTTAAATTGTATTATTGGTCTGCTTTCCTAACTCGTTTTCGTAGCTTGCTTGTCCCTGACAAATGTCTTTATTTTCATAGATTTATATTAGGGGGGGAGGCTATTATGTTTTTATATAGACTTAATGACCCTAACTACTTTAAACGAGTACGGTTTAAGACGATTCGAGACACGGTTAATATTTGGCGATCTATTCTTAATAGGAATAATATCTCCTTATTTCATGCCAAAACGCCCCTCTGGTATAATCCAGATTTGCCAGGAGTGTTTCATGATTCAGCTAACACTATGTTTTCGGATAATGGCATAAGTAATCTTGGAGACCTGTATGGCCATATTGGATTTTCTACTTTTGAAAAGCTAAAGATAACTCATAATCTACCAGAAGGGGCTTGGTTTAAATACAATCAGATCAAGGATTATATTATTCATAGAATAGGCCTTGATAGCATAGCCGAATCCGAAATCTGGAGCTGTATGTATAGAGATTCTGACAAATCATTAATCAGCTATGGTTACAAGACTTTTTCTGCTTTACACAAGGATGATATCAGTAAGGTGGCAGAAAAGTGGAGTACAAAGTTAGAGGTGAATGTAACCCCTGATATGATAACCTCCTCACTGAACAGTCTAAATAATGCAGTTCAATCGTCAAGTTTGAAATTACAGCTGTTTAGAACCTCATTTCAATTGTACTATTCTCCAGACAGGATTCTAAAATGGGCTTGTGATAATGATTTGAGTGATCGTACAAAATGTCCTAAATGTGCACTCAAAGGGGCAGATATTGTTCATATGTTTTTTTCATGCCCTGATTTATCCATTTTTTGGAAGGATGTAGTTAGTGTTATTTCAGCCAAAATGGCTAGGCCAATTGTACTTATGCAACTTGATATTATGATCGGGGCTGCTGGGGAAAATAACAGATCTCGGGACTTGATGAATATACTTTTGACATGTGCCAGATTGGCTATTGCCAGGGTTTGGATTCAAAGTCATCCCCCCACGGTTATGGAATGGTGGCTTTTGGTTAAAGACATTTATAATATGGAAAGCTCTTTGGCGGTAACTAAGGGACAGGAGAAAAAACGAAAAGTGGAAAAAATTTGGGGATCAATTATGTCTTAATGTTTTAACTGAAACATTGATTTTCAATACTGTTTTGAGTGATGCCTTATCTCATATGATTTGTCTGATATCCTTACTATTTTGAGCTTTTTTGAGTTATTTGTATCTGATGTTACTCATGATGCTAATAAAAAATATTTAAAAAAAAAAAAAAGCTAAAGGGTGAAGATGTGTTGGGACCTTCTTAGTGGGATATCATAATGGCATTTACATAATGGATGATGTAACAGGAAAGGAGAATGAAGAGTGCAAAATGGAATGTACATTTTCAAACCTTTCTGGGGCAGTTGTAGTAATCCTGCATCCCTGCCAGTGTGTAATAAGATGCCCAATAAAATAAGTTATTATTCTTACCAAAGCTTGTGGTGAGCTGTATCTTTTTAGAACCACCCTCACATTATCCATCAATAGGCACATGCAGACAAAAATAACCTCAAATTTACATCAGTTCAAGGCCATCCACAAGACCCAAAAATATCTTTTGAAAATATGTGCTAAAACAACATTAATGGCCTGAAGAACACTATGCCCCCAAACAATCAAATTCCACAGTATAATAAAATGTTTGTATACAAAAATAGTAAAGGATGAAATATATATAACCGTAGGCCTCTGTCATTCACCAAAGTGTCCAATGATTCTACACTAATACAAAATCCAGGCCATCAAACAACAATCATAGGGCCAGATGTACAACCTTTTTTTGCAGTAGCAAACGTGAAATCGGCCCATTTACGACTGCAAAAAAAGGGTCCTGGTATGTAGGTCTGTGACTCGCAAAATAGCGTTTGTGACTCTCGATATTAGGAAGGGGCGTTCTTTCCTAATAGCGAGTCACAATGGCATGTACTGTTGCTTTGCGACTGCATTTTGTGGTCGCAAAACACTTGCAGTTTACCACCTACTTCAAGTAGGTGGTAAGCCACTCGCAAATGGGAAGGGGTTCTCAGGGGACCCCTTCCCCTCAGTGAGTGTGTGTGAAAATATTTTTTAAGTGCTCTTAATAAATGAAACAGAAAAGTTTCATTTTTCTTTTTTAATGCATCCCGTTTTCCTTTAAGGAATACGGGTTGCATTAAAAAAGAGAACTGCTTTATTAAAAAAGCAGTCCCAGACATGGTGGTCTGCTGATCCATGCAGGTCACCATCTGTGTGAGTGCTTGCCATTCCTAATGGGGTCACAAATAGCACCAGCCTCGTGAATATTAATGAGGTAGGCAATTTGGGACCCCATTAGGAATCGTTAACAGTGTCTGAGACACTGTTGTAAATTGCATTTTGCGAGTCACAAAGTGCGAGTCACAAAGGAACGCAATTTGCGAGTTTCAAAATATAAGGGTCGGACATCTGGTCCAGAGAATGAAAACATTCCAAAAAAGGAAAGAAAGATAGTGGTGCCTGCCCTCTTCAAACATCTAACATTTGCAAAGCACTGCAATGACCTTACTTGATTTTCTCAAAGAAATACAACACTTCCAAGGGTGGATAATGCTACAGAGATTGCAGAGAAATGATGAGTAGGTCTGTCTCACTTTCTATGGTACCTTCCCTGTAAAAAGACATTTAAAACAAATTAAAAAAGATTTTGCACTTTGTTGGTCAAACAGGGTGAACATTCAACTCAGAATTAAGTACAACTGGTGTTTGGTTATTTCACTCTGTCCCTGTGCTCTCACAATAGAAGTTTTACCTGAACAAAATCTTGTTTGCGTGACATGGTGTAATGGTGTAATCACATGCATAATGTGTCACTTCTGTAATGGAAAATGCTATAAGATATCTGTATAGTTATGGAATATGCCTCACTCACCTAATTACTTTGGCACATCTGTACAAAACTTTCCAAAAAAGGGTTACCTGTTTTGGGTGTGGCTTGCAAGTTTGTTTCAATCTGGGGGAGGTGTATGGGGGCACAAAATGTGGTGTAAAAAGGAGACCTTTCTCTTTACTTTCAGGTACAGAAAAAATCAGTTGATAGGAACCACACCAAACTTGGTATAAAAGTAGAATCTTACGCAAAGAGGAGCCTTTTTTTGGTTGATGTATATTTGATCAGCAGATTTCGATAAAGTAGCATTAGAAGGGTGTTTTTTGTGCCAAAGATGCATTTGTTTAGTTTTTAACTTTTTATTTTACAGGGAAGATGCCAAGTGTCTTGCAAGGGACTGAAAGTCAGGAGATATGTCAATAAAGATAGTCCTCTAGATAGTTAAATTGTATATCGTCTACAAATCTGGGTTCATGGACTAATCACAGATTCAAACTTTTACAAAAATACTCAAATCTGATTGGACAAGGAAAATTTTTCTCAAATAGCAACTTCGGGTCGTTAAACTCAAACAGAATCCACTGACCTGAAACTCCCTCATTGGCTGACTGTAAATTGAAGAAAACCTTTACAGGCAATATTACAGGACAAGGGAACTCAGGGCCTACACCCTGAAATATACATATTAATGAGACATAAGGGAACTGGGGGAGCATACCCTAAGTGTGACATTTGCTGACCCAGAGGCTGGGTTCCTGACTCTTGGCATGGGCTGCAAGATCCATAAACTTAGGTCAAAGGTGTGCAAACCAATCACACGAGTTGCGAACCCTTGATAGATCTCTTTGTTCATGGACTGGATGCTGGAATTAACACCACAGCAGGAAGTGAAAAAACTGTAAATGAGTCCATTAGGGTTCTCAAACCAAATGGCAGGAGAACCCTTAAAATTACTATGTCAGCACAAAATACTATGCTAAGAAAAACTTTATTACATTTCTCAATTTGGATTTTGGATGTACAGTGCAGCACACATGCAAAGTCAGAGACATCTGTAGAAAAAAAAAGCACTTCAAGTTAACGCCAAAGAGGCATCATTGTTGGAGCAAAGCCTTGTCTTCTATTATTCTGTATATAAAACCATTGATGATTGGATGGGGACACCCCGCTCTCCTCACACCGAAAGTAATGCAAAGCAGCACAAAGTGCTGCCTTATTTGATTTTCAGACAACTTTCCAGTGTAAAACATATTTTCAGCAGGAAAGTAAATTCCAAATAAACATTCTGTGATAGTTTGTGCCACCTGACGCAAAAGTTAGTAAGACTGTCCCTTAGCCTACAGGGGCTAAATGGCCATTAACTAATCTGTCTAATGTAAATGCTTCAAGACGGCCCCCTGCTGGTTTATGTTTAAGTTGATATCCTGCTGGACCAGGGCATCTTCCCTACAGATGCCCATAATCCTCTGTATTAGAAGATACACACTTTTCTCAGACAGCATTGTAAAGGACACTGTAAGACACTGTGTTATGGGTTAACTGGTGAGTAAGCGCTGGTCAAGCAGCAACCACAATCCTTGTCAGAGTGAGGACCAAGCAACCAACCAAGCTAACTTGTGCTCAACCACCTGGTAGCTTGGTATAGAGCAGTCAGGCTTCCTTTGAGGCAATGAGTAATGGGTTTGAGGAACACTTCACACAGTAAAACAGTAAAACACATCACAAAAGGAGTCCAAAACAGAGTTAGAAAAATAGAGTATATTTTAATAAATAAAACAAGACCAACTTGACAACAATTCAATCAGTAGAACTGGATTATTGAATTTTTAAGATTTTAAAGAAAATAGTATCAAAAAGCACAGAACACCAACTGTGGCTATCTGGTCATGCCAGACAGTGGCAAAGTCACAAGTTCAGACCAACCACAATGGAGTGTGGGCCAGCTAAAGGGACTGGATGGGGTGCATTTTGAGAATCCACGTTGAAGATGAGTCTCACAGTTGAGGTGATGGGTCTGTTCCGAAATGTTGCACGGCTGATATGTGAGGTCCTGTCGAGTAGTCCATTGACAGGGCTTGCAAATCGAAGTCCGGTATCAGGGCTGCGGCACTCAGTTGAGGAGATGTGTCGGTTCCAAGGACATGTGAGGCTGCGAAGAGGAGTCCAGCATCATCATCGAAGCTGCAGTCTATAAGAGATGCAAGAGCCTGTAACATGGATGCACCTCACTGTTAGGGCACTGTGTCAGTTGCAAGGGCTGCTGAGGCAATGTAAGTCTTTGTGACAGGTCCAACCTACGCAGCAGTGGCAATGTATCAGTTCTGCTTGGAGATGCACCACTCAGCAGGGAAGATGCATCATTTCTACTGGCAAGCATCTTATTCCCACTTTCAAAGGTCCTGGACTGGGGTGGCACCATGTGGCAGGGTAAATTCACAGACGGCAGAGTCCAGGTGCAGGTTCAAGGTTGTTGGAAGCTGGTTATGTCCCTGAGGTTTCAGATCAGGACAGCCGACTAGCAATTGGAGTCACTCTGGGTTCAAGAGGTGCAGGTCTAGTTTGCTCACCCAGGCAAGAGGGCAGCAGGTCAGCACACAAGGGTAGCAGTTCTTTCAGAGCAGCAGTCTAAAAGAGTGGCAGTCCTTCAGCAGCACCGCAGTCCTTCCTGGCAGAGTATCCACAAGTACAGAAGTGTACTGATGTGTTGTTGCCTGAGGTCCTTCTTTTATACCTTGATAAGGTGGAAAAAGATTCTAGACAGTGGCTTTGTAGTGCCTAGATGCCCTGCTCTCATGCCCTGGCTCCAAACTAGCTGAAGTGACAATGCAGGTGTCGAAAAATAGAAATATTGATGTACATAAGCAACGTTCATTTCCCTTTTCCCACTCCTCTCCCTGCGCGTACCCTGAATACCGTAAAGCATTTAACTACATCCTACTGCCAGCAAAGGCCTGTACCCGTGTATACATGACAGCCATTTTAGGCACCCTGGCCCTTTTTACCCGCCTGAGATTAGAATCACCGGCTCCCCTTCTGCATGTACACGACCCTGCCCTGAAAGGCAGCCCCTTTTTGCTCGACCCACGCAAACCCCCCGTTCCCTCTTGAAGAAGCATCCTTCGCCCTAGCAGGCATAGCCCCCCCCACCCTAGCTGCACCTGACTGCCCCCGCTCTCATGCACGGGTCATAAGATCTCTCTCTCTCTCTCTGCGCGACCCCGGCCCTGCACGCACCCTGACCCCCTCTTTCTCCTCACATGAACAAGTCATAAACCCTCTTCTTACGCAAAGCCCTGTCCTTGAGGGTCACGGCCGCGCCTGACCAGCACCTCCTTCCCTTCCATGAATGCCCCTCTGTTGACAAGCCTTCCCTCCGCACTCAATTGTCCACGCAGCATTAATACCACTCCTTTGATGACCCTTTCCCCCCCCCCCTGAGTCCAGCTGACCACACATGTCCGAGGCCATCGCCTGAGCCAGGAGATACCATTTACTGCCCTTATTGTATGAAGTCACTCCTCTTCAAAGGATCCTCTATTGGTCTTAGCCACCCCACCCCTTGGGCTATGGTCAGGCGTACACATCCTACAAAACACTCAGTTGCGTGATTGCCCTCCCCTCTTATCAGCAGGTCAAGGGTCCCCATTGTGAATGTATATGGGTAGGATCACCACGAGGATTATAGGGATGTCTTTCCTTTTGCGTCACACCGTCCTGATTGTGTTATCATGTGTTCTGTAGAGTATAAAAAGCCAGAGTCTCAGCTCACTTGTTAGAGCACCTCCCGAAAGACACTGTGTTTCGTGTCCGAAATGACATGCTCTCCTCATGAGAAATAAACTCTGTTCTTGATTCCTGCTCCCAGCGCCCGTCTCTTTATTTTGGTAATTATACAGAATGGGAACTAAGAGGCGGTTTGCGCCAGCAGCCTGGGCATCGATAGGATTATGGTTTCATTTTCCACAATTGGCGCCCAATGTGGGGCCCATCAGTGACATAGGGTTCGGTAAGAGAGATCCAGACGAAGAAGTGAACGTCTAAATGATCGGGGCATGCCTGCCTTGAGAGGGCCCTCGCCCGGCGGCCGATCAGCAGAACTTCACCAATTCTGAACGGACCTCTCTTCAGTGACCTATTGTCCTGACTGGAATCCCACAGGAATGCTACATGGAGTAAGAGAACGATCGGGCGCTGGAGGAGGAAGTCGAAGAACTATCCGTATGGTCCGGTCCGGGTAAGATTAAGTAGGGCGTTCCTACGCCTGATTGGTAGGGTGGTTCTATCCACCCAACTGTTGATTGATTGTATTGAAAATCGGTATTTGTATACCGAAATTGCTGATTGTTGATTGTTTGTATTGAAAACCGGTATTTGTATACTGGCATTATTGGTTCATTTAGCTTTGAGGGCTACTTGACATATTGGTTCTCTTTTGAGAACGAGACATTCTCTGTTTGCAAACAGCGGCGAATAGGAACGTCGTCCCTCTTTGCAGATAGAGAAGGGTAGGCAATGCAGACTTTTTGTCCCCATTGTAATTCGTCATGCCTACCTTTCTCCCCACTGAATTGTTTGAAGTCGATTGATAACCGATTGTTGTTCTTTAAGAATTGTTGAAGTCGATTAATAATCGATGTTGTTCTTTAAGAATTGTTTGAAGTCGGTTGATAGTCGATGGTTGTTCTTTTGAGATCTTCCCTGTCTACAAACTGAGACGAGTAGAAATATTCTGTCTTCCTTTTTGGATAGCGAAGGGCAGGTAATGCAGACTTTTGTCCCCGTTGTAATCCGTCATGCCTGTTTTTCTCCCCACTGATTGATTGAAAACCTGGACATTGTTGTTCCAGGCATTGTTTCGTTTGAGGTATTTTCCGCCTGCAAACCACGTGGAATAGAGATATTCTATCTAGTCTTTGCAAGCAGAAAAGGGTAGGTTATGCCCCTTTGTGAATTCGTCAGTCCTACCCACTCCCCACTGGTTGGTTATTGTGGGGTAGCTCGCATGGTCCGCCCAGGAGACTACTCTTATGGAGGACATATGCTCTCTACTCATGGGCCATTTAGTAGAAATAGACCGACTGGTCCGTCCAGGAGGCTACCCTGGTAAATGGAAGTACATCGCTCGGTCCGTCCAGGATGATACCCTAATGAAGGAATATATGTTCCCCTTTTGATCGATAATCTCGTTCCACCCCGGACCATTTATTGGAGGGAACTCGTCTGGTCCGCCCAGAAGTACCCCCTAGTGAAAAGGACACATAAAAATATGAAGTGATCACCGTTCCCTACTAACAGAAAGCTTTAGCTCGAAACACGCTAAGGAAGAGAAAGAAAAATAAAAGGAAATCAGGCTAAGTCAGTAACCCCCTGATGAGCTTTTGACTTCACTAAAAAATAAGAAACATTAGAAACAGTTCGTAATAAGAAATGTAAAATGGCGAAAAGATTTGATAGCAGAACATAGCCACGAGGTAGCTAGGCTTCACTGCCTGTTCCTGTTCGCAACATGCCTGCCTCATTGCCCGCCACGCCCAAATAACGGTCACATGAAATAGAAACAATCAAATAGGTACCTACCCTCATTCCGGAAGCTCCCAAGGTGCAACAGGTCCGCGGTTACGCCCATCCGGAAGGCGAGGCCTCGAGGCACGAGGGGCCCGCCTGACCACGGTCGGGAGGAGATGATGTTGGGCAGGCGGTCCAAAGAATGGCAGAGTCCTCTCCTTCTCTCCTCTTCCGCTGCCCTGCAGGCCACGGGGGGGGGGGGCTGTCTTGCCTCAGCCACCGACCACCCCCCCCCCCTTCTGTCTCTCGCCTGGTCCGACCCACGAAAAAGGCAGAAGCCGAAGGCGAGAACGGCGGCGAATCAAGTAGTCCCGCCACATTTCAAATTCGCCGCATGCCATCGCCTGCTTGTCAAAGGCCGAAGCCAAGGCGAAAACGGCGGCAAATCAAGTAGTCCTGCCAGATGCCAAATTCACCGCATGCCGCCGCCTGCATAGGCACAGGTAGTCCCGCCACATGTCAAGGGAAAGGGGGGGCTGTCTTGCCTCAGCCGCCGACCACCCCCCCCCATCTTCAATAGCCAGCACGGCCAATATCGAGACGACGGAGCCGAGTAACGGCGCGGGGTCGCTGGAAGGGGGAGGTGACGAGAACGAGCCTCCCCCACCTCCCTCCAGGTGGAGGCTTCCAGCGACACCCCAATGCTCTTACTTAAAGAGGGTCAACATCATAAAGCGGTCTTCTGCCCAGGACGGGCACTCGCTCCATATCGCCTCTCCTCGACCTTGAAGATTCTATAAGAGCCGGGGGGCCCCCGACCCCCTGCATGGGTGCCCCCGCCCCCTTCACTGGGAACCACGACACCGGTGCGACTCCTGCCGGCACCAGCCTCGGATTAGAAATGGCTAAAATGCAGCCACGGCACAGACTTGTTCAGTTCCGGAGGAACACCAGGATGACCCGGTAGGAAAATTGTTGCCGCCCTTCCCACTCTTTGACTCATGGTCCATATTGTTAGACTGTTAACCTTATAGCACAAAACTTTTTGAATTCCCAACGGAAGGCTCTGGGCCAACCATGCAAGACTAGAGACATCCTGACTGTGCTGGAACTCGCCTGACCCCACCCAAAATGGCGCCGACACAAAATGAGACTTTTTTTTTTTTTTAATGAACTTTATTGTACCATGACCATGCAACTTTCTTACCCCGAGATATATATATAACGTTTTGGATAATGAAAGTAGATATGAAGGATATTGAGCATGTGCTTGGACAATGAATTGACTTAGGGTGGGTACTGATTATGAGTTGGAAAATGAATTGGTGTAATTTAGATAAAGAATGAGTATTGGATAATGAATTATGAATTGATTAAAACTGAATTCTTGACATGCATCATGCCTGCTCTGAAGGAAAAAATTTTTACACGATTTTATTGCACTGCTGCACTTTATGCCATGAACTGCCACCGGTATCGTTTATTAAAAGTATTTTGAAAAAGAAAGCGTGGTTGTAGCAGTTGCCTTAATGAGTTTTGGATGTCTTCCTACTGTGAGCGAAGAATAAGTATGATGAAGGATGTAGATGAAAAGGGATTAGATATTTGACAGCTACAATTATGTATCGCAGGCAGCCAGGAAAGGTGTTTTAGACTCCCTTAAAACGACTCCGCAGAAATGCCACTTGACCGTCACCCTTGCACCCGACAAAGAGGGTTACGACCGGGTAACTCATGTAGATGGGCAGATCGTCAATGATTATCTATCTGACACTACTGGTCAATCTGGGCTTAAACGCCGAGATGGTAAAGAAAGGCAGTACGTGGAGAGGGGTCGAGTATGTGGTAAGTAAAAACTTTTTTCGGACTACTACATGCTGATGTACTTTGAATGCTGCCTCCCCACCCCTTCTTTTCCCTCCCTTCTGCAGGTCACGTCAGAACATCGGCTGAAGTGTGGAAGAGCGACGGTCGGAACACCGACGAAACAGGAAAAGAGGGAATATGTGTGTGGTCGTTATAACGATAGGTTTTTAAAAGAAAAGACGTAGACTTAACATGACTATTCCTCCTTAGGACATAGCGACTGAGAGGATAGACTGACACAGAAACTGGACAGGTACTGAATGACAAAAAAAATTGACTAGAAATGACGTATTAAATAATGTAACTGGACTTTCGACTAGGTAGGGAGAGGACAAAAAAAAAAAATTATACAGGTAAGGGTTGCCACGGCACCACCCGTCTAGGAAGTCAGAAACGTTGTTAATGTTCAAAATGCACTACCCCCTTTCTCACACTCTTATAGATATAAGCCGAGCTGTCCGACTGTTCTCCCGATCAATACTTGCCGTTGCCTCAGCCTGGAGAACTTCCCACCACAGGAGGGAACAGAAAAATGGATTAAGATCCAACCATGGGTAACTAGCACGACCAGGTTAATTACTGATCAACCACCCGAGGCGTGAGTATTGGTAATCGGGGACGCTCGCAGGTATGACAAGCGAGAAGGGAAAGGGGGGAAGGGCAGAAAGAGCTAAGCACGTAGATAAATAGGATAGTAAAGATACGTAGGATATATATGTATAAATAGATCTTGTAAACTAACAATTGTTTTCTGTCTTGTCGTGAATGTCTTGTATATGTATAATACATGTGCCGTCTTCCCTGTCTGAGTTTGTGTGTGTATAAATGTACGAATTTATGTCTTCCCTCTGTCTGTATTTGTGCGTTACCTGACCTTTGCTGTTTCGTGTTGTGAGCGCACTAAATGACCTATTTTTGTACACGTCTCTCTCTCTCCCTCTCTCTCTCTCTCTCTCTCTCTCTCTCTCTCTCTCTCTCCCTACATGTCATACGTGTACCGAATGGCTCGTTTAGATTGCGGACGACTCTCACTCTCTATGAGAGTCTGCCTATTCTCTCTCCTTCATTGGTAAAATTGTGCCCCACCGGCACCAGTCTGATTTGATACATATTGAACGCAAAGGTGTTCAGCAAAATTGACCGAAACTAAAATGATTGTATCTCGCCATGTTACTGCCTCTCCTTTCTGCGAAAATGAATGAACTTGAATTGGCTGAGAAGGAAAGGACAGGTAAGACGACTAAAGTCCCCCAAAATCTGGCCATTTATAGGGGAACTGTATGTCAATGGCACCTTATGTCTGTTTTTCAGAGACAAACGCCAACGTCCAGATTGAACTCCCAACGCCCGGATTGCCCCACCCCCCCCCTTTTTTTTTGCACCCAAGCGCAAGCGCCCGAAGCGTCCCCGCCCCATTTTTTTTTTGATAAACCCCAAATGCTGTCCCGAATATGAACTTGATGCACATGAGTAGCTGTTGACCCTCGAGAATACCCTGTTTTGCCTGACTCTCGATAATGACACCCCCGCCCTGCTCGAAAAGGTTAGCCAGTCCTGATGGGAAATGCTCTGTAGAATGCTGAATATGATGTAATGCACAGTTGATGGGAACCTCACTTGATTCATAAATAAAACGATGAATAGACCTGCCATGAACCCAGTAGGAATACTGACACGTGCACTGCTTGGTAATGGACCTCTGACTGTGACCAATGAGCGTATCTCCCAAATGCGTAGAATTGAGGGAGGAATTCAGCATGCATAGATATCTTCTTTTGCCATTTCACTGAAACATTGTCTTGTACCTATTCAAAGATTCACGATCACCGAAGGAGATGGGTCAGAAGTGACGCACAGCCTGGCCGCGGATCTTGGGACTCGTGTGACCTCGACCAAAGGTGGAGCCGCAGAGCAACAGGATACGGGACGAGACCGCAACTTCAATGTGGAACATGAAAAACGGCGAGCCACCTCGAAGCCACTCGCCTGCTAAAACCACGTGTGCCTGGAGTCTCCATCCCCCTTCCTTGAGCCCGATGGATGGGCCTGCCTGCTTGTTATCCTTTGCTCCCTTGGTCCCTTTTGCGTGTCCCAGGAACTCTGACCCAACTCCACCCTCTCCCCTATCGACTATTTGAACCACCCTCACCCTCTTTTCCACGTGACTTTTTGCCAAAAGAAAAAAAAAAAAAAACAGCATTCCACTGGGAATAGGGTGCTGCCATAGAACTATGGGTGCCGAGCATAAGGCGCCACCAACCGGATTGTTTAGGAAACAGGACTGTGGTCTAACAGCAGAGGACTGATCGCACCCTGCAACGCGAAAGGATAGAACAGAGCTGGACCCATAGCTCCACCGCCGGTGCTCAACAGCGCCAACGAAAGTACTCGGACTAGAGCCTACCAGTGATGGCTCACTGACAAAAAGACACTGGGACGAAGAAATATTGTATATTGAACTGAATTCCGCTCTCAACTACCTGGTCAAAACTGTTCATTGGTTACATTTTTAGTCAGAAACATTTATGCTATGTAGTGCTTTGAAATGATAGGAACTCGACAAATGCAATCTCCTATGTGCCGTATTCTGCCAAACACATCAACTGTCCATGATTATATACCATATGCTAATATTGACAATGCTAATTCTGCGACCATGCCTGTTTATATGTACCATCATCGATCACGAAAATGAACTTTTGCTATGTAAAAAGGGGCGACTGTCGAAAAATAGAAATATTGATGTACATAAGCAACGTTCATTTCCCTTTTCCCACTCCTCTCCCTGCGCGTACCCTGAATACCGTAAAGCATTTAACTACATCCTACTGCCAGCAAAGGCCTGTACCCGTGTATACATGACAGCCATTTTAGGCACCCTGGCCCTTTTTACCCGCCTGAGATTAGAATCACCGGCTCCCCTTCTGCATGTACACGACCCTGCCCTGAAAGGCAGCCCCTTTTTGCTCGACCCACGCAAACCCCCCGTTCCCTCTTGAAGAAGCATCCTTCGCCCTAGCAGGCATAGCCCCCCCCCCCCCCTAGCTGCACCTGACTGCCCCCGCTCTCATGCACGGGTCATAAGATCTCTCTCTCTCTCTCTGCGCGACCCCGGCCCTGCACGCACCCTGACCCCCTCTTTCTCCTCACATGAACAAGTCATAAACCCTCTTCTTACGCAAAGCCCTGTCCTTGAGGGTCACGGCCGCGCCTGACCAGCACCTCCTTCCCTTCCATGAATGCCCCTCTGTTGACAAGCCTTCCCTCCGCACTCAATTGTCCACGCGGCATTAATACCACTCCTTTGATGACCCTTTCCCCCCCCCCCTGAGTCCAGCTGACCACACATGTCCGAGGCCATCGCCTGAGCCAGGAGATACCATTTACTGCCCTTATTGTATGAAGTCACTCCTCTTCAAAGGATCCTCTATTGGTCTTAGCCACCCCACCCCTTGGGCTATGGTCAGGCGTACACATCCTACAAAACACTCAGTTGCGTGATTGCCCTCCCCTCTTATCAGCAGGTCAAGGGTCCCCATTGTGAATGTATATGGGTAGGATCACCACGAGGATTATAGGGATGTCTTTCCTTTTGCGTCACACCGTCCTGATTGTGTTATCATGTGTTCTGTAGAGTATAAAAAGCCAGAGTCTCAGCTCACTTGTTAGAGCACCTCCCGAAAGACACTGTGTTTCGTGTCCGAAATGACATGCTCTCCTCATGAGAAATAAACTCTGTTCTTGATTCCTGCTCCCAGCGCCCGTCTCTTTATTTTGGTAATTATACAGAATGGGAACTAAGAGGCGGTTTGCGCCAGCAGCCTGGGCATCGATAGGATTATGGTTTCATTTTCCACACAGGGTCATTAAGCCCTTTATGTGGAAACAGGATGCTGCCAATTCAAGCGTAAGTGAGGCTTCGCCCAACTCCTCCCTCCTATCCTGCCAGTGATGGCCCTATCAAACACACCTAAGCTCCCATTGTGTGTGGCTGTCTAGGAAGAATACACAAAGCCCAATTTTGCCCAGTCATATGGCCGGGGAAAAGCTGCAGGGACCAAAATGACAACTTTCTAAAAATAAAAACAACAAAGTGATGGATGGAATACTTGAATTAATCTCGGCCACTGGCACTCGCTTGGGCCTCATCCCGATCCCTTGTCTTTGTTCTAATGTGAACAGTCCAGCCCGAACTGCCAGGCCAGGTCCTTCCTGAACCGGAACACAAGCAACCCAGTGCTGGTTTCACCCTTGTTATGGGCTGTTCATGTGGGTATAGCTTGGTTGCAGTGGCACAGTGAGCTAGGGACCCATGTCTGAGCATCTGTGGTGCATTTAGGGCATCAAATGCAAAAATAACATGGTGAAGGATGGAATGCTTGAAGTAATCTCCGCCACCGGCGATCGCTCGGGCTGTATCCCAACCCCTTTTTTTTTTACCACAATGGTACCTCAGTTTGGACCCATCCATATGCAAATCAGTCTTGACACTTTTCCTCATGGAACAATCCAACCCAAACTGCCATGCCAGCACCTACCTGAACCGGAACACAAGCAACCAAGGACTAGTATTGCCCTTTGTAATGGACACTTAAGCTCGGTTACAGTGTAAAGACTTGGACATCCCACAGTATAATTGCTTGAGACTTCCAGAACTCCCCTTTGTCTCACATCTCGAGGATAAATAAACCCCACTTAGTAGATTAATCTGTTTCTATGGGATTTGCAAACAAGTTATTTTATTTGCTTAAAAACAGAAGATGGCGAACGCTGGCGCTCGCGTATTCTTTATGCTCCCGAAGACAGCCCTGCCCCTTTATTAGTTAGGCGTTGCTTCAGTAGCAGCTGTGGTGAAGAGGAAACTAGAGTGGTGTGCAGTAGTCCACAGTAGTCTCCAATGTAAACATTTGGCAGATAAACAGATTCTTTGCTGGCCGAAATGCATGTGGAAAGGCGTAGCACCAACCTCTTCCAAAATAATGAACTGCCGAGCCAAATGTCTAAAGATTTACTGTACTCTGTTTCGGGCATCTTCCATTTAGGCAGACATTCGTTTTGATTGACATGTTCTATAACTGGAAGGTGTGCAGCTATTCGTCTTTAACTTGTTCTTTGAATATAATGTGTCTCTCCTTTTGGTTTTATGAGCTGCCGAAAAGCCCCTCGGGTTTCAATATACGTTATGGTCTTGTATGAATTAATAAACAGTGTGTAGGACATAAGCTCCCACTCATGAATAACAAAGCAGACGTTTCATTAAGTCCAGACATGCTGCAGAGTTTACATGCTTTATGCAGAATCCACACGTAAAAGCAGCCCATGAACAGATGGGGAACACAAGATGTGATTTATCATTAGAACACAGGTGCACCACATCAGTTCATTCCAGTGCGTCTGCAAACATACTTCTTTCTCAGCTGCGTATATGATTTTATTAAGACGGAAATTAATATATTGTGCAGTACAACTCGAGCTGAGGTAGTCAGTAGGGTAGTCGTTTACTCAAACATAATTGTTTTTTTTGGATGGCAGAGGCACAATAGAGGCAATACAAACACACAACATAGTTTTTGATGTTTAGGATATGTTGTTGTCTCTCTCATTTATGTGATTCTGCCCCTCTACAATCAGCTTACATTATTTTATATTTAACAAATTGTTAGCAACTATTTCACAAATGGTTCATTTTCCTTGAACAGTTGCACCAATCTAAAATTAGTTGCGTTCATATTAATATCTTTAAAGATACCGTCAGGGACTTGAGACATAGGGTATAGTCACACATGTAGCAGCAAGCCTAAAAATAATATGGCTCTGCGTAACTCATTCCATTTTTTGGTCTCTCAACTTGTAACTTGGGGGCATATTACCAAGCCTGGCGAAATTAGATTATCGCCGCTATAGCGACCGTTTTCGGCCTCTAAGCGGCGATAATTATATCGCCCTATTAGCAAACTGTCGCTAACTGATGTTAGCGACAGCTTTGAGGCGGTAGCGAGCGGTTTGGGGCCCGCTTTGCATGTCAGTGATATTTATCACTAATGACATGCATGTCAGTGATATTTATCACTAATGACATGCAAAGTGGGAGTACCCAACCTGTTAGCGACTAAAAACAGTTGCTAACATTGCTATCGCCTATTATCAACGGAGGTGTAGCGATGGAAATATTCACGCTAAGCGTGAATATCTCCAAAAGCTAGCACCTACTCAGACCAGTTCTTAGCCATTATATCCAATGGGAGGTGAATATTATGGCTAAGACCCTATTGGTGTTAATGCGTGAATATCGCTGTATTCTCAGCGATATTCACGCATTTCGCCACTATCGCCGGATATTTTATCGCTTTAGAGATAAACGGTGCTAATAGCACGTTATCTCTGCGATAATATCCGGCGATGCTTGGCGATAAAAAAAAAACTCGCTAAGCCCATTTAGCAATAAATATAGTTAATTGTTGGTTATATGCCCCTATGTTTCTTTATGAAACGTAAATTTGTAAAACGCAGCTAAACAGCGCGCTGGTGGCACACATTCCCACCACTGTTTCCAATCATGCCACGTAGCTGCTGGGGGAAGAGTGGCGGGCGGGCAGGGAGGGGATTTAGGGGTCAATAGGGGGGGGAGGGGCAAAATATATATATATATTTTTTAAAGTACCTGCATCTGGCCGTACTCGTCTGTTCCTCTTCAGGCAGCATAAGATCCCAGAATGCCCTGCGGCCAATGCTGAAGCTGCTCTCACGGAGGAGAGCAGCTTCAGGATTGGCCTGAGGGCCCTCAACATGTGCTCCAGGACAGATTGGGAGTCTGTGCCTGTTCTCTCCACTCCAGATGCGTTGCTGGGTTGGAGAGAGTTTTCACTGCGCATGATGGTTTGGCTGGTTGAGACGGCTGGCCAAACCATTATTCACAGTGAAGGGAGTTTGCATACCACTCCCTCAGTGCCTCTCACTCCCAGGCCCCATCCCCAAGACTCAGCAGGAAAAAGGAAAAATAAAACTATGTTTAATATTGTTTTATTTTTCTTTCCTGCCATTTTTGGGGTGCAACACTCCTCCACCATAGCGGAGGAGCCGCCACTGATCATGCTCTAATCCAGTATCAACTGGAAACCCCGGAAACATTGAGGGGCCTATTTATTAGAATGTCACTCAGTGCTGCACAGAAAGTCATCTTGCTGCGCTGCACCTGATGACAGGGAAAAGACAGTAATGAGCCCTATTTAAGGTAAAAAGGCTCACTCCTGCCTTTTCCCCTGCGCTTGCACCCTTGTTGCAGCTTAGCCTCAATGCAGACACCCTTGCACCATGATGCAAGGATACCTGCATTGCATGCAGGATTGTTTTTGTGGAGGAAGACCTTCCTGCACAAAAACAATCCTGAGAGGTATATCCGCTTTCTATGTGTGCTGCAAAATACAGCACACATAGAAAGAGGACGTGACCACGAGAAAGAAATATCGTTATGCATCACCTCAGAAGGGGTACAAAAGGGGGTGGTAATGGACGGAGCATCTGAACCAATCAAACACTCACACTCAGTCAAAAGACCTGGGTTTAATCCATCACCGTTCTTTAGCCCACTCTGCCACCCGAGATCAGACATGGCTATATGCAAATCAGTCTGACCCTTTTCCACATGGCAACAGTCCAGCCCGAACTGCCAAGCCATGCCTTCCCTGGACCGGAAACAAGCTACCGAGGACCGGTTTCTAGCATTCCAGCCATCTTCAGCCCGGCTTGCTTGAATCCAGTGCCAAAGTGAGCATACCCTGCCACACTTATGGCGGCCAAAAGCGGTACAAAAGGGGGTGGTAATGGACGGGAGCATCTGAACCAATCAAACACTCACACCCAGTCAAAAGATCTGGGTTTAATCCATCACCGTTCTTTAGCCCACTCTGCCACCCCAGTTCAGACATTTCTATGATTTGCATATAGCCATGTCTGAACTGGGGTGGCAGAGTGGGCTAAAGAATGGTGATAGATTAAACCCAGATCTTTTGACTGGGTGTGAGTGTTTGATTGGTTCAGATGCTTTGTCCAGTACCAACCCCTTTTGTATCACCTCAGAAGGTGCATTTGTTCTGGTAAATCTGAGAATGTGCCAAAAAACATTGGAATACCCATTCCACGTCCATGGAATGCCTTCCTGGGCCTAAGTAAGGCAATGTAGCAATTTACAGTGCGTTGCCTTCCTCCAGATTTACTGAGACACTCTGGTCCATGCAAAGTTGCCTTGCGTGACTTCATAAATCACATATAAGGTTTGTGTCACTCTTGCACCACGTTGCGTGGTGCAAGAGTGGCACAAACCAGCTCATAAATAGGCCCCTGAGTGTTTTTGACGCATCTGTTGTACTTATAGAAATAGGTCAAGCACCCCACTAAATCAAATAGGTAAATAAATATCCAGTAAATCTGTGTGTTTGGCTTCACCGTTGCCAGCATTCAACTCCATAGAGGTGTCTCCTAATAACCTCAATAGCTAATATTCCACGACAAATTCTTATTACTGACACTGTCCTTGCCTAAAGGCTGTTCTGCAAGTATACACATGTATTGTATATGCATACCTGAATTTCGAATTCCACTTCCAATTCTACTCTCATGCTTGCCGCTTTCACAGACATGATGCTTCCTAACCTTTTCAACAAAAAGGTTTCACCAAAAAGAAACAAATCTTGCGCAACCTGTGCTGCTAAACTAGGCTAGTGATGTACAAGAGATCACTGCAGGTCAAGTGCAATTATTAGTTCAGAATCCGCACCGCTGTCCAACAATGTTAGATCTGGGGGTCTCTAGTTGGCAGAGGTAAGTACCTTAGACCAAGTAGGGACCCTTGCTTCTAGTCAGGGTGAAGGAATACACACAGTAGATAACCTCCGCTCTCCTCTAGGTAGCTTGGCGCGAGCAGGCAGGCTTATCCCCAAGGCAATGTGTATAATATTTGCACTTAACACAACAATAATCCCCAATCCACCACAAACTGAGACCACACAGGTAAGTATATTTTTATAAAAATATATAACTTTATCTAGTTTCAGCAATGTAAATAAGGCAGTTGCACGATAATCGCTTGGTTATAAAAATGATGCACTTAATCTTAAGGGTGGTATGTAGTTTCAGGAAGTTATCAGGTAGAAACAAATGTCTCAAGTCTCTGTCATCAGTAAAAAGATATGCTACTGATTTATAATTAAAGCGCTCTCAAACGAGCAGTCAAACAATGCCAGCGTTGAAAAATGTGTCACAGCGAGCCCCTGGCATCAGGGACTCCAAGCGCTTCAAGCGCGTCTCACCCGGATGCTGGAGGGAGGGGGACTCCCTTCCCCTCACTCGGTGTTACTTGGGGCGTTCAGGCGCACCTCGCGGTGAGCGCGCACTCTCGCTCCACCCCGGCCGGTCTCCGGACGCTCTCCGCCCGCTCTCCGTCCTTCAAGGAGCAGCGGGGAGCAGAGACGGCAGGCCGGGGCTGGAGCACTCGGAATAATCCCTCGGCGAGGTCAGGTCAATCTTTCCCGGCGGTGATCTTCAGCACTTCCTCGGCTCCTCTGCAGCTTCAGTCAAGGCAGCCAATCCCGTCGCGGCGTTTACGTCGAGCCCCTCTGAGCGCGAGGCCGCGAACCAATGGCAGCGCGGCCTCGCTGTTGACGCTCCGCCACAACAACCAATCCCGTCGCGACTCTGGTGAGGGGGCTCGGCCCTCTCGCCCAATCAGAGCGCGGCGGGCTCAATCTTCAGGACACAGCCACCGGGATGATACAGGGCACTTTTCACGGGGGTTACTGACCCCGGGCTGCGACGGTGACATGGCCAGTAATTGTTTTTCAGCGCTCCTTGCGCTGAGGAGATCCACAAGCTCAGATCTTCGCCCCACACGTGTCGATGTACACGGCGACCTCGGCCACACGGTAGGCTGGTTCAGCGCGGCGCCCTCAATCGGATTAGAGATTAGCCAGTGCGCTACACAGCCCCACACAGTGTCTCACGATCTTTGTACTGCACAGCAGCTTCAGGGGGCGCAGCAGAATCTTGTGGTCCTTGGGCAACCGTTATGTTCCTGGGTTGCAGACAGGGAGCCAGCTCTTCTCAGGCCCTTGGAGATTCAGGTTGCAGACACAGCACACAGCAAAGTCTTAGCAGTTTCAAGCAGGCAGGGTCACAGCTCACAGCCAAGTCCCTTTCTTCTCCTCTTCTTCAGTTGGATAGCAGGATAGGTCAGCCCTTAAAGCACACAGCAAGGCAATCTTCCATCAGCTCCTTCAGCAGTCCTTCTTCTGGCAGAGGTTCCTCTTGATTGTAGAATCTGATTTTCTGTAGTCAGGGGTCCTTCTCTTATACCCCAAAAAGGCTTTGAAGTCCTTTGAAGTCTTTTGAAGTCTTTGTGCAAAGGGGGCCCTGAGTCCGGTCCAAACCAGTTCTGGGGGTCTGGGGTGTTTCTGGTTTCCTTCTTCCTCCCAGTCCCAGGGACAGAGGTGACAGTCGCCCAGCAGGAGGTGGAGCCAGCTTTGAGGTTAGGCAGGCACAGCCCTTCACTATCAAATGCTATCTCCTCCCACTTGCCTGGCAGCAGATGCTGCCTTTCATCCACGGGGCTGGCTCAGATAGCCCCCTGGGGGCTCTGCAGACCCTGTCATCCTCAACCCAGACAGTCAATCCACAAACAGTCCCAGGCACACAGAAAGGTTTAGACAAGAGAACAGCCACTTTCTAAAAGTACTATTCTCAAACACAGAATTTAAAAACAACCTTTACTAAAAGATGTGTTATTAAATTCTGAGTTCAGGGATATCATTCACTTATGTCCCATCTTGTTCCTATGGGAAGATAGGCTGGGATCCAATGGGACCAGCCTCCCCCATGTTACTCTATGGAGCAAGTTAGCCTTACAGCAGTGAGCACACAAAATGGCTGCTGCTCACTACCAGAGCATGTTACCTGCACTAGTACATGCTCTACCTTATCCATGCACTGCACCCTGCCCAGGGGGGTACCTTGAGCCTTCCATAGGGGTGACTGGTGTGCACAGACAGGGAAGGGTTAGGCCCAGCCAGTGGGGACACTGGCCAGGCGGACATGGCAGTCCACTGACTGCACACAGGCCCTGCGCTGGCAGGCCTGAGACATCATTTTAGGGCTACTCATGTGGGTGGCGCAATCTGCGCTGCAGGCCCACTAGTAGCATCTGTCATCACCAGCCCTGGCACACAGTGCACTTTACTAGGGACTTCATGGTGATACAAATATGCCAATCAGGTATACCCAATCAATATGACAATTTACAGAGGGAGCACTTACCCTCTGACACTGATCAGCAGTGGCAGAGGGTCCAAAGCATCTAAACCAGCAAAAACGAAATCCAGCACAGCATCAAAAATACATCAGTCAGAGGCATGGACGCCATAACAGACTCTTACTGTGTTGCCAAAAGGAGGGATCGGCTGCTGCTGCTCAAGGGAAGGATTTTCTGACTGCACCTCGCGGAACCCGCTTCGCGGGTCCCGCTTCGCCGTCGTCTGCCCATCCAAGGCTTGGCCCCTGCAGGGTGAGTGCGCGAGCGACAGGGCTGCGAGCGTGGGGACCGGGACTCACTCTCCCAGGAGTCCCGGCAACCCCGAGGCCAAGTCACCTGGCCCGCTCTCCCTGACCGCCCTGCCCTGCATTGCTTTAGAAAAGGACTCCGCCTGTGCTGCTGCTTGGGACGCCATAACAGACTCTTACTGTGTTGCCAAAAGGAGGGATCGGCTGCTGCTGCTCAAGGGAAGGATTTTCTGACTGCACCTCGCGGAACCCGCTTCGCGGGTCCCGCTTCGCCGTCGTCTGCCCATCCAAGGCTTGGCCCCTGCAGGGTGAGTGCGCGAGCGACAGGGCTGCGAGCGTGGGGACCGGGACTCACTCTCCCAGGAGTCCCGGCAACCCCGAGGCCAAGTCACCTGGCCCGCTCTCCCTGACCGCCCCGCCCTGCATTGCTTTAGAAAAGGACTCCGCCTGTGCTGCTGCTTGGGACGCCATAACAGACTCTTACTGTGTTGCCAAAAGGAGGGATCGGCTGCTGCTGCTCAAGGGAAGGATTTTCTGACTGCACCTCGCGGAACCCGCTTCGCGGGTCCCGCTTCGCCGTCGTCTGCCCATCCAAGGCTTGGCCCCTGCAGGGTGAGTGCGCGAGCGACAGGGCTGCGAGCGTGGGGACCGGGACTCACTCTCCCAGGAGTCCCGGCAACCCCGAGGCCAAGTCACCTGGCCCGCTCTCCCTGACCGCCCCGCCCCGCAATTTCATCACCTCCATTGACGCCCATAAGAAGCGACGAAACCCGCTGCGCGGGAGCGCGCGGGAGAGCCCGGGGCTAAGCTCGGGCAAAGGGCGGGCCCTCTGTGGCCCTCAGAGGCCAGAAGAGGCCGGGCTGGGCCACAGACTTTGGTCGAGTATTTCTATTCCATTTCTGCCTAGATTCCCTGGGCATACGGGTTATGTCCACTCGTAAAACTAGAAGCATGGCTGTGGCTGTTGCCGGCGCCAAAAAACTGACCGGGACTTTGGACAACTTTATTACCCGCACTCATGCATTAATCAATGAGGGGATCATACTCATGGACAGGAGAGTATCACAAGACCTGGCCATGGCCAAGCGCTCATCACTGGGCCTGATAGCACAGGCTCAGACACCCAGCACTGATTCTCGGCCACAAATTCAGGCCCTAGTACATAGTCATGGCGAAAACGGGGACACGGGTGCCACAAACACTGTCCTGGACCTGGAGGCCTCACCCAATCTAAACCTCCTAATAGAGAGTGGAACACTACCTCATGAGTCAAACACTTGTGATACTACTGCCGCTATCAATGAGAGGGGCAGGATTGAAGGGGCTGTCCCCAAGCAAAAACATAAGGGCAATAAACAAACTACTTCCAAACGAAAGAAGGCCCATATTCCCCCTAACCCCCCCAACGGTGATAAGCTCCCAGATGCTCCATCCAGCTCAACAGGGGGGTCACTTCCTAATAAGATCGGTCTACCCTTGAATCTTCTTGATGATACTTTAATTGACCAAAGTCTGGAGGAAATCTTAGAGCTTAGTGTTGATGTTGGAAATTCACCCACAGTGCCACCACAGGAGGAGGACGGTTCAATCACTAGTAACTCCGCGATTTTTAATATGCTTAAAATAATGTTAGAACCCATAGAGGCTAGATTACGTTGCCTGGAAACTGTCCTAAAAAATATACACAAGGACATAAGTGCACCCAGTTTTACCTTAAACAACAAAACTGCCCAGGCTACTAATCAGATTAAATCATCAAAATCCCAGGCGACTGCTAACAAAACTTTGGAGACCAATAAAGTGGCGAAGAATCGCTGTAATACTTCAATTCAGACTGTCCCTAATACTAAGCCCCCTGTAGCAGAGAGAACTAAGAAAACCGATCCCGCCCATACACCCTCCAATAACAACCCAACTCCCCAGGTTGCACCCAGGGATGGCTTATCCCAGCCTGTAAACCCAGAAGCACCTGACAAAGTGAAATGTAGGGCTCGAAAAAATATCCACCTCCCTCCTGATGCTTGTCCCTATGTGGTGATTCTCACTGGGGTCACTGAAATCCCTGCATCAGAACAAGAGTCGTATCAGGCTTTAAAAAATAATGTATGCCACTGGTTAGCCAACAACTATCTCCTTCCGCCAAACATTCCTTGCAACATCCTGATGATAGAGAGAGCTCCATGGGTAGGAGATAATAGGAAAAATCTTCCAGGGGATTGTGTAGTGGTCACCTTCGAGAACACTGAGGTCGTAGACTTTATTTGTAGCAGTAGGGCTCCCAGATACCAGGCGAGCACGGTGACTGCTAGACCACTTTCATATTTCTATCTCCCACAAAATCAAGTCGACAATCGATGGAGTTGGTTCAAGGGACCCAACATCCGCAAACCCAGACAGAAATCCAACTTTCTCTGGGACTCACAAACCCCCGGTCGAGAGGAGGGTTGGGACGGGGGATGGAATTTGGCCAGGAACAGAGGAGGCAGACCACCGCAAGGTGGCCCTTTTTTTGGCCCGCATTTCATTCAACCCTATCATTACCCCCAACAGTTGAATGGTCCTGTTAATCCCCTGTATCTCCCAATGGCGAATCGCTTTGAATGTCTCTCAACCACAGATTGGGTTGACTGACATATACAGGGCCCCCCAAAGGGAAGGGGACCTCAGACCTTCTTAACTTCTCCCTGCGAGGTCGTGACAACAACAGACCCGCCCATAGGTAATCCTCCTTCTACCCCTGATAAGAGTCTGGAGGAGTTTGAGAGCCAGAGTATACCTATTCCCCCTACTGTTCCTTTGGCGCTTTGTAAAATTCTCACTTGGAATGTGGCAGGTTTAAATTCAAAGGCTCTAGACCCTATATGGCAAGGGTTTGTAAAACAATACGACATTATGGGTTTTCAAGAAACATGGGATACCACAACAAACTTTACACTGGATGGTTTTTGCAGTTTTTCCACTCCCGCAGTTTCTGGTGCAAGAGGAAGAGCAAAAGGCGGTCTATTAACACTGTGTTCCTTGGATCTGGTAGGAGTATTTAAACAAATAGAAACCGTATCCGCGAACACGCTAGTCGTGGAGTGGACCCTACCTGATTCCCAAACTTTTTTATTGGTTAACTTTTACAACTCAAAGGAGTCCTCCTGTGTGAATGAACATTTGACTTCTTTATTAAACTTCTTGTCAGCCTACAGATATGATTGCACCCCTGCCCCAGAGATGATAATCCTGGGTGATTTTAACATTCACCCCTGCGAGGGAGATTGTCTTAACGATAGATATGGGGGCCTACCAACAGAAGCCATTCCCCACTTCGTGCATACAATGGAGGGTGAGTGTCTTGGGTCTCTCTTAGCGAATCTAAATTTATTTGAACTTGATCAAAGTAAGAAGGATCCCAGAGCCCCAACTTTTGTGGGCAAAGACGCCAATACCATCATAGATTTTATTTTTGTATCATCTGGGGTTTTGGCAAAGGCACGCGAGTACACGGTGGTCACTGCTAGTTTCAGTGATCACAATCCTGTTCTCTTGTTGCTGGATCTAGATTGTTTTCGGACCCGTATATCGACAGACGTGGTAGCCCCAAAGGACTTGAAAACTAAAGACCAGGGAAGGCGACTAAAATGGGAGCAGGTAGTTCCCGAACAATTCTTCCAGTTACTCGCCCAAGAGTCCGAAGCCAACATGGCAGTGTGCCTGGATCCAACTGCCCGGGGATCTGAGGTTGTGGTTGCCTATGAGGAGATTTGTGCAAGGATCTCCAAGAATTTGGAGTTAAGGTCTGCTGGGCAAAGGAACAAGAAAACTTATAAATGGTTTAACAAGGAATGCTCGCAGAAACACACTGCCCTGCTGAAAGCCCTAAAACAAAAACCTAGGGACAGGCTTTTAGTGGCTAACCTAAGGAAGGATTATAAAATCGCAGTTCTCAATCGCAAATCTCAAATCAAGGAGGAAGCGTGGGAAAATCTATTATCTTTGGATGTTTTGAGAGATAGTAAAAAGTTCTGGGCCACTGTTACCCAGCCTTTTTTTTCCGAAGATGGGAAAACTGACATGGATTGTGTGATAGAAGATGGCAGATGGTTAGGCCACTTTGAAAATATCTACGAATCCACAGCACCTGGTTCACCTGATAGTGCCCATGACTCTCCTAACTTGGTAATGGAATTCAGCACCTTGGAGGTCGAAAGGGCGATTAAAGACACAAGTAAACACAAGGCCCCGGGCCCTGATGGGGTCCCTGCAGATCTCTACATCCAATACCCTCAATTCTGGTCAAAGATACTAACCAATGTTTTTAACGCTATACCCACAGCTGGCTTCCCTTCCTCTTGGTCCACCTCCATCATCGTGCCTATATTCAAGAAGGGGAACAGGGGGGACCCGGCCTGCTACAGGCCAATCTCCTTGCTGGACTCTGCCGTCAAGATCCTGGGCAGAGTCATCTTGCAAAGGCTCGGGGATTGGCTTGAGGAGAGCGGGATCCTGTCGGACCTACAGTATGGCTTCAGGGCACACAGAGGGACCATGGACCAGTGTCTTAACCTTCATCTTATTATTAGTAAGTACACTGTGGTGAAGGGGGGGCTTCTTTACTTAGGATTTATGGATTTATCATCCGCCTTTGATTTGGTTAACCGCTCAAAACTGTGGATTATTTTGCGCAATATGGGTTTGGACACAACTCTGGTCAATTTTTTGCACGACCTTCATTTAAATTTATTTGCTTCTGTTAGGGTGAACAGGGATGGGAGGTGCACAGCGAAGTTTAAGTCCGGGAGAGGTGTTAGACAAGGTTGTATTCTGGCACCTCTCCTTTTCACACTGTACATCAACTCCCTGGGGAAAAACATTGAACTCAGTCACCCCGGATATTCCACGTATGGGGGGGTACCTATCCCGGTCCTCCTATACGCGGATGACGCCGTCCTCTTAGCTCGGACTGGCACAGGCCTCCAAAAACTACTAGATCATTTTGGCCTCTTTATGGAAGCACTGGACCTTAAGATCAACACTGCCAAATCTCACGTCATGGTTACCGGTTCGCGAAAGAAACACACGAAGATCAGGTCCTTCAGCTGTAACAGCTCACCAATCTCCAGGGTCCCTTTCTTCTGCTACTTGGGCGTCACTTTTGACGAGAAAGGAACGTGGGGCGCACAAATGAGGCTAAAACAGAATGGAGTTACCAGATCCACCACAGCCCTTCTGCATTTCGCCAAAAGATTGGGCTCAAGACCCATGGAAGCCATGACTCGTATCTACAAAGCTAAATGTCTGGCAATTGCCTCCTATGGAGCTGCTATATGGGGTTATGTTGCAAGCCCAGGTATACAAATCGCAGAAAACAACTTCATACGAGCCTTGTTATCACTCCCAAATTCATCCCCTATACATACAATTCATAATGAAATAGGCCTGGGCCACGTTACTGACCTCCTAAAAATGTCCCCAGTGTTATGCTGGGTTAAAACCTGGACAAACGAGGAAATCAGCCTAAATCATTGTATTCTTAAAGACTGTATGTCTCTGGACAAAGCCGATAACATCCCGTGGCTGGCGTATGTTAGAGCGGCATGCGCGAGGCTAGGACGTCCAGAAATGTACTCTCTGCCACATAATTTAAAAAAAGAGGATGTAAAATGGGTCAAACTGCATTTCCAAAATTTGTTGGAGGGTGAAAGGGAAACGGTTGAACTTGGCAAACCAATGGTACGTTCACTCTTCCAACTTTCCTCAACTACAGCCATGGAACCTTATCTGAAATATGTCACCAAGCCCTATCATCGCTTTTTACTTATAAGGTTCAGGTTCAACCTAATACACCTTGTGCTTGGCTCGCAGTCAAAGTGGGGTTCACCAGAAAACTTACCCCCCTGTACCTGTGATTGTTTTTCTATACAGGACACCCTTCATTTGGTCATGCTCTGTGAACATTACCTGGTGGCTCGGAAAAAATTCCTGGTCCCTATCCTGAAAGATCTGAACTTTGTCCAGGTTCGGCCAGCATTATTATACTTACAGATGCTGAGCTCGGTACAGGTCACATATGGGGTTGCTTGTTTTCTGGTAGCAGCTGCCAGACAAAATAAATTAAGAACTGCTGCTACTAAGAATCACCAAATTTGATATTTGCAAACTTTGTTGGAATCTACCTAAACACGCTGAAAGGGACACTTACCATATCTATCTTTCATTTTTAAATTTGGTAAATTTTTAACAAAAAGTCTTTTCTGTGTTCTTATGAAGGAGTTGCAATCTTTTTTCATACATGTTTAATTGTATTTTTAATTTGGTATCATGTATGATGTTCTGCTTTTATGGTTTTAATTAACCGAATAAAGTTTCTTTGACTTGACTTGACTTGAGTCAGAGGCAAAAAGATGGGGGGAAAAGCACGCCAAGGATGTCAGGTCTAACAACCCTCTTAAATTGATACTTGCAGGTTTCTGCTACTCTCTACAGCACAGAATGTAGCTTTGATAATTATGTGTTTGTCATTATTAGGATTTATATAGCGAGGTCAGACTACAAAATAGGCCTGTGCACCAAAATAAAAGTGTCCCTAATAAGCCAATCAGATAGATAAAAAAGTAGGCAACATTTGCAAATAGAGCAGTTTTAAACTTGTAAAGGCAAGTTATATATGTTTTGTTATGGGAAACTGCGAAGCATTTGTGCTTGATTCAGGCAATTTTTGTAGTAACAGCAGGAGATCAACTTTAAAAACTGGCCCACAATACCATTAAACAGGACCATTAACAGCCAAACTACCAGTCATTCCACTACCTATCACACAGCCCCGCGAGCAAAGCCTGATTGCCCTATAGGCCAGTCCGAACCTGTATGTACTACAAAGCAAGCTGGCAAGGAAAGAAGAGAGATGCTTCAAAAACATGTAGGGGGGGTGGGTCAATTCAGTTCCCAGGCCAGGAGGAGCATGGAGTATTTTATAAGTGGCAGATGAGTTATGACTTGAAGAGAGATGCTTTCAGCTAATTCGTAGGTCTGGCATTAGCCAAGATCTTTTGATTTTATTAAATATTTATATATAAAATAGACTTCAAGGGGCTTTCATCCAATGGTCTGTCGTTGTGCAATTTACATTTTGCTTCTGCTCCCTAAAGCATACACAATGGTGCAATGGGTCCTACTCAATCCAAAAAGAGCAGTAGTAGGTCCCCTGCGACCACTTAAGCGTTATTAACATGACTTCACTATTCAGCGCTACACCTCACACAAAGCCCTACTGATCACAGGCCCCGAAATACAAAGATATACAAATCAGACGAGAGAACACTACCAAATTAATCACTCGGATATTGAAATATTATCCATATTGAAAACAAAATAAAATTCAATCAAAGCAAAGTCCATCCAGATTGTTGAGGAATTCTTCCATTAGTCCATAAAAACACAAAAAGAAGTAAAAGGTGAGTCTTCAACTAAGTTTATTCTTCATATATAGAAGATCTAGCCCAACCAAGAGTTTCAATCTTTAACAAAGACTTCATCAGGGCTGTGAAACAAATATATACAAAGCTACATTTAAAAGCACATCAAATATATAAAAACAACAATCATATTTTTGATTCCCTCAATTATTTTCTATATTTATACTATTCACAGTAAATTATTACTCTGAACCCACCCTTAACCCCTTCCCTGCTGGGCACATTCCCCTGCTGTGCTGGGGGGCGGGGGGGCGGGGGGCGCGCGCAGCGCTCCCATGCTCATGACGAGCTAGTGCTCCTGTGCTCATGACTAGCAGAGCTCGTCACGGCCGCACCTGTTTCTTTAGAACGCTCAGCAAGGGAATTAGCCCAGCGTGCGAGCGTTCCAAAGGCCATGACGAGCTCAGCTCGTCATGAGCACCGGAGCACTGTAGCTCATGACGAGCTGAGCTCGTCATGAGCATGCAAGGGGTTAATAGACCCTCATCCATTATGAAAAAACAATTTAAAAAATTTGCAAAGTTTCTTTACTTGTATCCAAGCCCCCCATCCTCCAATAACAAAAAAGAGTATCTACGAATATCATACTCCTCCATTTGTCTTTTCTATTACCATTTTACTTGTCAAAGTAACTCCACATAGTACTTAAAACAAAGATATATTTCTATTAATGTCACCATGTGTAGGCTTCTGCCTGCAAGATGATAGATCGTTAGAATATCTCAGATCATTGATGAGAAATGACACTGAAATCTCCTGTAATGATGAGAAGGGGAAGCAGGAAGCTTTAAGCTTCATTAGAACATTGGAATGTTGGTAACTCCATTGAAAACAATGGAGTGCTTTGGGCTTAAAATGGCTGGTATAAGCCCGGAGCTCCAACATTCCACTGTTTCTTTGTTCACAGATCTGACTGGGAACAAAGGTTTCAGGGAGCCAGAGGTCTCGCTGCTTTATTTTATTTGTTAGAACATTCTGCCCTCTAGTGGCAGAATGTTCTAAAAGCCTTATAGCCCTTCATATAAGGTTATGACGGCTTTTAAAGTCCCACTGCCTTGTTAAAGTCCCTCGCCTACGGCTCTGGCCTTTAACGCTGCAGCAGGCCTTTAATAGCCGGTATAGCCCCCTACGGCGGGCTATAAGGCTATAATACCCACTACTTGATTCCACCATATTGCAAATCATGAGTTGCTTTAAAATACTGCTTATTCAGTCTCATCTATCAAACAGGAACGTTCACTATATGCTACATCCCTCAATCAGCGGGCATTCCCCAATGACAGCTGGTGTAAGATGCTTGATGGTTTGCATATATTACGTACCAAAGATGAAACGTTATCACTAAAGCATCCTGTAAGCACGAGAAGGAGAAAAGGGAAGCATAACGCTTTAATAAACCACTGTTCTGATGACAAGCTTTCACTATATTCTACATCCCTTAGTCAGCAGGCATTCCCCAATGACAGCTGGTGTGAGATGCTATACAGTTCGAATATATTACATAATGCACATGAAAAGTATCACTAAAGCATCCTGTAAGGACGAGAAGGGGAGAAAGGAAGCTTAAAGCTTTAAAAACCACTGTTTCAGTTCAACCATATTACAAATCATAAATATCATAAGAATTCTGCTTATTTAGGTTCCTCTAGGTATGGGAGCTTTCACTAGATTCGACATCCCTTAACCAGTGAGCTCTCAATATTTAGACATCCCGAGGGTTGCCCGCCACCAAATCACCTTAGTGCTTGGGGGTAATACATCTCAAAAATATAACTAGACATATTTTATGATCGATGTGGACCCCGTTTTACATAATGGTTTTCAAATTGGCCCGTCATTCCTTCAAACACATGGGAGCCTCGTCTTCCGTCATTCCTTCAAACACATGGGAGCCTCGTCTTCCGTAGCAGCTTCCAATTTGGTCCATCATCACTATCGATTTGTAACATTAAGCTAAATTACTAAACTCGCAGTTCCCTTTATATTTAATTCCATTCTCACTGTTACCTTGTTTCAGAATATTCTTATTGGTTCTTCCTCACGGCCAATCAGGTAGCTCAAATCCCTATCTACACCAATCGGGTCTTACAACTCTATTCCTATTTGGTGCATGCTTCTTCTAGACATGCAGGAGCCTCCTTCTTAGTTTTCATTTATACTACCCAATTGTCAAACCGTAAGTATTCTTTCACCATTTCAAAATTAAAACATACTACTTATATTTTCCACTCCATTATCCCTATTTTCGTATTGCAACGCTTCCCTATGGGGCAATGGATCAGTCTACTTTAGTTACCGGCTAACTTCATTTTGAGTGACTGCATTTTGCTCTTTCACAAGGAGCACATCTGCACGCACATAAGGTGTTTCTCTTTAGCACCAGTGCTTTGCTTTTACTTTATAATTACTTTAATTTTGCCATTGTGTTCAGAGCCTGATGTGATAAAAGGACAGTTTCTACCAGCTTTGTTGCTTTTGATGTGAACATAGGCATATTCCAGCTTTATCAGTTCTTGTCTCCTTCTAATGCTGTTGTACATTGCATTTGAAGTGGCCTTTGTTTATCTGAATGCCGCTATTTTACAACATACCAGACTGTGTCCATTTGAATCTATTCATTTTAAATGTATGCGTTTATTGATTTGCACTCAATGAAGTGCATTTATAAGTACACTTACAAAGGCAAGCCCGTCTGCACCCGTCAGCGTCCAGGAGACGGCTGAGGCGGGGAAACCTGCCAGTTGCGCACTGCACCCGAAGAAGGTAATAATTAAGGACAGGGAGACCCTTCTGGAGCTGGGCCATAGTTCCAAATGTAAAGTTATAATTGATATAGGGACACGTAACGTCTTACCAAGGTTGAGAAGTAGGGGACCCCTATATAATAATAATGCACTTGCTATACATAGGGAGAGAAATTGCTTTGAGAAAGGTCTACAGCTAAGTGAACTAACTTAATGAAGGAAATTATCAAAGGAAGACAGTAGTGAGTATATCATCAAACGCCCACAAGACAAAGTCTAACTACCCAATTATTGGATCTATACTTTCATCTTATTATTCAAAACATATATATATGCCTCCATCACCTTTCATGTCTAATGCTATATGCTTGTTTGCTACATGTTTTTTAACAAATTTTTGTAAATGAATTGAAAAATATTTAAAATTAATGAATGAAAAGAGAAAAGGTGATTTAAAAAAAAGATATATATATGTTTTGAATAATAAAATGAAAGTATAGATCCAATAATTGGGTAGTTACTCCTAGTCTTGTGGGCGTTTGATGATATACTCACTACTGTCTTCCTTTGATAAGTTCCTTCATTAAGTTAGTTCACTTAGCTGTAGACCTTTCTCAAAGCAACGTCTTACCAAGGTGCCAGTATTGCAGCTGGGGAGCCACTAATTAGATTCCCGGTAGCATGTTAGTACCTAATTTAAAGCTAAAGGCCGAGATTCGGCAGGATTTAATGTTAAAGAAGCAAGGTTATATCAAAGCTTTTTTGTTAAATTGTCGCTCGCTTAACAAACATGGTTTATATATACATGATATGCTGTGTGAGTCCTCGCCAGATTTTCTCTTTTTGACGGAAACGTGGCTGTCGGACACATCGAACCCCACTATTGCATCATCGGTCCCCCCCGGCTATTCAGTTTTAAGGAAGGATTGTGCTGAAGACAGGGGAGGGGGAATTGCTATTATTACCAAAATAGACATAGCCATTACCTGCATCCCCATAGAAGGAATTGAAAGGGCTGAAGGTCTCTGTTTCCAGGCTACTCTATCTCCCCACCAGTGACTAGCAGGAATTCTGGTATATTGACCTCCTGGCCACGCAGGGGCGTTTTTGAAGTCCATTAGTGACGCCATAGCACCTGTGGCCTCTAGATTCAAACACTTTGTGGTATTGGGAGATTTCAATGCACACATGGATAACCAGGACACTCCTGAGACCATCCTATTGCGGGAATGTCTGGACGGGCTTAATCTTGTATCTCAGGTTTTTGCCCCACACATGAAAAAGGTCACACCCTTGACCAAATATTTTCTAATTGTAACATTCAGACTGAATAACCTCTACCGCTTGTATGGTCAGACCACCACTTGGGTTTTAAACTTACTAAGGTAATAAAAACTCCTCTGACCCAGATCAAGAGTCTTACTTTTACCTCTAGACCTTTGCACAAGATCACCCTCACCGCCCTCAAATATGAACTTGTAAAATGGATTATGCTAGGAACTTCTGTCCTTGCCCCCGTAAAGTCTTGCTCTATCAAAATCACAAGGTGCTCAGCCCCCTGGTTCAACAATACCCTGCGACAGTGTAGAAAGGATTGTAAATACCAGGAAAGAGCATGGAGGAAGAATTTTAGTTGGGAGGATAAAAAGAACTATGAAGAGGCCTTAAGTCACTACCACAAAAAGATACAGGCAGCTAAGAAGAGCTTTTTTGCTTCTAAAATCGAGTCTGCAGGAATCAAAAGTAAAGACATTTTTAGTATCGTCAAAAGTTTCTCTTCACCTAGGGCTTTGACGAGGCCCCCCACCGCAGAGTGGTCCGGTAAATTTGCAAATTTCTTCTATACGAAGATTATAACAATTCAATCCTCTTTTGATGAGAGGAGTGGGAAAGATGCGATTGTCCCTTTATTAACGGCCTCCCAGAATGATGAAGCTAAGGCCACCCTTTCCATTTTTCCTCCTCTGTCCCTTGAGATGTCCCTGTCAATAATGAAGGGCCTTAAATCTGGTTCACCAGTGGACCCGTGTCCAGCTAAATTTTTGGCGGAAATGTCTGAGATTCTGAACCCCACAGTGAATAGTGTGTTGAACACATCTCTTCTTAGCGGTCAGGTCCTGGCCAGCTGGAAAAGCGCAAAAATAATTTCCTTACTGAAAAAACCCACAGCTGATCCCACGATCGATTTTAACCAATTATAGACCTTTATCCCTGTTGATTCTTTGCAAAGACAATTGAGAAATATGTCCACTCAGTGCTCAGCGATTTTGCTGAAACATACAATCTTCTCCATCCGAGTCAGTCCGGTTCAGGCAGAATCTTAGCACTGAGACGTCGCTTTTGGAGATCTCCGATTCCATCAAAGAGACCCTGGATAAAGGTGGCAAGGCTGTACTGGTTTTACTAGACCTCTCTGCGGCCTTTGACATCGTGACCCACGCTCACCTCCTATAGAGATTGCGGGAGTGTGGGCTTAAGGGCACAGTGCTGAAGAGGTTCTCCTCCTTTTTGGAGGACAGACATCAAGAGGCCTGGTCACCTCCGTTTTCAGCCAGTATGCCGCCCCTAAGTGTAGGCATGCCACAGGGATCTATATTGAGCCCTGTACTTCTTAATCTGTACATTGCCCCCTTGGCCTCTCTGGTTGAAGTAGGTCAGATCACAATGATATCCTACGCCAATGACACTCAACTGCTCTTCACTTGTCAAAAGGGAGAGGAGTTCAACGGAGGGAAGATCAACAAGTGTCTGATAGAAACCTTTGCCTGGTTCAAACGTAATCATCTCAAATGTACCTCGGAAAAGTCAGAAATCATCTTTTTTGGCACCCCCGCTTCGGATGCCTGGACACAATGGTGGCCAGCAGTTAAGACTGTAAAAAATCTGGAAGTGAAAATGGACAATGTCCTCTCTCTGACATCCCAAGTACAGTCAGTAGTGGGCACGTGTTTCGGTCTCCTGAAAATGCTCCGTAGGTTTCTATTTTTACTACCTATCCCCCACAGAAAAACAGTTATCCAGGCCATTATCACCTACAGATTGGATTATGCCCACGTCCTCTACCTATGTCAGAATCTGCACTCCTCGGGGTCTGGATGATGCAAAAGAGGGGCCACCTCCTGATATCCCCAAACTCTAACTAAAAGTTTACAGAGCTTTTAGGGTGATCAGGCAAGGGATAGGAAAGGGTAGGAACAGCAGGGATGAGAACATGGAACAAGAAAGCAACAAGATCAGAAAACATAGGCTATAATACAGTCTACTCTCATGTGATCTCGCTAGTGAATTATGCATACCTTATTTACCAATGGACCAGCATACTCTTGTTAGAGCTTCAATCATAACAGAGCACTCCAAATGAGAAAACCTAATGCATACAAGGAACAAACGTTAGCAAAGACACACACATACAGGTTTCTACTATCAAGTATCCCCTATCTTGTACCCCCTTGCTCCCACACACCTGCTAAACACCCACACAATACCAATCACTCTTCTACAAAACAAAGTCCCACTATCACCAAAGGCCACTATCTACACTGTCTACTAATAAATGCTCGATCCCTCTCTAAAAACAAGCATCACATCTACGACCTTCTCACCGATGCAAAACCAGACATACTATTCATAACCGAATCATGGTTGGGAGAGGATATGGCTCCAGTCCTGCATGAAGCCATTCCTCTAGGCTATCAAATAATCACCCAAAATCGTATAGCCAAAAAAGGAGGTGGTCTAGCTGTTGTATTCAGGCAAACAATACATATCACTAAAGTTGACAACATCTCCATAAATAATTGTGAGGCTCTTCTAACAAGATGCAATCCTACACCGTCTTCCACCTGTAATTTCCTGCTTCTTTACAGACCTCAACCTAGCAAGGCAACATTCCCAGACGCACTTCTAGACACAGTTTCAAATCTGATAACAATACACTCCAACCTGTGCATTCTGGGTGACCTTAACATTTGGTTTGATAAAACCAATATGACCCATCCAAAAACAATAATCACTGGCCTAGACGCATTGAACCCACATCAGATTGTCCCCAATCCGACACACATCGCTGGACATATCCTAGATGTCATTTTTGCTAATACTGAACTAGTTACCTTTCAAACGATAACCCCAGTCACATGGTCAGACCACCACTTGCTTGCTTTCCAACATAAAACAACACTAAGCGACTCAACTAAAACTACCTTACATCCATCCACCTATCGGCCGTGGAACAAACTCAATTTTGAACACTTGGAAACACAACTAACATCCAGTATAAATCTGGAAACCATAAATTCTGTTCAGAATCTATATGAGTGGCTACATGAAGTGTTTGACATCCTGATACCACTCAAAACCACACAACAGAACAAAAGGAAAAAAGCGCCTTGGAGAAACATAGAAATAAAAAACATAAAACAACAAATTAGAAAGCTGCAACGCACCTGGCTCAAAACAAATGCCAAACAAGACAAACTTAACCTACAAAAAATTAACAGATTATATAAGTCTGCTATCAAAAAAGCTAAGAAAAAGTACTATTCAGACAGAATTCAAAACGCTAAATGTGCAAATAAAGAATTCTATAAAATACTCAATGAATTTCGAAAACCAAATTGCCTAGAAGGAACTCATCCTGTTACTCAAGATTTCACAGACAAACTGGCAAATCATAACAAGGACAAAGCAGACACGCTGGACTCGTACTTACAACAGAAACAAAGCACCAGCACCAACCCTTGTACAAAACAACTATCCAAGAATGCTCTAATCAAGCCTCTCCGTTCCTTCCAACACATCTCACATGATAAATTTATGGACCTGGTCAAAGCAAGCAGGCCTGCCGGCAGCCCTTCTGACCCCTGTCCGCCACAAACTTTCAAGACAATTCTTTTAACAACCTCTGCTGCCATTCCAGTAAGAAGAATCATCAACGATTCCTTAACTACTGGAATATTTCCGGAAGAACTCAAAAAGTCATACATACGCCCTTTACTGAAGAAAACAAACTTGGACCCGCTGAACCCCGACAACTACAAACCCATTACAAATGGACCTTTCCTGGGCAAACTGATAGAAAGAGCAGCGTTCGCCCAGATGTCACAATTCATTGAAGAAAATGACATACTTTCAGATTTCCAAATAGGATTCCGTCCGGGAAGAGGCACTGAATCTTCCCTCGTTGCCATCTGGGATGACCTAAAGAATACAGTTGACCGCAACGGGGTTGCTGCGCTACTCCTCTTGGACCTCTCTGCTGCCTTTGACACGGTTGACCATGACACTCTGAAACAAAGACTTTATGAAGCCGGCATAGAGGGAACTGCTCTAGACTGGATCACGTCCTACCTTCGAAACAGAACTAATGTCATCCACACCCCACCTTTCTCGTCCAAACCGTACGCCACAAAAGCAGGGGTCCCTCAAGGTTCTATCATCTCGCCCATGCTTTTCAACATCTACATGAAGTCTTTACCAATACTGATCAATAAATTTCACCTCACGTGCTACAACTATGCAGATGACACGCAAATACTCCTTCAACTGGAATGCCCCAAAGACATTGGAAAATCACCAATTTTCAGCTGTCTCAGAGCCGTGGATAAGTGGATGACTTGGAGCCATCTCAAATTGAATGCTTCAAAAACTGAAATACTCACGTGTGGCGATTGGAAAAATTACAACCCGCTTGCCGCATGGCCTGATGAACTGGGATCACTGCCTAAAGTATCGAAGGAAGTAAGAAACCTCGGAATGACCATGGACTCCAAGCTGTCGATGAATGTCCAAGTAAATAAACTAGCAAGATTAAGCTTTGCTACTATAAAAACGCTGAGACGAATTTTCCCTCATTTCGGATTTCCACACAAGGTCCAAGCTACCATCTCCCTTGTTCTATCCAAACTCGATTACGCCAATAGCCTATACCACGGATCACCTTTAGCTACCATGAAAAGACTACAACGGATTCAGAACTCGGCTGCCAGACTACTCTTACATATCAAACCACAAGACCACATCTCCCCTGCCTTGAAAGCCCTGCATTGGTTACCGGTTGCCAGAAGATCCACGTTCAAGCTGCTTTGTATTACCCACAAAGCAATACATGGAATAGGACCACTCTTCATCAGGAATAAAATCACCAAACACATTCAACAAAGGAACCTGCGCTCTAAAGGAGCATCTCGCCTCAAAATCCCACCATACAAGAAAAAAAAAATGGGTGGCACATCCTTCTCTGTTCAAGCAGCCAAACTATGAAACTCTTTACCCCCCAATATAAGGTCCACCGAAAACCACTTTATCTTCAGAAAACTACTCAAGATCTGGCTCTTCCCCACATAAGCACCATACGGAAATAGAAATTTACAGCATATCCCTCTGTATATAAGCATTTGTTTTCACTATAGATATGTACCTATCTTTGTGTATTACTTTATAAAACATGTAAAACAATTATGTTGTTAAGAGAAGAAAAAAATAATAATAATAATAATCATCATCATCAATAAATAAAAATCATTTTTGGTCTACAGGTACATACTTCCATTGTACATCTATGTACCTTCCATGTACTTGGATCTGGGTGTCTGTTACTTTTCTCCTGAAAAAGCATATCCAATGCACTACCCTATCTTTCATCCTGTGCCTCTATCAATATATTTAATCTAAATATACTTACTTTTTATGTATCTATATACTTTTAATGTACTTATGGATCTATATACTTATCTCTTTCTTCTAATTTAGCATTTCCAATGCACTAGCCTATTTCTCAGCCTATACCTCACTCATATCTTCTACCCCAACCTTCTGACTCCTCTCAAACTTCTTTCTACTACTCCTTCTAATGCAACACCCTATCTCTCATCCTATAGATCTATCAACATATCATCTACATCCACTCTCTCATTTAACCCAAACCCCACACCACTACTATGATCGCCAAAATAACCTTTTCTAGACTCTCTCCTGCTCTACACCTCCTTGCATCATCTGACACCTCTTTTTACAAACTCTCCCCTCTGACCCCTTCCCTCCAAAACTCCTTTTTACTCATCCAAAAGATTCTTCCTACTGCTAAGACTTTAAAAAAAAAAAAAAATCCTTCACTCTTTTATCCCTCCACTATTCTTTTTCAATAAAAATTAACAGACTAACATGTTTCACTTCTCAAATTCCATATTCCATATTCAACTATACTAATATACTGCCCAAATAACTGAATAACATATCTACTACTCAAATTACTTCATATTTATACTATACTAATTTTCAACACTAACCCTTTATGGGTTCCGGAGTGGCGTGCTACTCGCCAGAAAAGCGCTTCAACGCCCATCAGGGGTAACAAGTGCTATATGAATGCAAATCTTTCTTCCCCTTTTATCCATCCGCTATCCTTCTCACTCCAAGTAACAGACTAATATCCACCACTGAAATTACCTCATATTTCACCATATCAATTCACCACCAATCCTCTATACGCTCCCTGAATAGCATGCGTCAACAAGCGAGCGATAAATAAATACAAACCTTTGTCCTACTCTATCCTTCTGCTATCATTCCAAATCCAAATAACTGATTAACCTATCCACCACTTAAAATGTACTTGCATGTTTCACTATACTAATTCAACACTAATTTCTCTGTGGGTCCCGGAGTAGCGTGCAACCCGCCGAAAAAGCGCTTCGACGCCTCGTCAGGGGTAGTAAGCGCTATATAAATGCAATTACAATACAATACAATACAATACAAAGTATAAAGAAAGAACTGCAAAGGTTTGAAGTAAGGATGTCTTTCCTCATTCAATAATAAGAAATGTCAACTCATCCATTGGCATCTTAGAACTATGATGGGTTATAGTATATCGTTTTTTCTGCAAAGAATTACAGCCTCTATCGCTCTTGTACAAAATCAAAATACCAAGTGCTGGTTTTCCACAGTGTGCATACAGTCGCCCTGAGCTACTTGCCAAAAGGAAATGAAGAAATGACCCAGAAAGCGGGTATCCGTCGTTATGTCACCACCACTCACTTCACAAGAATTCCAGAGTGAATCAAAGAAGGCATCCACGGTATTGGGTAAAACCGCAGCCTAATTGTCAACTGAGCAAACACCAGAAATGTGAGGCAAAGAAAATAAAGAAAATGCATCTGCGGTATTACAAGCCGCCGCCTTGAACAGAAAACCAAATTTGTCAGGTCGAAAGAAGGCGTCCGCAGTAATTTCAATGCCGCGACCTGGATGCAAACAAGTGCAAAGACCTCACCGTTACTCCGGTTCCAAGAAACAAAGTTCCCGCTTCTCTTCACCAAGCGTCCTGGAAGAACATCGGTCCTGGCAAAAAACAAATTACGCACACTCGTCTGTGCACAGCGTGTCAATTTGTAACACGTGTTTTCCTCCAATGGTATTCTGGGATATGTAGTTTTTTGCACGGTAGGCGAGATCAGGGGCGAGTCCTAACAACCTAGGCCAGGGGTCTCCAAACCGGTCCTGGAAGGCCGGATCTGTGCCAGATTTCTAAAATTATTACATGTATCTCAATGGGGAAATCCCAAAAATCTGGCATGATCCGGCCCTCCAGGACCGGTTTGGAGACCCCTGACCTAGGCCTTCCTGAGTTTCTTCTCAACAGACTGCAAGTCATGCAGAATGCAGCAGCTAGGGCAGTACTGAACCTTGGTCCTAGAAACCGGATTTCCCATTATCTGAAAAATCTGCACTGGTTGCCTGTGCGATGCAGAATACTCTTCAAAGCTCTGGTCCTGGCTTTTAAAGCTCTGCATGGCATGGGAGCACGGTACATCCATAGAAGAGTCTCATACTATGCACCTGGTAGATCCCTTAGGTCAGCACACCAACACCTAATGGTTATTCCCAGGTGCTTCAAAGCCCGCTGTGGCGGTCGCTCATTTCAGGTGCTCGTGGCTAGATCCTGGAACAAGCTCTCACTCCAGCTCAGGCAGGCCACAAACATATGGGCTTTCAGGAAACAACTAAAAACCTGGTTGTTCCAACAAGTGGGATAATGATCTTGCACTCTGGGCTGGATGTTCACCGTTTCTCCCTGACCTCTGTCTCTTTCTGTCTTAGCACCGGGACACTCTGCAGAGTAGCTGTGTGCTCTACAAGGCCTTTGTAACATAACATAACATAACATAACTGTGGTATGCCATGCTAGTATGTATTTTAATTTAGGATTACAGGCATATGTGTGAATCAATTTAGTCTGTTTGGCCTGCTTGTATTGCTTTCTATTGTCCTTTAAGTATTTATGCATGTCATGCTCATCCAGACAATGAATTATTATAATACTAATTGAAGCTGTGGCATTTATTCTATGTTCCTTATCTGTCTGCCGATCTCTCTATCTATCTATCGTTGCAACTCTGTCTATTTATTTATCTATCTAGGCAACCCTCTAGCTGTACAATCATCTAGCCATGCAGCCACGTATCTAAACCTATCTATCTACCTACATATCTATTTATCTATCAATGAAACACTTTCCATCTATACATCCCTTTCCGTCTGACTCTGCAAGCCTCTGTAGCTATCTTTTCAATCCTATCCATTTGTAATACAGATTTATAAAACTTTGTAAAATCACCAAACCAACTGGCTTTTTTTAGGTTTGGTGCTATCCAAGGCCTTTTGATTTTACTAAAATTATGTTTCTTATAGAGGTTTCAGCCAAACTTCATCTATTATTCTATTGTGTGTCATTGTAATTGTAATTGCGTTTATATAGCGCTTACTATCCCTGACGAGGCGTCGAGGAGCTTTTCGGAAAATAGCACGCTAATCCAGTACTCAAAAAGGATTAGTGGTGACTTAGTAGAGGGAAATCTGAAATTAATTTGAGCAGTTGGCTTGTGAGTCTGTTAGTTGGATTGAAAAGGATAGCATAGGGATAGAAGAGGGACGTGTCTAGAAAGTGTTTATTTTGAGATCAAAGCAGCAGGTGGAGGCTTGGAACGAGTAAAGTGGTGGGAGAATGAGTCAGAGGATTTATAAATGCTTATTTCGGAGTTCTGAATAGTAAAAGAGGTTTGTGATGACGCAAGGACTGCTAGAGGAGAAAAGAGTCTATAAAGGTTTTTTGTGGGAATTATAGTAGTAGAATGGGGTTTGGGATTAGTCAGAGAGTGGATGTCGGCGATGTATTGAGAGAGGTATATAGGGTGGAAATCTGGTTCTGCATTAGAGAGAGTAGTAGGTTGAGGATTTGGATGAGCCAGAGAGTGGAGGCAGAGGATATATTGAGAGAGGTACAGGATAAGACATAGGGTGGTGCATTGGAGATGCTAAATTAGGAGTGAAGTAATAAATATAAAGATCCATAAGTACATGAAAGATATAGATGTATACGTAAGGTAATATATCTAGATTTAAGTTGTATTTAATAAACTCAGGCTTTTCAAGTGTTGCTGTACTTCAAACTAATTTATTTGTTTTTTAAATTTGTTTTATAAAACAGTGAAGCAATTTTAGATGAATAATTATGATACAAATGTGCGTATGTAAATGTAAATGTAAATGGCTTAAATGTGGCCAGACTGTGGAACACTCTCCCCCTCCACTTAAGGTCTAATCCAGACCTTCAGGAAACAACTGAAAACTTTTTTGTTTAACAAGTAGGTCCCCTTCAACCACCGTGCCATCTGCCTTACTGTAAGAACACCTTTTAGTCATAGCGCTTGGACGCCTCCGGGCAACTATTTGCGCTTTATAAAATGCATTTTCATTTCATTTCATGTATGCAGTGCCCTTTATTCATGTTAAACATAGAATAATATACTATAAATAATATATACATTCGTTAAGCAGTATAACGAATATCTATATATTTATAAACATGATTATTATGCACATTTATACAAAGGAATATACATATCTAGGTACACATATATAATTCAAATAACCGCTGACATTTTCAGGGATATGCTGTATACTTATGTTTCAGTATGGTATTTATATGGGGAAGAGACTACTCTTGAGTAGTCTTCTTAAGATGAGGTAGTTATCTGCAAATCTTATGTTAAGAGTTCCATAGTTTGGCTGCATGAACAGAAAAGGATGTGCAATCTATGTTTTCTTTTTCTTGTATGGTGGGATTTTGAAGCGAGGCGCCAATCTAGAGTGGAAGTTCCTTTGTAGAATATACTTGGTGATTTTCCTGATGAAGAGCGGGCCTGTTCGGTTTGTGGTTGTTGCAAATCAACTTGAGTATGGAACTTCTGGCAATCCGTAACCAATGTAGGACCTTCAAGGCAGGGGAAATGTGGGCTTCTGGTGTTATATGGAAGAGTAGTCTAGCAGCAAGATTCTGAGTCCGTTGTAGTCTTGTCATGGTCCCAGCCACTGCATGGCCCTCTATTCCCCTATGACTTAGGTAGACAAATCCCTTTTTTCCTTGTTCCCTTCTCCTTTCCCAAATTGCATGTTCAATCTGTGGTGTGAGTTGCTGTGTGTTCCCTCCATGGTGGCATGGTGGGAACTACTGGCCTCAACAGTCAGATGACTAAACTGAATAGACTGTTCGTTAAAAATCCATAAGAACACTCCAAAATCTTGGTACAAGTGACAGGTGCACCTATTAATCACAATAATGAGGAGAAACTGTCAAGACTTATTGCTCTGTCCAGTCTGAACATTCCATGACCCTGGAGGCAGCCGCAGGTGCACTCCAAGACTAATAATATTGATCAAGTGGAACTTTCCATGTCCCTGGCGGCAGCAGCAGGTGCACTTGCCAACCAAACTCACATGGAGTAACTGCCAGAAATCAACAGGTGTTGTTTTCTAGAAACATGTGGCCTGCTTCTGTTAAAAAACGGCTCTCACCCTGGTTTCTTGCTTGGCCTTTCTTTCCCACACTTAGCTGTTTTCCTTTGTCGATTCCGGTAATTTTTTGTTCTCCGCTTCAGGCTGCAGCAACTCCTCAGCCTTGTCCCGACCTGCTGATCGAGAAAGAAAAAGACATCAAAGAAACAAGCTGACATCAGGTATTTTGCTAAAAACTGTTATAGTTTGTTGTGCTCTAAGCTCAGTAGAGGTTGATTCTAAGAAATAGAGTCTCACAACTGGCAGGGTTCTGCGAAGAATAAACCCTTCTAGCCCTAAAATATTTTGTGCACCCTATGAGTATAAGTTGGGTTGATGCTGGCTTGACACACGAACAACAGTCGTGACATTTAGGCGCAGTGCATGACAAGTGGGTGCCAAGAGATTCCTTGCTCTACATTTAGGACAATACAGGATAATTGTGACAACATCCATTGAGCAGTTCATTCAGTATCCATACTCCAACTCCAAGGTGACACAGGCCTTCTGATTGGAAAGATAGAGCACACTGTTTGGGGTATGGACTTATGGCATACAAATAGGTTTTGATGATTATGTTGAACAACTACATTGTGAGTCAAATCACTGTTCTTGTAATTCTCAGTTACTCCTCTGACCAAGTTTTCATACAAGATGGGTGACAAGCCTTTTGAGACCCCACTGTAGCTGCCATGAAGAAGCACCACATCATCTTCTTTGTCTTTCTAAATCACAGTCCCCTTTACCCTTGGGGTCTTCTACTGGTACAGTGTCATTTCCTGTCACCAGAGGCAGGCCCTAGGAGGAGCTCAGAGATCTAGCATTGTCCTATAGGAACCACCTGGGAATTCAAGAGAGTGGCTCACAAGAAGTCTTTTCATCATTGTTAAAGACGATCCATGGTAGAGGTTAATGGCTTAATCAAGTTTAGACAAAACAAGAGAGACAGTAGCCTGGACCTCGTGTGGTAATCCCAGGTGGGGGAAGATGCATCACAGAGTGTTTATAGCAGTGAAGCATGATATTTTTTAGTTTGTCCACTTAGGCATTCATTGATAGCTTAGAGTCCATGATAATTCTGAGGGTTCTTACTTCCTCAGAGACTTTAGGCAGTGTTCCCAGACAGTGGGTCATAATATTTCCAATCAGCACATGTGAGTATTTCTGTTTTGGAAGCATTCAATTTGAGATAGCTCCATGTCATCCACTGATCAACAGCTCAGAGGCCACTGAAAATTTGTGAGTTTCCGATATCGTTTTGGGCTTTCCAAATTAAAGAGTATTTATGTGTCATCTGCATAGTTATAGCATGTGAGGTAGTATTAATTGATCAGTACCGGTAATCTTCATGTAGATGTTGAAAAGTATGGGTGAGATGATAGAGCCTCAAGGGACCCCAGCTTTTGTGAAGTATGGTTTGGATCAGAAGGAGGGGAATGGATGGCATTTGTTCTGTTTTGAAGGTTGTATGACATTACTACGCATTCCGTTGCAACGCATGCCTTTACCACGCATGCGTTACACGCATATCCTTTACCACGAAAATGCCTTTAACACGCACACTTTTACAACGATTTTTGTTGTTACACTGTGCATGTTAAAGGCATTTTCATGTTAAAGGATATAGGCAGGCGTGCACGACTGACATCACTTACGTGATGCAGTCATCATGCCTCGACCTGGCTGGGCCTGACATACCAGGCAGACATGCATTCCGAACCAAAGGCTACTCCGAGATGGGACGTTTTGAATTGCAGCAGATGTATTTTGTCTAACTTGGACACTCTCCCCAGCTGTGTCCTTTTGCATGTATTCCCATCTCAGACCTACTGTATTTACCTATGTACATGTATTGTTCTCTTACCTGAATATAGCTAAAGCAATAGCAGGGAAGGCATCACAACTTCACAAGTGACGTCCCACTCCCACCCAGTAACCCCTGACGAAGAGCCTTTCAGGCTCGAAATGCACTGGGTGGATTGGAAAGAGCCTGCTCTATACGAATGTTTTGTATACATGTGCCGCTGTTTTTAATAAAGCATTAAGTGGAACTACGCTGTCTCTGCAGTGATTAAAAAAAACATGGATTACATTTGGTGAAATCAGATATAAACATTGGTCCACTTTCAGATGAATTTTGATAATGTCACAGAGACTGATCTATTGAGAGGAAAAATTCCTTCATTTAGCAGTGCGGAGGTTGGGTGCGCCATGTTATGTACCTTCTGACACCGGGAGCAACTCCGGAGACACAGAGACGAGGAGTGAGCCCCAACCGAAACCCGTAATTGAGAGATGAAAACGCCGTGACCCAGTGAGCACACACGAGTCAAAGAAATACCAAGATCCCACCAGAGGATCCCAGGTTGCCACCACAAGAAAGAGCAAGGTACACAAGTCCTGTTTTGGAAAACATATTTTCCCTGACGAAGACCTTCACCCAAAACGTGCCAATAAGAAGGTCGAAACGCGTTGGCTCTTTGGAGAGAGGCTCTCAGCCGTGCCGAATTGGAATTAGGTCCTCAATTGGACCCAACCATTTTTTTGAATGAATGGTGTTTATTTCGTGCTCCGAGATAATTCCCCAAGACCTCTCATTTGGCAAAGATAAAGTCATATAGGTTGAGGACAGTCCAATATAGTACACTGCCCTGATATAGAAATCAATAGGACTTCTCCCCTTTCGAACATGAAGTTTTTAGTGTTCAAGTACCTCTTGATTAAATGTATATATTTGTTTCCCTTTTGAAATGTACATAACACTTGAGTATTTAATGCTGCACTGTATATAATTCACGGGTACATTACATCTTATTTATTTATTTATTTATTTTAAACATTTCTAAAGCGCGACAAATACCCGTGGGTGTCTCGGCGCTGCGACTTAAGCTGGCAATCTCAGTTAATCAAGCAATCTACCTTATAAGGAGGGATATTGGACAGTTATTGGTCAAATAACCATGTTTTCACAAGTTTTCTGAATTGGATCAGTGAGGGTGCCAATTTTAGTTCCATTGGAAGCGTGTTCCAGAGTTTGGCTGCGGAGTTTATGAAGCATCGATCGCCCCATTTAACAGTCCTGGTGCGAGGCACCACCAGAAGAAGTCTCTGTTCCGATCGGAGCGGTCTTTTCGGGAGATAGTAACATAGTTTCTGTTTAAGAAACGCTGGGCCTTGGCCTTTGAGGGCTTTATACGTGAGACACAAGGTCTTGAATCTGATGCGATTCCTCACAGTTAACCAATGGAAGTTTCTTATTGCCTGTTTGGTCGACTGGAATCTGGGGATGCGTGCTAGCAGCCTTGCCGCAGCGTTTTGAATGAGCTGCAATTTGGCTACCACCTTTGCCTGCGCATTTACAAAGAGACCATTACAGTAGTCGAGGGACGAGAGTACTAAAGAAGTCACCACTGTTTTCCTTGTACTCTCGGGTAAAAATGGCAATATTTTCCTGATGATCTTAAGCTTGTAAAAAGCAGAAGAGGCTACCTGGTTGGCGTGGTTGATGAAACTAAGGTTGTCGTCAAAGACAACTCCCAGATTTCTGACTTTGTGTACCGGCTCTGGGGGGGCTCCAAGCGAGGTTGGCCACCACTTATTAGACCAGTGTGGGGATAATTTTCCGAAGATCATAACCTCCGTTTTGTCGGAGTTGAGGCGCAAACAGTTCTCGGCCATCCAATCCTTAATGGCTATCATACCTTCCTGGAAGCTGGCAGATACTTCTTCGCCGTCGTTCTTGATCGCGATCACCAATTGTGTGTCGTCGGCGTAAGATGTAAGGCTCATCCGGTAGGTCTTAATTACCCTAGCTAAGTCCGACACATAGATGTTAAAGAGTGTCGGACTTAGGGATGAGCCCTGTGGAACGCCGCAAGGGAGGGCGAGTTCGGTGGATTGAAATGCGCCCAAAGTCACTGCCTGCGTCCTATTCGAGAGGAAAGAGGCTAACAGCTCCTTGGCCGTTGAGCAAATGCCCATCTCCTCGACACGGCCAATCAGAACTGTGTGATTGACCGTGTCGAAGGCTGCCGAGAGATCCAGTAGGATCAGTATCGCTGTTCCTCCCTGGTCCCTGATGGTTCTTATATCATCGGCAGCTTTTATAAGAGCGGTCTCAGTTCCATGGAGTTTACGAAATCCGAACTGGGACTCGTCCAGGAGATTATTCTGTTCTATATACTCAGCCAGTTGGCTGTTCATGGCTCTTTCCACAACTTTGGCCAGAAAAGGCAAGCTAGCGATGGGTCTATAGTTTTTGAGAGTTGTTTTCTCTAATCCACTTTTTTTAAGGAGGGGTTTCAGTAAAGTATTTTTTAGCTTATCTGGGAAGATGCCAGCATGGAACATAGCGTTACATATTGGAGTGATAGCTTCACTTATTAGGTCTGTAACTGGAATAAAAAATTTTGGGGGGCAAGGATCTAAGGAAGAGCCGGTTTTTACCTGTCTCATTATATCCGTTATCTCTTCCTTCGTTACGTCCCTGAATTTAGCAAATGAACAATCCGGGATTTTTTTTGGTTGTTTTAGTTGCATGGTGTTAGGAGCAATCACCGAGAATTCGGAGTAGATGTCATTAACTTTTGAATAAAAGAAACTTGCCAGATTGTTGCAAAATTCCTGTGTTTGAGTGGGACTCAGGTCGGGCGCTCTTCCTGACAATGTCTTGACTACTTCGAATAGCTGTCGACTTGAATTTTTCGACTTTTCGATTTGTTGCTCAAAATATCTTTTTTTTTCCTCATGAATCATGTTTTTGTAAATTGCTAATTCATTTTTGTACTTGGCTTTACTCATAATGTCATAGGTTTTTCGCCATATTTTTTCCTCATGTCTGCAGATTTGTTTTTGTTTTCTAAGTGTCTCTGAATACCACGGTGCAGATGGCACTTGTCTGTTTTTCGAAATAGTTTTTAGTGGGGCGTGTTTTTCAATTGCATTGCCCACCCAGTTCAGAAACTGATCTACTGCTTCAGTAGGATTAGGCTGGGTTTCGGGACGAGTAGTGGTCAGAGACTTCCTGAATGTCTCATAGTTGATGTCCTTCCATACTCTAAATTTGTCCTGAGAGGAAGGCTGTTTAGCAATGTTGATTCGTTTGCTCGGTAGGCAACAGCCTATGGCATGATGGTCTGTCCATGTCAAAGGTAATATGTTGGAAACCTCCAACTCATTAATGTTAGAAAATATCGCATCCAAAGTGTGTCCAGCTTCGTGGGTGGGAGTCTTTATGTGTTGGTATAGCCCCAACGTGTGACATTCGGCTAAAAGGGCTTGAGTGTCAGCTTCATCTGTTTTATCTAAATGAAAATTTAGGTCTCCCAATACGATAAAGTAGTCTTCAATGGCCAATGGTTCTATCCAAGAAGTAAAAGAGGAGAGAAACTCTGCGCGCGGACCAGGAGGTCTATATATAAGTACTCCTTTAAGGTTGTGTGAGGGGTTTAAGTAGATAGTAAACTGTAACGACTCACAGGCTAGCAGTGGCATGGGAGAGATTCTGACTGGGAAGATATCTCGGCTAATAATTGCCAAGCCTCCTCCTCTTTTTTCCCCCTGCCTATCCCTCCTAGACACCTTGTAGCCGTCTGGTACTGCTACTTGTAGATCAGGTTCGGATGAATCATCCAGCCAGGTTTCCGTTACGAAAAGGATATCTATTGCCTGGTCTTGTCTGATCAAACAGTTTAAAGGATATCTCCGATCACTACTATTTAACCCTAATATTTAACCCTTATAATTTACACCGTGTGACACCAACCCCTCATTCCCCCTCACCTCTCCATGTCCTCTCCACTCCAAGCACTTCCGATTTGTGTTTCACATCGTAAACAGGAAGCGGAAGTGTCTTTCTGTTTCCTCTAATGACACTGATTGCCTCCACATTTTTATTGTTCATATTCTGAAAATGATGGAATCAGGTACATTTCTTTATGGGGAGGTAGACCCCCAAGCCCCTTTTTTTTAAAACTGAGGGTTTTTTTGGGCAGGAGACCACCAGTCCCCCTTTTTTTTTAACCTTTAGCACACATGCCTTTACTACGTATCTTGTAGTAAAGGTATGCATGGTAAAGTCTATTCGTTGTAACCATGCATGCGTTGTAATGCATGCATGGTTATGGTTATGCGTGGAAACAGGCGCGGTGTAGCGGCCGTTTCCTATTTTGAAGGTAGGATGTAATCCAGTCGAGAGCAGTCCCCTCTATGCTAGCTTCATAGACCCTTTGTATTAGAGTTTTGTGGAGAGAAAATATGAGAGGTACCCCTTAACAAAAATCAAGGGAAGTAGGGTTAACCAACCAATGTAAAAAGGAGAGATTCCCTTGAAAAGAATGAGATTTATAAAACTTTATGGACGAAAACAATTACAAGATTCACGTATAAGAAAAAAGACCACAATTTATTGATCATACAGTAATTAAAAAAGTGGACGGTTAAAAGACCACTTGACACAGATTTTTAAAACAATGAAAACAATAAAAAAACAATAGAAAACCTGACATTCAATATTGACCAGCAAAATTGATACATGAAGACAGAAAACAGTAAGACATTAAACTCGTGCAATACTAAGCGTATATTCAAACTCTATTTCTGACACCAATGTTATGTACACAACAATACAGTGTATCAACAAGGATATCCGAGTCGAAAATTATTTTGGAAATATTCCCCTAGTTAAGGAATTGTTGATGATTCTTCTTAATGGTGTGGCAGCAAGGGTAGTTAGAAGAATATTCTTGAAAGTTTGTGGTGGATATGGGTAAGAAGGGCTGCCGACAGGCCCGATTATTTTGACCAAGTCCATAAATTCATAGTGTGATATTTGCTGGAAGGAATAATAAAGTTTGTCTTTATTGGTGTTTGTTTTGAGCCAGTTGTGTTGCGACTTTCTAATTTGCTGTTTTATCTCTTTTAGTTCTGTAGTTTTCAAAGGTGCCTGTTTTCTTTTGTTCTGTTGTGTTGTCCTTAGTGGTATTAGGATATCAAATATCCACTCACATAATTTATGAACTGACTTTATTGTGTCTAGATATCAAGCACTGCCTTTCTTTCTACACTCCCACCAGAAATCTCTGCTCCGCACAACTGGCCCTGGCCACCATCCCACAAATACGCAAGACCTCAGCTGGAGGAATATCCTTCTCCTACCTCACTGCAAAGACCTGGAACTCCTTGCTTCTGCATCTCAGGCAATCACTATTGCTGCCGCAATTCAGAAAACACCTCAAGAACTGGCACTTCTACTGAACCACAGATCTACGCCCCCACCTCCACTCAACAACTTAAGACCCTTACGGGTAAGTAGTTGTGCTTTATAAGAAACCATATTGATTGATTGTATTTGATGTTAGTTGTTTTTTTCAAGTGTTCAAAACTGCGTTTCACATTTTTCTTCCATCCACTCCATCATTTATCATGCAGCAATGGGTCATCCCACTTCCATCATTGGCTGACTTTACCATACCTTACAGCATGTTACCCCCCCCCCCCCCCCCACCTTCACAAAGAGTAGTTCTCTTCAGTGCCATGGGGAACTATGGTAACGAGTGCTACAAGAATCCCCAAAGGCAAAAGACTGGTGGCTGATGTCAGACCTATTGGCTTTACCAATGCATGTTTAAAAGGAGAGGTGAAGAAGCCAGCCTGGTCCGAGGTGACACATTGCTCCACAGCTTTGGTTTGCAATGTCAGAAAGGCTTATTTTCTATCTTTTTTGCTTTTTCCGATTGCAAAACTGGCAATGTTGTGGCCTTGTATATTGTGTAGGCATCCACAGGTGATGGCCTACAGAACAATGTTTTAATATGGATGCATGAAAACAGGATGCATTGTCATAAACCATCGTACATTTAATTCATAACTTCAACAGTAAATGGACCAACAAACTAATAATGTAATATGTAATATTTTTCAAATGTACATTCCTGGGGAAGAACCAGACCTTTTCACCTATATAATACTTAGTTGCTAGGATTCTGTTTCTGTCAGCATATAATTTATGGCTAACCTTGGATTTTTCTAAAGCCTCTTGTGCAGACTATTGAATTCTTTGAATATCAGTAAATGTTTATGAAGTGAAGGAGATGACGCCTACAGATGTGATTTTAATATAGATATTCTAAGTTGAAGTCCACAGATGCAAAATAAAACTGAGAACTATGTGTGAAAATACTCTGTATTATTATAGGGCTATTTGGCTAAACATAACATCTTACTGCAATTCTCTTCTTCCAATAACATTTGATACCTTAGACACTGTTCAACATACTCATTCAATTGTTTCTTCTACCTGTCCATATTAGTGTATTAACTAGAGGGCAGGTGAACTTCAATGTCTAATGTTTTATACAATCCACACTAGAATTTTGAGATGAACTGATAACCTGTCTATTAACACCACCTGTGCTACACCATGTAATGTAAACAACTGATATAATGTGCAAAAATGTGTGCTAACTCTTTGGAAGAGGGAAACCCAGACAAAACAGTGCCTTACCCATCTTTGTGAAAAGGTCAATAATTGACGGTACCATTTTGATTTTTGGGTATCTCTATAATGTCTATGTATGCTGTGTTCTACCTTCTAGGAGAAACTGGGTTGGCTTTAACAGATCCAGCCACTTCATGTGGGAATTATTAATGTGGGCACAAATGCACTTATTGGCATCAAAATGATCGGCTAAATGCTGTTTGTGTTTTAATTAGTCCAGGATGCTCATTAGTTTTGGTAATTCAGCCAATTCATAGCGCGTTGTCTTAGCTGAACTAAAAGTAAATACAAAACTATCCGTTCATATAACAAATCATCTTTCACACTTTAAACAAAATACTGAAGCACACAAAAAGCAGTCCATTTTAATAGTATATAATACATTATAATAATATTCTTGTTTCAGACTCAAAGTGTATATACTATATGTTTTATTCTTGGCAAAAACAATTGTACTCTCTGTTGATGTTGTCTTCAATACAAGCAAACAGGCAACACCTGTTTCGTCCGAAGACTTTTTCAAGGCGGAAAAGAGGTATTGTCAGGTAGAGCCGATGGTATCCAACTCTTGCGCAAGGTAATGCTTCACTTAAAAGAAGCCATGTATTTGCATACTGCATGTAACAGAAGATCTGGTAGATGGTAGCAGGACCTGTATTCTATCCAGCGCAAGTATAACTTAAAGGTTAGTGATGAAAGGTATACATATCAGCAAATGGCCATGATAAGCTACATAGCGTGACATGGCCTGCTGGATGTCTGTGCCGGAAGAGGAACATTCTTTGATCTGAACTTCTTTCTCAGTCCTGTGAAGCTTTATGCGTACGTGGATTACAAGGGCTTCAACATTGCTTAACCTCTTCCGGGCTGATGATGGAACCGCTCCGTCATCAGCTACGGTGGCGCTGTGCTGATGACAGAGCGGTTCCGTCATGGCCCGCCCGCCACTCATGCACGGCGCGAATTCCGCGCCTGCGCTGAGCGTTCTATTGAGCGGGCGGGGCCATGATGGAACCGCTCTGTCATAAGCACAGCACAACTGACGCTGGTGACGGAGCGGTTCCGTCACCAGCATGCGCCCGCCGCTCTTCCGCCCCCTTAGCACTGCGGCGGAATAGCCGCCGCAGTGAAGGGGTTAAAGTTATAAAATGCTTATTATAGGGCTCATCTGACAAACTCAACAGAGGTTCACTAACAATGGTTTTCTTATTTTCAAGTTCATTCTGTCAGGATAAGGCATCCGCCATATCATTGCAGTGCACAGGTTTATATTTAATCACAGCATCATAGTCTAGGTAAGTATCTGTGTTCAATATATACATCTTTTGTAAGAATAGCCCCCAAAAATAATGTCTCTATTTTTTAAAAGATCTTTTGATTTCTAAAAATTGTTTGCCTGTAATAGTGTAATATATGCCACTAGATATATCTTTCTCGTGGTTGGATGTTTTTCAGACAAACCTGCCCTCATGGCATGATATGGGGCATCTGTTTCAACATGAATGGAAATTCAACTCTGGAAGCTTCAAAACAGGGGCACAAAAGAAAGACTTCTCTAAAAAAGGCAAAATGTCTGATCAGCCTCATTAATCCATATAGCAATGTTAAATTCTATGGGGCAAATATGTGTGGTTAAATCTACATGTGTAAATTTACTCGCTGTCTTTGTGGTAACTTTTCTATTTTTGGTTTTTCACCACTTCTGAATTTAGAGTTACCACGAAGTGAAGATGTATTTCTCCACTCCCTCTGTTTATAGTGTGGAGTCTGCACACATGTAAAATACCATGCAATCATATTTTACATTTTGCACGCTTAGCAGAGACATCCGCACCCCAGGGCAGAGACCATTAGTAGGAAAGTAGGATCTGCTTCTATGGTTACCCCCACTTTTTGCCATGTACTAAGCTGTTATTAACTAGTCTAACTGGGATCCTGCTAATCCAAACCCCAGTCTATCTGCTTTCTCCCTAAATTGTTATGTTCAGAACTTAGGTACATCCCAGATTGGATACTGGGTTACCCTTATAAGTCCCTAGTATATGGTACTAAGGTATCCAGGGAATAGGTACCCCAGAGGTCCCCCATGGGCTGAAGGATGCATTATGCCACCCATGGGAGACCATGCAAAATGGAACTATAGGTCTGCCATTTCAGCACATGTAAGATGGTGCTACCACCTCTTACTAAATATATAGGTTTATTATATCTAAGGTCACACTTAAAACTTATAAGTCACCCTATAGCAGTCCTTTGCAATCCTGAAGGCATGGTGCTTGGATCTAAGTGTGAGGGTGCCCCTGCATGAGCAGGACACCCCTACAGCCTATGGAGTCCATTCTCCAGTGTTGTAAATGAAACAGCCATATACCATATAGAGGGGCTCCGCATAGTTACGTGATGACCATCTTGAGACTGGTGCAATAAATCTTATCATGTTTGTTATCAAACATGTTGGAATCATACCCCGACACCATAAACTGTGTGGGCGGTGTGATTCCAAGCACTGGAAGAGCCCTCCATTAGGCTCTCCATGTCCCCGGTACCAGTCTTCCAGACCCGGACAGCACAAAATGGTTGCTGCCGACCAGAGACATAATTCTGCCCTTCTGCTGCTGAGTCAAGATCGAGCAGGGGAAGGCAGAACAATATGCATCCTGTTACAGGGACGTTTGACCACCTCCGAGACAGGATTTGGTGTACTGGGGCAACGTGAGTGTCCTTGCTAGTGCCACTCAGTCTGCAGGAGGGACACATTTGGTGTCCCCATGCATAGTCCAGTTCACACCAGTCCTGGGAGCCATTGGCTCCAGCTCTTGCATGACACTGGACAAAGGACATGGGAGTAACCTCCCCCTGTCCCAACCCTCTCCTGGGAGGGTCCACTGAATTGTTCCAACCCTTTCCTAAGGGTACTTAAGGCCTTACCTGTGGGTGGGTCCCTAGATTCTTCATGGGACAAGATTCAGATCAGACACCACTCTTCTTCTACCGTCTGGGCACTCCGGACTTTGCTAGACTTCGTTTAGGCACGACTTTGTCTCCCTTCCAGTCTGCTGCATCGTCTGTGTCTGTGCACCATACAGGAACCTTCCAAGGCCTGTGGGCATCAAAGACACCTGAAGGAATCTCAATTGAAGTGAAGGAGTCACTTCCCTGCATTCACAGGCACTGCAACTAAGTAGACAGGTCTGATGATCCTGAGCTCCTCCAGAGGCCCGGCAGTTCCACTTCCTCTAGACCTTGTCTGGAGCCGAGTTGTGTTTCCTATACCACTTTCTTAGTATATGGTTTAGTCTCCCCCCATGGGTCCACTGTGTATTTCGTGCTATTTACTGTGATTTCTATGTAAAGTATTGTGTGCATTGTGCATATCTCCAGGTAGAAGATATCTAAATGTATTAGAGAGTATTATATAATAAATACATATTTTTATACATACATTGTGTGGTTCTTTTTCACTTAATTAATACATTGTGTTCTGGTAAAACAAGCTGCTTTACACTCCTTCTGGACTAAGCCTGAAGGCTCCTCTCCACAGCTACCACTTAGAGTGCTTTCTATGGTTGTCTAAAACCTCCTAAATCACCATGAGGTTTGTCTAGACTGGTGGTGGATGTCCACTTACATAAGTGTACATCATATACCAGGCCAGCTTCTCACACTGCTGAAGCATAGACTTCAAAATGGTTGACTTCTTCCTGTATGTAGTTTCCTATTAGTTGTGGGCGACTGAAGTCTCCACCTTATTGCAGAGATCTCCACCCTACATATGGAGAAGAGACTACACATGTTTGGCAGAGACTTCACATGTGGGAGGTATCCCTGCACATGTGGAGGAGAGACCTCCATATGCAGAAAAGAGACCTCTGTTGTATGTAGAGAAAACCTAACACTATTTATTTAACCACAAAATTAATAATAAGGATTCTTTGTGTATGTAATTAAAAATAAACATGAGATCACTATGTGAGAGTTTGTAGTTAAGTGTTAATTATAAAAAGTGTTTGAATGTGATAGCAAATGAATAGACAAATTACTTTTAACTAAAGCATACCATGCTTGTTGATGAAATTATGTAAATTAAACAGAATTGTCTTAGGGTGATATATATGGACAGTATGGGGAGTCCTCAATTCATCGCTACCAAAAGACTGTCCAACCACATAAATGCAACAACCAAACTAGCAGTTCAATAAACAAGCATTTGCAATGCAAAAGGACTCGCATTTGCGAGAGTTGGAGCTATTGGCATTGTGCATGACAATACCTTTTATTAATTTTTTTGAAAGCCTGCAAGCGGTGCATAAACACGCACTTTGTACGGTTTGTCCTTGCTTACGAGAAGCAAGGCTGGCAGTAAAAGAGACTGCCAGCCGTGCTTTTCATAAGCAAGAACTATAAGTACACAGTGCTTGTTTATGCATAGCTTGCAGGTTTTCAAATGCATAAATAAAAGGCATTATCATTTACAATTTACAATGCTAATAGCTCAAACTCTTGCAAATGCGAGACCTATTGCATTGCAAATGCTTGTTACAGTCTGAGGCAGGACCGACAGTGTCACTATGTCACGTTTCCTTCTCTACGACCAATAGAAGTCCCCTCCCACCTGAGGGCTTGGTTTTCAGATCCTTTCGGCCCATGAAATGATAGAGCACTACTACTGTTATCTGGTGGGATTTCACCGTTAACTGCTTATGAGGTCGTGACTGGAGGAGCGCGTTATGTTCTAGTGAAAGATAGTGCAGCTCGTGTGCATTGCACATCGGTTACAACAAATGTTTCCAGGGCACCATTGGTAATTTTCAAAGGATGGAAGGAGGAGCTGCTCACAGTGTGGAAAGTGACCCTCGCACAAGCGTCTTCCCTGGTGCTAGTGCCTGAGTGCAAAGCTTAGTCGGGAATCAGGGGGGTAGCCACTGCTACCCCAGACATGCCTTTAGCTACTCCTGGCACTTGGTTGAATTGATGCCATTAATGGGGATAACTTCAGTGCAGTGCATGTGATGTGGTCGGGGCTCACAGCACATGGCCCTGCCCATCTCTTTACCTACACACACCGGTATGTGGCGGAGAGTATTTTTAAATCCATGTCTACACTACAAGCAGCAGCTGAGAGGCGCGCACAGTTCAAGTCTAGGCGCTAGTTTTTTTTTTGACCGGAACTGGGGTGGCTGAGTGCTTTAGCTCCCGTGTTTTGTGAGTTTATGTGAACATGTAATATTACAAAATTAATATACTTTTATATAGAACCTTATGGTTATTTATTTACATATATATTGTGCTTGGTTGGCAAAAGAGGCAAATGAACAAAAGCATGCCGGGTAGTTGAATAAATGCCTTTATTGTAATAAAATATATTATATAAATAAAATAGAAATGAAAAAAAGAATACAGCAAGGTATTTATTATTGTGCTCAAGATTTTCGTATGTTTTATACCATAAATGTATGTATTCATTCACGTCTGGTAGTTGGACAAAATAACTGAATAAAAACTCTGCTAAAAAAATGACATTTTATCCAGATTGCATATGTTTTTTTAACAAAGTTTTTGTTGCGTGTGCGAGTGCTTGTATGTAGGTATGTTTGTGTATCTGCATGATTTGTGCACAACATCCGAGCTAGCATTGGGTCTCGCTACTCTGCGAGGTGCGTAATTAACAAATAAAAGTATGTGTACGCATGTGCGTGTTTGTGTGTGTGTATGTATGCATGCGTGAGAGACCATATGAAAGCGTTTGTGTGATCGACCTGTGTTCACATGGGTGTTGTGTGTGACAGGCTGGAAGAGAAGAAAGACCAAAAGTGAAAACAAAACAGGAAATTGGAATGCATGGGAGGGGGGAGAGAGAGAGAGAGAGAGAGTGAAAGAAAGGGAAAGGGAAAGAGAAACAAAGTGGATGAAACGATAGGAAGAGGGAGCACTAAATAAAGAAATACGAGAAATAATGCAATGAAAAAGGGAAGAGAAAGACAGAAACGTGCGCGTCTATGAGCGAGTGAGGAATAGAAGGAAGGAAAGATCTACAAGAAAGGAGAGGGAGAGAGGAGATGAAAGAGAATGATGAAATGGGAGAGAAAAGGAAATACAAATAACAGGGGATGAGAAAGTAGGATAGAGGAAGCGAAAGAAGAAAGAATTTGTGTGTATGAGTGTGCACTTATGAGAGAGGGTGAAATGACAAGACAGTGAGACTTGGGGCGGATCACTGAAACAATATCGATGGACCGAATATCGAGTACAAAAATTATCGAAGTAATTATATCGAGTACAAAAATATCGACTCCCAATACTTAAACATAAAACTACAAAAATATCGACTCAAAAATATTGCGACAAAAAAACATCGAAAACAACATTATCGACCCTAAAAATATTGCAATTAAAATATATCGACTTTCAATACACATAAAGTTGCAATCAAAAATATCGAAAACAAAAATATAGACCACTGAAAATGTTGCTAAATCAAATTATCAACTGCACTATACATAATAAATATACGAATATATCTGTAAAAAAACACATTAATAGTAACATAAATCAGCATACTCATATATAATATAACATACTACAATTAAACAATAAATAAACAGCAACATTTATAATATATAAAACATTTTTATAATACAATAAGTTCACATGATATAATCATATAAAACATTATACAGCTCACATTACAAAACAATATTAAATAAAAAAAATGAACAATAAATGCACTGAAAAACTGGTAAATATACTGTGAAAATGTGATAATTGTAATCAGAAATGTAAAACAAATCTAAATTTCTCTATGTAACATTTATTTACTGTAGAAAGAAACCAGAACAATGACAGAAGAAGCTAAATTTGTAACTTCACAAAAAAGCAAAATGCTTCTTTGTTATATAGGCTATACATATACCCAAGAAAAACAACATCAAATGAAAGTGTTTTGGAAATGCAGCAAATATTATAGTAATAAATGTTATGGCCGTGCTATAACTCAGGAAACAACTGTAACTAACACAACAGAACATAACCACCCTCCCAACGTTACAGAAATAGAAATTAGACAAATGCTTGACTCACTAAAAGAAGCAAGCACTATCACAGACCGCCCATCTACAACTATTCTTAAAGACCATCTAAGAACTCTCCCCCAACATGCATCAAGTCAAGTCCCTTCTATATATTCTCTAAAAAGGACAATAGCTAGGCAAAAAAGAATAACTACAGCTACACCACCTGCCCCAAAAACATTTGAGGACGTCCAAATACCCCCTAAACTAACAATAACCCATAATAACAAACCTTTCATCATATATGACAATGCATGTAAAGAAAAAAGAATTATAGTGTTTGCTACAGCTGACAATATGGCGAAATTACACCAATGCGAAACATGGATGATGGTCGGCACATTCTCAGTGTGCCTAAAACCATTCTACCAATTATACACCATCCATGGACACTATCAAAACTGCAATATCCCCTTAAAATATGCCCTACTACCCAACAAACAGCAAACAACCTATACTGAGGTACTAAATAAAATAAAAGACCTAACAAATAATTACTTCCCCCAAAACATTATCATTGACTTTGAGAAAGCAATGATAAATACTATTCTAAAAACCTACCTTCACACAGCAAGGTTGCTACTACCACTTTAACAAATGTATATGGAAGCATATACAAAAATCTGTCCTAAGCACCCAATACTGCACTGACAGTACTTTTGCCTACCAGGTAAAAAAATTAATTGCACTGGCCTACGTTCCAGTTACAGACGTAGCGGAACATTACAACATGTTAATAGACAGCCCCTATTATAAAAAAAATGAAACTAAACTAAGTCCTCTCTTAGAGTATTTCGAAGATACATGGGTAGGGAGACTACACAGATCTGGACACAGAAGGCAACCAAAATTCCAAATTCCCTGGTGGAACGTCTACCTAAGTACACTAAATAAACAAGCTAAAAACAACAACCCTGTCGAAGGATGGCACAATGCTTTCCAAGCAGGTACAGGCAGAGGTTCCCTAACCCTACATAAACTCCTTCAAGCATTACAAAAGGAGCAAAGCTACCAAGAGCTCCGAATGGAGCAATCTATAACACAAATAGGCCCTAAACTAACTCAAGAAACGAAAAAAATGTACAACACCTTACAAAGCCAAGTAACCCTATACCCAACTACCAGAGACCTACCATACCTATCTACCATAGCTAAAACAATTCATTAAACATAAGTCACATACCTACAATATTCAAATAGTAAGCATACAATATAAATATTAAACACATGTTAGAAACTGTAACAAAATTATTGAAATATATTTAATATATTTATTTAAATATATCTAAATAATTTCCTTACAATTTCTAACATATACCATAAAATTACATAAAAAATAACATAACAATCCTACCCAATAAAAAAATGAAAAATACTTACTCACTTTGTTGCTGAAGAAAACCTTTGTAACCAAATAAGTAATTCCTTCGAAGTAATCCACCCAAACAATCCAAATGAGATAATCCAAAAATAACACGAAATCAAAAAAATTCTGCTCCAACACAATCCAGTGGGAAACCCTTAAAAACCCGAAAATAGTTCACAAAAACAGAAAAAAAACGCTCCATGGAAATGTAATATAAATAAAATTGAAAAAATAGATCCATAACGATTCTTCTCCATAATGGATCCAACGATAAGCCATTAAAGACCCAAAAATAGTGTAAAAGATAAAAAAATGCTCCTGGAAAAAACGAATATGTTAGAAAGTGTGTCTCTAATATATTCAAAAATAATAGAGACCCTTCTTACGAAAAAAAAATGCAATCTTCTCCCAAAAACGACATCCACATTAAGTACCTGTAAAATAGAAAAAATACATCCCCACCCGCACACAATACACCCTAACATACAATATAAAACATTATTAAACACAATACAAAACATTACGTTACATTTCTAACCCTGTTCCTACATCATCAACATAATAACCCAAAAGTAGTAAACCGGAACCAAAACGAAAACCTTAACTACCACCTAAAACACGCACATCCTACAACTACCAAACAATAGAAAACGTATTATTATTAATATTTTATATATTAATAATAAAAATTTATTTCAAAAAACACAAATGTAAATATTATAATATTGCTAACAAAACCTACCTTTTTGTATTAATGTTTATAAATATGTGTACTACAAAAAATGTTTAAAAATACTACCACAATGTTAAAAAATTATATAAAGAGTTGTTGTACATGACTTGTCAAATAAATCTTCATTTTTACATTAAAAACTGTGAAATAAACAAAAAATGTATACGTAATAAATATTACTTTACTTCAAAATAATTGTAATAAATTATGTTTGCAATAATAATTTTTTGAGACAAATGTACAACTGTGATGAAAATGTAAATATTTTAAATTTATTTCATGAAAATAAAAATGTACAGATAACATTGAAAAATATCAATAAAATTATTTTCTGATTTCTTATTTTATAACCTACATTTTGAAAGTAAAAAAAATATTTAAAACATGCTGTGACTCTAATTTATTTTTTAATTACTAACAATTACAATCATTTATTAATATTGTTATAATAATTTTACCATACAACATGAGTTCAACATAGTTAATATCATTATATTTACTCTCACAAAATACTAAACATTCATATATTATAATTTACTATCCCCTTTTTTTAAATAATTTTTTTATTGAGTTTTTATACCAGCAGACAGACAAGAAAATTAGATACACAAATAAATACACTATAGCTTCATAGATTATAGAGCATCCACAGCAGAGTGCACAGTAATACATACACTAATATAAGCAACATAATCTTTACTGCCCCAACCATTTCTCAATAGGTGACCATATTTTGCACCCAAATATTTTCTGTCTAATACCCTTTAGTTTGTACAGAGCAGATTCAAGATGATATATAGATAACAGTTTAGCTTGCCATTTAACAAAATTTGGTGATTCCGGGTCTATCCATTGCGAAGTAATACAAAATCTATATACAGACATACTAAAAAAAACAAAAGCTTCTTCTGCTATCGACCATTTATACACTGGGCTCTCTTCTACACCAGATATGACCAGTTGTGCAGTTAGTTTTACCCCAATGCCTAGACTGTCCTTAAAAAATCTCTCAATTTCTGATATAAATTTAGAGAGTTTTGGACAAAGAAAAAAAACATGAATCGTATCTGCAGCAACTAAATTGCAATGGCTACAGTTGGTCCCCCGTCCGGACTTCCATTTTGTTAATTTAGCTGGCGTGTCATACAAATCAAACACCGACATATAATGTTGGGATTGAAGAGAACCATTTAATAATACACTATTGGCTATCTCCAGACTTCTTTCCAGCATAGTTCCCTCTACACCCAGCTTATCATGCCATTTCTTCTCTATTGCCAAAAGATCATCTTCCTCTGTTGCCAAAAGAAGTTGATACAGAGGACCCATTTTAAGCCTTCTATTGATTGCTTCAATAATCTCTATTTTGTCCATAAAAAGCATATTGCTTGACAGCTTCTCTTCACAAAAACTTCGAAGCTGAAGATATTTAAAAAAGTCTGCACGTTGTAATTTGAACTTGTCCAGTAAAAAATCAAAGGAGACAAAACTTTTCCCCTGAAACAGATCGCCCAAGACCCGAACACCCTGCTCCTCCCATCTTGCCATCACCTGATCTTTAAAAATTTCAGGGAGAATTGGGCAATTATGGAATGGTGTATGCGATGTTAACTTAGTTAGGATTTCAAATTTCTTCTTCATTGCCCTCCAAACAAAACAAGCCGTATAAAATATTTTAAATTTAGTCTTTTTGTAGTAGCTTGGTTCCACAATTCTATTCAGACATTGTTTGGCCTGCTGGCCCAAAAGCATCTCGTAGATGGAGGGGGCTGAGAATTCTTCAGTAGGGTCATCTGGTAAAAGCAACTCCCCCATATGTTGAAATAATGCTATCCAATGATAAAATTGGAAATTGGGAATACCCCAGCCTCCTCTCTCCCTTGGTAACGTGCATTTTTTAAAAGATCGTCTTGCTCGGTGATATCCCCATAGAAATCTTGAACACATTCTATGTATGCGGGCAAAATAATGAGAGGGTATTAAAAAAGGAATAGCGCGAAATATGTATAAACATTTTGGGAAATTAAGCATTTTCAATATATTAGTGCGTCCAACCAACAAAAATTTTAAATTATCTAATCTCTCTAATATTTTATTTGAAGAATCAATTATTGGATCCAGATTGGCTGCAATGATATTATCAACGTTCGCCATGAGTTTTACGCCAAGGTATGTGACCTCTTGATCACATTTAATATTTTCTGGTCGGCCTGCTTCAGAGTGTATAATTTGAGTCTTGGCTACATTTAGTTTATAACCAGAAATCCGGCCAAACGTTGCTGCAGCTTCTATAATAGCCAAAATAATGCTATCCAATGATAACATTGGAAATTGGGAATACCCCAGCCTCCTCCCTCCCTTGGTAACGTGCATTTTTTAAAAGATCATCTTGCTCGGTGATATCCCCAAAGAAATCTTGAACACATTCTCTGTATGCAGGCAAAATAATGAGAGGGTATTAAAAAAGGAATAGCGCGAAATATGTATACAAATGTTGGGAAATTAAGCATTTTCAATGTATTAGTGCGTCCAACCAACGAAAATTTTAAATTATCTAATCTCTCTAATATTTTATTTGAAGAATCAATTATTGGATCCAGATTGGCTGCAATGATATTATCAACGTTCACATTTAATATTTTCTGGTCGGCCTGCTTCAGAGTGTATAATTTGAGTCTTGGCCACATTTAGGGGGTCATTATGATAGCGGATTTTCCGCATCCTCGGGGCCGGCGGAAGCCACCGCCGGCCCCGAGGATGCGGAAAATCCGCAGCGGACTGACCAAAGACCCACCGCCAGATTAGGATGGCTGGTGGGTCCTGGTTTCCGTCCGCAGCTTTTCCGCCGCGGTCGGATTACAACCGCGGCGGTAAAGCTCTAATATGGTGACGGTGTCTTCCAGACACCGTCCACCATATTAGGATGGCCAGTAAAGTATGCTTTTCCGCCGCGGAAAAGCATACGGAACTTCACTGCGGGGGCCCGTTGCGGGCCCCCTAGGAGAAAGGGGTCGTGGGGGGTGCACATGGGGGGTACCTATGGTACCCCCCTGCATTTGCATGCAGAAAGCGGCAGGCACCGCGCGGTGCCTGCCTCTTTCTGCATGCAAATGCAATGCGTGCATTTTTAACATTGCCACGGGTGCAGCTTGAAGCTGCACCCGCAGCAATGTTAAAAATAGAGGATGTGACCGCCAGGGTGGCGGTCACATCCTAATTGCACAGGAGGGAACTTCGCATGCCATGCGGAGGTTCCCTCCTGCTCTGGGGTCGCGGACGGACGCAAGTCCGTCCGCGATCCTAATCGACCCCTTAGTTTATAACCAGAAATCCGGCCAAACGTTGCTGCTGCTTCTATAATAAAAGGAAGGGCGCTTGCAATATCGTTGGACACAACCGCAATATCATCTGCATAAGCGCAGATTTTAATTTCGAAATTTTGAATTTGAACAGGTTTAATTGCGAAATTTTTCTCTAATGCCAAAATAAAAGGATCTATATATAAAGCAAAAAGAAGGGGGAGCGGGGACATCCCTGCCTCATCCCTCTTTCTCTCGATACCTTCCCTGATAATTTCCCAGCTATCCTAATAAAGGCCGCTGGATCTTTATATAATGCCTTTATTGCATTAATTAAGGCATCTGGAAACCCCTTCTTCACCAGAACCTGCCACAGAAAGTTCCAAGAGACCCTGTCGAATGCTTTTTCCGCGTCCAACAGGGCCAGTCCCACAGGAGAATGTTCTCCCTGCGCCCAATCCAACAAAGAGACAATTCTTCTAATATGGTCTGTGGTTTCCCTTTTTTGTATAAAGCCATGTTGTCTCAGAGACACCAGGCCCGGGATCATAGCATTCAACCTATTAGCTATAACTTTTGAGTAGATTTTGTTGTCCGAATTCAAAAGAGGTATTGGTCTATATGACCCCGTCTCTATATCTTTTTTACCCTTCTTTTTAAATACTACTATAATAGCGTTGGACTAGGACTGGGGAGGGTTCCCTTTGAAGGCCTCTTGACATATTTCAACCAGCTCTAATCTTATACTATTCCTAAAAAAATGATAAAATTCAAAGGGAACATTGTCGGGCCCATTGCTTTCCCCTTGGCTAGTGCTAATATAGCACTCTCTATTTCCCCCCATCCTGGTAACTCTTGTAGGCTGTTCTTTTGTGTTTCATTCAATGTGGTTAGGATCACTCCATTTAAATATTCCTCAGATGAAGCCTCTCCAACTTCGTCCGTATAGAGGTTCTGGTAATAACCTTGAAAGGCGGTCAGCACCTCCTCCTTCGTATCTTGAAGCACTCCCTGGAGATCTTTTACTCTAGAAATGTCTGTATAGGAAGTTTTTTCCCTTACCCTTTTAGCCAAAATACGGCCCGTTTTATCTCCAAATTCGTAAGCTTCCTCCTTATGTAACACAAATTGAGCTGCTATTGTGTCGGCTATAGTTGCATAAGCCCGAGACCTGAGAATAGAGAGCTCCCTCTGGATTATATTGATAACAACAGGTTCCACCCCAACCCTTATCGCCTCAGCCAACTTCTTCTCCACCACGAACACTTTATCAAAATCCTGTCGATGTTTTAACAGAGTCTGCTTCCATCTAAATCTAGAAAAGCTTAAAGTCTCACCACGGACCACAGATTTAAATGTATACCAGACAATCGGTATGGGAGAAGTACCTTTATTTATCTCAAAAAATTCCCGTATCTTAGTAGCCATGAACTGACGGTATTCACCATCCAGCAATAATTTCCTATCAAACGACCATTGTTGAGTTTCTTCCCTTACTCCCTGATCAAAATCTAATACAAGAATTATCGGGTTATGGTCCGAAACTAACTTGGGTTGAATCTCAATATTGGCCCTTGTTGATGTAAATATATAATTTACCGTCGGAATTTCTATGCAGGTAAGTACTTAATCAATAATAACTCAAGTCGGAAAGAAAGAACCAGAGTCCGTGGTGTTAGAGTTTCTTAGGGGTTTTATTCCTTAAAAAGGAATGGTCATGACCAACATATCATGTTCTTCCCACCGCAGGGGTGGAAGAAGGGATAGAAAGAGCGCGCTACATTTTATTGACAGTACATAGCTTATATACTTAATTCATGTCATAGAAAACAGTACAGTAGGCGTAACAGCTGAGAGAAGACAAGATAACAGTATCCACGTGTTACTAGTACGTAATCAGAAGGCGTGGACTAGGCGTGAACTGGAGGTGTGTGCTAGAAACGTCACAGATAGGTGTCACCAAGGGGTGGCGTTAACAGAAATGTTGCAATGTCAGCAGAAATCGGAAGCTTGGATGCGCGCGCAGCTGCATGACGTGTGATAGACGTGAAACTGGAGGGTGCAGGGGACTTGACATTTACACTGACGGAAAGAGACAGAAGTCTGGCATGTCAGATCAACTTGTACTTCTATCATATCTGATATCTGATGTTTGGGAACCATATTATCTGAGCGGAAAGGTCTCTGGGGCAGAAGCTATTCTATACTAGCTGTGAGTGCGTGTATAAGCGCCTGAGTGTCTGCATGAGAAGCGTGGGGGCAAGGGGCCTTCCATGGGAGCATGGTAACAGAGGCTATGAATTACTTGCATGGAGACGGGTCGGCCCTTGGGCTCTGCAGCTGAGGAGGATGTTTACTGAAACTAGTAGGCAGGAATGTATTTTCGAGGAGCGGAACAGATAACTCGAAGGTTATAGGCAGTCTTGGCAGGCAGCAGGCTGAGCTGAGCACGGTAGGCCGCGCTAGAAGTAAGTCAGAGTTCACGGGTACAGATACAGCCTGGGCTGAGGCTTTCAGAGTCAGAAGCCAGAAAAAGAGGCTCGATGGCAGAAATTCAGGGCCTACCTTGCCAGAGCTGAAAAACATGTAAGGTACACTACAAAAAGACGTTGGCATAGCATACTTAGGAACGGACTATTCAATCCATTCAGGGTGGATCTGAAAGAGGACATGTTGACGTTGGACGCAAATGTATTTGCGTCTTCATAGCTGGTACAGGAGGGAAGTTACATGCACTTTAAGCTGGTACATGGAGACGGTGGGGTACGCGCTAGGGAACACAACTTGACCATAAAATTTATATTTCCTCATTCCCTCCTTGTTCCCTACGGACCCTTCATGATATATCGATCCTCATGAATCGATCAGTTTGTTCTTGTAACATCATTTGCTCTTCTTTCTTTCTTTTACGCTTTGAAAGGAAACTGGAATGTTCAATACAAGAGGTGGCACACAGTCCACAAATCGCTGGCCCGCACTGTAGGCACAGGCAGCAACTGAATACTAGGACTAGGCCAATGCCTAGGAAGGATAGGATCTTCCATCCCCAAGCGGTTAACGTTGTCCAGAACCAACCGGACCAAGTCCAGGTGCCTGGATTCTGATGTATCTGATTTGCAATTTTATGGAGACGTGTAATAGCTTGATATACAGATGGTGCGTTTTGTGGAATGAAAACACAGCAACTTGACCCGATGACCTTACAGGCTCCACCTCTATCTGCCAAGATGACGTCAATAACAAGACGATTCTGAAGAACAACAACCCGCATGGCGGACTGCTCTTCTGTTAAGTTACCTAGGGCGGAGGCAGTTTCATTCACTACTGCTTCAAGTGTTCTAGTTAATCTGCGTATTAATTTACTATTTTGGACAGGTCCCAAAAAGAAGAAGAATCCTTTATTAAAATCGGTGTACTGTTCCCATGCCGTTTCCGTGTAGTCGACAAGTGTGATATCTCTTCTGAGTCTATTCTTTACTAGATTTGTATTTCTGTGGTAATCAGGAGGAGCTAGGAAAACAGGTGGCAGAAGGAATGCAATATAACAGGTACCATCCCAATCTGGAGGTAGGCGTATGTATGCGGTATGACCACAAACAAAATAGGAATGATGGATAGCTTTAAAGGACGATTTACCATGATCACTGAATTCGACCACAGTAGTACATTTACTATGACCTAAGTGTACTGAACCTTTCTTCCTGATACATAATTCACCGGTGACGGGTAATACTGACATAACGGGCAGAACTGGTGCAGCTTCGGCTTCAACAGTGAGAATCATAAGGCTAATTGTGTAATTACCTAGTCCATATACTTCATTTTCTAGATCAGTTCCTATTCTAGTGGGGAGTCCCTCCTTGTCAGGGTAACAGACGTCGAGCAGGACCAAGTTCAAGTTTCCCCAAACCCAGCCCCCATCGAAAACAGCAATATCAGGATCTAAGGAATTAATTATTTTAAACCATGCACCACAGGAGCCATTGTGAGTGAACGGGTACGGAAAGAGGGGCAGAGCTCCCTTGTAATTCTGGTAGGGAGGGAGTCGGCCACATATCCAGCAGTCTGTAGCATTATTAGTTTGATGGGAATGATGTAGCATGCTAATGAATGTGTTGTTGCGCAGCGCAAGTCTGTAAGAGAGTTCATGTGGAGGTAACTCGCTAAAAGTGTGTTCAGCAGAGGCATTGTAAGCAGATTGTTCACGCTTGAAAATAGGGTAGTAGATAGGGAGAACTATACTTGCAATTATTATCAGAAGACTTAGAAAAAACATTATTAACAATGTCACTATACAGTGACTACGCAGTGATTTACAGTATGTACGTTTCTTGTATTCTTTCTCTCTCTCTCTATCTCGATCTAGGGGATACATGTCAGAAACTATTTAACCGATTCACCTAGGGGAGGACTTAAACAATTAAACTGTCTGACTTGCTAGATCGGAGCTTGAGTCTGTATTCCTCTTGGGGAGTTTTTTCTCGTTCGGAAGTTTTAAAGTCACTGGGCTCGATACAGTCTTTGGAAGTGGTGGATGAGCCTGGGTCGGATTTCAGTCCATTACACAGCTTAACATGGCTCATATGGACCCACCCCTTCCTGCCCTCAACCTTCACCGCTGTCCTCGTAGTTAGTAGAACGGTCTTCGGCGATTTCCAGCGGGGCTCCAACGGACTTTTCCGGTCGAAGTTCCTTACGAGGATCAGATCCCCTGGACGGACATCATGTGGCTTTACATCAGTGTTGTCAGGGAAAGCTGCGGAAACCTGTGAACGACATGATTGGAGTGCAGACATCAAGGAGGCAAGGTAATCTGTCAACATATTGCAATCAACATCAGTTATTTTCTTCGGAATGGGCGTCCCCCACATATTCGGTGGTCTACCAAAAACCACTTTGTACGGGGATAGTCCTGATCTCGAATGGGCAACCATCCTCATATAGAACAGTGCCACTGGCAGGGCGACTATCCAGTCGACCCCTTTCTCTTTACATATTTTAGCAAGTCGTGTCTTTAATGTCTGATTATGCCTCTCTACAAGGCCTGCGGCTTCGGGATGTCGGACACAATGGAATTTCCACTGGTATCCTAGCAATAAAGAAACTTCTTTCATTAATTCGGATGAGAATGGCTGACCGTTATCTGAGTACACGACACGAGGCAAACCGTACCGTGGGAAGAATTCACGAACCAACTGCCTGGCAGTGGTCGGAGCAGTGTAATCTGGGACTGGGTATGCTTCGGTCCAACGGGACAGAGCACAAACAACTACGAGGACATATTTGAATCCTCGACAACGGTCCATCTGGATATAATCCATCTGGAGGACTTCAAAAGGGTGATCGGGAGGATGAAATCCACCTTGCTCTACAGGGACGCTTTTACCTGGATTGAACTGACAACAGATCATGCAAGTACGCACTTTCTGTTTTGCTGCTGCTCGTAAGTGTTTATTGCTCCAGAGATTTTGTAAACTGTCTAACATCGCTTTTTCTCCAAGATGTGCTGGACTATGTGCTGTATTAATCATGACTTGAACCATAGAGTCAGGGAGAAACCATGTAGATTTTCCCTTCGTCATCATACCTTGTTCTGTCTGGATCCCTCCTAGTTCAATCCATTTCTTTATTTCGTCTGGGGTAGCATGTGTCTGAATATCAATAACATCTAGTGTGGGATCCCTGACTGTCATACAATTTGTCGGTCCTATTGTCTTTGTCACGTCAGTTGTCTGAGTGTGAGTCAATGCTGTATGTTTTGCTGTCTGGTCTGCCAGGTCGTTACCCTGGGAAACAGAATCTGTAACTTTAATATGTGCTTTACACTTCATGACGGATATGCCTGAAGGCAGATGTATTGCTTCTAACAGTGCTTGAATGAGGGGACCATGTTGGATCTTGGCACCATGAGAGGTCAGAAAACCTCGTTCTTGCCATAACATACCGAAGTCGTGTACAACTCCGAACGCATAACGGGAATCAGTGTATATGTTGACATTTCTGTTCTTGGCTAGAATACAGGCTCGGGTCAGAGCAATAAGCTCTGCTGCTTGAGCAGACAGTGTGTCAATACGATGTGCTTCTTTAACTTCGGTTTCAGTGGTCACGGCATACGCGGCCACTAATTCTCCTGTACTTGTTCGCATACATGAACCATCCACATAAAGTGTCAGGTCTGGATTTGTCAATGGAACATCTGTTAAGTCTCGTCGGGGCTTTGTTACTGCATTAATGATCTCTATGCAATCATGCGGGGCTGGATCTGTCATAATTCTAGGTAACAGTGTTGCGGGGTTCAGAATGCTGCAGCGTCTTATCTCTATGTGTGGCTGGAATAGCGTTAATTCGTAACCTGTCAGTCGTGCTATAGTAAAGTGTTGAGTCTGGGTTCTGTTTAACAGAACCTCTACAGAGTGTGGAACTTGTACTGTTAACTGATGTCCTAAAACAATTGAATCGCTCTGTCTGATTGCTAACGCTGTTGCTGCTACTGACTTTAAGCACGCAGGGAGTGCCTGGGCTACTGAATCCAATGTACTCGAAAAATAAGCGCAAGGCTTATGTGAACCTGCTTGGTCTTGAGTGAGGACAGACAAGGCTGTACCATCACGCTCTGTAACAAAAAGTGTAAACGGTTTGCTGTAACATGGTGTCGCTAAAACTGGTGCTTGACATAATGCTTTCTTTAATTCCTCAAAGGCTTGTGTATGTTCCTGAGTCCAAGGGAGGGCAGTCGAAGTCGCTGCCTCCTGCGTCGTTAACTGGATGAGTGGTTTAGCTAGAAATGCATATTGAGGAATCCATTGTCTGCAGTACGAGGTGAGGCCTATGAAGGCCCGCACTTCCTTTTGTGTCTGGGGTCGTGGCATATTCACAATTAACTGAATGCGATCGGGAGTGAGCTGTCTCCCCACTTTGGACAGCAAGTGACCCAAGTACACAACTTGCTGAACACAGAATTGTAGCTTCGAAGGAGACACCTTGTGTCCCTTGTCGGCCAGGAAATGTAAAACTGTCAGTGATGCTTGTTCACATTCGGGCTCACTTTGTGCGGTGATCAATAGATCATCGACGTATTGTAGTAAGGCGGTGTTAACTGGCATTTTTATACAATCTAGTTGTCTTTTCAGTGCTTCACTATAGATGCTGGGGCTTTCTGTGAATCCTTGAGGTGCGCGGGAAAATTTGAAACTTCGTCCATTTAAACTGAATCCGAAGAGATATTGGCTCTCCGGATCAATAGGTACACTGAAGAAAGCGTTCTTGAGATCAATTACAGTGAAGAACGTTGCTTCTGAATCAATAGCAGTCAATAGGGAAGAGATATCGGGGACCACAGGGTACTGTGGTACAATACATTTGTTTAGTTCTCGAAGATCAATCACCAACCGATATACTGGCGGTGCATCGGGGTCAGTACGTTTAAGAATTGGAATGATAGGTGAATTACAGATATTGGAGTCAGTCTCTACGACCACTCCTTGTGCTATGAGCTCTTCAATGATTTCCAGTAAAGCCACTACAGCATCGGGTGGTAACTTGTATTGTCTGATTCGTGGCAGAACAACTCCTGTCTTGAGTGTAACACGGTATGGTGTGATATGCATACAACCTACATCAGTTGGGCCTTTTGCCCACAGGTGATCTGGTACATTTTTCAATCTGACATCGAATTCTCGCAATACATAATGACCCTTGAAATCCCGTAGAAAGAGTCTAACTCCCTCCGGGGAACAGCATATTATAGCTCCTAGAGCCTTTAATGTTTTAATTCCTAACAGATTTTCTGGGCATGATTTCGTAAGTAACAAGTCTGTAACTCGTGATAATGGACCCACAGCCAAGGGTACTGGTTCTGATACTTCATTTACAATGGGCTGTCCTGAAAAACCAAGGGAAACATTCTGTGAGCCTGAGAGGGGTGCCCCTGGGACTTCATTATGACTGATTGTGGTGCGACTTGCCCCTGTGTCAATTAAAAACTTTCTGTCTTTTCCCAACACTTGACTGTGTACATAAGGACCTTCTTGATCTACAGGAATTTCAATAAGAGGCAAGCCAAATTCCCTCTCTAGGCTGTTTCACGTGTATCGCTGATACTCAGGGTAAGCAGATTGGGCATACTGGTACATCTGTTGGGAAACTTGCTGAGTCGAGGCAGTGGGCTGTGGTACTGCTACTGTCTGTGCTGAATGAGATGAAGCATGCATAGGCTGTGTATTCTGCATAGGCTGTACATTCTGTGAAGTCTGTTGCTGAACCTGATCTTGTCTAGGTGGATGCGGTCTCTCTTTAGTTTTACCTGTCGCTATGTTATGTTTCAGAACTGGACATTCATGGACGTAGTGACCTGGCTGCTTGCAATAATTGCATGTCCCTTTAACGGGACCTGTGGCGTGACCTGTCTGGTTCGTACCCTTTCTGTTTCCGTCGGTATGGACCGACTGGGCTACTAACATTTTCATTTTCGTGTCTTTCATACGTTTCTGTTCTTGATCCTGTTCTTCTCTAATTCTATTCTGATGGTATTGTAACATTTGTAACATCTGGGATGGCGTATTTGCTTGCCATGTACTCTCAACCTTGTATACACGATTCTTGACTGCTAACAGGGAATTCTCAACTAACTTTGATACAAAAAGATGCGGATACGATTCGCTACTGGGTTTAAGACCACTATTAATAATAAAACATTTCTCGAATCTTGAATAAAAGTCACTAGTATCTTCGTCAGGTTTCTGTTTACATGCTGAGATTGCATCCCAGTCTTCTTTTCTAGTTGTCAATAATCTTGGCAGAACCTGTACTATTAAACCTGGTAATGCTTTAGTTTTGTCCCCAAGGCCTACCCCTGGGATACGTTTGCTCTCTTCGTCTTCTATTTCTGCCCATACAATCTTTTTCTCTCCCACCTCCCATTCCTTTTCCTTTAGCTTCTCGTAGATGCCCGTGGGCAGCAGTACCTTTAACATTTTCATGATATCATCATATGTGTAATCCCCCATCAGCAACATGTCTTTAAGTTCTCTGTGAAAACCTGCAGGGTCTTTATCATGGCTCGGGACTAGTTTCTTCATTTCTAACAGTTCTAACTTGGTCAGTGGCGTGTGTACATATACACGTTTCAAGACATGATCCTCACCCATAACTGGGTGTACTTCTCGTAAGGGGTTTTGACTTTCAATGCCACTCAGGCATTTCATGTGATACGTTTTCCTTTCTGGGGGCGGAGCAGGAACATATTCAGAGCTTACGAAAGTGTTATATCTATGTCGCTGTTCTAGAATTATTTGTATTAACTTGGTACTTAAACCTCTCCATCTATCCATGAGTAGTGCTTCTAATGTTTCGTGTAAGGGACCTGGATCGGAATGTTGGTTTCTGTATTTCGTGAGGAGGTGCTGAATCATGTATACACCTGCTAGTTTCTGTTCGTCTGGGGAGAGGTTCAGAAATGTCTGTGCTAATGTATCATCATTATACATATCCGGATTTTCAGCCCATAATATGGCTGACCGAGCTAGTTCTTGTTCATCCATCGAATTGAGTATGTGGTACCCCACTCGGTCTCTGAGTCTTTTATCAGTCTCCTGGAACTGATGTTCAGAAGAATTCGGGTTTGTTAAGGCAGAGAGAAAAACTCTCTTGCTTTCCGGACGGATACCTTTCCTAAGGTAAGTTCCCTTACCTACATACGCTATAGTATCTGTAGTCTTTTCTGGTTCTTCAAGTTCTTCTTCCTCCTCGGAGGAAGCCTTTTCTTTCTCTTTTTGGTGTATTTCTATCACTCTTTTTCTAATTTTCTTGTACATACTGGCTATGCAAGTCCCCTTGTCATGTTTTCCGTCGGCTATATGTTGACCCCACTTGTTTAGTGCATCTAATTCACTCTGATCTGTTCCAGGCCTGTCTCGTTCTCTTATCAGGCAATTTATGAAAAAACGTAGTATTTGTGCTTGAACGTCAACTTTCTGACGATTCATGGCCTCCTGAACACTGCCAGGGTCTTTCCCTGTCTGAACAAACTCATATATCCTATCTAGACGGTCCTTCATTCCTGCATAGCACAGCAAGAAATCAGTAGCAGATCTTAACCGTAGTGATGCCAATATCATTATATCGTCTTTACCGGGTACTGGATCATATCTGCAAACTGAAAGGTTTTCTTTGAATGCGTCAAGGCGGGGTGATTTGAACGTAAAAGGACTCCGCACTTCCCTGAGCGGTAACCTGCGTGTCAATGGCGGGGTGTGTAAACCCCCGGTCGCACCCCCTGTGGCGGAGGCTTGGGTATCATTTCTCGGCGGAGTCTGTATCTGAACTTGAATTTGTCTTTTTGTAGGATCAGGTAGAAGTGGTTTCGGTAGATCAACTTTAAGTGCGGGAAGTGGTGGAGGTGGTGGAACAGGAGGTTTCTGTTGTGGTACTGGCGGAATTTGATCTTGGGGCGGGTTACCACCCCCGTCCCTGTCGTTAGGCAGGGCGCGGACAGGCAGATTGGTGTAAGCGGGTGCTACATCCTCTAAATAGGAATTCAGAAATACGTCTTTAGTAGTCTTATGCATTACTTTAGTTGGAACTAATGGTGGCGGTAGATTTTTCGGTATTTCAGAAATGGCCTCAGGCGAACCCTCAGCTGCGAGATACATACCGTTCACGAGGTTATTTCGTGCGCGGTCTACTTGCTCTGTTTTTACTCGGACCCCCTCGGTAACTAACTCGTTTTCTTGGGCCTTGTCTGATTCTTTAAGTCTGTCTTCTCTACGTAGTGCTTTTTCAGCACGCTTATGTGATTCCTTACGCCAAAACTCTATGGCGTCTTTCTGAGATTGTCTGGCTTTCTTTTTCCATAGTACTTCCTCCACCTTCATGATGCACTCAGCATCCCATGTTCCGTTAACAGGCCATCTGTGTCTTTCGTCTAGGTGCTTGGTATAGTCGGCCCATAACTCTAGAAATAATATGGCATCTATGCCATGCTTGTGGTACATGAAGTTTCCTGGAGTGTCCCTAGGGGGGATAGGAATTGCTTCCTCTAGTATCCCTTTCCTAGTTCCTATCTGCTTTAATTTGTCGAAAAACGGCATCTTGTTTACTTAATACTGAATGCTCAATCCTTACTACTTAATACTGAATACAGCTAGTTATACAAGAACACAATAAAGCACATTAAAAACGGTCACATTCATACCACGACATTCATTACATGAAAAGACATTTAAGACATATATGACTACCCTCTATACTGGATGTACTGCTAAACAGTACAGATACACTGATGAAACAGTGCAGAAATTCAGAATACTAGATATACTGCTAAACAGTACAGATACACTGTCTAAAAACAGTGCAGACCGGACTTGTGTACCCAAACCCGTCTAGATACGTCCCAGCAATGGTACTCACCGGGAAGCACGGAAACAGAAGGCCTCGGAAAACTCGACTGGACTGGACTTGACTCGGCTCGACTTCGGAAAACTGGTGGGCCTCTTGACACCTCGGACCTTGCTTCTTTCGGCTAGGCTCTGGTCGGGATCCTCCGCACTCCTCACCGCCTCGTCTGGGTACTGATCGCAGTCTTCGTCACCTCCGTGGGCCAGAGGGAGATACAGGAAATCCTGCCGGTACGCGTAGTTTCCGTCTAACTGATGGCAGGGGACAGAGCTTGCAACGCACCAACCGGCGCGTGAGGTGGGGGAGGGGTCCATATTCGGGCGCCAAAATGATGTAAATATATAATTTACCGTCGGAATTTCTATGCAGGTAAGTACTTAATCAATAATAACTCAAGTCGGAAAGAAAGAACCAGAGTCCGTGGTGTTAGAGTTTCTTAGGGGTTTTATTCCTTAAAAAGGAATGGTCATGACCAACATATCATGTTCTTCCCACCGCAGGGGTGGAAGAAGGGATAGAAAGAGCGCGCTACATTTTATTGACAGTACATAGCTTATATACTTAATTCATGTCATAGAAAACAGTACAGTAGGCGTAACAGCTGAGAGAAGACAAGATAACAGTATCCACGTGTTACTAGTACGTAATCAGAAGGCGTGGACTAGGCGTGAACTGGAGGTGTGTGCTAGAAACGTCACAGATAGGTGTCACCAAGGGGTGGCGTTAACAGAAATGTTGCAATGTCAGCAGAAATCGGAAGCTTGGATGCGCGCGCAGCTGCATGACGTGTGATAGACGTGAAACTGGAGGGTGCAGGGGACTTGACATTTACACTGACGGAAAGAGACAGAAGTCTGGCATGTCAGATCAACTTGTACTTCTATCATATCTGATATCTGATGTTTGGGAACCATATTATCTGAGCGGAAAGGTCTCTGGGGCAGAAGCTATTCTATACTAGCTGTGAGTGCGTGTATAAGCGCCTGAGTGTCTGCATGAGAAGCGTGGGGGCAAGGGGCCTTCCATGGGAGCATGGTAACAGAGGCTATGAATTACTTGCATGGAGACGGGTCGGCCCTTGGGCTCTGCAGCTGAGGAGGATGTTTACTGAAACTAGTAGGCAGGAATGTATTTTCGAGGAGCGGAACAGATAACTCGAAGGTTATAGGCAGTCTTGGCAGGCAGCAGGCTGAGCTGAGCACGGTAGGCCGCGCTAGAAGTAAGTCAGAGTTCACGGGTACAGATACAGCCTGGGCTGAGGCTTTCAGAGTCAGAAGCCAGAAAAAGAGGCTCGATGGCAGAAATTCAGGGCCTACCTTGCCAGAGCTGAAAAACATGTAAGGTACACTACAAAAAGACGTTGGCATAGCATACTTAGGAACGGACTATTCAATCCATTCAGGGTGGATCTGAAAGAGGACATGTTGACGTTGGACGCAAATGTATTTGCGTCTTCATAGCTGGTACAGGAGGGAAGTTACATGCACTTTAAGCTGGTACATGGAGACGGTGGGGTACGCGCTAGGGAACACAACTTGACCATAAAATTTATATTTCCTCATTGTCAAGAATAGAGTTGAGATAAAAAAATAATCCAGTTGTGCAAATTTCCCATGGGTAGCCGAATAAAATGTAAAGCCATCATCCTCTGGAAATTTAGAATTCCAAACATCATATACACCATGGTCCATAATCAGAGCTTGAAGTGATTTGTACACCAGCCTCTTTCTACCCTTATATACATGATTAGATCTAACATCAACAGCTTCCAAATTAATATTCATGTCCCCACATAATACCATAGGCACCGACCATTGAGCTAGTTCTATGTTTAGACAGTTAAATAACTCAGCGTCATCTAGGTTTGGTCCATATACATTACAGAGTGTAAACCTCATTTAGCCAACTTCGATTCCTGAAATAGCCCAACGACCCCATTTATCAGCGGCTACTTTAAGAATGCTTCCAAACCCTCGTCTTTTCAAAATCGCGACTCCTCTTTTCATCCCTGTTTGTTTGGAACATACTATCAGTTCCATACCCATTAACTTTAGGTACCCTCGATTGTGCCATGGGTTATGCATTTCTTGTAGACATAATATGTCTACCTGTAAGATCTGCATGAGTTTCCCCAGGACCTGTCGCTTTTTAGGGTCATTAAGGCCACAAATATTTAAAGAACAAATTTGAATTTTTTAAGATGGCGGCCGTGGAGTGGGCTGTGTGAGCAGCTCCGTCCACTCTCCCGTTTTTTCGCTAGTCAAACATCGTTGGAAGGTTGGAGCAGACCACAGCGCCATAACGTAAGAAGTGAGCGGAGATGAAAATGTTTCTCCGGCGTTGTGGGAAGGCTTCGCACTGAAAGGAGGGGAAAGAGAAGGAAGGTAGTATCGGCATCTTTTCCTCGGCTCGGGCGGTCTGACTCCGACGAAGTACCGCGCTGCACCTGAATGAGTATAGTAAATAAAGTGAGCGACCCAGTAAACCTTTGGGGGCTTGGGTAAAAATTGATAGGATGGGTAGAATGGCCTCCAAAGGAGTTTGTTTTGGTAGTTAGATTCAGTTAGTTGTACAAATAAATTCGATTCAGGTAACTTAATTGTCCTGGGTTAAGTTAATTTCAATAAATCAGATAAACTCACATATATCTTAGACTAAAAAGACATGACAATACTTAACATTGAAACAATTAACGTTAAAACAATAACCAATAGACATGTGTATAAGCAAAAGGAATAGATTTTATCAAATTTGAATTTTACAGGGAAAAATACAATACAAAAATATATATATGCTGCACAGGGATACAGGACAAGTGTCAGAAAATAAATCAAACTCTCTGTTAAGCCTGTGGATCGCCTATCCAAAATACAGATGTACAAAAATTTTCCTTTGGATAAAGCTGAGGTTCGACGTTTCGGTCTTTATGGGCAACTCGCTAAGACCATCATCAGGACAGTGGAAATTAATATTGTAACTCCCCAAAACGAGGATCACTGAGGTATCGTTTAGCCTTAAACTCTGTTGGCATCAATGATAGTGTTGATGCCGAAACTTAGTTCGATAACCATCTATCGAAGACTTGTGAAGGGACTCGGGCACTACGCAGAAGTTAATCTGTAAACTTGAGAGTAGCGATAAGGAAGAGATTTAATGCTCTCCTTGTAGTTATTTACAACTGACACACTCGTAGAAAGGATCGTAGTGTGTTTTCGTGATCGTCAAGAAATGTACGATCTGTCGAAATCCTATGGGTTCTAGTAGCGGGGAATCTCAGCTGTCACTCTGTAGGTAACTACAGAGTGACGGCTGAGATTCCCCGCTACTAGAACCCGAGTGTGTCAGTTGTAAATAACTACAAGGAGAGCATTAAATCTCTTCCTTATCGCTCATAGGATGGAGCGGGAGGGGGGGGAGGGAGGGTAGCGGTGTATCTGGGTGGGAGGAAGGGGGGGTCACCGGGGTGGAGGTGTGGGGAAAAAACCAGCAGATAGGAGGTTGTTAATGAAGATAGAAATAAAACAGCAAGAAAGTGCGTTAGTTATAGCTGTAAATATGGTACAAATTGTAAGTTATGTTTTGGTTGTTTGTAATATGAATCAACAGCAGAGACAGTCAAAGATTGAAGCAATCATCAACTATGACACCATTTATGAAAAATATTTTACTATTCCCACTGCATCAACTATATATTCTACCAAAATGCTGAACAGTCAACCAAAATATTTTATCATTCCCACTCCACCAAGTATGAACTCAGAGAAGGTGCTAAACCCTTAACCCAAATAAATTACTATTCCAACTCCACCAAGTATAAACTCAAGGAAGATGCTGAACAAAAAACCCATATAATTTACTATTCCAACTCCACCAACTATAAACTCAGGGAAGGTGCTGGACACTCAAACAATATAATTTACTATTCCCACTCCACCAAGTACAAACTCAGGGAAGGTGCTGGACCCAAAACCCATATAATTTACTATTCCCACTCCACCAACTATAAACTCAGGGAAGGTGCTGGACACTCAAACAATATAATATACTATTCCCACTCCACCAAGTACAAACTCAGGGAAGGTGCTGGACACAAAACCCATATAATTTACTAGTCCCACTACAGCAAGTACAAAGTCAGGGAAGGTGCTGGACACAAAACCCATATAATTTACTATTCCAACTCCACCATGTATAAACTCAGAGAAGGTGCTGGACACTCAAACAATATAATTTACTATTCCCACTCCACCAAGTACTAACTCAGGGAATGTGCTGGATACCAAACCCATATAATTTACTATTTCCACTCCACAAAATACAAACACATGGAAGGTGCTGGACACAAAAGCTATATAATTTACTATTCCCACTCCACCAAGTGCAAACTCAGAGAAGGTGCTGGACACAAAACCCATATAATTTACTATTCCCACTCCACCAAGTACAAACTCAGAGAAGGTGCTGGACACAAAACACATATAATTTACTATTCCCACTCCACCAAGTACAAACTCAGAGAAGGTGCTGGACACAAAATCCATATAATTTACTATTCCTACTCCACCAAGTACAAAGTCAAGAAAGGTGCTGGACAAAAAACCCATATAATTTACTATTCCAACTCCACCAACTATAAACTCAGGGAAGGTGCTCGAAACTCAAACAATATAATTTACTATTCCCATTCCACCAAGTAGTAACTCAGGGAAGGTGCTGGATACCAAACCCATATAATTTACTATTCCCACTCCAACAAGTACAAAGTCAGTAAAGGTGCTGGACACAAAACCCATATAATTTGCTATTCCAACTCCACCAACTATAAACTCAGGGAAGGTGCTGGACACTCAAACAATAGAATTTACTATTCCCACTCCACCAAGTAGTAACTCAGGGAAGGTGCTGGATACCAAACCCATATAATTTACTATTCCCACTCCACCAAGTACAAACTCAGGGAAGGTGCTGGACACAAAACCCATATAATTTACTATTCCCACTCCACCAAGTACAAAGTCAGGGAAGGTGCTGGACACAAAACCCATATAATTTACTATTCCAACTCCACCATGTATAAACTCAGAGAAGGTGCTGGACACTCAAACAATATAATTTACTATTCACACTCCACCAAGTACTAACTCAGGGAATGTGCTGGATACCAAACCCATATAATTTATTATTCCCACTCCACAAAATACAAACTCAGGGAAGGTGCTGTACAGAAAACCCATATAATTTACTATTCCCACTCCACCAAGTACAAAGTCAGGGAAGGTGCTGGACACAAAATCCATATAATTTACTATTCCCACTCCACCAAGTACAAAGTCAGGGAAGTAGCTGGACACAAAACCCATATAAATTACCATTCCAACTCCACCAACTATAAACTCGGGGAAGGTGCTGGACACTTAAACAATATAATTTAGTATTCCCACTCCACCAAGTACTAACTCATTGAAGGTGCTGGACACAAAACCCATATAATTTACTATTCCCACTCCACCAAGCACAAACTCAGGGACGTTGCTGGATACCAAAACCATATAATTTACTATTACTACTCCACCAAGTACTAACTCAGGAAAAGTGCTGGACAATCAACCTATGTGATTTACTATTCCCACTCCACTGAGTATAAGCTCAGGGAAGATGCTGGTCAATCAAACAATATTATTAACTAATCCCACTCCACCAACGACAAACTCAGGTAATGTACTGTACACAAAACCAATATAATTTACTATTCTTTTTTTATTTTATTTTATTTTAATTGTAACATTTTAGAAATAAATTTTACAAAATCACATTTTTAAAACACTCTGCACCCTATACCCATAGAAACCCACATCCTACTCTTAAATTTTAATATAAAATTTTACAATTTTTATAAACAAATAAAAAAAAATAAAAAAAATAAAATTCATGATTACAAATTTTAACAAAACTACCCTCCCTATTTCCATAAAAACACACATCACATTCCTAAATGTAAGTATAAATTTTAAAAAATTTAAATTTTTAATATTTTTTTTTAATTAAAAAAATTATTACTAATCAAAAATTTTACAATCCCCACCCTATTCCCCTAAAAACCCACATCCCACTCCTAATTTTTTTAAAACATTTTTGTAATTTTTTTTAATAAAAATAAAATTAAAATTTTAAAAATTCACATTTTTAAAACAATATCCACCCTATTCCCTTAAAAACCCACATCCCACTCTAAATATTTTTCGAATTTTTTTAAAAATATTTAAAAAAAATGTTTATAAAATTCACATTTTTTAAAACACTCCCCACCCTATTCCCCTAAAAACCCACATCCCGCTCTTAAATTTTCTTATACATTTATTTAAATATTTTAATTATTTTTTATTTTTTATAAAAAAAAAAGAAAATTCTAAAATCACTTTTCTAAAACACTCCCCACCCTATTCCCCTAAAAACCTACATCCCACTCCTAAATTTTAATAAACAGTTATTTAAATATTTTTAATAATTTTTTTATTTTTTATTAAAAAAAATTCTAAAATCACTCTTTTAAAACACTCCCTATCCTATTCCCCTAAAAACCCACATTCCGCTCCTGAATTTTATTACACTTTTTTTAAATAAATATATATTTTTAATTATTTATTAAAAATTATACAATAATATATATATTTTTAATACCTTAAATTACATATTTAACAATCTAAAAACAAAATATAAATATTATTACACTCTATATTTATAATTTCGATATTTTAGCTTTCTATATTTTTACATTCAATATTTTAACACTCTATATTTTTACATTCGATATTCTGACACTATATTTTTACATTCGATATTCTGACACTCTATATTTGTACTTTCGATATTAATTAATTACTAACATAAAAGATATTTTACACACTCGATATTAACAACTCAATATTACTACCTTCGATATTTTTTTTTACTATTAAAATCGATATTACTTACCTCGATATTACTTACCTCGATATTATTGCAGACTCGATATTCCTGACTCGATATTATGTGCATTCGATAAAAAAAACTAGATATTTAGACTGTATACCACTTGGGGCGTTTGCAGACACTCGACAACTGTGATCAGCTGTTTTAAAGAATGTGGGGACTCTGCTTAGGCTTGATAACGGCATGTGCAAACACACAAGTGCCTTCAAGGTCAACAAACTGGGACGGGCACCCTGCCCTGAATCTGTCAAGATGATAAAACGGAACCGGCAACAGGTTTTAATAATATAAATACATCTTTGGTAAAGCGCTGTGCCTTGATTGCAAAGACAAAAAATCTAACCATAAACTAACCAAGGAGTTCAGCCAAACGGGGTGAAAAACCCTTACGAGGCAGTCTGATCACTGGCCCCTGAAAAACACTTGTCAATAAAAATGTTTATAGAAGACTCTTTGCTGGTGTCCAGCGCAGTGCGCCTCTTGCCTAAGCTTAGATTTCCCTCCCACGAGGCGAAGGGGCAGCAGAGTGCCATCTGTGTGTCCTGTCTTAGAAGTGGAAGAGCGCGAGCTGTCCCTTATTATTCACTGTGCCAGGAATGTGCTGTTGGAGGGTAAGGCGCTACTTCCTTGAGCACCGGTTTATTTTGGTGAAACATGCACTGCTCTGGTGCATGCCGGGGACTGTAGTTCTGCGACTTGCCTCCCTACTGATTTCTGAAGGTGGGTGAACTACAAGACCCGGCTCTCCCACTGCATGCGACAGGAGGCAAGGGGAAGATGATGAGGTCGAGAAGGCAGTTCCGGGCAGCCCTCAACTAGTTCAGCTGCATGTCATAGTCAGTGCAGCTGTGTTTTTGCCTCATAAACTACTCATATGGAAAACCCTATTGGTATCGTGGGTGGAGGCCCTGCGGACACACAAGGGAGGAAAGGTGACAGCTCACATTTAACTGTTGTGTCCCTACACAGCACCTTATCACAGTCAGTGACAGTGGTTTGCTGTTCTGCGCCACCACCTCCTCCTCTCATGGCAGGCACCATGGGCAATGGGATGAACAAGGTAACGTGTGCTGTGACTGCCCGCCATTTCTGTCCCGTTACCGTAGCATGCGTTTGTTAGTTTGGTCCGGGTGCCTAATGTGATTAAAAGAGACCCTAGGGAATGTGTGAAAATAGATCCCTGTCCATTCACAAGCTGGTAAATGGAAGCAGCTGACATCAGATTGTCCGGGTGGGTGGGGCCTAAGGGAGACAGAGAGGTCACCAGCCCCACTTCCAAAAGAAAAGACGACAATAGAACTCGCACGCGAGCAACGCATGCGCTGCATCGCTAGGCGAGACCTAAAAATTAGTTAACTAGCTAGTCCCCCCCTGAATCCCCTGACTTCTATGCTGTAACCAACCATGGGTACCTAGAAGTGGGCGTAAATCATGGTTCAGATCTATATATAGGCACTCTTTCATTGCAATGTTGTGCCACACACAACAGACTGCAACAGTCTGGCTCACAGCTTCTTATGAGTACACGTACACAAGCACTCCCTCTGAATGGCTAAGACATCTAAATCAAGACTTAAAGATCCCAAGAGGCATCAATAACGGCTTGTGTACATATGTGTGCCCTATTGTATCTCTGTTGAGGTAGCATGATCGGACATGTGTAGAGTATGAAGAAGTAGGTAAGCAGCATGCCAGGCATCACCTGCAATCAAGATGTAATTTTTATTTTGTTATTTTTAAACTGGACTCTGTTCTAAATTAGATAAATCTTGCCTGCATACATGAAGCTGGTGTCAGGGTAATGTGTGTGTATTGTGTTGTGGTGATTAATGAGTATGCTTAAGATGCCACTTCCAGATGCAATTGTAGTAGATGATGTAGCTGCTGTTTGTGTTTCCAGAAACGGTGGCAAACACATCAGTGAAGAATCTCCACAACTTGCTCATTGATGGAGTACTAGTGGTGTCAGTTGTGCAAAAGGCGTGCTGTGTGTGGTGGATTAAAGACCACGTGGGTCCAGGCAATGGCATCTACCTCATGACTGTGCCTTGGAGTAATCGTATGCACCCTTCTTTTGATACATCTCGGTACCAAATGCAAGTATGGAGACTGGCTTGCCTGTGAGATGCCTATGTTGTCAGAGATTACCCTCTAGAAAGTCCCCTGGCCATGAAAAGGAGTGCAGCTTGTATTTTGATATCGGCAGGGACAGTGTGGGAGTGGTCTATAGGTGAGTCCACTACCTTGTCAAGGATTACATAGGGTTAGAAGCAGTAGATGGCAATGACTGCTTCTCTGGACATCCCGAAGAGGGTCATTCTTTGCATTTAAACCCTCTCTTTCCTCCACAAATAATTATTCATCAAAATGGGGAGCAAAGTCACAAACACTTTCACTGACACATTAAAGTTAAAAAAACGTTGGTTGATATGTGAGCTCATTTCTTATGTTGTCAGCCTAGAGTTGATTGCTTGGTGTTGAAACATGTTTCAACTGTAGATGGGTAGTGGAGTTCACGCACAGTTGTGTTTTAAGTAAGTCTTGTTGTAAAATTCAACAGGATAATCTTTGAAAAAAATCATTTTTAATGTAAAAATCCTTTGAGGAACATTACACCGAATTTATAAAAAGTTTGCAAAAAATTATATGTTAAAAAAAAAGTTTCTTTATGGTCCTACATATTTTTGTCGTTATTGGATGGCTCTATTATTTTCTATTAGAGTGTTGCAGTACCTGTGACTGGCCATGTGTGGTGCTGGACGCACTCCAAGGCTGAGCTGTAGTAAATTTGTTACAGTTTTGGCTCTTTTTTGACAGTAATAACTTTAGAAGTGCAGTTTGTGAATCGTAAGAGACTTAATCTTTTGTGGGTGGGTGTCTGTTCCACCCTAAACCCTTCCATAGCCGTTCCTAAGGAGCTACTCATCTGTTTCTAAATACCTCTCATTTTTAGGTCTCGCCTAGCGTTGCAGCGCATGAGGTGTTCGCTTTGCGAGGCATGCAGTATACAGTATAGCGGAGAAGCTTCGTGGAAGCTCCACCCACTCCCCACCCATTGGCTTGTGTGTTTGTCCTCTGTAAATGCTGTCTTCTGATTTACTTTGAGGCTTGTTAGTCCCTCCTTATGATTTTACCTCCCATGGTTATTGGCCCCTTTACTGGGAGTGTTACACCCGTTATATGGCCTGTGAGTACTCCTTTTGTGCCCCCTTCTTGCTGCACTGGCACTCCTGTTTAAAAACACAGAGGCTCTCGGGAGACCGCAAGTGAATCCCTAACAGTGACTTGGCAGCAACTCCTTCCCCTCACTCTCTCGTCGCTGGTTTTTGGAGGGGCATAATGCTCTTTCTGTTACATGATAATTAAACAACAGGGGGTGGTGATGGACAGAGTTTCTGAATTAAGCAGAATACTCTCACCCAGTCAAGAGATCAGGGCTTAATCCAACACCGTTTTTTAGCTCACTGCACCATCCCAGCTCAGAACCTGGCTATATGCAAATTACTCTGTCCCTGGCCCAGTGTATCATGGGAAGAGGGCAAACCAAACTACAAAGCCAATTCTTTCACTGGGAAGGAAACAAGCTACTGGGGACCGGTTTCTGGCATTTCAGCCATCTTCGGCCCGGCTTGCTTGAATCCTGATGGTGCAATGAGCAAGGGACTCATGTCTGAGTATACCCTTCCACGCTTATGGTGGACAAAATAATTAAACAACAGGGGGTGGTGATGGACAGAGTTTCTGAATTAAGCAGAATACTCTCACCCAGTCAAGAGATCAGGGCTTAATCCAACACCGTTTTTTAGCTCACTGCACCATCCCAGCTCAGAACCTGGCTATATGCAAATTAGTCTGTCCCTGGCCCAGTGTATCATGTGAACAGGGCAGACCAAACTACCAAGCCAATTCTTTCACTGGGAAGGAAACAAGCCACCGGGGACCGGTTTCTGGCATTTCAGCCGTCTTCGGCCCGGCTTGCTTGAATCCTGATGGTGCAATGAGCAAGGGACTCACGTCTGAGTATACCCTTCCACGCTTATGGTGGACAAAATAATTAAACAAGAGGGGGTGGTGATGGACAGAGTTTCTGAATTAAGCAGAATACTCTCACCCAGTCAAGAGATCAGGGCTTAATCCAACACCGTTTTTTAGCTCACTGCACCATCCCAGCTCAGAACCTGGCTATATGCAAATTAGTCTGTCCCTGGCCCAGTGTATCGTTAGAAATAAATTAAAAATCCAAAGAAAACACCCTTTGGACTAGTACAATAAAATTTCAATGAACAATTAATAACAATTCATTACACATAAAAGAACATAATATCACAATCTTTAGTGTATCCATTGAATGATTGGATAAAGAGACTTTTTGTTTTTTTGGAGGAAAAAACTCGTGAGTCTACACAAAACCTAGCTCTCCAGCACAAGGCCGTTCTTTCAAGTAAGCACAAGAGAGAGTACCCCACTATCACCAGGGAATAGGGTACAGTGACAGTTTAGTCAAAGGGAAATCCCTGGGTGTACACTAAAGTAGATGCGTGTTATATTGCTGTATGGGTTCTAACCAATCATACAAACATTCCTTATAGGTACATTAAGGGGAAAATTCATATAAAAATAAAACATTGGATAAGGAGTTCCACACTAAAAGTAAACGTTCACAACCTCTTTAATATTTTTATAAAAGTAAGACCTCTTGTCACAGAGAAATAAATTAAAAATCCAAAGAAAACACTCTTTGGACTAGTACAATAAAATTTCAATGAACAATTAATAACAATTCATTACACATAAAAGAACAAAATATCACAATCATCAAAATTATGTAACAAAGGAGAAAAAATTATCAACACTAATACAGTACACAAAAACGGTTGGATCCTTTTCACAAACCCCCTACCACTGTGGCCTTGATATTCTCCCGCCACTACTAGTATAGATCCACTAGTCTTTTCTTTGATGCTGGTGGTACAGTAGACAGTATCAAAAATGCATGGATATCTGCTACCTCCTTGACCAGGTTAAGAACATAATGAATCACAACTGGAAAATTCTAAATGAGGGGGCTGAGACTATCCTAGAACGTCCCCTGTATGCCTACAGAAAGAACAAGAACCTCAGATGTAGCTTAGTGCACACTTACAGAGACGACATAATAGAAGGACAAATGACTATGACAGGAACAAAGGCAGTAGGGAATCACAAATGCGGTAATTGCAGCATATGTGAACTATGCTTAGTAACCAAAGAAGTGGAATTAAACGGAGCCACACAGAAAATTACCACACTTAACAACTGCAGAACAAAAAATGTGGTATACCTAATCCTATGTCCATGTAATCAGGGATATATAGGGGAAACAGGTAGGGAACTCAGGTTAAGAATAGGAGAGCACAAATCAGTGATTAAAAACAACAAAGAAAATGCACCATTGGTTAATCACTGGAAGGAACAAGGACATAATGTAAAGGATATCAGATGGGTAATCTTGGAAAGAATCTAGGAACAAACCAGATTGGGAGATAGCTCAAAAAGAAGAAAACAGCAGGAGCAATGGTTCATGATTAAATTTGATACCATTAAACATGGCCTAAATTCAAGGGAAGAGTGGGAAACCTTAATTTAATGTATAGTCATAGACAGAAGAACTAGAGATACATACAAAGGAATATATATGACATGATCCACAAATGAGTCCTACTAAATTCTTAAATAGAATGATAAAATGGAGTAGATAGGAGTAAGGGTCACACACAAAGGAAATCTAGGATTGATTACATATAACATGCCCACTTTGAGGATTAGTGAAACAGTATAAGACACTGAAGGTAGGGACTCTAAACGAGTGAAAGATACAACAACAATAGAAGTGCCCTCGTTCCACCCGATAAGGTTTACTTCTAGTTTGTTTTCCTATTGTAGAACTATTGAGTAGACAATATAGGACCTATGAAAACAGAACCATGTACCTAAAGTAAAAAACATAATATACGAGAATGAGAGATATATTCCGGGCATGTACATAAATAAAATACCCTAACCGAGGAGGTAAAATTACCCCATACCGGTAGGTAAATTCAATGGCCCGTTTATGTAAGCGAAAAATAGAATAACAAAGAACCATACCCAAAAGGGTGGTAAATAGTTTGTTTTTCCTAAAAAAAGAATAGATCATATACCACCCACTTTTATTGTCCTAAAATCACAATAAGTTTAATTTTTAGACAAATAACAAATGATCATATATAAGTATAAAACTTCCTTGCAGAAATAAAACAAAGCCAACAAAGTAGAATGCAATAGCGTAGGAGGGTATACAACATCACGCTTCATCAATATTATCAGAAATAAACACCACTCTAAGATGGCGCCGATAATTGAGGGCCAAAACAAACAGAACTGAGCATGCGCGATCCCCAGCTGCAAACAATTGCAGGGATTATCGCATTATAAAAATAGTACGCCCACAGCATCTTCTCACAGAAGGAGAAGAACTGCAGAGGCACTGACAATTTTCTGAGCAGGTAAGCAGAAGCGGGAGGGCTTTGATTAGAGCTTCCGTAGATCGGGTAAAGTACGAAGTTAATTTACAATGGCAGGGAGAACCATAGAATGACCGCGGTAACCTTGACATACCGTAGAGACCTTCTTTTTCAAAAAGAACACGAATGGGAGCAGGAGAGGGCAATGCATAGATAGAACGGGAACACACTCCATGACAATGCGTGTTATCCAGGGCAGTATTTTATCAATTCCCTAGTTACATGCTATCCCCACAGACATCGTAAGTAGTAAGATGTGGGGCAAAACAGCTAACGAGTTATCGCTTTTAAAAAAACGGAGGGGAAATAGGGAGAAAAAATGCCTGCGAATTCAGATAAAAGGGTTACCCCAAAGAGGAGGGGCATTTTTTCTATAAATAAGAACGTAAGCCCATATTTGCTAAAAAGGCATTCCCAAGAGACCCAATAAGGGAAACATGATAGGAATGAACTAAAGTGTAGACTTGAGAGACCCTTGAAAAGCAACTGAAATTTAAATAAACTTTTCTAGCCTACAGAACATATCCAGTTCCAAAGCAAAGAAAAATCGATACATGCCCGTTCATGAGAGCATTTTAAATTATATAAAGGTAAGAAAGAAGGGGATTGAACTGTATAAGATAGGTCGCTACCCATAGAGTGACAACGGCTAATTATGACCCCCTTGCCTACACAGATATGTACAAATTTTGACCAAAAAAAAAGAAAATCAACAAAAAGAGGGGATCCTAGCCCACCTGATCATAGAACAGGAGAAAGACTTTTTTATTCTGAGAAGTTTCATCACCCCGGAGGTAAATATAGGAAACCACAAATTCTCTGAGTGGTATAAATATAGGATTCAAGATAAATCAATTAAATTAAATTAAACTGTTATCCCATAGGTACAACAAAAACCTACAGTGATCGTCTGGAGAAGGCTTCCTGACGGCTGTTTTTCCTAGGGGAATCTTACAAGATTTACGGGGTAAGAGGGACACCAAAATAGGTAGCAACACTAGATGACAGAAGGATGAATGGTACAATGAATGTGAGAATGAATGAAAGCCCTTATCTGCTTCCACACTAAAAAGAAACGGAGGGTAAGGCCACATATGGCAACAGCCACCCGAGTTTTTAGAGGGTGAGGAGAAAAGCTTGAATATGAATCCTGCTTAAAATAACGCTTGTTACAACAGAATGAGAATGTGTTGTTTTGACCACCTATGTACCTGATGAAAAATGCTTTGGTGAAACTGTGAATAGGCCAAACTGAAGGGAAAAGAAGGTCTAAACAAAATACCAAAAAACAAGAGAGTTTAGATAAGGCGGAATTGACCAATTTGGGGATAAGAAATAAGATGTTGTACACTAGAAATGTGATAACATGCCCCCAGAAAAGTGATATTGTCTCTTTCTCTATGTATCCACACAGAGATTTTTAAATATAAGTCTAGAAGCCGGTGACCCCAAAGAGACGGCATGTTCTGATGAAGGTGTTACAACATCAAGTATTATAACACCGAAACGCGTCGACGCATTTGTTTCTAGAATCCAAACAAGGTCAAGGAGGTAGCAGATATCCATGCATTTTTGATACTGTCTACTGTACCACCAGCATCAAAGAAAAGACTAGTGGATCTATACTAGTAGTGGCGGGAGAATATCAAGGCCACAGTGGTAGAGGGTTTGTGAAAAGGATCCAACCGTTTTTGTGTACTATATTAGTGTTGATAATTTTTTCTCCTTTGTTACATAATTTTGATGATTGTGATAATATGTTCTTTTATGTGTAATGAATTGTTATTAATTGTTCATTGAAATTTTATTGTACTAGTCCAAAGAGTGTTTTCTTTGGATTTTTAATTTATTTCTTTGTGACAAGAGGTCTTACTTTTACAAAAATATTAAAGAGATTGTGAACGTTCACTTTTAGTGTGGAACTCCTTATCTAATGTTTTATTTTTATATGAATTTTCCCCTTAATGTACCTATAAGGAATGTTTGTATGATTGGTTAGAACCCATACAGCAATATAACACGCATCTACTTTAGTGTACACCCAGGGATTTCCCTTTGACTAAGCCATGTGGAAAAGGACAGACGGCGGCACTTGTGCTCTTTGAGGTGGTGTTTGTTGCCATGTCTGTTTTAACAGCCTCTTGCACAGGGGCTGCTAGGTGGTAAAGGGAGCTGCCTGTCTCGTGCTGTCTCGCTCAGAGACTGGTGCTTTCTTTTTTCCGCTGTGACAGCATGGCTGTAGCGGCGGCAGCTGGGAGCTAGGTAAAGCACCGTTTTGCCACTGCTGCCTTAGGGACAGGAAAAGGCCGTTATTTCTTTGGCTTCGATGTGGAGTGGGAAAGCATGTTGGTGCAGCTGAAGCCACTGCTAAAGAGGGAGGCTGGCTGGCGCTGATGGAGAGTGGAGCTCGGTGCACTTGTTTAGTAGTTGTTCCCCCACCGCTGTTTTTTCTAGTTATTTTACCCCTGCCATTAATTGCTTTCTGCAGTTTTTATTAGTTGATGTTCCACTGCCTCTGCACGCAGAACGCATTAAGGTATTGAACAAAAATCCAGGACTGGACATACTGCCCTTGACGACCTAAACACAGGTGGTCATTCTAAATTGCTGCAACAAAAGCAGACATTAAGCTCCCTGCAATATCAATACGAATTGATTACCTACATGTTAGAAGCTGAGGTACATTTACGTTATTTTAACTACCGATCCACATCTGTGCCACACCCTCATTTGAATGTTTAAACCTCAGCTTTGTTTGTTCATTAAAACTCTGTCTGAAACTCACGAATCCACCTTACTCAAGATGGCTGTTATCAGATTTCGTCCTTTCACAAGTGTGTTTTATCTAATGTTTAAAACATCCACAAAATATTTACACGCACACTCGCCCTTCTTTAAATTATATAATGTCAGATGTAAAAAAAAAGAGGCGGGTCAGTCTTGCTCAATTGGCCGTTAACAGGCAATTCCGGAATGGGGCATGGTTTATACCCTGATGTGTATTACACTTTAAATGAGGACCTATCTTATTTTTTGCACTTGTGGCCGCTGAGGGGATGTTGAGTTGAAGCTCAAAACCAAAGAGAACTGCACCGAGCGGCCCACAGAGAAGCCACACAAGCATGATAGCAGGGCCGCAGACCTCGAGAGAGTCACTGGCATATGGCAATCACATATATATTTAATTTGAGAACACTCAACTTTATGATTGATTTTCATGGCACTCGCCTTCATATTTCATTTTAAAAGTGCGTAATTTTTCTATTTCCAGGGCTATAAAACACTATTTTCAATGTATCCACCTAGTAAACAGTACTGCAGATGTTAGTAGTGAATTTACAGATTATCGTGCGTAGCTGCCAGATGGCTAAATGTATGGTTTGACACCACCAGCCAGTCCATCCTTTTCAGCCACCATCATGATGCATTATGAAATTTGTAGATTTTCTTTCAATATTGTAAAGAAAGCTTGAAAACCTGACTTAAAACGTGCAATTGACTGAAAAGCCACGAAGGCCACAAAGGGGCATCTAATGCTCTCTCCAACGTAGCAGAATCTGTATTAGCTGTCAAGTTTCAGATTGCCCAGCTCTCCCATGATACTGCATCACTCTCACCTCCTTTTGCCTCGTTTTTCGCTGCACTACTATCAGTTTCACCTCTCTCGCTCTCTCTCACGCACACTTTCTCTCTTTCTCACACACCCTCACACACCACACCTTCCCAGAGACATATATATCAACTATTTCTAAAGTTGTCTATCACACACACATTTTCTCTCAAACTTACGCACCCAATTTATACTCTCACACACACATTTCTACCCTTACTTTATACTCACACACACATTTCTCTCCCACATGCTTTCAGACAACCCTCCCTTCTGTCAAACACAGTTTCACCCTTACAAGCACACGCTCTTGCTCAAACTCGCTCACGCACCTTGCCCTATCTGATACATTCCAACACTGGTGACCCTCGACGTTTTTAACAGATGACAAAAATGAATAGCTTTTTCATTCAACATTCACCCCCTAAATGTGTTGCTTTATTTAAACCTCAACCTTGTAAAGACTTTCATGTTCAAACAATACATATTATAGCACCCAGTAAGTATGTTGCATATATAAATACGTTTAAGGTCCCAAAGGCGGGACCTATTGCATTGCAAATGCTTGTTTAGTAACGAGTCTCCATTTTCTAGCTATTCCCCTTCTCTCCCACATTTAGTACAAAAACGTATGTATATATGTGCAAAGATCTTATTAGTCGGACCAAGATCGAAACACTGAAAAGATAAACGTACACAGGTTTGAGAATAGCATTTTCTACTATGTGAGTAATACCATTGTAGTACTACCAAATACACACAAAAAACTGTTTATGAATAGGCCTAAGTGAGTTCCTGTACTCGACTACAGGGTAGGGAAGCATTAGATTCTTAATTAATCTCACTTCCATAGTTTATCAGTGAAAAGTAACACACTACCTTTTTTCTTATCAAATACATCATGAAAATGTCCATATCATGAAGGCAAAATAATGGCATAGACAATAGAATGAGGTGTCATTATTCCTACTATTCCCTTTGAGAAGAGATGGTATCAAACAATTGTTTTGACAATAATCAAAATTAAATTGCAGTGTGCTTGCTACCCAATTAATTATCTGAATCTGCAACATTAACCCTGGCTTGTCAAAATCACTTTAAACTGAGATGTGTTAATGTATATATGTGGTATATGGTATTTATTTTCCGCAAATCTCGCCAAAAGGCAGCGGAGCTCTGTGCATGTTCAGAGGAAAGCAGAAAGTCAATGAGTAAGAGGCGAATGAGCTGAGTTGAGGATCGTTAATGCAACACATGACGTAGTGTTCTTTAACCCCTTCCGTGCTGGCCGAGGGGAGCACTCCCTCCCCAGTGCTGCGAACAGGCGACGCAGCCCCGTCCACTTATTAGAACGCCCGCACCGCGGCGGAATTGCCAACCGCGGTTAAGGCATTAAAGAGTTAGCCTTCAACTCTTTTCTAAACTGGAGCAGTGATGGGGCGGTCCTGATCTATATGATGATGTTGTTCCAGATCATGGGTGCATGGACAAAAAGGAACAAGATCTTCTAGATAAGCTGGGGTGCTAGTCGTCAATCAACTCAGAATAAATCTTTTCATGGCCATTCACAAAACACACCAAAGAAATCATATTCATATGAAAAGGCTCAGGTTCTAAAGAAATGGCAGCACCATCTACTGCATTAACTTCTTCATGATTGTTTTTCACAGTAACTGGTATCTGACGCTTGACTCAAAAAGTCCTGCTGGTGCCGAGGGATTTTTCCAGATGACTATTATCCTCCATTCTCTCTTCTTTTTATACTTCTTTAGCTAGTAAGGCTTATATTGCGAGTTGAACTCAGCATCTGTTGACAAAGCAAACTGGTTATCTAAGTTTTGATTCCACAACATATAAATTTCATGCAATGATGCAGAAATGATAGGTGAACTTATTGCATGCAGAATTAGCTGATGGAGAGTTACTCATAGTGGTATTGGCTTATGCACTAAATTAGGCAGATTTAAAGTAAAGAACCAACACCGGAAAAAAACAATCAGACAAATCTTTAGACAAGCAACCATTCAAAAACAGGCTTTGTACTTATATTGCCTTTAGAAATCCGAAGAAAGTGAACCCCCCTCTTATGTTTCAAAATGCAACCAGCAGCAAACACCGTGGCACCTACTCTTGGCACTGATTTTGTGGCAAAATAATTGTTGTTCCATCTCCGATTTCAGGTATGTCATGGGTCTGGGTTGTGGTGCCCACAAGAAGCATCTGTAATATTCTCAAAATGAAAGTACTTTTTTGGGGTCTACCTTCATTTAATAATTGCAGTCTGTTAGAAATGGGGGTCTGTAGTTGGCAATGGTTTGCACCTTTGTCAAAATAGGGACCATTGCTTCTAGTCAGGGAAAGGGGGATACAATCCTAAAATCCCCCCTGCTCACCCCCTTGGTAGCTTGGCACAAGCAGACAGGCTTATCTCAGAGGCAGTGTGTAAAGCATTTGTGAACACATTCAGTAATACAGTGAAAACACTACAAATGGACACTACACCAGTTTAGAAAAATAGGTAATCTTTATCTAAACAAGACCAAATGGCAAAAATCTACAATACGGTATCAAAAATAAGACTTTCAAATGGTAGAAATAGTTCAGTTCAAGCAAGTTGTAAATGCGAAACTTTTCTCACAAAGTACCTTAGAAGCATCACGCAAAAGAAACAAAGGGGTCGCAGGGAAGATGATGCGTCCATTCCTTGCTTCGGGGAAGGCGATGTGTCTGTTCCTTACTGCGGTGCAGGGGAGGCTATGCTTCTGTTCCTTACCGGAGAGGAGGAGATGCGTCTTTTTCTTACTGCTTTCCGGTTATGATGCAACAAGATGGCATCTTGATGTGTGGCGACGATCCAGTGTGATGCGACAAAATGGCGGACCGATGCGACGATCCGGACAATGCATGAACATTTGTAGCGCACAGCAGGTGCTGCGATGGTTTTCACGGCGATGCATCAGGACCCGGTGGGGATGCAGTGGGCTTCTTCTCCGTGGCTCGGCAAAGCGTCGGGGACCAGGCACGGGTGCGGCACACGTCTTCTCTGTGACTCGCCGGTGTGTCGGGAATCAGTGCAATGCGACATGCTTCTTCATCATTGCTTCGATCTTCCAGCTCCCAACAACAAACAGTCTCTAGAGGTCCTAAACAGCAGCAGGCACCTCTTTGCAGGTTGGAATTCCCTGCAAGGCAGTTCAGGGGAGCTGGCGGTGAAGTCTTTGTGTCCTTGATACTTTAGACAGGAGGCAAGCTCAGTTTCAACCCTTGGAGATCTTCCTCAAGATGACAAAGCAAACAGCAAATTCATTTTTCTCCTTTCCTTGGCAACGAGTAACCACTGCAGGCCAACCCTAAACAGCACAGGGGCAGTAATCTTCCTTCAGCTTCTCCGGATCTTCTCCTTGGCAAAGGTGTCTCATGATTTACCAGAAGTGATCTAAAGTTCTGGGGTCAGGGTCTCGCTTTTTATACACACAAATTCTTTGTTCTCTGAACGCAGATTATTTGTACCCAGCCAAAAACAGTTCTGTCCTCACTGGTGCAGCTTCCTGGCAGGAGGGAGAGACAGCATTTTTAAAAGCAGATCTGACCCAGGCAGGTGAAAGGAAATCTCCTCCCCCTACTCTAAATTCAACCCATGTCCTTTTCAGCCCAGCCCTGAATCATCAGACTGCTGGAGCTGCAGCCCTCTCCCAGCTCCTGTCACTCAAAAGCCAGACATGCAATACACAAACCTAGCATGGAACACTGGATGGTTAGGCAAGAAAATACCTACTTTCTAAAGTAAAAATCCCCCTCACTAAAAGATGCACTCGGACATTCTGAGTTCAGGCATACTAACTTTTAGTTTCCTATCTTGTTCCCAAGGTCAGTTATGTTTATAAGATGTTATAAGCAAACTGCCCATTCTGGCCAATGAGAACAGATAGCCTTGCAATAGTGAAACACAAAATTGGCAGTATTTCACGATCAGGATATGCCACACACAGCAGGGCATTGTAGGAAGGTGGATATCTGACTATGGTTACCCCCAAACTTTTTGCCTGTGTTTAGCTGGTTTTTGACATAGTTGGCCTGGGATCCTGCTATTCAGGGCCCCAGGCTGATTGCTCTCTCCTTAAAATGGACTCCATGTACCTTAGGTGCATAACACAATTGGAATTGGTTCACCTTATTGGCCCCTGTAACAGTGTACCATAGGTACCCAGGGCATAGGTGCATCCAAGGCCTACCAGGGGCTGCAGCATGTAATGTGCCACCCCTGGCCTGGCCTCCATATTTGACACAACTGGCTGATCACTCAGCTGGGGTAAGTTGGTGTAATCACCTCTTGCTTAGGTACAGTATGCCTGTGCCTAACCCTAAACTGGACACATATGTTCCTATCAGCCACTCCTATGGAAGGCCTCATCAATCCTGGAGGCAGAGTGCGTGGAAATATGTGAGATGGAGCTCTAGCATGAGCTGAGCCTGTCTGCAGCTTTCGGGAACCACTCCCTAAGCTGTTCCGGGATATTGCCATACCATATACTCTTAAGTGCATTATAATCCTCGCGGTTAAATGCTATCTTTGGTTTGGCTTTATCAAAACATGTCGAGTAAGGTGTCATACGAATTGGAATACTATCCCCTCGACAGTTCTGTCGACGGGGATAGCATTCCACCCTTCTAGAGGGACACGACATGTGTGTAGCCTTAACCACGGTTAAAGTTAACCAGAGCCTCAGCATCACAAAATGGATGCTGCCACCACAGACACGAGTCTGGCCTCCTGCTGCTGACCGAAACTCGGCAGATGGTGGCCTGGACAAAGGGTTTCCTGCCTTGGGAGGTGCGAGCACCACCCCAGACAGGGATTTGTGTATTGGGTAGGACAGGGCTGAATAGAATCAGACATGCCCGGGGCACACAAGGTGTCCCCGTGCATAGGCCAGTCCAAACCGGTCCTGGGACTTTCCAGACCCAGGGCTGGCGAGGAGCTGGACAAAGGAAAGGGGGTGTAACCGCCCCCCTTCCTGGTTCCTCCCAGAGGAGGGACCTAGTAGGTGATCCACCCCTCCGATTGGGAATAAGAGTGGGAGCAGTGCCATTGCACAGCAGATCATCCTGAATCAACTTGAAACTAAGAAGACGACTGGACTTCGACATTATGCTGCTCAGAAGACTGAAGAGAATCTCCCTTGTGGCCTAGGAGTGGCCACCCTGTGAACACAGGCACCAACCAGCAACTCGACGTCTGCTTTGCCGCCGCCTCCCGCCGGAGCCCGAGCCCGACAAGAACCAGACTCCCAGACCTCTCAGAGCCCGATCCACAGTCCCTGCAAAGAAGGGACCCGTGGAGGCACCGAGTGACGTGAGACCGGACCTCTTGGAAGACACTCGAAAAGCTGACTGCGCAGCTTCTGAGGTATCCTCGATGTTGTGCTTTGGGGACTGAGAACCCCCACCATCGAGCAGCCCTTGCACCGAAGATCAGCCCCCCAGCATCTCCACGATCTGGGTGGGGCCCTTTTGCATTGTGCCGCTCGACGCGCCATCCCGGCCACTAGCCACGTGGTCAGCGGCCATCTTGGCAACGAAACCGACTAACTACACAGTGGGTCTGGTTGCTCCAGACTTGCCCAAGCTCCTGTGAAAAGGAGCACTCGCTCTAACCTTGCTGGTCCGAGTGTTAAGCATCTTTCGATTCCTGCGTGGCTTGCATTAGCCAAGGCCTGTTTGCTCGGATCAGGTCGCCGACACCGCCAACAGCGAGAAGCCTGCGTGGGACACTCCGTGACCGACTCCTGGACGTCCTCGACCCCTGGTGTCCACGTGGCTGCAGAGAGAAGCTACTCGACAACGCCTGTTTGCACCCAACATCGCCTGGTTCCAATCTGGTTCCACGGTAGTCACTGGCTAGTGACTTTGAACATTGTCCCCTCTGCTTTCAGGTCTTCACATCTTCAGATCCACCCTTGGATCCACCGGAACTCTTCACATCGAGCCGCCTGCAGCATCTTCAGCTCCAAGCACCATCGACCAGCGTGACAAAACCCGACACTACTTCGACCCTGTGCACCCGCTTCCTGTGGGTGAGGTAACTCAGCTCCGCCAGTGTTCCTACACTGGTACACATCTCAAGGGCCTGTGTCTAAGTTTCAGCGTTCTAGGTCACTCGGAAGGTTCCTAACTCTTTAACTTTGTACTTTTTACGCACCATAGACTTTACATTGGAAAGTGCGTGCACTTTGAACACTGCACCCGAGTCCCGCGGGCCTTTCCCGACTTAGTCACTGCTAGTCTCGAATAGCTCCAGCGATTCCCAAGGCCCTAGGCCTGTTCCCTTTCCTATTGGTATCTCTTATACCACTTTCTTAGTATATGGTTTAGGTGGCCCCTAGGGCTCATCCATATTGTGCAACTTTTGTGTATTTTAAACTGTCTTGTGATTTAACGCTTGTGCTTCTGTGCTCATAAAGAGTCCAGGGGATTTTATAGTTAATAAATCAATATATATTTTCAATATATATCTGTGTGGTGTCCCTTTCATTTGGTATTCAAGGGGGTTGTGTATGGTATTACAGCTGGCTTCACATGCCTTTCAGAGTTTAGCCTAAGACTGCTTTGTCCACGTTACCGCTAGGATAACTGGTCTACAAGGTGGAATTACAACCAATCATCATAAGGGTTGCTTGGCATGGTACAAAGTGATCACTAAGAATTAGTGAGCATTATATACCAGGCCAACTTCTCACATTGGTGAGCAGCAGATTGGGATCTGAGCTTGCTGTTGTTTTACCATTACAATCTTTGAGATTATCATTTGAAAGACCACACAGGTACCTTTTAGGTACATATAAAACAAGACTAGTATACTTAAGTTCTACTGAACTTAGTTGTTGTAGAGCAAAGGGAGTAGCACACCCTGACTACAACTACTAGATAGGTTTAGTAGGTAAACACCAGTGTTGGTAGATTGCAACACATCCACCCACACTAGAGCAATGTCTGGAGCAGAGGGTTCCACTGGGAACATCCCTGTTGAGAGTGACCCTCCAAGGGCACCATCCAAATTTGCTATTTTTTCCTTTAAGGAATTAAGACAGCTTTGTGTCTTAAGGGGTCTGAAGACAGGGCCTTCCCCTACTACAGACCACCTAAGAGAGCTCTTAGACCAGTCTGAGACTCTAAAGCCCTCTAAGGCAAACCCCACAGGGGATGCTGAAGGAGGCCATCCTTCAGAGGATGACACTGTAGACACCCCTGGTCCTATCATCCTGGTAGATGAGGAAGCCCCCATCACTGGAGCTCCTCAGGTAGATGAGGAGGAAGAGGAAGAGGAAGAAGAGACAGAGGGGGGAAGCAGTGAGTCAGATGATGACAGAAATAGTCAGGTGCTGGTCAGTAGACTGAACCAGGCTAACTTAAGCCTACTTGGGAATGAATCTGGTAACAACCCATTCAAACCCCCAGGTGGACTTAACCAGAAGCCTAGGAGAAGAAGGACTCACTCAGGTGACTCTGACAACTCCCATGCTTCTAGAGGCTCTCATGGTCACTCCAGAAGGGAGATGACTAGCCCTCAGAGAAGGGAACATGAGGCCAAAATGAGAGAGGCTGAGCTTAGGATCCAGAAGCGAGAATTAGAGGTTGCCCTGGTCCAAGAGAGACTTGCTAGAGCAAGACAGCCTAGAGAGAGTGGGGTAATAGAACCCACTGGTGGCAGCAATATCCACAAGGATAAAGACAGGTGTTTTGATACAAGAAACCTGAGTAAGATTGTGCCCCCCTACAAAGCTGGGGATGATATCCATAAATGGATCACTGCAATGGAGAGAGCCTGCAGAGTACAGCAGATCCCTCAGGAGCAGTGGGCAGCAATCTTGTGGCTCTCCTTTGAAGGTAGAGGCAGAGACAGACTCCTCACAGTTAGTGATGGGGATTCTAGAAACTACATGGTCCTGAAGAGTGCTCTGATTGATGGGTTGGGCTTAACCACTGAACAGTACAGGTTAATGTTCAGAGACACCCAGAAGACACAGACTCAGGACTGGTCTGAATTTGTTGAATGTGCCACTAAGGCTCTGGAGGGCTGGTTGCTGGGAAGTAAGGTTACTGACTATACAGGATTGTATAATTTAATTATGAGAGAGCAAATCTTAAGTAATTGTCAAAATCAGCTTCTACATCAGCACCTGGTTGACTCTGATCTGACCTCCCCACAAGAATTGGGTAGGAGGGCAGACAAATGGGTCAGAACCAGGATCAGGCCTAAGAACCAGGGTGGTGACCAAAAGAAAGAGACTACCAAGCCTCAAGAGAAGGGTGGGGATAAAAGTAAGGAAAAGACTTCCCCAGGGCCCCAAAACTCCAAGAATGGGGGTGGGTCCCAAGACACTTCTACAACCCAGAAAAAGCCTTATTGTCATACCTGTAAACAGGTGGGGCATTACAAGACAGATAGCTGTTGTCCCAAGAATGGCAATAAAGAGAATATACCTCCAGGTAAGGCTCCAACACCTCCTGTCACTGTTAGCAGTGGTCCCCCAGGTGGTGGGAGCACCCCCAATAATTTGGGTGGGTTTACTTTTGGAGGACAGGTGGACTCTGGCCTATCCAGGTCCCCTAACTCAGATACTCTTGTCTATGAGACTGGCATGGGGTTTGCCAATTTCACTGCTTGCCCAAACACTTTGAGCAAGTATAGACAGGAGCCCCTCATCAATGGTTTGAAAGTTGAGGCCTTCAGAGACACAGGGGCTAGCATCACCATGGTGGCTGAATGTCTAGTCCCCTCAAGGCAACTTTTACCTGATGCCAAATATCAGGTGACAAACATTGATGGCATAGAAACCAATCATCCCATGGCAGTAGTCAATCTTAGCTGGGGAGGTGTCACTGGCCCAAAGAGAGTGGCAGTGTCAGCAAACTTGCCTGTAGATTGCCTACTGGGTAATGATTTGGAAATCTCAGCCTGGGCTGAGGTTGAACAGCAAACCCATTCTAGAATGGTAAATCTCCATGGAAAGGTTAGTGGGGCTGTGATGGCTACAGCCCCAATCCAAGATGTCCTTCCTGAAAAGGTTGGGAGGGCTGAGCAAACCTCAGCCCCATCTTTAACTAACTTCCCTCCTGAAAAGAGTAGCATGGCTTTACTAGTAACAGCCCATACCCAAACTGAGTCTCCTCCTGAAAAGGTTGGTGGGGCTGTGATGGCCACAGCCCAAACTCAAACTGATACATGGGTAGTGAAGCCTGAAATGATGGATCACTCCACCCAAACAGAGAGCATTGAGGAGGAAGAGAAATCTCCCTCCCACCAGACTTTAGGAAAGGATCAGCCTCCTCAGGGAACTGATCTTACCCCTGATGAAGGAACTGTCCCAGAGGTTGTTAGGCCTGGCCTGACAGGGCCTCTGATGGCAGTGGACCCTTCTCAGGTGGGACCCAGTCTGGAGCAGGTAACCTGCCCCTCTCTACCTTGCCTTACTCAGCCCAGGGCTGCAGAGGACAAGAAGGACAGTGAGCCCCAAAGGGCCCCCTGTCAAATAAAGCACCCCCATCAACAGATTAGGGGCACCGAAACTAGTAGCCCTAGTGAGGTGAAAACTTTAATAACTCCTGAGGGATCCCCCTTAAAAGTAGTTAGGGACCTCCCCCAGATGGATATTGTTGGGCACAGCCAAACCTGGGACCCTAAGGGCCCAAACCTGAACTGTCCCTCCAGTAAGCCAAACAGAGGGACTCAGCCTCCAGCTTTAGGTAGCCAGAGGTTGACCCTGAGAGCACAGTGCAACTCAGTCAAAGAAAGAAAGGCACACATGGTGGAGAGTGATTGGAGGAAGCTGAGCCCTACAGAGGAAACTCACTTCAGTACTCCATCTCAACACCAGTCTTTGACTTTGCAAAGACACACCACAGGTAGAGATTCCCTATGGTGGAGACCCTCAGATACCCTTAGGGTGAGGGATTGCTTAGTGGACCATGAGACAGGGGGTTACCAAGCCAGAGCTGGTACTTCCTTATATGGCCACTTAGGCAATATAGGCTTACCTGGTCAAGGATAGCCTTATCTCCTTTCGTTTGGGGGGGGGGTTATGTAGGAAGGTGGATATCTGACTATGGTTACCCCCAAACTTTTTGCCTGGTGTTTAGCTGGTTTTTTACATAGTTGGCCTGGGATCCTGCTATTCAGGGCCCCAGGCTGATTGCTCTCTCCTTAAAATGGACTCCATGTACCTTAGGTGCATAACACAATTGGAATTGGTTCACCTTATTGGCCCCTGTAACAGTGTACCATAGGTACCCAGGGCATAGGTGCATCCAAGGCCTACCAGGGGCTGCAGCATGTAATGTGCCACCCCTGGCCTGGCCTCCATATTTGACACAACTGGCTGATCACTCAGCTGGGGTAAGTTGGTGTAATCACCTCTTGCTTAGGTACAGTATGCCTGTGCCTAACCCTAAACTGATTCAGAAAAGGGGGTGGTGATGAACAGAGTGTCTGAATTAAGCAGACCACTCTTACCCAGTCCAAAGATCAGGGCTTGATCCATCACAGTTATTTATCTCACTGCACCATCCCAGTTCAGAACCTGGCTATATGCAAATCAGCCTGTCCCTGGCCCAGTGCATCATGGGAACAGGGCAGACTAAACTACCAAGCCAATTCTTCACCAGAAAGGAGACAAGCTACCGGGGACTGGTTTCTGGCATTTCAGCCGTTGTCGGCCCGGCTTGCTTGAATCCTGATGGTTCAGTGAGAAAGGGACTCATGTCTGAGTATACCCTGCCACACCTATAGTGGCCAAAAACGATTCAGAAAAGGGGGTGGTGATGAACAGAGTGTCTGAATTAAGCAGACCACTCTTACCCAGTCCAAAGATCAGGGCTTGATCCATCACCGTTATTTATCTCACTGCACCATCCCAGTTCAGAACCTGGCTATATGCAAATCAGCCTGTCCCTGGCCCAGTGCATCATGGGAACAGGGCAGACTAAACTACCAAGCCAATTCTTCACCAGAAAGGAGACAAGCTACCGGGGACCGGTTTCTGGCATTTCAGCCGTCGTCGGCCCGGCTTGCTTGAATCCTGATGGTTCAGTGAGAAAGGGACTCATGTCTGAGTATACCCTGCCACACCTATAGTGGCCAAAAACGATTCAGAAAAGGGGGTGGTGATGAACAGAGTGTCTGAATTAAGCAGACCACTCTTACCCAGTCCAAAGATCAGGTGTGAGACCCTTGCTCATTGCACCATCAGGATTCAAGCAAACCGGGCCGAAGACGGCTGTAATGCCAGAAACCGGTCCCCGGGAGCTTGTTTCCTTCCCAGTGTAAGAATTGGCTTTTGTAGTTTGGTTTGCCCTGTTCCCATCATGCACTGGGACAGGAACAGACTAATTTGCATACAGCCAGGTTCTGAAACTGGGATGGTGCAGTGAGCTAAAAAACGGTGTTGGATCTAGCCCTGATCTCTTGACTGGGTGAGAGCTTTCTGCTTAATTCAGAGACTCTGTCCCTCACCACCCCTTGTTGTAAATATTTTTGTCCACCCTAAGCGTGGAAGGGTATTCTCAGATGTGAGACCCTTGCTCATTGCACCATCAGGATTCAAGCAAACCGGGCCGAAGACGGCTGTAATGCCAGAAACCGGTCCCCGGGAGCTTGTTTCCTTCCCAGTGTAAGAATTGGCTTTTGTAGTTTGGTTTGCCCTGTTCCCATCATGCACTGGGACAGGAACAGACTAATTTGCATACAGCCAGGTTCTGAAACTGGGATGGTGCAGTGAGCTAAAAAACGGTGTTGGATCTAGCCCTGATCTCTTGACTGGGTGAGAGCTTTCTGCTTAATTCAGAGACTCTGTCCCTCACCACCCCTTGTTGTAAATATTTTTGTCCACCCTAAGCGTGGAAGGGTATTCTCAGATGTGAGACCCTTGCTCATTGCACCATCAGGATTCAAGCAAACCGGGCCGAAGACGGCTGTAATGCCAGAAACCGGTCCCCGGGAGCTTGTTTCCTTCCCAGTGTAAGAATTGTCTTTTGTAGTTTGGTTTGCCCTGTTCCCATCATGCACTGGAACAGGAACAGACTAATTTGCATACAGCCAGGTTCTGAAACTGGGATGGTGCAGTGAGCTAAAAAACGGTGTTGGATCTAGCCCTGATCTCTTGACTGGGTGAGAGCTTTCTGCTTAATTCAGAGACTCTGTCCCTCACCACCCCTTGTTGTAAATATTTTTGTCCACCCTAAGCGTGGAAGGGTATTCTCAGATGTGAGACCCTTGCTCATTGCACCATCAGGATTCAAGCAAACCGGGCCGAAGACGGCTGTAATGCCAGAAACCGGTCCCCGGGAGCTTGTTTCCTTCCCAGTGTAAGAATTGGCTTTTGTAGTTTGGTTTGCCCTGTTCCCATCATGCACTGGGACAGGAACAGACTAATTTGCATACAGCCAGGTTCTGAAACTGGGATGGTGCAGTGAGCTAAAAAACGGTGTTGGATCTAGCCCTGATCTCTTGACTGGGTGAGAGCTTTCTGCTTAATTCAGAGACTCTGTCCCTCACCACCCCTTGTTGTAAATAACCCTAAACTGGACACATATGTTCCTATCAGCCACTCCTATGGAAGGCCTCATCAATCCTGGAGGCAGAGTGCGTGGAAATATGTGAGATGGGGCTCTAGCATGAGCTGAGCCTTTCTGCAGCTGTCGGTAACCACTCCCTAAGCTGTTCCGGGATATTGCCATACCATATACGCTTAAGTGCATTATAATCCTCGCGGTTAAATGCTATCTTTGGTTTGGCTTTATCAAAACATGTCGAGTAAGGTGTCATACGAATTGGAATACTATCCCCTCGACAGTTCTGTCGACGGGGATAGCATTCCACCCTTCTAGAGGGACACGACATGTGTGTAGCCTTAACCCCGGTTAAAGTTAACCAGAGCCTCAGCATCACAAAATGGATGCTGCCACCACAGACACGAGTCTGGCCTCCTGCTGCTGACCGAAACTCGGCAGATGGTGGCCTGGACAAAGGGTTTCCTGCCTTGGGAGGTGCGAGCACCACCCCAGACAGGGTTTTGTGTATTGGGTAGGACAGGGCTGAATAGAATCAGACATGCCCGGGGCACACAAGGTGTCCCCGTGCATAGGCCAGTCCAAACCGGTCCTGGGACTTTCCAGACCCAGGGCTGGCGAGGAGCTGGACAAAGGAAAGGGGTGTAACCGCCCCCCTTCCTGGTTCCTCCCAGAGGAGGGACCTAGTAGGTGATCCACCCCTCCGATTGGGAATAAGAGTGGGAGCAGTGCCATTGCACAGCAGATCATCCTGAATCAACTTGAAACTAAGAAGACGACTGGACTTCGACATTCTGCTGCTCAGAAGACTGAAGAGAATCTCCCTTGTGGCCTAGGAGTGGCCACCCTGTGAACACAGGCACCAACCAGCAACTCGACGTCTGCTTTGCCGCCGCCTCCCGCCGAAGCCCGAGCCCAGAGCCCGACAAGAACCAGACTCCCAGACCTCTCAGAGCCCGATCCACAGTCCCTGCAAAGAAGGGACCCGTGGAGGCACCGAGTGACGTGGGACCGGACCTCTTGGAAGACACTCGAAAAGCTGACTGCGCAGCTTCTGAGGTATCCTCAACGTCGTGCTTTGGAGACTGAGAACCCCCACCATCGAGCAGCCCTTGCACCGAAGATCAGCCCCCCAGCATCTCCACGATCTGCGTGGGGCCCTTTTGCATTGTGCCACTCAACGCGCCATCCCGGCCACTAGCCACGTGGTCAGCGGCCATCTTGGCGACGAAACCGACTAACTACACAGCGGGTCTGGTTGCTCCAGACTTGCCCAAGCTCCTGTGAAAAGGAGCACTCGCTGTGACCTTGCTGGTCCGAGTGTTAAGCATCTTTCGATTCCTGCGTGGCTTGCATTAGCCAAGGCCTGTTCGCTCCGATCAGGTCGCCGACACCGCCAACAGCGAGAAACCTGCGTGGGACAGCTCGTGACCGACTCCTGGACGTCCTCGACCCCTGGTGTCCACGTGGCTGCAGAGAGAAGCTACCCGACAATGCCTGTTTGCACCCGACATCGCCTGGTTCCAATCTGGTTCCACGGTAGTCACTGGCTAGTGACTTTGAACATTGTCCCCTCTGCTTTCAGGTCTTCACATCTTCAGATCCACCCTTGGATCCACCGGAACTCTTCACATCGAGCCGCCTGCAGCATCTTCAGCTCCAAGCACCATCGACCAGCGTGACAAAACCCGACACTACTTCGACCCTGTGCACCCGCTTCCTGTGGGTGAGGTAACTCAGCTCCGCCAGTGTTCCTACACTGGTACACATCTCAAGGGCCTGTGTCTTAAGTTTCAGCATTCTAGGTCACTCGGAAGGTTCCTAACTCTTTAACTTTGTACTTTTTACGCACCATAGACTTTACATTGGAAAGTGCGTGCACTTTGAACACTGCACCCGAGTCCCGCGGGCCTTTCCCGACTTAGTCACTGCTAGTCTCGAATAGCTCCAGCGATTCCCAAGGCCCTAGGCCTGTTCCCTTTCCTATTGGTATCTCTTATACCACTTTCTTAGTATATGGTTTAGGTGGCCCCTAGGGCTCATCCATATTGTGCAACTTTTGTGTATTTTAAACTGTCTTGTGATTTAACGCTTGTGCTTCTGTGCTCATAAAGAGTCCAGGGGATTTTATAGGTAATAAATCAATATATATTTTCAATATATATCTGTGTGGTGTCCCTTTCATTTGGTATTCAAGGGGGTTGTGTATGGTATTACAGCTGGCTTCACATGCCTTTCAGAGTTTAGCCTAAGACTGCTTTGTCCACGTTACCACTAGGATAACTGGTCTACAAGGTTGAATTACAACCAATCATCATAAGGGTTGCTTGGCATGGTACAAAGTGATCACTAAGAATTAGTGAGCATTATATACCAGGCCAACTTCTCACAGGCATGCCCTAACTTTCACATACCATGCCTACAGGGGTACCACGGGGGTGACTAAAAAGCAGAAAAGGGAAGGTTTGGCGACTGGCAAGTGTGTGCACTAGCCAAGTCAACGTGGCTGGCCCAGACTACACACAGGCTCTGCAATGGCAGACCTGAGCCACATTTTACAAGCTGCTTTTGTTTGTGGCACAATCAGTGCTGTAAGCCCATCAGCAGCATTTGATTTACAGGTCCTGGGAACACATGGTGCACTGTACTAGGGTCTGAAAAGTAAATCAAATAACCAATCATGGAATCACTTATCCATACAACACTTTACAAAAAGGAGCACTTGCACTTTGGCACTGAACATCAGTGGCAAAGTGCCCAAAGCATCCAGACCAGCAGGAACAGATGAGGCAAAAGCAAAAAATGGACGGGAGACCCATGCTAATGGTGCCAAGTCTAACACAGTCTGTAGTATACATTTTGCCAGGTGCGCAACACCCATTGGGCAGAATGGGCTTCAGCCCCCCCGACAGGCGCCATCGGCTTGGCTGCGTAGACTGGAGTTGGTGCCTGCTAGCCTGACCTTCAAGTAGGTTGACCAACAGTCCGTAAATTTCATGGACCGTCCGTGATTTGGATCTCACATCCGTTGTCCCTGATGATCCCTTTTAGGGATGCCTTTTTCCATAATTTTGGGCATTGAGGAACAGTACTGATTCCCTGCGAGAACCCTCAGCTCCCTGATGGGGCCGTCGCGCACTCCTCCTTTGAGCACAAGAGCAGCCCCACACTGGCCTTTGTCTTTCTGTCTGCGGCTGATGATTGTCACACACAGAATGACAATGGGCTAGTCCGGGCTGTTAAAGCATGTGGTCGGCCTCATCATGCCAAGGTCCACTGCAGGACATTCTGTTTTAACAGTACATAAAGAAAAATGTTGCACCTGACAAAAGAAAGAAATGTACATAATCCAGTTCATGTAAAGAAGTTAAAAAGAATGGGTTATGGGTCGTTCACAGTCTCATCATTTTGGAACTGAAGCATTATCAATATTATATACAATGAAGCTGTAGTTGCTGCTTTTTTATTTTATGCAATTAACAACCATTGACAAAGCAAATCATTCTGTATTGTTGTAGGTGTGATGTATTATATATCTGGATGCAATAACAGAAGTAGCAGAATACCAGTCGGGCAGCACACTATGCTAATCACAGATTTTTAGCTACCATGTTTTAAGCCACATGCTTAATTACATTGGACACGCCATTTGGAGAGACCCCCAAGTTTTTCCAACCCACTGAAAGCCCTGGAAACAACACCATGTCCCAGTCGACTCATGTCCTGGCACTGTGCATCATGCATTACTCATGACTTCCAAGATTTCAGATTGCCTATTTTTAGGGGCATAGTGAACCCTCCCCCTGCCCCAGCCTTGATTTGGGAACAACAGCAGGGGTGTAGTTCCTGATTGTCCTCTTCTGTCTGCAACTCTGCTGACAAAAGCTCTGTTCATAATTAATGGGAAAAGGTGGGTGAGTAACTAATTGAAAGTATGGGTACATGGCTATATAGATTAGTGAAGGGATGAATCGATGAGTGAAAAAGTAAATGGATGGATAATGAGAGAAAGGATGGATGGATGAGTGGGTGGAATGATTCATGAGAGAAAGGGTAAATAAATAGTTGTATGGATGGAATGGTGGATGTATGGGTGGAATGGTGGACGTATGGGTAAAAGGGTGGATGGGTGGGCAAAAGGGTGATGGATGGACAAAAGGGTGGATGAATGGGCAAAAGGGTGGATGGATAAGTAAAGGATGGATAGATGATTGAAAGTGTGGATGATGGGCATGTGAATGGGCGGCTGGATAAATGAAATGATGGCTGGATGGATTGATAAATTGATAAGTGAAAGGGTGAACAGATGGGTGGATATGTGAGAGGGTGGATGTACAGATGGATGAGTAAGTGAAAGGGAGGATAGATAGGCAAAAGGATGGATGGATGAGTGAAAGGGTGAATGAATGAGAGAAAGGATGGATGAATGATAGGGAAAATGGATGGATTAATGAGTGGATGGATTGTTGAGTGGACAGACGGGTGAAAGGATAGCTAAGTAAAAGGGGGATGGAGAGATAGAGAGAGGATGGATGGATAAGTGAAAGGATGGATGGATGATAGACAGGATGGATGGGTGAATGGGTGTATGGTTGAGTGAAGAGAAGGATGTAAGGATGGATGAGTGAAAGAATGCCTAGATGAGTCGAAGGGAGGGTGAAGTGCTGCGTCAGACCCACGGCCTGCTGACCTTCAGGAGACTCCTCAAGACCTGACTGTTTGATCAGTAGCTACTCCCTCCCCAAGCGCCTTGAGACCCTCACGGGTGAGTAGCACGCTTTACAAATGTTTGATTGATTGATTGATGAGTGAAATGGTGAATGGATGGGCGAATGGACAGATGAGTGACTGTGAGAATGATCGGATGGATGAGTAAATGAAAGGATGGACGGTTGAGAGGGTAAATGGTTGGATGGATGAGTGAATGCATGGATGGGTGAAAGGATGGATGAATGAATGAGTGAAAGGGTGGATGAAGGGATCGATGAGTGAAATGATGGATGAAAGGAAAGATGATGGATAGGTTTGGAAATGGTTGAATACGTTTGGATGTGGATGGGCACACAGATGGAAGGACAGAATGAATGGTGAAAGACTGAATAATGAATGAAAGAAAGAATGGCTGCCACACACCTGGTTGACTCAACTCACCATCCCAAACCGACACATGACGTCAGGCAGCAATTTCTTGTACGGTGCTGTGATACCACAAGAGGCGTTACACTGTTGTGCCACTGAGCGGCGCTGCTCTCATGTGACTGGGAAACAGCACGAACAGCTCCCACCTGCCCAAAGGTCATGAGAGATACATGAGGGCACAGCTCTGTGCAGCCCTTCTGCGGAGCAAGGCAGACAAGACAACATAACCTGCACTTGTAGACAACAGCACTGATGTGACTAGAGTCCCTTCCACCACAAATGTTTATTTCTTTTAAAAGTTTGCACCCCAAAGAATATTGCACCGGGGCAACCACTCCTGTAGCTCCACCCATGCTACACCACTGCCTACCAGTATGGATAACATCTGACTCTTACACCTTGTAGCCCCCAATGTCTTAAGTAACATTTCCTATACATTGGCTTTCACATTTATGAGTCCTTGTCCCTATATAATATGTGTAATTTTAACACACTTGAACAACCTGCCGTACATACTTCGGATGAGTAGCTCTGTCTTTGTCCCTATATAATATGTGTAATTTTAACACACTTGAACAACCTGCCGTACATACTTCGGATGAGTAGCTCTGTCTTTGTCCCTATATAATATGTGTGTAATTTAATGCACTTGAACAACCTGCCGTACATACTTCAGATGAGTAGCTCTCATTTCACTTTATATGCCACACAAAGCCACCTTGCATGGCATTGTGTGGCCTCATAAATCATGACTAAGGCGATGCTGTGCAAATTGTTGATTCACCTCCCTCTGTGTCCCGGAGGTGTTCTATGGACGTTGCAGTTGGTTTTCCCACTACAAAGTCATGTAAACCTGGTGAAGCGCCAAATCCATACGCATCAGAAGATGACGCATAACGAGGAGAAATATGTTAATTTCTCCTCATTATTTCCTCTTTCTATGTGTGCTGCATTCTGCAGCACACATGGAAAAAGGAAAATGCCTATTAGCATTGTTTTTGTGCAGGAAGGTTCCCCTCCCTGCACAAAAACAATCCTGCATACAATGGAGGCCCCCTTCCACCATGGTGCAAGGGTGCCTGCATTGGCACTCGGCTACAGAAATGGCACCAGTGAAGTGTGAAAAGACAGGAATGCACCATATTGCATAAATATAATGCATTCCTGCCCTTTTACTTTGGCATAGGGCAGCACAGCAAGGTGTTTTGTTGCACTGCCCTATCTCGATGTCTCATAAATAAGCCACTAAGAGGAAAGACAGTTGACATGTGCACCTTAATTGTGGCCTAGATTCTTATTATACATGTAGAAGCATTATAGACTATTAAATCAAATACAAGATGTTTTTATACAGTGCTCACGTATTTCAAGATGCTACCATGTGCAATAATAAAAGGAGGTATGGTGATATTAAATATTGCCTAGGGTACCACCATTTAGTCAGGCAAGGAAGCTGGGCTTGAACTCAGTTTTTCTGGTGTCTTATTGTGAATTTCAGACACAGGTCAATGCTTAGTTTTTAATTCTTAATTCTGCATGAGGTTAGAGTGTGAGTGGCAGTGAAAAATCACAAGCAAACTTGTCTCTTTTTTTAATCTTAAGGGTCTAAGAGGACATCAAAGTGAGCCAGAGCAGGGCATCTGTCTTGAGCGTGGCTTGAACCTTCGGTCACTCAACCAACTTTAAAGCCCGCCGAACATGGATTTGAATTCCAACAAAGGCAGCCGACCTTTTCATCCTTTTAGGATCGATAAATTAGGTAACCCAATCCTGTAAAACTATAAAATATCCTGTTGCCTGTGTAATGTAGAATACAACCTATATATTTAACTTAAACTGTTTTCAAGCAATGCTAAGTTTGCAATGTGTTGTATACTAGAACCCTTATAAATAAAAGTCTCAAGTACAGAAGGGCATCCGCTATGGTTTTTGGTCGAACCTCAGGCATTGCTTTAGTAATGCTTGTTGCAAGATATTTAGTAAGGGGCACCAGAAAATGCTGCCAAAGACCTTTGGAATACGGTTTGTGGCCAGTGCATGTGAGGCATTCAAGCATGAAGCTGGCATCTGGCATCTGGCATTGGACTTGAAAGCGGCATACTGCTTTCGCCGGCGCGCGCTCGGCCTCACTTGCTGCTCCCCCTCTTACAACAATTAACTTTCCTTATCGCTCACACCCCATATGCTCGTTCCCTCCCACCCTTCCTTTGATGTCCGTTTTCTTGTTTTAGAGCTTCAAATTAGGCTGTGCTGCTGGCCAAAGACTTTGACCTTTATTTCTTTTTCCCATTTTGGGCAGACCTCACTTCATCTTTCAGGATGGCTGCTGCATGCCTTTATTTTGTTGTGCGCGGTTCGCCCAACACAACTTTTCCGAAATTATATATATTTTTTCAGCACGTCATCTTTAACAATGGCGATTACGCTCCTTTCTTTTGTTAAGCACGGCTCGCCCACCTCTTTATTTATTTTCAATTGACTTTCGCCGTCCCTCATCAGTGTTTGTCAATGTAATCGCATGCACGGTGCGCACTATAAGTATTCATTTGAATTGTTTACAATGGTGGTGGTGGGCGCCACACATACCACTCGCAGCAATGGGGGCATTGTTCGTGTTTATTTTAGTGGCGCCCTTTTATTTGTTTGTCACAATTGCGGCAATTTAACTTTCACCATCCCGCGGCACACACATCACTTGTGGCAATATAGGGTGCTTCTTGTGTTCATTGTCTGCGTGCCATGCGTGCTTTCACTTGCATTTGTTTTTACAAAGGCAGCAATTTAACTGTCACAGTACCGGGGCACACACACCACTCGCAGCAATAAAGGTTGGTTCTCGTGTTTTTTGTCTGCGCCCCATGCACGCATTCACTTGTGTTTTTTACAATGGCGGCAATTTAGCTTTTACTGTTCTAGGGCACACACACCATTTGCGGCAATACGGGGTGCTTCTCATGTTTATTGTCTGTGCTCCATGTGCGCTTTCACTTTTATCTGTTTGTCAAAATTGTGGCAATTTGACTTGCTATCACACGTCGTACCCGCCAGTGCTTGTCACTCTCAGCACACCGTGCACACTTTCAGTTTTATTATTTCCCTTTGCAGCTTCCAGGGTAAAACAAAATAAACCGTGCCAGGCAGCCTAACCCCAGAAAACCATGGCGGCAAATAATGGCTGCTTGGAGTCTTGGTAGCTGGAGCAGAAATCTGCACGCGATCGTCCTTTAACTCACATGTTTAATTGCAGCAGTTTCATTTTCTGTAAAGCACGGCACGCATTAGGAAAACGCCTCAAGCTATTTCTCCTGCTCCTACCTAGCTGTGCACACTAGTGTAGCCGAATAAATGCTTCCTCTCAATTTCTCATTTTACAAAAGTTGAATATTATAAACACTGCCCCTGGCACAGATTCTTTGAAAAGGTGGCACAGTCAGCGTAAGGCAAGCACTGTTGCACGAGCTCCATTCTAGTTTTTTTTTTACAATTAACTTGTTTGGATAAGAGGCTTACACGCATACTTTTGACCCTTCCCAGGAGCTCAACACACAATGTGCCCCTGCTCCACAGCCTCTCCTACCTCCTCTGCTGCTCCCCCCTAATGCACACACAGCTCACACCACTTTGCCACACCTCACAGACCCCCTTCCCTGCAGCTCAACACACAATCTGCCCCTGGTCCACAGCCTCTCTGTAAAGGAGTTAGCAGTCCAGTAGCTGGGGTGGGCGGAGCTAGGTGGGCAGAGGGGAAGAGGTGGGGACAGGACAGGAAGGGGTTAGTTAGAGTAGGGACGGGGAACTGTGTAGACGTAAGAATAAAGAGTTGAGCATACCTACATCAGTGTCCGTGCATAATTGTAGTGGGACACTACAACTGGCGACGAGGGTGGGATCCAGCAGCAAACCCACCAGAACGAGCCCCGTCCCGCAGCGTGGAGCGTCCAGAGCTCCGCTGCAACCGTGATCCTGCGGCGCCAAAAGAGAGGCCCCCCAGGAGTGACCCAGCAGCCCTCGGAAGCGGAGAAAAGCCGAGGGAGAAAGAAGAACAAAGAGCGCCGAGTGAAAGCGCCAGAGAAAGGAGCCGGTCGCGCTGGACGCGCAAGACCCATGGGCGCGAAGACCCGACAAAACCGTGAGTGAAAGTCGGGAGCCCACTCCGACATTGCCCCATCACTTCCCAAGACACCGCATAGGCGAGAGAAGCGCCCCACAAGCGTGCGGCAAAGCGTCCCAGCCAGCACCGACGCCGTCGGAAAGTGAAGTCTTGCCGCCTGATGCGTGGGATTTAGCATCAGGTGGGCGCGCGTGATCAGAAGATCGCGCCGAGCAGCGGAAAACCCCTTAGACCCTACCTGAGAAGCGGAAGCCTGCAACCGCCTGCATCTGGGGAATCCAATACCACTGGGTGTGCGTGTCTGGAGCGAGGGAGAGAACCTCGTGCACTGCAGAGGGGGCGGCCATTTTAAGGTCAGGCAACGTGGAAGACAAACCCCATCTAAATAGACGGCGGCCATCTTTGAGTCAGGCAGACAACCTAGCGAATCTAAAGAAGCAAATACCGGCAGCAAGAAACAAACAAGCATTGGTAGCCGGCAGCAAGAAACAAAGCAAGAAACAAACAAGCATTGGTAGCCGGCAGCAAGAAGCAAACAAGCATTGGTAGCTGAAATAGAACAATTCTTGGAAACACACACCAGTCACTGAAATAAGAGTCAGATACAAGCACTGAAGACCCACCGCTAAGATGTCTAACCCTCCCGCGCAAAACCCTCCCGCGCAGAAGGAAGTCAAGGGAGGCACACACCTGCGAGCACCGGAGCCACTAACAGTCACAACAGGAAGCAGCATGGGCCTAAAATGGCAAGAATGGCTAGCGGACTTCGAGGACTATATTGAAGGGTCCAAAATTGAACCGGACAAAGACAAGATAATAGCCCTTCGCAACCTAGGGGGGCGTGAGATAGGCAAGATTGTGCGAGAGATCCCAACCACAGATGGTGACACCTATGTCAAAGTGAGAGACGTGCTAAACAACCGTTTTCTGCACAAGAGAAACGTCGACTACGAGCGACACAAGTTCCACCAACAGCGTCAGGGAAAAGAGGAACCCCTGAGTTCCTTCATACATCGACTGCGACGACAGTCCCAATACTGCGATTTTACAAATTTCTCGCCTGATGCAGCCATCAAATCCCAAATAATCACTGGATGTCATTCGGAGTCGCTGAGACGACGACTACTACGAAAACCGCAAGAACTCGCAGAAATCGAGGAGAATTCCCGGTTGTACGACCAGGCTGAAGAAAACGCAGCGGACATCGAAACCGGTCCCAGCACTAGTAATGAACATGTCAACCGTGTCTCTGACCGACGACCTGGAAGACAAGACCATCGTGACGACAGCAGACGTAACCCACGCGACAGGTCACGTCGCTCCAAATTTTCGCCCCGGCGTCGCCCGGACTATAGAAGGAAAGAACCTGAGAGGAGGGATCGGCGACCCGATCGCACGAGGCGGTGCTTCAGATGCCGTTACGACTACCCTCACATCGACTCCTGCCCTGCCATGGGCCAACGGTGTGGAAAATGTGGTCGATCTAACCATTTTGAGGCCATGTGCGGTGAATACCACAGAGAAAGACGCAGTGACACTGACAGACGTGATAGCCGGCAGAGGCCTTCGAGATCTGAGACCAAACGTCACCACATCAGAGCGGTTCAGGGCGAACCCACTCGATCTCCCGCGTCTTCCCACTCCAGCCACGAGTCTCGACGCTCCAGATGGGACCGTCGCTCCCCGTCAAGAGAATCAAGGTCGTCTTCGTCCAGGCGGTCTTCGTACACCACTGAGTACATTAACATCGCTGACAACGATCAGCTCAAACGGTACCCACGTCTCAACATCATGGTGGGCAACCACGCGGCCAGATTTGTGATGGACAGTGGCGCGTCGCTCAACTACATCTCAGTTGCTGAACATGAACGCATGGACCCAAAACCCCACCTGCGCTTCGCGCCTGTCCGTGTGTACACGTGGATGTCGAGGAAATCACTTCCGTGTCTCGGCACGTTTGACACCACCCTCACACACGGCAGCATCTCCATCCCGGCCGTCATCCACGTCATTAAAGGGCCCAATGCTGACTGTCTGCTGAGCCTACCCACCGCTGAGCGCCTTCATTTGGTGCATGTCCTCTTCAATGTGAATGACAGCTCGGACTATGTTGTGAAGTTTCCATCGCTGTTCCAGGGCCTGGGTAAATTGAAAGGCCGACAGATTAATCTGCACATAAATGAACAAATCAAGCCAGTGGCCCAACATCCACGGCGAGTGCCTTTCCACTTACAATCCGCGGTTGAAGATGAACTGCAAGAACTCTTGGACGCTGACATCATCGAGCGCACGGAGGGCCCCACCCCCTGGGTGTCCCCGGTGGTCATTGTCCCCAAGAAAGGGACCCCCAACAAGGTCCGTCTTTGCGTGGACATGCGCCTGCCGAACACGGCCATCGAAAGGGAGAGACACCCCGGCCCACATTTGAGTGACATGATCACAGCACTCAATGGAGCGAAAGTATTTTCCAAACTGGACCTGAACAAGGGCTATCATCAGCTCGAACTCGACGACAGCTCTCGCTCCATCACTACCTTTGCAACGCACCTTGGTCTATTCCGCTATAAGCGACTCAGTTTTGGCGTCTCATCGGCTGCCGAAATCTTCCACGAAGCGATACGGCTAGTCATCCAGCACATACCTAACGCCCTCAATTATAGCGATGATATTTTAGTTTACAGATCTGACATGCGAGAGCACGACATCGCCCTTGACCGCGTCTGTCACGCCTTGATGGACGCCAACCTGACTCTCAACAAAGGAAAATGCGAATTTCATCAATCCACCTTGAAATTCTTCGGTCACATCTTCTCGTCCAGTGGCATGAAACCGGACCCTGACAAGATCGCCATGCTCAACAACACCAAGAGCCCAGCTGACGTCAACGACCTACGCTCCTTCCTGGGAATGGCGAGCTACTGTGCCCGCTACATTCGTGACTACGCCACCGTGAGTCACCCACTGAGACTCCTCACGAAAGCTGGTCAGCCCTTTGATTGGACCCCGGAGTGTGAGCGTGCTTTCATTGACATCAAACGCGCCGTGGAATCGGCCGACTGCCTCTCCTATTTCAACCCCAGGAGAAAAACAGAAATCACTGTAGACGCAAGCCCCGTAGGCTTAGGAGCCATCCTGGCTCAGTACGACAATGAAACGGACCAGAGGCGGATCATCGCCTACGCCAGTCGGAGCCTGACTGACCCCGAAAAGAAATATTCCCAACCTGAGAAGGAGAGCCTGGCCATTGTGTGGGCATGTGAGCACTTCCACATCTTTGTATATGGGAAACATTTCACACTCATAACCGACCACCAGGCACTTGTCACAATCTACGGGAATCCCAAATGCAAGATGCCTCCCAGGATCGAAAGGTGGGGCTTACGGCTACAAGAGTACACTTTCACAATCGTCCACAAACCAGGGAAGGCGGAGAATCCGGCGGATTACATGTCCCGCCACCCCCGAGAATCCTCAGAGACTGCGCCCTCCATCGCGGAAGAATACATCCACTTTGTGACTGGTCATGCTCGTCCACCAGCTATCCCCATACTCACCATTCGAGAAGCAACCAACCAAGACAGCATCTTACAGACGGTACTAAAGCGCATACAATCCAAAAGGTGGAGGTACCACCCGCAGGAGGAAGAGGAGGATCCCGCCATCAAGAAAGAACTCCAGGCCTTTCGACATGTCTCTGACGAACTCTCCGTCACCAGTGATGGCCTCCTCCTGAGAGATCACAGACTAGTCATCCCGGCGACACTGAGACAAGGAGTAATTGACCTCGCCCACGAAGGCCATCGAGGGGTCGTATCCACCAAAAGGGCACTGAGAGAGCGTGTCTGGTTTCCAGCCCTTGACCAGATGGTTGAGGACACATTGAAAGATTGTCATTCATGTCAACTGACCAGCCACAACAACCCACCCGCACCTCTACAGATGACCCCACTGCCCGACGGGGTGTGGGAAGAAGTTGCCATGGACTTTTATGGACCCCTGCAATCAGGGAAATACGTCGTTGTCATCATGGACGAGTACTCCAGATTCCCAGTGGCCCAGTTCATATCATCCACCAGTGCCGCCTGCACCCTCAAGGTACTTGAAGAGACCTTCGCGACATGGGGCGTCCCCAAGGTCATCAAAACGGACAACGGGCCCCCGTTCAACAGTCACGAATTCAGTGACTTTGCGAAGCACATGGACTTTCAACACCGCAAAGTCACACCACTCTGGCCCCAAGCCAACGGCACTGTGGAGAGATTCATGGCCACCATCAAGAGAACTTTCCAGCAAGCCACCGCCGAGAAGAAAGATCTGAAGTCAGCCCTGAATGAAGTCCTTTGTGCCTATAGAACCACTCCACACTCCACGACGGGCCAGTGCCCTGCCACTCTCATGCTTGGGAGGACAATGAGAAATAGGATCCCAACATGGGATGGAGCACTGTGGAAACCCCTCTCGGATCAGCAACACAGAGACATGATCGCAACCGATCAGCGCCGCAAAGAGAAAATGAAGGAATATGCTGACCACAAGCCCTCCCTCAAAGAAGGCGACAAAGTCCTTGTCAAGCAAGAACAGCGCCAGAAGACTGACTGTCGCTTCAAGGATGAGCCTCTCACAATTGTGCAACAGAAAGGCACCCTGGTAACAGCGGAATCGGAAAATCGGCGAGTTACCCGCAACGCTTCCCACTTCAAGAAGTGTCCTCCTAAGGACCACGAAAGCATAATCACAATCCCCACACCTGAGAGTCAAGACAATACTGGGTCTGTTGCATCCGACACTGGACATTCCTCGACAAAGGAACCATCCGCTGAGAACATTGTGTCCACACCAGCGAGACCCCGACGTCACGTGCAGCCCCCTAAGAGACTGATCGTGGAGATGGACTAATCGTTATTTCATTTGTTACGTTATTAAGAAAGGGGGAGATGTAAAGGAGTTAGAAGTCCAGTAGCTGGGGTGGGCGGAGCTAGGTGGGCAGAGGGGAAGAGGTGGGGACAGGACAGGAAGGGGTTAGTTAGAGTAGGGACGGGGAACTGTGTAGACGTAAGAATAAAGAGTTGAGCATACCTACATCAGTGTCCGTGCATAATTGTAGTGGGACACTACACTCTCCTCCCTCCTCCGCTGCTCCCCCCTAATGCACACACAGCTCACACCTCTTCGCCACACCTCACAGACCCCCCTTCCCTGCAGCTCAACACACAATCTGCCCCTGCCCCACAGCCTCTTGTTCTCCTCCGCTGCTCCCCCTAATGCACACACAGCTCACACCAGTTCGCCACACTTCACAGACCCCCTTCCCTGCAGCTCAACACACAATCTGCCGCTGCTCCACAGCCTCTCATCCCTCCTCCACTTCTCCCCCCTGACGCACACACAGCTGAACACCACTTCGCCACACCTCACTGACCCCCTTACACACAGCTCACACCACTTTGTCACACCTCACAGACCCCCTTCCCTGCAGCGCAACACACATTCCGCCCCTGCTCCACAGCCTCTTGTCCCTCCTCCGCTGCTCCCCCTAACGCACACACAGCTCATAACAACTAGACAGATTTAAAAGGTTTGCTGTCCCGCACGCACGCACTCACTCCCGGGCTTTTTTTTTTTTTTACAATTAACTTGTTTGGCTAAGAGGCTTACACGCATACTTTCGACCCTTCCCTGCTGCTCAACACACAATCTGCCCCTGCTCCACAGCCTCTCCTATCTCCTCCGTTGCTCCCCCCTAATGCACACACAGCTCATACCACTTCGCCACGGCTCACAGACCCCCTTCCCTGCAGCTCAACACACAATCTGCCCCTGCTTCACAGTCTCTCGTCCCTCCTCCGCTGCTACCCCCTAACGCACACAGCTTACACGACTTTGCCACACCTCACAGACCCCCTTCCCTGCAGCTCAACACACACTCTGCTCCTGCTCCACAGCCTCTCCTCCCTTCACCACTGCTGCACGCCACACTGCTGCACGCCACACACTGCTGCACGCTTCACACTGTTGCACGACTCACACTGCTACACGCCACACACTGCTGCACGCCACACACTGCTGCATGCCACACACTGCTGCACGCCTCGCACTGCTGCACACTGCTGCATTACTCACCCTGCCACACGACTCACACTGCTGCATACCTCACACTGCCGCACGCCTCACACTGCTGCGCGTCTCACACTGCTGCACGCCTCGCACTTCTGCATGCCTCGCACTGCTGCACACCTCACACTGCTGCACACCTCACACTGCTGCACGCCACACACTGCTGCATGCCACACACTGCTGCACGCCACACACTGCTGCACGCCTCACACTTCTGCACGCCTCACACTGCTGCATGCCTCACACTGCTGCACGCCTCACACTGCTGCATGCCTCACACTGCTGCTTCTCTAACTCCCTGTTCTATTCTCTTCTCCTGTGCTGATCTGCTGCTCTCTTCCACCTCCCTCCTTGTTTAACTCCCTGTTAACTTCTGCTGATCTGCTGCTCTCTTCCACCTCACCTCCTTCTCTAACTCCCTGTTCTATTCTCTTCTCCTGTGCTGATCTGCTGCTCTCTTTCACCCCACCTCCTTCTTTAACTCCCTGTTCTCTTCTGCTGATCTCCTCCTCTCTTCCACCCACCTCCTTCTCTAACTCCCTGTTCTCTTCTCTTCTCCTGTGCTGATATGCTGCTCTCTTGAACCCCGCCTCTGTCTTTAACTTCCTGTTTTCTTCTCCTGTGCTAATCTGCTGTTCTCTTCCACCCGCCTCTTTCAATAACTCCCTGTTCTCTACTCCTGTGCCGATCTGCTGTCCTCTTACACCCCACCTCCTTTTTAACTCCCTGTTCTCTTCTCCCGTGCTGATCTGCTGCTCTCCTTCCACCCCACCTCCTACTTTAACTCTCTGTTCTCTTTTCCTGTGCTGATCTGCTGCTCTCTTCCACCCGACTCCTTCTTCAACTCCATGTTCTCTTCTGCTCTGATGTTATGCTGCTCTCTTCCACCCACCTCCTTCTCTAACTCCATCTTCTCTTCTCTTCTCCTGTGCTGATATGCTGCTCTCTTGAACCCCGCCTCTGTCTTTAACTTCCTGTTTTCTTCTCCTGTGCTAATCTGCTGTTCTCTTCCACCCGCCTCTTTCAATAACTCCCTGTTCTCTACTCCTGTGCCGATCTGCTGTCCTCTTACACCCCACCTCCTTTTTAACTCCCTGTTCTCTTCTCCCGTGCTGATCTGCTGCTCTCCTTCCACCCCACCTCCTACTTTAACTCTCTGTTCTCTTTTCCTGTGCTGATCTGCTGCTCTCTTCCACCCGACTCCTTCTTCAACTCCATGTTCTCTTCTGCTCTGATGTTATGCTGCTCTCTTCCACCCACCTCCTTCTCTAACTCCATCTTCTCTTCTCTTCTCCAGAGCTGATCTGCTGCTCTCTCCCACGAGCTCCTTCTCTATCTCCCTGTACTCTTCTCCCGTGCTGTTCTGCTGCTCTCTTCCACCCCACCTCCTTCTCTAACTCCCTGTTCTCTTCCCTTCTCCAGAGCTGATCTGCTGTTCTCTTCGACCGCGTCCTTCTCTACCTCCCTGTTCTCTTCTCCCGTGCTGTTCTGCTGCTCTCTTCCACCCCACCTCCTTCTTTAACTCCCTGTTCTCTGCTCCCGTGCTGTTCTGCGGCTCTCTTCCACCCCACCTCCTTCTTTAACTCCCTGTTCTCTTCTCCTGTGCTAATCTGCTGCTCTCTTCCACCCCACCTCCTTCTTTAACTCCCTGTTCTCTTCTGCTGTGCTGATATGCTGCTCTCTTCCACCCACCTCCTTCTCTAACTCCCTGTTCTCTTCTTTTCTCCCTCTGCTGATCTGCTGCTCTCTTCCACCCGCCTCCTTCTTTAACTCCCTGTTCTCTTCTGCTGATCTGCTGCTCTCTTCTTCCTCGCCTCCTTCTCTGACTCCCTGTTCTTTTCTACTGTGCTAATCTGCTGCTCTCTTCAACCCCACCTCCTTCTTTAACTCCCTGTTCTCTTCTGCTGTGCTGATCTGCTTCTCACTTCCACCCACCTCCTTCTCTAATTCCCTGTTCTCTTCTTTTCTCACTCTGCTGATCTACTGCTCTATTCCACCCGCCTCCTTCTTTAACTCCCTGTTCTCTTCTCCTGTGCTGATCTGCTGCTCTCTTCCACCCCACCTCCTTCTTTTACTCTCTGTTCTCTTCTCCTGTGTTGATATACTTCTCTCTTCTACCTTACCTCCTTCTTTAACTCCCTGTTCTCTTCTCCTGTGCTGATCTGCTGTTCTTTTCCACTGCTCAGATCTGTGCTGATCTGCTGCTCTCTTCCACCCCACCTCCTTCTTTAACTCCCTGTTCTCTTCTCTTCTCCTGTGCTGATATGCTGCTCTCTTCCACCCGCCTTCTTCTTTAACTCCCTGTTCTGTTCTCTCATGCGCTGATCTGCTGCTCTCTTCCACCCACCCCCTTCTCCAACTCCCTGTTCTCTTCTCCCGTGCTGATCTGCTGTTCCCTGCCACCACCTCCTTCTCCAACTCCCTGTTTTCTTCTCCTGTGCTGATCTGTTGTTCTCTTCCACCCACCTCTTTCTCTAACTCCCTGTTCTCTTCTCCTGTGCTGATCTGCTGCTCTCTTCCACCTGCCTCCTTCTTTAACTACCTGTTCTCTTTTGCTGTGCTGATCGGCTGCTCTCTTCCACATACATCCTTCTCTAACTGCACACACACATACAATAATGCACACACACACATACAACCACACACATACACACAACCACACAAACACACTCAACCACACCACACACACAATCTCACACACAACCATACACACAACCACACACACACAACCACACACACAACCACACACACAACCACACATACAACCACAACCACACACACAACCACAGGCACAACCACACACACAACCACACACACAACCACAAACACACACAACCACACAAACCCACACACAACAACAACAACCCCACACACTACCACACACACAACCCAACACAACCACACACACAACCACAAACACACAACCACACACAACCACATGCACACACCCACACACACAACCACACACACACAACCACACACACAACCACACACACAACCACACATACAACCACAACCACACACACAACCACAGGCACAACCACACACACAACCACACACACAACCACAAACACACACAACCACACAAACCCACACACAACAACAACAACCCCACACACTACCACACACACAACCCAACACAACCACACACACAACCACAAACACACAACCACGCACCCAACCACACACACAACCACACACAAAGCCACATATACAACCACACACAACCACACCCAACCACACACCCAACCACACACACAACCACACACAACCACAACCACACACACAACCACACCCAACCACACACACATACAACCACACACAACCACACACACACAACCACACACATCTATCTATCGCCCTCTATCTATCTATCTATCTATCTATCTATCTATCTATCTATCTATCTATCTATCTATCTATCTATCTAGCTATCGCCCTCACTCTATCTATCTATCTATCTATCTATCTATCTATCTATCTATCTATCTATCTATCTATCTATCTATCTATCTATCTATCTATCTACCGCCCTCACTCTATCTATCTATCTATCTATCTATCTATCTATCTATCTATCTATCTATCTATCTATCTATCTATCTATCTATCTATCTATCTATCTATCTATCTATCTATCTATCTATCTATCACCCTCACTCTATCTATCTATCACCCTCTATCTATCTATCGCCCTCTAGCTATCTATCTGTCGCTCTCACTCTATCTATCTATCTATCTATCTATCTATCTATCTATCTATCTATCTATCTATCTATCACCCTCACTCTATCTATCTGTCTATCTATCGCCCTCACTCTATCTGTCTATCTATCGCACTCACTCTATCTATCGCCATCGCTCTATCTATTGATCGCCCTCACTCTGTCTATCTATCTATCGCCCTCACTCTTTTTATCTTTCCATCTTTTGCCCTCCCTCTATCTGTCTATCGCACCACCACAGCATCACTCAGGGGCGCCACAGCATCACTCAGGGGCAGCACAACATCTCCATGCGCTACCACAGCATCACTGAATGTCACAGCATCACTCGTCGCCACCACAACATCACTCAGCGCCACCACAGCATTAATCTGTGCAACCATTCAACAACAACTGGTTCAAATATGTTCTCTCAATGTTTCAAGCTTTATTTACAAATGTCACAAAAAGATGTTAGTATTTCACTTCTGTTCTTGGATTTTCGTCACAATAAAATACACTGAACATAATCTTCACAAAAGTTATTTACAAAAGTTTACGCTATTGCCATTATAAATTACAATAACTTTAATTTAAGTATTAATTATTTAAAAAAATTAAAAGCCATTGTTATTTGTAATATCAATACATCTAAGTCACGTAAATACAAAACATGTTGCATTACAAATGCTATAGGTGTCACATTGGCAAAAGTTAAAAGTATTAACATTGTAAATGACAAAGCTATTAATTTAGCTATTTTCAAAACCAACACATAAATAAAAAAATAGTAATTTACAATACCAATAGCTCAAACTTTCCTATTGCGAGACCTATTGCATTGCAAATGCTTGTTTTTTTTAATCACAGCACTAGCAGATATCATATTTATGTTGTGTGGAGTGGAGTAATGGTTAGTCATTCAGAATTAGGTACAGTTTTAAAAGCACCATCAATAATGCTGTTCAAAAACGTTTGAGAAATATTTTCAAGTGTTGTAGTTTGCAGTGTCCACCTTTGTACCATGCTTCAAACTTTGTGTTATATGAACTTAAGTGGTTACAGCCACCGATTATGTTTGGATTACTTCATTTCGTAGCTCCTAGTACAGCACATATCCACATTGCAAGCCCCACAACCACAACATTTTTCCAAGGTAAATTTCAACAGGTTTGGCTTGACAAAATGTACCATGGAAAAACTTTGTTGGGGTAGAAGTGCCTTGTTAATAACCGAGCATGCAGGTTTTGGTGCGAAGAACACTAAAATCTGTATCTTATGTCCCATTTTCAGACAAAACTCACAATTGATGCTATTTATCACACGGGATAAATTGAGACCCCCTCTTATTATCTAACTTAGCAAGTGAAAAAGATATCATACTCTCCTCCAAGGCATTTGTAACCAGGGCCTAAGTAAAATGACATAGTTCACAGTACAAAATTGTGCAGTCCTAATGAGCATAATTTTCAATTTGTTTTTGGGAAAAGATATATGCATGCAATATTGTTAGATAGACTTAGGCTTGGACCTGAAGTCAAGAGGAGTGATAGATGCAAATACCTACCACCAGTATATAGGTGACTGACTCAACTTTTTTAGGTTGTTAGGATTTGGGACTGCTTTGCAGTAGGGGTGTCACCTTTTACGGAATAACCAGGTCTTTACTACATCCTTGAATCTGAGGTGGTTTTGGATCTTTACAGGGAGTGAGTTTTAAAATGTTGCTTTGTGGACAGAGAAGGAATTTCCTGAAGGAAATGAATGAGGGCTGGAAAACCAGTTTTGAGGCCAGAGTTCTAGTCTGTGCGTATGAGTAAAGCTTTGTTTTGATTCCCCTGTTGAAAATGAAAAGTGATTTGAAAGAGGAGTATCTGACTAAGCATTTTGAGAGCATTGGAAGCAGGAGCTGCCCATCTTCTACATAGGGCCGCAAGGCAGACCTCTCAGGATCCTTGCTATACTAGTTACATTTAGCTGAGGAGACAGCGGGAGGGAATGTGGAAGGGAGAGATGACTTCCTTGAGGACAGAGTCCAGCAAGGTTGTCTTGTCTTCTGCAATAGTTTATTGGGCAGAAGGCTATGTTAGCAGGGGGGCAGTACTCAAAATGGAGAATACTTTGTGAAGGTTTTTTCTGTCCCTTCAGTAATTGCTTGCTGCTCTTATGAGCTAATATATTAACTCAAATGAGGTTGGGATTAGGTTTGCAGCACCTAGCGATTGTGCCTAATTTCCTGCCTGCCACAAAAAGGCAGAGACTAGTTTGTCTGCAGTTCAGTCTTTTTCTCACACTATGATTACTCCACAATGTTATGCAATTGTTCTAATTTAGCCCATTCATTCTTATTAGACGATATGCTCATGTATCCAAGGTTCTTTCTGGCATTGCTTTGTCATACTGCTACTCAGCTTCCACCCCAAGAAGTCTTATTTCATACGTCACTTCTTCATACAAGAATTCAAAAGAAATCTGCAAACATTATCAGTAAATACATTCTCATTCTTCGAGCTCTGTTGCAAATTATTTTCACGAATGTTATTGCTATTAATTAGTCTGCTCCCATTTGTATTCAGGGGTAGGTTGCAGGTTTGAATTTCAGCCCTGAGCTGCCATGGCCTCTATTCACTAAATTGTCAGCAATAGCTGTGGTGGCATCAAAGGTTGATCCCTTTAACCATGCTTAGCTCCACAACAGCTACTTATTGGCTGCCCAGTGGCTAGGTAGAGGGGCTGGAATGTAAAAAATACATATTATTTCCTGATCCTTTCACTTAGACAAGGGGTACTGAGTGCAGTGGAATGAGTGTCAAATGGAAAACTAGGTCAACATCTTTTACCCTTGGTAATACCAGTTTGACACACATCTGTGATGTGGGGGTATCATCTATTATCAAGCTGGTGTGCTCAGTTTCTATCCTTAATGTATGTTATTAGAGCAAATTTTATCAAACATGGGTTGTGATTCTTGCTAAATTACTACCCAAGCATTTCAAATTCAAAAATATTTGGTGGGAGTTGTCACAAAGTGCCAAATAATATATATTCAACATTCTATAGAGCTAGGATGTGTGGCAGTTTCCCTCAAAACAGCTATACAGCTGTTTACTATACTGACATCATATTCAGAAAAAAAATAGAAGTATTGTGTTCAGCTAAATGAAGGATGAAGAGGGCAGTACCTAAATAAATGTGCTTAAACTGCATTATTTGCTTCCAATTTTCAAAACCTTCCTTTGGTGGAAGGATGGTGAAATATCTTGTGAAAGATTTTTTCAAGACCAGTTAGGTTGACACAAATGGCCCAGAGTGCTTGGAGTGTATGATTTACCCGAGATTGTGATGTAAAATAGAATCTGGTGTTTCACATTGCACCAGGTTTACTGGCCTAATGTGTATTGAAATAGAACATTTGTCATTCACCGTGCTAAAATTCCTTGAGATACCCAAAATCATGTTATGCGGAAAATAACCTTACTGACCATGTGTGCTTTAAAATGCACTATTTGCCACATGTAGTCTCAGAGAATGACTGTGTTTTACTCACTACGTTGGAAAAGCGAAGGGAACCCCCCCACAAGTAATTTTGATTCGGCTCTTATGATGTCTCTGTCTCCACTAATCCGTGTGTTAGCCCCACCTTGAAGTTTGGGTAAGTTGCACCCCTGCATGTTGCATGCGACTAACCGCAAGCAGCATCTCCTCCTGTTCTAACACATGTATCTGTTCATATGATAAACTGTTAATACAGTGCATTTGCGCGTCTCATGGGCATACCGCGGTTATGCACATTGCGCGTATTGTTTTTCTTGGTATTTGCCCTTTTCTGTAAATGAGGCCCTGAGCATTCCCTTGCTCCTCTCAGTTTTTCCTAGCATTGTTGTTCCATGTAACGGTTGAGTAAACCTTTCGCTCACGCCATTGGCCAGGAGCCGTGACGTGAGTGATGAATGTGCTCGTCAGGTACCGCTCGGTCATTACGTCTTTCTCGGAGGTCCTGTGGTTTCTTGCTTGGAGTGCAATGCTTAGTCATGGCTTGGTTCTCGGCCCACTTGGCTGATCTGTTGCGGTAGTCCAGAGGGATCCCTTCAGTTTTTCCCCTTTGGATCAGTTTCTGTGCCAGGGCAGAATGTGCTGGGCAGATGGAGAACTTTCCTCTGGGATGCAGAAGACAGATTGTATGTTAAACTATCCAAAAGCCTGGAGATGAAAGGTGCCAGTAAAGTCCTAGTGTTTGCCAGGTGGGGAATAAAGACATTACTGGAATCCGGCCATGCTGGAGAGCTGGACGCAGCTTCATGTTATAAACTTGAAGCGCTCAGTGCTAGACTGTGAAGGGGCTGGGAGCAGAGGCACGGTTCCCAGGAGGTTTGATAAGTAGTATAACGTGTTCAACCACATTGCCAAGAAAGAATTCAGCCTCAAACATAACATTTTCTTGAAGGGAGCATCAAATGAAGAGGAAATAAGACATAAACAGAAGCACATACGCGGATAGCTTGGCTCGAAGGGAAGCCCGTTTCTGTAATGCCTCTTGAAGCCACAAGAGATACATTGGATTTGCCCAGTATTCAAATATTTTTGGTCAGATTCATAGAAGTCAGATCTGTGCCTCTAAAAAAAAAGGCATCTGTGCTAGAAGGTCACACATTTACTCCTGCCGACACCCCCCTGCATTTGGAATCTTTATCTGACTTTTTTTGGAAGTCACAAAGGTTTCTAGACAGAGTCGGGAAGCTTTGACAGTTGCAGATTTGCAGGAGCACTTTTGGTAAAGTTTTATGATATCTCAGTTATGGCTGAGCGAAAGTAATTTTTCCTGCTCAAACGCAGGTGGTGTACCTTAATACGTGTGAAAATGTGTTGCATGAGTGTAACTGCACAGAACGCTTCAAAATATTGCTTCTTCAAATGGAGAATACAAATAGGTTTCTGTGTGGGGAAGCCCCTTCCCCTGCTCCTCACCAATTTAGGGGATGTTCCCTTCCCAGACCCATCCAGGAAACATAAATACTTCTGGCTGTGATTGGAGAGCGTTTTCTATTTCTACTGTGGGAATGACCTGTATTCCCCCAATACTCACTTTCTGCCCTAGGGGAACATTCACTAACACACAAAAGTATGTGTGAGCTAAGCATTTTATGAGTGTAAATTGGCACTTTGTGAATACAATCTGGCTTTGCACAGTAAAAAAAAAGCCATTTCTGGATTTAAATTCAGATTACAAGCATACATAGCTTTGTGGATTACATTAGGCCCATATTTGCATGTGTACATCATGAAAAATGTAAAATTCTGGTCTATGAGAATATTATCCACATGTGAAATCTGAGTGTATAATGTGGTTGGGGCAAGCAAAGGACAATGCAAATTAGGTCACTATCTATATTTTAACAAGCATTGACAAATCTGGGGGGGCATGGCTTGCTAACATGGCCGCTTAGACCTGCTCAAAGAGAGCTCAGTGCGGCAGTCTTTGTTGGGCCAATATCCTGAGATATACTGATACCTAATAACTGAGCAGTAGGGCTCCTGGGTTCCCTGGGACCTCCGCTGGTGTGTGGATTGGCCGTGGGGCTCGGAGCCCTGCGAACTGACACGGAGTGCTGGCGGAGCAACCGCCATTTTGAAGCTGAAATGAGGGGTTTCGGCCTGGGGAGCATTGCTGGAGGGGAGAGGCACACGCAACAGCACTGAGAAGTAGTGAAGCAGTGATAAACACTGCAGAGAGATGATCCCGCATCTGTCGGACTAGGTCCGAGGTGCCGAATGCTAATTGATTCCTGCCCGAGTGGTCTGTGTTCCCCGTGAAGGCCAGGCGGCCTCCCCTGGAAACAAAGGCACAGAGGACTATATATGCCCGCATGCGCTCCCTGGGCATACAAGGCATGTACAACTTGAAGGTGAGGAAGGCTACGGGGGACCAGACTCTGTGGTTTGCTCTGCTGTCCCATGAGCTGCCCGGGGTGACCGCAATCCTTTACTGTTGGGCCAACCTAGATCCAACTACACCAGCCCTTGATAGTCAGGACATGGTCAACGAGAGCTGGGCAGTTGAGAGGAACATCGGACGGAGCTTTGCAGGAGCAGAGAAAGACTTTCATTGTAATAAAATGACGGCTCAGGGACCTGAACCTTAAATATAGCCTTATGTTCCCTCTGAAACTACGAGTGGAGAGTGAAGGCAGGCCCCTGTTTTTCTTCTCGTCGGAGGAGGTGAGGACTGATTGGACGCCAGGACCCCGGATGGAAGGCGCCTGGTCCTCTCTACGAGTTCATGCATGCATCGCAGTCTACCAGCGGAGCCCTAGACAGATTACACAACAACCGCCTAAAAAGAGAACGATGAGCTTGGGCCGAATCACCGGCCTTCGAGATGATACACTGCAGGCATTGAATGTGGAGGTGCCGACCGATGCCCCTGTGATGTCTGGTGAGCGGATCCCGATCCTCATGTTCGCGGACGACACTCTCATCATTTCAAAGACTCCGAGTGGACTCCAGCAAGCACTGAAACGGTTTGAAGATTTCTGTTTGGACAGGGGACTAGAAATAAATACTACAAAAACTAAGTATATGGTTCTGACTGGTCGTAAAACGTGCGGGACAAATAGACCTTTTAGAGGGCTGATCAACATGAATGGTTCCCCGTTGGAGCGAGTAGATGCTTTCACCTACCTGGGGGTCACCCTTCAGAAAGACTTGGGGTGGTCCAGCCAACTAGACATTGCGGTTCTAAAACTCCGCCAACAGGCAGGTATCCTTCTAAAAAAAATGTCCTTCTCAACAACTAAGCCCATCAGCCCCTTACTGGAAGTATATGGGATGAAGGTCCTAGGTTCAGCCCTATATGGAGCCGAACTATGGGGTTTTGAAGATCTTAGGAAATTAACGCTAGCTGAAAATGAATTTCTTCGAAAAGCTACTAGCGTCCCCATAAGTACCCCCTTAGTGCCGCTAATGTGGGACCTTGGAAAAAAGGTGGTCCAGGACTTATCCTTTTTGCGTCCAGTTCTTTACTGGCGCCGGCTGTGGACGAAAGAAGAACTACAGCATTATGCTCAAGGTCTGAAGGAGGTAATGGTTAAGGACACGTCCCAAAGAATTCATTGGCTTAAGAACATCAAGTCGATACTTTCCAGGCTAGGGATGACTGACTTATGGGAGGACCCGGAAAATGCTCATTTTCCCTCCAAAAAATTAATAAAAGAAAAGTATTGGGAGATGGTGATCTCTGAAGGAAGGTCAGAGGGTCTTTCCGCGCACTTAACTAGTCGCTTCATGGACATTAAAGCCCTACCGAAACTAGAACAATACTGGGATATTATTGCCAAACAACAGGATCGCAAGCTCTATTTCCAGCTTAGAGTAGGATCACTCCCAGTAAGATCTTTTACGGTTAAATGGGCTGATAAAAGTGGAATCGATAGATGCCCCAATTGTGAGGAGGAACAAGAGACAATTAGCCATTTTTTATTCTTTTGTCCCCTGTATAAAGCCCCCAGATCGATGTGGATCAAACCTTTATGTAGACTACTAGGGCTCCAAAGACACGCTGAGGCTCTGAGAATTTTAACTTCAGACCCGATGCCTACAAATGCTGTTGCCGTGGCAAAATTTTTGATATGGGCCTGGGTAATCCGAACAAAATACATAGCGGTAAAAATGTGAAGATCAAATTGTATCTGTCCTTGCACTTATGGGCCACCACTTGTGAACTTTGCACAATATTTCCCTGTACTAATGTATGTTTATGAAATAGTTCTTATATCCCTTTTAAACTGTAATTCGACATAGTCTACTCTAGTTTAATACTTTTTTAAAATAATTTATTGTATGAATTTTAATGTCTTTTTTATCTTCATTGGTGTAATATATGTATGTATACTTTTATGACTTAATTGTCTAATAAAGTTTGTGAATAGTGAATGTGGAGGTGGTTCTGGATTAGTTGGAGGCGATGCCTTAACTTGAACTAGGAAGTGAGGGCCCGGATAGTAATCACAACTGAATCCCATGTGTTACGCAGCAACTGTTGAACTGTGCAGATAAGTCTAAGTGATGCTTGGCCTCTGGGGGGACTTGGAAAAACTGTTTGGTTGTAGTTGTGGGAGTGTTTCCGAAGATCCGAAGAGGTGGGCGCTCTGGAGCCTGGGGGAGCCTATTAACTCCTGGCCTCGTTTATTTTACTCTGACCATGGGACGGGTTGGGGGCCATGTTGATTCACGTAATGTGTTAGGGACTTGGGCTGCCGCCGGAGTAGCGACGCCCCCACTAGAGACCGGGTCCATAGGGAAGCTTGAGAGTAATCTCGCGCCCCGGTGTACCTAAATCTCTTGCACAGCGTTTGGTTGTTATTTGAAGGGGGGGGGGTATGGGGCGGTATGTATTGTTGGTTATAGGGGAATGTATACTCAAAAACTTGTACTGCTGCCTAAGGGACGGGCTAGGGATCGAGAATGTTCCATTCTTAGGAATATATATGTTTGTTGGGGAACTTATGGAGTTGCATGGGGACTACATTGCACTGCATGGACACTGGAGGTGAAGGGAGGAACATCTGAGGAGGGGGAGAAGACATGTCCGTTCTTACTACATTGTTATGACAGTGTAGACGCTGAAGTTTCTTAACTGGAATGTCCGTGGGATGGCCAGACAGGACAAGCGCTGAAGAGTGCACGCTTTCCTGAAGAGATATGGGATAGTGATTGCTGGGCTGCAGGAGACACACATTTGGGGGAACACTATAAAATGCCTTCATAAAGGTTGGAGGGGACAAATCTACGCTACATCCTACTCTGGCTTTGCACAGGGGGCATTGGTGTGGGTGGCCCCTGGGGTCCCGTTCCAACACCTTCAGCATATTCTTGATCCCGAAGGGATGTATGTTATCCTGTTTGGAAGATGGGAAGGATTTGTGTATCATTAATGTCTATGTGCCCATTCTGGATTGCTGCGAGTTCTATCTGGCTGTCCTGAAAGCAGCAACACCTTGTATAGGTGCTGAAATTCTTCTCTTTGGAGATTTTATTTTATATTATTTTATTTCATTTATTTATTTAAGCGACTTGTAGAACGCACAAATACCCTTAGGTGTCTCGGCGCTTAATTGTATCTTTGATGGGGTGGTGGATCGGTAGCCCCCCACAGAAAATACCAAATCCCGTATGGTGAGATCCCTCAGAGGTATTTTGCAGGGCATGCAGTTACGTGGTGAGTGGAGAGCGTGTAAGCCTAGCAAGAGGGAGTTCTCGTGTTTTACACCGGCAGCTAACACCTTTGTGTGGATTGACCATTGTTGCCGTACTCCAGGTCGCTCAGCTACAACACAGGTCATTTCTTACTTACTGCGATACCTAGGTGTCTGACCATGCACCGTTGCTGCTGGGGCAACCAACCCATTCCACGATGGCGGCTTCAAGATGAAGTCCTCATGGGCCCTCTACACGTATGGACTGTTACAGAGGCCCTCCAACACTATTTTGAGGAGAATTGAGGGTCCATGACCACTAGATCTACAGAGTGGAAGGCTATGAAGTTTGTTATCCGGGGGTTTGTATGAAGACCATGTATGGGGCCCACCATCAGCTTAGTGCTGATATCAATATCCTAGAGCAACGCTTACGAACCCTAGAGCCCACGCTATACCAGAACCCTACTAATAGAACTGCATAGATGAAGGTCCAGGGAGAATTACTTGAAGCCTGGTCGAGATTGGAGAAGCACAAATACACTACCTATAGGCAGTGGCTTTATAGGGAGGGCGACAGATCAGGGGCGTTATTAGCTCAACTTATCAGGACGGAGATGGAGCCCACATCAGTGTTACAGCTTTGTGATAGTTTGGGGACCGTGATGTACAAGCAGGACGCGATTATTAAAGAGTTTGCGACCCACCTGCGCCAGATTTGCTCGACTATTGCCCGGACTAGCCCTATCACATTTCAGGATTTCTTTAAGACATAACGCTTCCCACCCATGGGGAGGATGAGGCGGAAGCCCTTGGGGAGCCACTTATAAGGGAAGAAATACTAACTTCCATGAAACAGCTGAAGCCAAGGAAATGTCCCAGGAGCGACAGTCTCCCGGGTGAATTTTACAATACGTTTGTCCGCAACTGGTAGATTACCTCCTTTAGGTATAGACTGAAGCTCTAACCAAAGGGGCACTTCCCAATACTATGATGGAGGCATTGGTCTCCATGATTCCCAAACCGAACCGCGATCCTCTTTCCCCGAGTTCCTATAGGCCCATCTCACTCATGAATATAGATGAAAAAATCTTAAGTGGGGTATTAGCGGTACGTTTATTACCATACAAGACCCAACTGGTCCACCCAGACCAGTCTGGGTTTATCCTGGGGCGGAATACTATGTATGACCTGCGCAGACTCGCACATGTATTGCATGCGCCGGATCTTGAGAAATCGGAATGGTTTCTCTGTCTCCTAGACATAGGATGTCCTCTGATTCTGTTGAGTGGGATTACATGTGGACGGTACTTGCATGAATGGGAGTGGGGGAAGACTATCTGAGATGGTTGAAGCTGCTTTACTGTAAACCAATTGCTCGTATCTGCCTCCAGAATCAGGTATCGGACAGTCTGGAGCTTCAACCGGGTACCTGACAGGGTTGCCCCTTGTCGCTGCTACTTTTTGCCCTCATGATGGAGCCCTTGGAAATCATTCTCAGAACTCGGATGACACATTGGGGTGTCCAGGTGGGGACGATGGTGCACCTGCTGTCTATGTACGTCAATGACACACTGGTGTACCTCGACACCCTAGGATGGCAGTTCCGGTGGGTCACTGATAAGGTTCACTACCTAGGGGTCAGATTAGTGCACCCACAGGAGGTCTATCTGGAACACAATATGGGGAGATGTGTGGAAGGTATTTATAAATCTATAGAGTTTTGGCGGGATCTCTCTCTATCCTTGATGGGACGGGTGGCCCTCATAAAAATGGTCATCTTCCCACGTTGCTTATACGTTCTTCAGACTTCTCTCTATCGCATTACATGGGCCTATTTCCGCAGACTGGACCGTATAATGGTGGACCTCCTGTGGAGATCTAAAAGGAAAAGGGTGAAATTGGACACATTATAGAGGACGTGGGAGTGGGGAGGGTTGGAGGTCCCTCTGTTGAGTTTTTATTATATAGCAACGCAGCTCCAGCACACAGTACAGTGGTTTGATGAGAATGACAATTGGGAAAAGTGGCTGTTGGATGATACTCATCCGGGGTCCCCTTTGCCTGACCTTCTCATGATGGGAGTGGGGGTGCCCGTTAGATTCCCCTATATTATATGACATGTGGCCACAGTCTTAGAGATCACAATTAAAACTGTGGTGAAATGAGCTCCATACGCCCCGGAGGCCCCACTGTGGGCAGTGGTGCCGTTTAAACGCATGGGTCGCACTATGGCAATTACCAAGTGGACAGATGGGGGCTGATGTACAATGGGCGACTTGTATGTGGGACAGAGGTTCCTCACAAAGGAGGAGGCTGATTCAATGTTCGACTTGGGCAGGGGGCAGTACCTCCAATATGCTAAGATCTTAGCAATAGCGCAAGATCTGTGGCTGATGTTTCCGGCAGAGTCGCCGACTGCTGCCACTCTACAGGCCCTTCAATCTTTGACGGGTGGCAGGCTGGTGTCACATATATACAGGGCGCTACGAGAAGACCTTGTCGCGGACCCGCTCTCGGTTCAGGCCAGATGGGATAGGCAGCTTGAGGTGCCTCTGACAGATTCAGAATGGAAGAGAGTACATGAGGGGGTTAGGCTAATTAGTTCCAAGGTGAGATTCAGTCCTCCCCAATTTAATCACAAAAAAACAAGGTAGTAGTGGTTCCTCTAGAGGAATTCTACCACCCTTCAAATATCACTGTATTATTATCTGTCAAGTCACATGTGAATATAATTTTTAAACAACGATGTTCATTAAATAGAGGTGCTATAATGGTTTAAACACCCTACTACAGAAAGGTGCTACATGTAAATTAGAAAGCTATTATGCTCCAACATATATACAATTGAACAGTTTGTTAAGCACTCACATGGGTAAGTACCATAAACCATTAAGTCATAAATATCATAAATATAGATAATTCAAAAATCCTCTGTGAAATCACACATTAAAAGATAAGTGATCCCTCTTCTCAGGAAGGAAAACAAATATCATAGTCCAATATTCATTCAACTGGTGATTTATTCTCCACTGTATCCAGCAAAGCAACAGCTTAATCCAATCAGCGAAGATTCTGCCATCAGCCGACACGTGTTTCGTCAAATGAAAGACTTTTTTAACGCAATATCAACAGTTTACTGCCTAGGCGTCACTGGCCATTCAAATTCCGCTACCACGATGTCCAAATTCATGTCCATGAATCAAATAGATGTTTAAAGCGAATTTGTGAGAAAAACGAAGGGTAAGTTTTGCAACTCCAATTGGCGTCCACGTTTCATCCATTAAAATTGTCTGTGCCACAGCATTGTTGATGTAATATCTTGATTTTCTGATAAGATAAGTATAATATTTTGTATTGTCAAGCACGCAGTGTTCAGACTACGGTTCCAGGCAAAAAGAATCGTCTGAGTAAGGACCTTGAAAAGCCTCCTCATATGTCGAAGTTCTCAAATGAGCCACATCCCGAGTGCGTGTTAACCTACGTGAGTGCTTAAAAAACAGTTCAATTGTATACATGTTGGAGCATATTACCCAATTTAATATTGTTCATCAAACATACCTTACTCCACACGTACTGCACAAAGTATACCCGGACCGTCCAGCTAGTTGACCCAGGTGTGGTCATTTAGAAGCCCAATTCTTGCACATGATTTGGGAATGTTCTGAACTGCGACTGTTCGGGGGATTGATATTGGAATGCCTGAAACAGATCTTGGGTTGGTCGCTGTCTCCCTCCATTAGGGAAGTACCTTTGGGACTTCTTCCCAGCCCCAATGGTAAGAAACTTACTAGACGGTTCACCCAGCTGGGACTAGTGTTGGCAAAAAGAAGAATTGCGATTAATTGGATGAGCTCGCAGCCCCCCCAAGGTAGAAAATTGGGCTAAAGACCTGAGAGAGTGGACCAGAGCAGAGTTCATTCGAATGCGGCTTGTTAGACATGAAAAATTGAAGGAAGATGCAAGGTTGTGATATATTATGATTTCAGAAATCTCTAGTGAAGAGAACCCCACCTCACAAGCAAATGAGGAAATGCGGAATGATAGTGGTGGATCAGGAGAGGGGGAGTAGATAAGGCACAACCTCTAGACATTGAATATATTAGGAGCCTAAGATATGGACTATAGTGCCCTTCGATAAAGGATATAAGGAGATGTTTCTCACAAGTGACTATGGGGGCGGGGGATGGAGGGAGGGTAGGAATACGGTTTAAATTGTTGGGAGTTGATGTCGGGAAATACATTTGTTTATATCCAACCAATGTCTGAGGCGACTTCATGTCAGGTTTTCACAGTGACCATATCCTTAACAGATGAAGATGTATTACATGTTTCTTTAACTTCATCGCTGCAGCTGTAATTTTTGCGCTACGTGGCTTTCTTCAAAAAGCTGCGTTAGATGACGAGCTCAGCTCGTCATCCGCACACGCCCCCGTGGCTCATGACGAGCTCAGCTCGTAATCAGCATCGAAGGGGTTAAGTGTATTATGTGTGGCTCAAAAGTATTTGCTTCTTTAATGATGTCGTGAGTGCATTGGTATCATGGTCGAAGAAATATTTTATCAAAATATTTATATTTAAAAAAAAGCATTGCCAAATCCAATCGGTAGGTAATGATGCTGACCACGCCTGCTGCGAACTGTAAATTAACTTAAACCCATTCTAACCTTGTTTTTTTTTTTTTATCCTCATTTTGCGATAACTGTATGATGCGGAGTATCAGATATCTGCCTCTAATTTCTTTCCGTACTGCCCCTCGATCTCTCTTGCCTGGGGAGTTTTTGTCATCCTCCTGATGACCTTTAGAGGAGATTCCTGTGTCCATTACATACCAAAGCCTCTGATTTAGGAGCGAGGGGAGCTAGTCACATTGACCACTCAACAAGTACCATACTTGTCCACCAGAGGATGAATCGCGTTAATCATAGGACATATGTTTTGATCTTACTTGGGGTTTAAGAAATTTTCGAAGCTTTCCCAGAAATTAAATCTCTTACATGTGCTACCCTTCCTGTCAAGTTTGTTAATTCTTATGGCCGAATTCAACCAATCTGCATGAGGTGGGCTGGAAGACCCTATCCATTTGATGCAAATTTCCCTCCTTGCAAGTACTATCAAAACAAAAAGAAGATTTTCTTGTCCTTTTGTGAGCCCCCCTTCATTTGCTGTTTCTTCAATCCCAAAAAGAGTAAGGGTGGTACTTACAGTTAGTTGCTTGGTCAGGATAATGCTCATGGTCTTACCAACTTCGTCCCAGAATTCTCTCAATTGGGGGCAGTTTTGGAACATGTGGATGTCATCTGCTTTTTCTTCTCCACATTTTGGGCATTTCTTTATTCCTGCGTTCTTAAACTTGGAAAGCTTTCTTGGTGTCCAGTAAGCCCGATGAATAGTGTATAGATGGTTCCTTTTCAGAGCCGCGGATTTCAAAGTGGACCAACATTTTCGTACGGATTTTTCCCAGATTAGATCGAGGTCCGCTATTAGTAGGTCTTTCCCCCAGGTTTGTACCTCTATGTTGAAGTTTATGTCGTTGGCCTTAATCAAAGCCCAATACCATTTAGCCACTTCTTTTGGTACTGGTGTTGTTTTGACCATTTCTTTTTCCAGGCTTTCGTTTTCGCTGTTGTTAGTGGGTAATGTCTTAGTCCAGTTTAGGATTTGATAATATTTAAATTTAGATAGTGTGTTATTTGTCAACTCTTGAAGTTCTGACCATGCTTTCAAGTTGGATCCGTTTAGTATTTGCCCCCAATACTTTACGTTAGCTCTTTTTAGTGGGAGTGCTAGGGTGTCTTTAAAGCATTCAGGGGTTCCTGGCAAGTTCCAGATGGGAGCCAGTTTGCTATAGTACGGAATTTTCAGGATTCCTCTGATTTGTGCCCACATCTTTGCAGCGTCCCTTAAGGTCTTTAGTTTTATTTTTTTGAAGTACTTGGGATGACCGAATTTATACAAGACATGGTCGTCTGATTTTGTGATCGCTTGTAAGTACCTCGGGTAGTTTTCGTAACTCTTTAGCAGCACTCTGATGTTCTTAAATTGAAAGGCTCTATGGTATTCTGCCAAGTCCGGGCTAGCCAGCCCTCCATCTTTCTTCCCCCTCCTTATTTTCTTCCAAGCAATCCTCGTGCTCTTCGCAGCCCATATGAAACTTGTGATGTCTCTCTGTGCCCGAGTTAGTACCGTTTTCCAAAACTCCAAAGGTATTGCATTAAATAAGAAAGTGAACTTTGGTATGATGGTCATCTTGACTATGTTTGATCTCCCAATTAGACTTAATGGTAAGGAGGCCCAGGCCTTGAGCAGTTCCCTTACGTCTCCGACTACCTTGGTCAAGTTGCGTTGCGGAATCTTCCCTATGTCATGATTCACTAGGATTCCTAGGTATCTAATTTTGTTCTTTATATTGTGGCTTTTAAAGCAGGTATTCCATGTCTCTGTTTTCGTTTTATTTACCAGGTACCCTGAGACATTCCCAAATGCTTCTATAGTTTCTTCAATTGTATCCTTGGCTCTCAGGTAGTCGTCCGTAAAGATCATTAAGTCATCTGCATATAGTGCGATTTTCTTTTCCCATGTATGATGTTTGAATGGAGTAATTTCTTTACTGTTTCTTAAGTTGTTCGCTAGGGGTTCTATGTATATATTGAAGAGCAAAGGTGAAAGGGGGCAACCCTGCCTCGTTCCTCTACTTATCTTTATGTTTTCCATAAGATTCCCATTTATTAGAACCTTGGATCTTGGAGTTTTGTATATTTGTTTTACCATGTGGATAAAGGTTTGTCCAATGTTGTTTTTGGCCATTACTTTCTCTAGGAAGGCCCAGTTGACCCTATCGAAGGCCTTTGCGGCATCAACAGTGAGTATGGTGAGAGGAGTTTTCTCATATGGCGCAATGTCTATTGCAATTAAGAGTTCTTGTGTAACTTTGTGCAATTGCCTCCCTTTGATGAACCCTTTTTGATCCTGGTGCAGCAGTTTCGGTAGTACTTTCCCTAACCGTGCTGCCATGATTTTGGTGAAAATTTTGTAATCTGCGGTTCAGCAGTGAAATCAGGCGGTATGATTCGCATCTGGCAGGGTCCTTTCCTGGTTTTAGGATGTTTGTGATTACGGCATCATTCCAAGATTCTGGTATAGCTTCATGCTGTTTAAGAATTATGTTGGCTAGTTCGGTAATGTGTGGAAGTAGGGTATCTCTTAATGCCAGGTAGAATTTGTTCGGTAACGCATCAGGCCCCGCTGCCTTTCCTTTTTTCAAACTCTTGATGGCGTCAGCCACTTCACCTTCAGATATTACTTTGTTCAAATCTTCCCTTTCTTCATCTGTAAGTTTTAAGAGCGGAACATCTTCCAAGTAGGTATTAATCAGCTTGTCTTGCGGGTTTGTATCTTCTGTATAAAGTTCTTTGAAGAATTTCCAGAATTCTTGCCTGATGATATTTTCATCAGAGCTTTGCCCTGTTTGATCATCCTAAATTATGCTTCTCACTTTGTTTCTGACTAGATCGGTTTTAAGTTTCCATGCTAGCCACTTTCCACAGCCCTTGCCATATTCATGTTTTGCTAGTTTGCTACCGTCCCATTTCTTTCTCAGTCTTGCTTCCAAGACGCCTTCGATCTCATCTTTCTGATGCTGTTTTTGTTGAAGAAGTTCTTGTTTCCTGACTTCCTCTCGTTCCATTGAAATAGCGATGTCTAAGGATTGAATATTATTTTCCAGATCTGAAATCTCTTGCTTTAATAGCTTGTTTTTGCGAGCCCCTAAACTCAGCAGTTTACCCCTTAGAACAGCTTTAAAAGCATCCAATGTTATTTGTTTTGTGGTACCTATAGCGTTTAGTTCAAAGAAGTTTTTTGTTTCAATTTCCAGTTCCCTTATTATCTGTTCATCTTGTAGCAAGGCCCTCTCTACTGTGAATCTTCTTTCCATTTGTTTTGCTGTGACCTGTAGTAGAAGTTGCACAGCCGAGTGGTCCGACAAATGAGCTGGTATATGAGATACTCTTTACACATTCCCTGTCAATTCACTGCTGACCAGAAAATAATCAATCCTTCACTTATGCCCCAGCTTTTTATTATGCAGGGTAAAAGGGTACCTTTTTTCTCCTTTTTCTCTCCAGATGTCGACTAGATCAAGGTCTCTTTTGTGGAGTCCGATCCACTCTCTCATTTTTTTCAAGTTAGCCTGTCTCCCAGGTGGTGATCTATCTAGTCTTAGATCCATCACTAGGTTGAAGTCACCTCCCAGTATTATGGGAGAGGTGGCTAATAGTAACTGCGAGTACAGTTTTCGCAGGGGGTCAGCGTCGTCAAGGTTGGGCCCATAATAACCTGCAATAGTGAGCCGAGTGTTACCAATTTTTATGCTGGCTGTAGCCCATCTTCCTTTACTATCTACTTCTGTAGAGATTACATCTGCTTTTAGTGACTTTTTAAAGATTATTGCTATCCCCTTGATATTGCATTGTTGTGTGGTGCATACATGGGAGTCTACCCACCATAAGTTCTTGATTATTTGATCCCATTCTTCTTTCAAGAGATGAGTCTCTTGCAGTATTATAATTTCACTTTCTGCTGTTCTAATATATTCCATGATTTTGTTCCTCCTACTCTTTGTCCTAAGGCCATTTACATTCCACGATAATATTTTAACGTCTCTACTTGCGCTTCCCATAGATATTGTTCATATCAGTTTCGCTTTTCTGCACATGCATTGCCTTATTATTTACGAAATGTAACTCCATTTTTTCTTTGCCTGTACTCTCGCAACTGAGGAATTTTTTGTTTTTTTCCCTATTTTGCTCCCCACCCTTTGTCGTGTAGTTTTTATGTGTTCTTAGGTGTGTTTTACTGTTGCCCTCCCCGGGGAAGCCTCCATCTTCTTTTCCTTTGTTATCCTCGTAACCCTTTTAGCTTCCCGTCCCCTCGATTCTTATCTTTATACGATTTTTTTTTGATTGTCATGCACCTTCGTGTCTTATGCTTAGTACTTGATTGTTTTTAGATTATATATATTCTTTCCCCGTTGGGGTTTGTTTCGTAGTCTAGGTGTTTATATGGGTTCCCTTAAATCTGAGGTTCCTCCGAACGCATTTGGTCTCTCATTAGCTCTATAAGAGCTTTCACCTCTTCTGGCTCTTTTATGTTTCGCATTTTGTTCCGCCACATTATTCGAAGCGACGGTGGAAATTTCATCTGCACCGTGGCGCCTAGTTGTTGCAATTCCGACATTAGATTTCCCAGTTCCCATTGCCTGGTCTGAGAGGCCTTTGACATGTCGGACCTTATTCTGAAAGTCCAACTATCTTTGTTGTAGGTTCCCTTTTTCAGTGCCTCTCCCAGGATCCTGTCTTTCAGCACATATGTTTTGAAGTTGACTAAAATCTTTCTTGGGGTTTTCCTCTCCTTGTTCTTTCCATAAGGATCCCTATGTGCTCTCTGTATGTCTTCCTCCAATATTGTCTTATCCGCCCAAGAGAAATGCTCTGCCAGTAATGCTACTACAAACTTCTTGATGTCTTGGCCCTCTTGGTTCTCCGGAACATTCAGGATTCAGATGTTATTTTTTCTCGCTTGGTTTTCCAAAGATTCCATCTTTTCATTCATGATTTTATTTTCTAATCTTAGGGAGTTTATTTCCTTCCTGTTCTTCTCTACCCTTTTGTCTAGGGCCACAACTTCACTCTCCACTGCCGTAACTCTATCTCCCAGAGCGTTCAACTTATTGTCCAGTTTTTCCCATACTTCCTGGATCTTATCTTGTTTCGCTTCTGAGACGGAGAATTTCTCTTTCATTTCAGCCCATATCTTCTCGAGGAGCTCGTCTGTATGGTTTTTCGGGGTTTCTTTTTCTTTATGATTCCCTAGCGATCTTACATCGTCCTCTTCCTTGTCTTCATCCTCTGTTGGCTTGTGCGCTGATCTGACAGAGGGCTCAGTTCCGCCCCCCTTCGCCATGTGTACCTTCTGGACCTCAGCTCCTTCTTCTGCTCCGCTTCCCTTGTTGGTTTTCCAAATGTCTTCCAGACACTTCGTTTCTAATTTGGTCTTGTTCTTATTTTTATTCTTATTTTTAGTCTCCCTCCCTTTCTTTGCGCTGTCTGAGACTATTTTATCAATTAGAGGGGGTGTTTGAGGGTTCAGTTTTTGCGGGAAAGGAAAGTCCTTATCCTTGATGATCTCCTCTCTTTCTTCCCTCAGGGTGTCTGGAGAGGACTGTGCCCGCACGAGGGCCTAACCCTCTGGTTTCAGCCCCTGCTGTTGTACCTTGAAGTAGGTTCTTAATGAGGGAGTCACTTTTATTTTAGATCCTAATGAAGAGGCCAGTTTACCACTTTCTGAGATGATCTTTGTGTATTCTTTTGCTAGGGTTTTCTGCTTTTTTTTGCTCTCCCTTGGTAAAATACCTTTAGGGTATTGCTCTTGCTTTAAGAAGTTTCTGTTACGCAAGCTGTAGCAAGATACCACTCGTTTATCCTGACCTTGAGCTCCCTGGGACTCTGAAAGTACCTTGATTCTCACTGGGTTTACTTTAGCGAGGCTCTCCCCTAGCTTGTGATGCGTCTCCTCTTTGCCTTCCTCTATTAAATTTGTAGGATTACTCATAAGCTGATAGTTTGTAAACGTCTTGAATTTCGAGCTCTCAGTGTGGCAGGTTTGAGCAATATTTTGACTGTTTATGCTGCTCTCTGACGTTTTACTGTTTGCCTCGCCAGATGACCAAATCCTCTCAAGTAGTCTATTTTTTTCAGTGTCCATACCATTGTGTATACGGAGTATTTCAGTTTTAGATCTTTCAACGACCCACCATACTTGTGTCTTACTGTTCGTCTCCCTGTTCGTCTCCCTGTTCGGGCTATTCCGCTCTGTACTCGCTTCTGAGATTGACACTGCTTTTCTGCGAGCCTCGGAGTACTGGTGGAGATCAGGTCTGATGCTGCCGCTCGTGCCCCGGAACTGAAAGCTCAGTCTTCCGGAGGCACGGCAGCAACGCGTCTTTGCCTCCGCGGCGGTGCTCCAGAGGTCTGACTGCTCCCCCACCCCGATGCGGCTCTCCAAGCCCCGTCCGGAGCTGCCGCTCTCACCTGTGTCTGCGAGCTCTTCCTTGGGCCACGAACAGCGTACTCCACACCAGGGAATCGTTACAGCGTCCAGCCGCTTACCACGTAGCAGGCACTGGACTTCCTTTGGTGCACCACGAGTAGACTGGGAGATATCCAAACCGAGGGAACACACCATATCAAAAGGCTCCGCGCTCGTGGTAAGAGGACCCACTTTCTCTAGTTTTTGCTCACTTGTAACCGTAAGCTCATAGATTCATAATTCTGTTCTGCGAATGCATTCAATCATTTCGTTTTGTTAGAATCACGGGTAGTCCGGGAGCTTTCCGACTGAGCTTCCTACCCAGCCGTCATCTTCCCCCTCGACCGAGCCATTCTAACCTTGTTGACAGAGTGATATAAGCTCGGCAGCTGTGTTTGCACAGCATGCTAAGAGCCGTCTCAGTGAACAGCAGGAGCCACAGTGCAGTTTCAAGAGCATTCCAGGCAGGTCCACTCGCCTCAGTGACTGTTCCCTCGGCTCACTTTGCACATACAGAACACGGTGCACCACACCCCCTCACCGCTGTAATACACCACTTCAGTGTGCGAGCGGAAAAGCACTGCGCCTCGCGACCCTCATGGCAGAGAGAAATGTTACGCAGGACATGGACACAGAGGGAGAACAAAAGAATCCAGACACAAAGACAGGACAAGAAGGCATAAAATGCACAGAGATAGAGCGAAGAGGCTACGTTCATAATTTGCGAACAGAAAAAAGAAAACATTAATTGGTGATGTTTCTTACCCAGTACTAATGTTTCTACAGCAAAGTCTCATCAAAGGCCCAAAAAACGAACAATATATATATCTGATGATTTTAAAAATCCTGACCCAAAGAGCGTCTGTGAGTGTTCCTGCGTAACTAAAGAATAAAGATGGCGAAAGTGATTTTACCAGATTCTTTCCTCACCAAGGAAAGTGAAGAAATTCCTCTTAAGGTGAACTAATGGCAGGTGTAGCATGACCAATACACCCCAGTGTTGTAATGTTCTATTAGTGGATGCTGAAATATTTGGGTCTGATTAATTTCTCCACAGCAATAAGAATATAGGGCACTCTATTCCCAATATGTGTAGGGAAATAAAACGAACAGTTTTTACTTATGATTGAAGTGTGCACATTGTTTGCCATAATTTAACGTAAGCAGGAGCTGTTTCTTTTAGCATTCCACCATCAATAGGGTATTGCACAGTTCTTTGCCACTTACATTTTGCTCATCTAAAATGGTAAGCTCACTCCATACATACTAGACATTTAGTAACGGGCAGTGCCTCACATCATCTTCATGGTTTTAAATCAACCCCACGAAATCGTGGAGCACCCAAACATTTCTGACTGGCCACCCATTGCCCAATTAGAATGATCAGAACACAGGAGCCATCTCTTATTGGTCAAAGAGTGGTAAGGTAAATAACTTTCAATAGTTTGAACTACTCCGTTTTTCTGCTTTCGGAACAGACAATAAAAATGGCTGCGCTGTTATGAGGCGTCTGTAACTGCTTTGGTGTGTAGGAAGGGGCACATGTTGTTCAACTATAGTCTAGAGCAGTGGTACTCATAGTACGGCTTGGCAGGTCTTCCTTGGTGGCCCGCGGATCTTGCAAATAATGTACCCATGACCCCCCAGAGAGAGAGAGGGAGAGAGAGAGAGAGAAAGTGGAGAAAGAGAGAGACAGACAGTGGAGAGAGAGTTGAGAGAGAGAGATACAGTGGAGAGAGAGTGGAGAGCGAGAGGGTGGAAAGAGAGTAGAGAAAGAGAGATTGACTTACTGAGAGACTGAGATAGTTCCTGACTTAGAGACTGACTGACAGAGAGAGACTGACTGAGAGAGCGAGAGAGACTGACTGACTAAGAGACTGACTGACAGAGAGAGAGGCTGACTGACTGAGAGCGACTGACTGACTGAGCAAGACTGACTGACTGAGAAAGAGGCTGACTGACTGACTGAGAGAGACTGACTGACTGAGGGAGAGAGAGACTTACTGACTGAGGGAGAGCGAGACTGGTCGACTGAAGGAGAGAGAGACAGACAGAGAGAGAGAGAGAGACAGAGAGAGAGAGAGACAAAGAGAGACTGAGAGAGAAAGTGAAGAAAGAGACAGACAGACAGTGGAGAGAGAGAGTCGAGAGAGAGAGACAGTGGAGAGAGAGTGAAGAGTGAGAGAGTGGAAAGAGAGTAGAGAGAGGGCCTGACTGACTTAGAGACTGAGATACTGACTGACTAAGAGACTGACAGACAGAGACTGACTGAGAGAGAGTGAGAGAGACTGACTGACTGAGAGAGACTGACTGACTGAAAGAGAGACTGACTGACTGAGAGAGAAATACTGCCTGCCTGAGGGGGAGCGAGACTGATCGAGAGAGAGAGAGACAGAGAGAGAGAGAAAGAGAGAAAAAGAGAGACTGGCACAGAGAAGTTGGTAGAGAAAGACTGACAGAGAGAGACTGACAGAGAGTGACTGACTGGCAGTGAGACTGACTAAGAGAGAGAGACTGACTGAGAGAGAGATAAAGAGTGAGAGACTGACAGAGAGAGGCTGACTGACTGAGAGACTGACTGACATATAGACTGACCGAGAGAGAGGCTGACTGCGAGAGAGACTGACTGACTGACTGAATGAGATACTGACTGAGGGAGAGACTGTCTGATTGGGAGAGAGACTGACTGACTGAGGGAGAGAGAGACTGACTGACTAGGAGAGAGAGACACAGAGAGAGAGAGCGAGAGACTGACAGAGAGAGAGAGATTGACAGAGGGAGAGAGAGAGACTGACAGAGAGCGACTGATGGAGAGACTGACTAACTGACAGAGAGAGAGAGACTGACTGACAGAGAGATTGACTGACTGACTGACAGAGAGAGTGGAGAAAGAGAGAGACAGACAGTGGAGAGAGAGAGTGGAGAGAGAGAGAGACAGTGGAGAGAGAGTGGAGAGCGAGAGAGAGGAAAGAGAGTAGAGAGAGAGACTGACTGACTGAGAGACTGACTGACAGAGAGAGATTGACTAAGAGAGAGAGCGATAGAGACTGACTGACTAAGAGAGACTGACTGACAACGATCCAGACTGACTGACAGAGAGACTGACTGACAGAGAGACCGACTGACAGAGAATGACTAACAGAGACTGACTTAGAGAGACTGACTGACAGAGAGAGAGATAGACTGACTGAGAGAGAGACTGACTGCCCGAGAGAGAGCTGACTGACTGAGGGAGAGAGAGATTGACTGACTGAGTAAGAAAGAGACTGACCGAGAGTGAGAGAGAGAGAGAGACAGAGAGAGAGAGAGACAAAGAGAGACTGACAGAGAGAGACTGACTTAGAGAGAGAGAGACTGACTTAGAGAGACTGACAGAGAGAGACTGAGAGAGAGACTGACTGTCTGACAGAGAGTGAGATTAACTGACTGACAGAGAGACTGACTGACAGATAGACCGAATGACAGATAAATTAGACAGAATGACAGATAGACTGACTAATAGAGAGACTGACTGACCGAGAGACTGCCTGACTGAGAGAGAGACTGACTGACTGACTCAGAGAGAGAGACTGACTGACTGAGAGAGAGTGACTGACTGAGGGAGCCAGAGACTGACTGACTAAGAGAGAGAGAGACTTCCAGAGAGACTGGCTGACTAAGAGAGAGAGACTGAGAGAGAGAAAGACTGGCAGGGACTGAGATAGAGACTGAAGGAGAGAGAGAGACTAACTGACAGAGAGAGAGACTGACTGACAGAGAGAGAGAGACTGACTGACAGAGAGACTGACTGACCGAGATTGACTGAAAGAGACTGACTTAGAAAGACTGACTGACTTAGAGAGACTGACTGACAGAGAGAGACTGATTGACAGAGACTGACAGAGAGACTGAGTGAGAGACTGACTGACCGACAGAGGGACTGACTGACAGAAACTGACTGACAGACGGACTGACTGACAGAGGGACTGATTGACAGAGAGACTGCATGACAGAGAGACTGACAGAGAGACGGACTGACTGAGAGAGAGAGCCTGACTGAGAGAGAGAGAGAGACTGATTGACAGAGACTGACTGACTGAGAGACGGACTGAGACTGACTGAGAGAGAGAGAGACGGACTGACTGAGACTGACTGACTGGCTGAGAGAGAGACTGACTGAGACTGACAGAGAGAGACTGACTGACTGAGACTGACTGACTTAGAGAGAGACTGACTGAGACTGACTGAGAGAGAGACTGACTGAGACTGACTGAAAGAGAGACCGACTGACAAGTTTGGCTACTGGTTGTGAGAAATAACTTGTAGGTGACTAAGTTCAAGGGTCAACACATTAGATTGCACTTTCGGCCCTCTTGAAATCTGACTGCGACTCTTGACCTTGGAAGGTAGAGGGCAGCGGTGAAGCACGTCCTAAGGTCATATTAAAGGCACTTCACATCACGACCAGTCAGGCATTGTGGGGTTTACAGTCACCACAATTTGCTTCAGTCTGTGAGGGAGAGCGTAGGGCCCTGATATATGGTAACAAGACATTAATTTTCAGGAAAACCAGGAGGAGTCACGGTTCAGGACCCAGTGCAAGTAACCCAATATTCCCCAAGCATCAGGGACCTTTGGCAGGGTTCTCATTTAAGTGCCGAACCTCTTTTTAGACTAGAGTCTTCACAAATCAAAGACAGACAACATTAACCTTTTTTCTCACTTTGGACGGAAGACTATAACTTTTACAAACCTACTGTAGCTTCTAAGAAGCAGCATCACATGTGTATCTCGCCTTTTAATATTTTAGCAATTCTGTATGGCGAATTGTGTAACAAGGGTTTCGTCTGTCGAGCAGGAGCGTTCCTTGTTACCCCTCTTTTACTGCTGAGCGCAAGCATCTGTTTACTGGGGACGGAGACTTCACAAATCTGGGGGAATTATGACAGGTTTTGTAGTTCAGCCGTGGTAAAATGTGTTTTTCTAGCTCTCGGGTTTAGGAAAAAAAGCTATGAAAACAGACGATTTTCAAACGTGTTTGAAGTTCAGTTTGTTTCTTTCATGAATTGTATAAATCATTTCCAGACTCGCCGCCATTTAGCACTTCCGAGTAGTATCCTCTATAGTGCACTGGCCCGCTTCGTGTTACACAATTAATGAGTGAAAAGACATAAAAAAGCGACCCAGCTATAGTTTGGAGTGATAGATAATGCAGATATATAATTTTTCAAACTGTAAGAGAATTTAAATGTCGATCTGTGATTTCTGGATATGTTTGAGAAATGTCAGTTGTTTAGTGTTAAACTTCCAGAGAGAACCTGGGCTGTAATTAGTGGGTTTCTTACACAGATGCTGAGATGAGATTTGCCAACATCCTCCAGCTGCCCGGGCATTCTTACAGACACCCCGCATTGTGCTTACATGTAATCTCTCTTTTACCTCTGAGACTACGATCATGCTATGGCTCCGACCCACCTCAACTGGGCTATCATAGTTCCATTTGTACAACAACATCAGCATTCCTTGCTAAAATGAGGAGATCCATGCCCAGATGTAGCGTCAGGTTTTCTTCACTTTTTTGGCGCAGCTTTGATCAAAATCCATTTTTCGATTTACAGAGCCACGCAAGTCATAATTTGTGTGGCGTGTAAAAAAAGACACATAACACAGCTCATAGAGCTACCTTGCGTTACCTTGCATCAGGTAAGTGTTACATGGGTGGTGCATAGGCGTTCCCATGCATCCACCTATTTATTTCGATGAAATTCCATATTTACAAACAATCGTAAACATGGCTTTATGCTAAAACGATGTGCCTACCTAAGGCTACTGCAACGGGGAGAAATGTCTTTATTTTGTCTCTATTTCCTCTTTGCATGTGTACTGCATTCTGCAGCACAACTACAAAGTGGAAATAGCCACAAAGGATAGCTTTTGTGCAGGTAGGTGTGTCTTCCTGCACAAAAACTAACCTGACCCCACTGCAGGCACCCTTGCGCCATGGCACAAGAGTGCCTGTGTTGGCTAGGCAGCCTCAAGTTCGTCAGAGCTAAGACATAGCAGAATTGCACCATATCTTTGAAAATATGATGCTGTTCTGCTCTCTCCTTTCCATACACAGGAGTGTGGCAACTTCACTGCAAAAGGGGTCCTTCCTCTAGGATCGGATCCTTCACGCATGGCATGCTTCATCACAGGGCCCAACTGAAGGTACATTTTGGAGAAAAGCCTGCATGGGCTACAACCTTCCCTGGAGAGTGATTGTTAAGAGCATGTAGCAAAGAGGGTAATCAGTGGTGCAGAGAGGAGATAAGTAGTTAAGGAAACTGGATTAAAACTGCGTTTTGGTGGACTAAAGCTTCATTGTTGTCTCCAGTGGCAAGAACTAAAAAGCCAGTGGTTCAATTCACCCAGAGAGAGAAGTCGACATGCCTTCAGAGAGGTGCAGTGGCATTCAGAAGGAGCATTTCCTCTCTGCTTATCAATATATGTAGTTAGAAGAGCAATACGATAGGTCAACTGGGACCAAATGTCTTTTCTGGTAGACATCCACAAGCATGTTTCCTGTGTGAGTCAAAGTCAATGCCCTAACTTCCACTTTCAGCCATAATGCATTAGAGCCCATCCAGCTGTCCATGAAAGGTGAGTTCCATGTATGTCTTGTGATCACTCATTAACCAAAATACGCCTGAAACTTCCCTGCCCTCCCAGCCTTTCATCTTTGTTCTAAAAGCTCTCAATTTTTCTGCAGGATCCAATTCTTTTGTTTCCACCTTTTAAAAGCCACACCAGTCCACAAGGTTCTTTGTTGACTTGCAGGACTACTTTCAGCAGCTGTAATATTTCTTTGTTTGGACTATTTGTTCCCCTACATTCCTGTTTTGTAATGGTATTCCTTGTCATTGTGAACAGATACAGAGAGGGTGGCAAGGACACTGGAACAGGGAAGCATTTATGCTGGGGCAAAGAGATACTGACACAGGAAGGAGATGACCCAGCAAAGTGCACCTGGAAGACAAAAAACACTGGGACATGAAAATACCCACAGGTTGATGAAGACATGGTTACTGGGCCATGAACAACTTGACTCAGGGAAACCCTAACATAGGAAAAAAAAGTCCATCAGCCAATGAAGGACGTACTTAGGGCCCGATTCACAAACGTAAACTTAGACCAAAAGTCTAGGTTTAGACCTGAAGTCTAAGGGCCCCTATTCATAAAGGTAAACTGAGGCTTCAGGTCTAAACTTGGACTTTAGGTCTAAGTTAACCTTTGTGAATTGGGTCCTTAGACTTCTAGTCTAAACACAGGACCAATTCACAAAGGGACTTATGACTCGTGTGGCAAAATCTCTGCACTCAGGCAGAATCGCTGCACTGAACACTGCAGTGCGGAGATTCTGCCCCGAGTGCAGAGACTCCACTGTCAGAACTTTAGCCCAGTGACCATGTCTTCATCTACTTAATGAATCGCATGTACCTTTGTGAATTAGGCCTTTAGACTTCAGGTCTAAGTTTACCTTTGTGAGTTGGGCCCTTAGACGTCAAGTCTAAACTTAGACTTCAGGTCTGAGTCTACCTTTGTGAATTGAGTCCAGCGATGCTAAAATAAGGGGGCATGGACAGTGGGTCATAAACACAGTGATAGATAGACATATTCATGGGATGTGGTACAAAAAGCCTTGGTCGCTGGGATGTTGAGACAGAGACTCATAAAATGCGACAGGAGACTCGGATGCAAAGATAAGCTGGCCAGTTCATAGGCACTGGTACAGGGAGTTATATACATAGAAACAAGGACAATCATGCTTACACACACATGCACACACCCATGCACACACACACACACACACACGCACACCCGCACGCACACACACACACACACACACACACACTGAGGAGCACTGAGACTCTGAATCAAGGTAATATAATGCAATTTAGTCTGTTGACATAACAAGTGAAAGAAGTGTTGCCAAATCTTGTAAAATTCATTACATAGTCCTGTCTGTGCAGTTGTGGTAAATTCAGCTTTAAAGTTTTTGGAAGAACCATGTTTTATGACATTTTATGTTTGGTGATTTGCATGGGCATATTTTGATTCCATTGGTTGTTTCTGTAAGGTCTCCGATAATGGTGCACAATTTTGCGTGTTCAGTTTTACTAATAAAGACTTCTTTTTTCATGCAGACTGTGCAGAAGTGGGTGTCCCAAAGTATCTTTAAAACTGAGACAGGGAGAGACAGCCTACAGGATAGAATGACATGGAGACAGACACTGTCACAAGAAGGCTTTTGTGAAAGGGTTCCGCCCATTTAGTACACCAGGATTTTTTCGTTTTTTAATCACTTAATTTTTGGGTCTTTTCTCTGAGTGAGTCTCACTGCAGGAGTCTCACTCACGATAATGGCATTGTACTTGAGCTGCTTACGTTTACCACCAGTGTTTGCCTTTCAAGATAAGGCAACTGCAGCTCAGTTACAGTTAGGAGCACATGAACATGTGTGTACACATTTGTGCAGGCTGTTTGTGAGCGACTACAATCTTGTGCAGCCTAGTAACTGCACAAAGGAAACCTGCTTGTGGCAGTTGCAAATTCAACCTGTCAAATACCCCTAATTAACAGGCCTAAACCTTTGTTTTATTTGTCATTAAGTCACCCATATGTAGGCCTTATTGCCCATAAAGGTAGGTAGGGTGCAGCTATTTTAAAGTAAGGAGAAATTAATGTTGAACATGTCCGCACAGAGAAATATAAAAAAAAAACTACTTTCACTGTAGCAAAGCTGCTGCCATAGGGAATCATCACTGGGCAACACTGCTACATTTAATGAATGCTAAATTAGGATTGGTAGCAGCTAGAGAAATACAACTTACACTCATTAGAATTGTAATTTTAAATCCTCATTAATGGTAAGGTCTGATTTCAAATAATTGTTTTAGAAATGCCACTCTAACAAAGTTGGCATGTTCCTGCCTAACGTTTCTGGGGCCTTTCTGTGAGTGGCTAGCTGCCTTTGCAGGTGATAGCTTTACCACTGGGAAATGTGTATTAACACCAGACAGGTAACAAAAGGAGCCTAGTTGTATAGGGAGTTGGTCTTCCTGACAGTATGGCTTGGGAGGAGTTTTTCCCTGCTCTAGTTACACTTCAAAGGTACAAAATGAGACCAGGTTCTTTGAAATCAGCCCAACGGAGCCCGAGATGTTCACTGTTGACCTTTGACCTTTTGAGAGCGAGGGAGCACATGAGGCTCTGTCACATTTCTTAAATCTACCTTGGGGTGTGTCAGTGCCTGGGATCAATGCAACACTATCAACTGAATTATGAGGGAGAGTGACGTGCATGGACCTCCTCTCCTCTGACTCTAACTGGGATGGAGGGTCCAATGAGGAAAGTTTATATGGGATCACCACTTCAAGGCCCAGAAGACAGATCCATGGTCCTGGGAGCAGGAAAAGAGATGTTTGTCGTATCTCGCTTAGCAAGGAGCTGTGTCCAGGGAGCCAGCCGGGGCTTCGGGGCTCCTGGGTTTCCCCTCAGCATCAACAGTGGGAGAGCATCAGGGTGTCCCAGGTGGGACTGACACTCTAAAAGAAAAGGGAAAAACAAGAAGTGCAGAGCAAGGCCGCATTTGTAAACAAAGCAGCTGAAGTGGCAAATCAAATATGCATTTCCTCTGGCTTTTAGTGCCACATAATGCTGAATGCGGCTTAATTGACCTATGTTTTGTTCTATTGTCCCCCCATCTGAATTCTAAAATAAACCACTCATAAGTCTCCGGGGCACGGAATCCCTAACCCCAGGAGATTTTCTAAAGCACGCCAAAGCTGGAGTGTTTGCTGTAACGTCTAGGAGTACAAAGGCCTCCTGTGTTTGCTTCAATGGCTGTATGTTATGTAGCTTAAAGGTATAACAGGAAGGCGTGGACATGTTTGTTGATTTTTACTTTTGTATTGACAACATATTGCCGATAGCAGTTTTTGACAAGCAGTGCAATTCTTCATTGACCATGATAATAAAAAATCATTTAAGCATAGTTACTGATTTCAGTGATATTGAGATTTGTTAACACTGATTAAGGTTCGAATAATGTGGTGATTGCTTAGAAAAAGCCATTAGGCTTGCCTTATATATTGATTTATTGACCCATTAACAATGCAGATAGACCTCCTTCATTTAACACCTTCAGTGCTCACGATGAGGCACTGTGGCGCTGTGCTCATGATGAGCTGAGCTCGTCATGACCGCCGCGGCGCTCCCACGCTGGGATAATTCCCCTGCTCTGCTGGGCGTTCAAGGAAAACGGGCGGGGTCATGACGAGCTGAGCTCGTCATGAGCACAGCGACACCGTGCAGCGTGACGAGATGAGCTCGTCACAAGCACCGCGGCGCCGCATGCGGTCCCCCCCGCATCACGGGGGAATTAGCCCCGCGGCAAAGGGGCTATAGTGATACACCCCGATTTAGTGATGTTCTAGCTTATATAGGTGGGCGGTACTGTGGTTTTGGGGGTCGTGACCCAGTAGGGGTCAAATTTGATTTCAGAATAACAACAGAAGTAATTCCATCTGTCTGATGCATACATTTGTAAATTATTGCATTGTCTTCGGTAGTGTGTATGTGTGTGTGTGTGCATGTGTGTGTGTTGTAAATGCAGTTTTCCTTTTTGAAAGATAAACCACTTTTTCATTTATTTCGTGTTATCATTGCGTACCAGCAAATGGCAATTACTAGCCCATACCACCTCCCTGAGTATTGCTCGGTCTGCTTTGCATCTCTACTCTGAGAAAGTCAAGTGCTGCATTGGGGTGCATTGGGATGCTTAGCTCACAGGCACAGACAATTGTGGAGCTATTGTCAGCCGCGGCCCGTGGAGGGAGTTCCGTGGGGCAGGCAGGCGGGGCAGGGGAGGGGCAGGGTGGGGGGTGGTAAACACCGGAATATGGATGATTGCAGGTAAGTAAACAATAAAATTAACAAAACAAAATGTCTCTCGCGCCCTGCCTCGCATTTTGCGATGCAGGGCGCGCAATGAAATTCTTTATACAGATTTCACGACTAGCTGCTAACACCATCATAAATAACACATTCCTGAGCCTTTTGTTAAGGCTGGATCCCCCAGTGTCGTCTAATTTCACCCCAAATAGTATCAAATGGGCGCTTACCTGTATTTCTTGTTTGAGGACCTCGGAGTGGATTTTACCTACATTGTCCCAATAAGACTGGAGGTGTGGGCACTGCCAAAACATATGGATGTCGTCCACTCTTTCTTCACTGCATTCGGGGCAACTCCTTATTCTCCCTTTGTTCATTTTCGATAACTCTTGGGTGTCCAATATGCTCTATGCAGAGTAAACAGGAAGTTCTTTTTCAAGGGTGCGGATTTAATCACATCCCCACATGTAGCCACAGATACTTGCCATAGTGCTGATACATCCTGCGACGGCAGCGCCTTCCCCCATATCTCGTTTGGTAAGGCAAATTCCTCTCGTCCCTCATTGACAAGCGCCCAATACCAGTAGGCTACTTCTTTCTTCTCAAATATTTGTTGAATCTTCGCCTCTAATTCTAAGTTTCCTGGCCCATCTTTCCCTAGGGTTTTAGCCCAGCTTGCTAACTGGTAATACTTAAATTTTGACAGACTTCCGTTTGTTAAGTCTACAAGTTTTTCCCAGTCAATAATGTTAGATCCAGTTAATATTTGTCCCTATTCCACTATTCCATTTTCTTTCAGTTGAACTGATAGCACATCGTTTAAGCATTCAGGCGTGCCAGGTGAATCTCAGATGGGGGCGTAGTGACTATGATAGGGGATCTTCCATAAGCGTCTCATTTGGACCCACAATCTAATGGCTGCTCCCAGGATTTTAAATGTAATCCTCTTGAAAAAAATTGTGTGGCCGAATTTGTACAAAAAAATAGTCCCCTTCTGGACCTGTCATTGCTTGCATATAAGCTGGAAAACCGTTGAGTGTTTTAAAAAGCACTCTAATATTCTTAAAATGGAACGTCCTATAATATTGGAGAAGGTCTGGGCTGGCTATCCCTCCATGTTCCTGTTTCCTTCTCAGCTTCTTCCATGAAATTCTGACTCACTTGAAGGCCCAAACAAAGCTATTGATTTCGCCCTGTATTTTGGCAATCGTATCTTTTTTAAACTGTAACGGTATCGAGTTGAAAAGGTATGTGAATTTAGGTAAGATCATCATCTTGACCAGATTAGAGCGACCTATAAATGACAGTGGGAGAGAACTCCAAGCATTAAATAGTTTTTTGACCTCGGATTGAACCTTATTAAAGTTTATTTGAGCGATCTTCTTGATCTCCTTCACAATTAAGCTCCCTAAGTATCTGATTTGCAGTTTTTCTAAAGGGTAGTTAGCCTGAGTATCCAACACATTATCTCTGTCTTTTGTTGGTTAATTTGGTAGCCTGATAGACTTCCGAACTGCTGGAGTACACCTATTATTTCAGGAAGAGAGCCTGTTAAGTTGTTTGTGTATATCATTAAGTCGTCCGCGTAAAGCGCAATTATTTTCCCATTTCCTACAGCTAAAAGGAAATATGTGTGGGTTGGATCTTAATGCACAGGCCAGGGGCTTTATGTAGAGATTAAACAATATAGGAGATAATGGGCACCCCTGCCTCGTACCTCTTTCTATATGTAGTCTCTCTATCAGGGACCCGTTGACCAACACACATGAAGTTGGAGAACTGTATATAGCTCTAAATGCTCTTGAAAAGTTATTGCCTAAATTATAAGCTTCCAATATGTTGTGTAAAAAACTCCACTTAACCCTATCAAAGGCCTTAGCGGCATCAAAAGTAGCAACCGATAGGGGAAGGTTTTCCTCGTTAGCTAGATCTATGGCTCCTATCAGCTCATGTGTGAGTTCCTGAATCTGTCTACCCCTTATAAACCCTTTCTGATCTGTGTGGATTAAATGTCCTGCGCATGTTCGTAATTTCATTGCCAGCAGCTGTCTTGTTGTCACAGTTTAACATAGAGATCGGCCTGTAGGGCTCACATCGTTTAGGATCTTTCCCTGGTTTCAATATTATACAGATAGTAGCTTTGCTCCATGATTTAGGAGGTATTTGACCTCTTAAAAAGATGTAATTGAACAGATTGGTGAGTTCTGGAGTCAACACCCCTCAGAATACTTTATAAAATTCATTAGGCAAGGCATCAGGCCCAGCTGCCTTGGGCATTTCAGACCTTTAATCACCTCGTCGACTTCAGGTACCGTAAATTCTGCGTTTAGTTTCTCTTTTTGATCTTCTGACAGAGTTTGTTTAACCCATTGCCTAAGATATTCTTGAGTTAAGGCCTCGCTATTTTTTGTATCATCCTTATATAGTTCTGAGAAAAAGTCAAAGAAAGCGTTTTTAATATCTGCTTCTTCCACCAGTGGTCTAATACTATTTGCCTCTTGGATACTTGAAATTTTGTTTTTAGAGAGATCGGTCTTTGTTTTTCAAGCTAAAAGCTTGCCACAACCCTCCCTGTATTGATAATGAGCTAACTTACTCGCTTCCCACCTCTTCTTAATTCTAGAATCTAATATGTTTATTAGGTTATTTTTTGCCTTGATTAGTTTCTTCCTAGATGTTTCTATTATTTCAGCTGATGTTCCCTCATTACTATTCTTTTCCCACCTGTGTATTTCACCCTCTAAATTCTCTATTTCCTTCTTCTTTATTTTATTTCTGTGGGCCGTTAGACTGATCATTTTACCTCTAAGCACCGCCTTGCAGGCCTCCCATCTAATCTGGCTTTGAGGTCTGTTCCTGATTTAATTGAAAATATAATAAAGTTTCATCCCTGAGAGCATCTATTATTTTGTCCTCTAAAAGTATTACTTTATCTAGAGTCCATCTTGGCTGAGTCCAAAGTTTGTCGCATTCAATTTCCATTGTTACAGCGGAATGATCTGACAAGTGTTCCAGTAAATGTCTAACCTTTTTAACTTCCCCCAATAATGATTTATCTATTAAGAAGTAATACATTCTAGAAGAATGTCTAGTTTTGTATTTTTGAATGTAAACAAATGGTTTGTTTTTTCTCCCTTATCTCTCCATACATCTACTAGCCCTAGATCTTCTTGGTAAGTCTTAAGCCACCTCCTCATTTTAGGCAAAGTGTGTCTACTTTTTGGAGGACTCCTATCTAATACCGGGTCTAACAAAATGTTAAAATCGCCACTAAGGATGATGGGCCCTGGTGCGTCCAACAGGTTTGCATAAAGCTCCTGCAGTGCTAAGGGGTCATCGATATTAGGCCCGTAATACCCTCCAATCACTAGTGTTCTGCCATCTATACGTATATTTCCAACAGCCCATCTCCCTTTTACATCAGCTTTGTGAGCCTCCATAGTTGCTTTTGCTGATTTTTTAACAATAATGATTACACCTTCAATACAGCATGTTTGTTTCGTACAGATATAAAAATCTAACCAGCGATGGCCTTTCATTATTCCTTCCCATTCAGATAACAAGAGATGGGTTTCTTGAAGAATAATTATGTCCCAATCTTTATTTTTGAGGTACTCTAAGATCGTTGCCTTCTTGTTCTAACTCTCAAGCCATTCACATTGCATGAAAGAATTGTAATTTTAATTCCCAGGCTTTAAGGTGGTAAGGGCACTTTCCCTCTTAGCTTTGCGTGATTCGGACCAAGATTTTTTTAGTTTTTTCCCCAAAATGCTCCCACACCATGTGCACCATATTTTATACAAAGGCATTGTCCCCCCACCCTCTCCCCCAGTTTATCCCTCCCCCAGAGAACCCTCCCTTTACTCTTCGGCAGGCCTACCCTGCCTTTTCGAGAACCCTACCCCATGGGCAGATTTTTTTTATTTTACAGTCCGGCTTTTCGCACCTTAATTGTATCTATAAGCGCTTCTACCTCTTGTGGCTCTTTCAGGTTGTACATGTGATTATCCCACATGATCCTCAGCATTGCAGGAAATTTCATTTGCACATTCGCTCCCAGGTATTTCAGCTCCTGTATGTATTGACCTAACTGCCACTGGTGATCTTGTGTCGTCTTAGAAATATCAGATCTTATTCTAAACGACCACTCATCCTTTTTGTAAGATCCTGCACTTATCGCCTCTTTTAGGATTCTTTCTTTTAATGCATAGGTTTTAAAGTTTACAAGGATCTTTCTGGGATTTGTCCTGTTTTTATTTTTCGCGAAGGGGTCTCTGTGGACCCTCTGTATATCAGTTTTAATCCAGGGGAAAAATTATTTTAGAAGATTTATCACAAAAGTCTTTATGTCACCTGTTTCTTGGCCCTCTGAAATGTCCAGGAGCCTCAAGTTATTACGTTGGGCCTGATTTTCTAGCAACTCGATTTTGCTTTGAAGTACTTTTTCACTAGTCTGCATGGCCCCCGTGGTTTTTTCATTACGGGTGAGCCTTCTATCTAGCTCTTCCATATTGGTTTCCAAGGTGGTGACCCTTTCCATCATAGAGTTCATCTTGGTCTCCAATCTCTCACATACCCCCTGGATTCTGAGTTAAAAATGTTTTGATATCGCAAATCTCGATCTCATCTCCGTGATCAAGATTTCCATTAATTGATTCACATTTTTAACCCCTTCTCTTTTTTCCTTTATGGCTGGGGGCTGTATATTTTCCTCATTCTCCTTATCTTGCTCTGATGGTGCCAGCTCACTGAAACGGTTGGGGCTGTGTGGGATACCTGCAGTTAGATTTTTCTCGGCCATTGTAAGTTGTGGTGAGTCCCTTTCTGAGTGAATAATCACACTCTCCTTATCTGGGCTTTGATCTTTTGAATCTTTAGGAAGAGTATGTTTTACCTTAAAGTAGGTACGAAGAGAGAGGGTAATTTTAACCTTTTGTGTTACAACTTTAGGCCATATTAGAACTATTTTTGACTCCAGGATTTGTGGTGGAGACACTTTGGTTTTTTCTTAGATTTTCTCCCTTTTCTCCTTCTCTTTTTGTAGTGCTTCAGAATTTATTGCGGCCCCTGAGAAGTTCCTGCTTCTTAGACAATATCTTTTTCCTCTCTTAGGCAAATTGTCTACAAGGTCAGTAACACAGTCAGTAACCAAGTTTTCAGTTACAGTAACAGGGATCTTACCCCCTTCCACACCCTCCTTTACGGACAATTCCTCTACTTTTAGATTTATCACTTAATTGAGTAACTACAGGGCCCTTCTTTGTTATTTTCCAGGTCTTGTTCTGGGCCTTTTTTGAGGAATTAGCACCCCTGCTGCCCTTTGGTTGTTCTCCGCTGCCTGCCAGTTCTTCCCCCTGTGTTTTCTCCTTCTCAACAGCCCCTTTGCTGCCGGCGCTGGCTGTTCCCTTTGACCGATAAGAAATCCTAGTAGCAGCCTTCCTGCTCTGCCTGAGCACCGCCCTGCCTCACTCCACAGGGTGTCTCTGGGTCTCTCCGCCCCCCCAAGGGTTGCTGCAGGGATCCGGCCCAAAACACGGAGCTGACCAAACTCTGTTGCCGCAATACAAGAGTCCACCTTCTCGAGGGACACCTAGACTCCCCCCAGTATCCTGCGTCGATTACAGCCGATCCTACCTGACACCCGGAAGTAACCGCGCGAGGCTGACCGAGGCTGGCCGAGCAGACCGAGCCTCCCGAAGGTAAGCTATGCTACGTTCTTCTTCCCCCCCTTTTTTTTTACTGCGCTATATCGAATTACATTAATCACACATATTATACTTGAAATGCTATATTGGTTCGGACCCTCATTACCGCCGCCGATCTGCTATTCTGCCCATGTAAGCCGGGAGCTCCCGACTGGCGTCCCTATCCGGCCTATCCGGCCGCCATGCTCTCCAATCTCGTCAAGATCCCAATTTCTTACAAAGGTGTAGACACTAGAACATGGAAACAGTGACAGAGAAACTGTCACCAGGATAAATGGGTGTAAAGATAAGGAGGACAGAACATAGAGGAAAATGAGGACATGAACAAATGCACCACACAAACCCTGTAGCAAGGAGTCATCAAACATCTACAACCTGAGACATATCTCAGCAAACATTCATCAAGTTGGACAGCTCTCAGTGCCATGTAACATTGCCATGTTCACAAATACCATCTAGTAATAAGAACAGTGATTAGGAAAAAACAGTGATTAGGAACTGCTACAATTTTTCATGATTATACTGGGCTAAAAGTGTCTGCCAAGCAAAACAAAAATAAGCAACCAGTGTTCCCACTGCAAATGTGCTGACCAAATAAAGTGTCAAACAAAGTACGCAGCAGATGCCATTGATTTAACAAATGTTTGACTGTAGTTCAAGTGATGATTACCATATTTGTTTTCTTTAATATTTCAAATTCTTTAACTGGAACTCCGTAATATTTGTTGATGTTTTTGACAAATATGTTTCTTTAATATGCTTGCTAGAATTTCACCCCGCCTTCTGATAAATACCAGATTCCCTCTTTAAGCAATGCCAATGGGTTTATATATTTATTTATATATTGTTCATTTAAATATATAGACCTGCATTCTCATGTAATGTACAGACAACAAATTGCACCTAGTGCCAATCTGTGCTTTTTTTTGCTTAAAAGCTGTACAATTGTCTGCAATAGTGGTCAGACCACACTTATCTGCCTCACAAGAGCTATTCGTTGCTCTTGTGAGTAAATCTCGCTGTGATCATCATTCATTTCCTGTGTCTTTAATTCAACTGCAAGGATCGATCAATATGATTTTTAGCCGAAGGAAGCAATGATCTGCATTGAAGTAACAACCCTTCAACACTTGTGACATGCTCAGCCCACTTCCTACCATCGTTGAGGGTGTAGTCTGAGCTGGCCACTGCCAGAGGTCCAAGATGTTCCATAATGGAACTCAGATTGGGGAAGTTTCTAGTTCCTTTGACGGTTGCACAGGTTCACTGTCGTACGGCCGAAGCACTGATCTTCCATCTTCCTGGAATTTAGTAAAAACTAATTCTCCTCTATCCTGTGGTGTACGTAGTTCAGGAAATCTAATTGTTCCGCATTCTTAAGCAGCTGGATGAAAAACATCTGATTATATTTGGAAATGTAGTTGCTGTTGTGCCATTACCCGGGACATTGGTCTCAAATAGATATAAAATCGCAATCATGACAATGGAGAGAGCAGTGGGGAACAACAAGTGTTGACTTTAGGTGATGAGGTGGCCGTATCCGTTTTTAATCAGCTTTCTATAATTTAAGAGGACACTCTGAGACAGGGCTTGTGATCACAGCACATATTTCTAAGGACAATATTATTTTTGATCCACTGTGGGGCAGACTATGGGGAGATTATGTATTATTAGGATTCCATTTAGGCCAATTTGCTATCCCTTTTGGACAGCAAATCTTCTCTGCACCAAAATCTTATCTGTTGGTCATATAGAAAGTTGTTTGACTTCATGAGAAGATGGTGCCAATTTTCACCCTTCATGATTTTGTTCAGAAAACCAAGGTTTCAGATGGGTCTAAAATTTGCCAGCTCAAGAGGATCTGTAATTAGTTTCTTCAGCATAGGCATAACTATGGCATGCAACAGAGTCATTGGGATAAAGCCATTCTGAGAAGAAGTATTTATAGTTCTTGTGAGGTCTAGACCAGGATAGAAATTATGAGTTGTGAGGACTTCTATGCAGAAACTCCAGGCAGCTAGAATTACCAACATTGGCCGTAATCTCCACCCAGAATTCCTGAAATTACAAGTTAGACCCCTCCAGATGGGGAATAAATGTATGGATCCAGGTTCACTGGATTGAATACTGCATAATATTTGTGATTCTGAAAGATTTAAGGCAGACATTTACCATCTTCTCTAATATGGTTGTAAATATAAGCAGGGACTCCTGTGTAGGAAGGAGGGGGAGCTGAAAGGTGAGAGTACAGACGGATGTTTCCAGACAGGCGAGCATTACATGCTCCCCGTGCTCCTTGAGAAAGTCAGGTAGGGGTCAGGGAATCGGTCCAGGCTGCAATTCAGACACTTCCCAACTCTTTTTTACTTGCCAGATTTTACAGCTTGTACAATAGAGCCCAGTCCCTGTAGTCGAAAAATCCAAGTGCAAGAACAAAGTACCATTATAACTGTACCATTATAACTGTGCAACGCACAACTTTTAGTCGGGAGTTTATCTTTTATCTTGGATATTATGCAGGATGTTTAAGGCTCATAACTGTGCTTTTTCGGCATTTGGTTTTGATCCTATTTTCAAAGACAATAATCAGGTTTTCACAGAGTTCGGTGAAAACAGTTTAACACTGATCATAATGAACCAGGTAATCTAGAAAGCCTGTGTATATGGATCTATAAAACATCAAACCTCAGGCCTCTTTGAAGGAAACCCACACAACACGTTTAAGTTCACAAGGTTCAAAGAAAAGCCTGAGAAATGTAGGGGAAAACTCAATCCTTGCATGTGGGAGGTTCAGGTGAGAGACTATAAGCAATATACACTCATTTGGAATTTTTGGATCGCCAAGGAGCCAGAATGTGATTGTGCAAGTTTGCTCAGGAGGAAATGATTGACTCTTCCATATATGAAGGGAAGTATAAATATACATTTCCTAATTTATTTTGGCATGTTCTATCTTGAGCAAACATGCATGGGGATAGAAATGCGCTGCCAAGTGCCTTTTAATATGTGGGGCCTTTAGTTTTTTAGTGTTAATCTTCATAGTCACCATTTTTAACTCAACAGTGTCATTTGAACAAGATAATTTTGTAATATGCAAAATTATTCTCCGCACCTCCTTAGTTTAACGATTGTAATTAAAATTACTGAAGATTAAAGGAACTCTACAGTAGTATCAACTTTTAATCTCTAATAGCAGGAATTTAGAAGGGTCAACAGAGTTACTTTTCTTAACTGTGTTTGATCTTCTGATAATTCACTAGGCAAGAAAAAGAAAACAACATTCATTTAAGGTGACAAGATGGCAAATCATGGAAATAGAGAGTTAAACTATGGGTGAATGTAGACTATTGTGGGCTATATAGGGCAAAATGAAAATTAGCATAATGCACTACTTGGTAAAGGGCAAAGGCCTCATTGAATCGCTTTTAAGCATTATGGTGATTTCTTTTTTTTTTTTTTGTAAATCTGTTTATTGTTTTTACCACAAACAGCTTACATAATAATCAATCAAAACTATACATGCTTTTCAATTTTGTGTGGGCAGTAGCAAAATCATACAACAAGCGACGATCCAACAAGGGCAATAGCATAGTATGAATATTGTACAATCACTAACCAACAGCAAGTGTGCCCAGTGGTCGCATTTATTATCAGCTTACCCAACTAGCCCAGTATGGTTGCATAGTCTGTAGAGCCATATAAAAGAAAAGAAGCTGTTCCACCCTCCCTCCGCCCTCCCATCGCCCACCCACCCTCACCGGCATGTCAACCGCAACAGCAAAACCGATCTTGTAATAGGTTGAAGCGATTTGAAAGGAAAGGGACATCATACATAAATCAATACATTACAACATGACAATGGAAATAAGGGAGGAAAACATAATTCTCACATTTCTATATCTCCCATTAGAATAATCACTTACGGGGCTCCCTCTCCTGTATATTCGCTTGGCTCCGAGCTAGAGTCCGTGTCTGTATCCTTCAATTCAGTGACCAGGGCCTCCCATGCCCGGGCTGCCTCCATTGCCTTATCATTGTGGGATCTCTGGGCCTGCTGCAGGCGAAGTACACTCTCACTCTCTGCCCAAGTAAGCAATGTGGTTTTCCACCTAGCATAACTGGGTCCCCTCGCAGCCTTCCAGTGGGATGTGATTTCTCTTTTGGCAAGCACTAACCCCAAATCTAGGAATTTACTTGTTATTTTTGTCTTACTAGTGTGGGGGAACCAGTGCAGTAAACAGGTGCCTTTGTCCAGGGTGATCTGCAATACTATTTAATAATGCCAGAATATCCTCCCAGTATGTACCTACTTGTGGACAGTCCCATAACATGTACAAAAGTTTCGCGTCCACCAACCTGCAGCGGGGGCATTGGGCTGTGTCTAGATGAAAATATCGGTTTATCTTCACCGGGGTAAGGTTTGCCCTGTGCAATATGAAGAAGTGAACTAATTGAAATCTGGCATTTCTTGTGCTCTTCCATGCCCTCTCAATTATCTGCGACCAGGCCAAATCAGGTATTTCTTTACCTATATCGGTTACCCATTGGTCTCGTAGTTTCTGCAATGGCAGTAAACCCTCCCAAAGCATGCGTCTATATAAACACGTGACGGCCTTAGAAGTACCCGCCGCCATAACGACATACTGGCACGCTGAACTCACCGGGGGCTCCGACAGGCCCCCGCCCAGTACTTTTGAATAGCAGCTATTAAGGCTGTATGGGTTAAATAATGTCCTCGCGGAAGACCGAAGGTCTCCTGCAGTACGCGGTAGGGCAATAAGGCTACATCTCCATACAAGTCTCCTACTACCTGTAGTCCAAGGGACTACCACTCCGCCAGGACCGACCAATCCCCGCCATGTGGAAGGGCAGTGCACATGCCCAGTGGTATCTCCGGGGCATAAGGCCGCTGCGTCCCAATCCTGTTCCAGCAAAGCCTCAGGGTGATTTCTTCCATAGACAACGAGTGCACGTGCAATTTCCGTTGGACCGCAAAAAAAGAGGGCACGTGCCGAGGTATATCTGGCTCAAGCTCACTCACGGGGCCCCAAAAATCCAGCGCCACTGCCTGGGTAAGCCCCTGGAACTGCGCTGCCAAATAGTATAGCTCAAAGTCAGGGACAACAAGTCCCCCCTCCACCCTTGGACGCATCAGCATATCCATCGCCTCTCTCCGCATTCCGTTCCCCCAAATAAAACCACCAACCGCAGCACGAAGCTGTCGAAAAGATGCGGCAGCAACCACACCGGCAGCGCTCGGAAATAATAACGTAGTTGGGGAAGTGCCACCATCTTCGGCAGGGCCACGCAGCCTGCCACCAACAAAAGTAAGGTCCCCCAAAACTGCATGCTACACTTAAGACCCCTCATCGCCCTGCCAATGTTGCCATCCAGCAAGTCCTCCTGGGTATGATAGATGTGCGTCCTCAGGTAAGGAAGGCAATGGGGTTCCCACTTGATGTTGTGCGCAAGCGTAGGCGAATCGCATGCCAGGTTCACCGGAAAGATACACGTCTTCGCCCAATTCACTCTAAGACCAGAGATCTCCCCGAATTTGTGCAATAACGCCCGGGCTCCTTCCAGCGCATCCTCTGCTCCTTTAAAAACGTCAGGAGATCATCTGCATATAGAGAGATAAAGTGCATCTGCCCGCGGAGTCGTAGGCCCTGAAACGCTCGCCCCAGCCTAGCATTGATTGCTAATGGCTCTATAGCCAGGGCAAATAATAATGGGGATAGTGGGCACCCCTGTCTGATACCGCGTCCCACTGGGTATGAGGAGGAGATAACATTTCCCACCTTCACTCTGGCGCATGCCGACGAGTATAGTATCTCGGTCCAGCGGATATAGCCGTCCCCAATTCCGAAGGCTCTCATAATAAAAAACAGGTACGGCCACTCTAAACTATCGAATGCCTTTGCCATGTCTACAGAGAGGACCGCCGTCCGTTTCTCTTCATTGTGGGCCCCACTTAATATACGAAGCAATCGGCGTATGCTGCCCCCTGTATGACGTGTAGGAATGAAGCCGGCCTGATCAGGATGAACTAAATGTACCGTATGTGGGAGGAGTCGAGTAGCTAGGATTTGACTCATTATTTTATAATCAGAGTTTAGCATGGACAGGGGTCGGTATGCAGAGGGGTCAGTAGGAGCCTTCCCCGGTTTGAGTAGAGGGATGACGATGGCCTCCCTAGTCGAGGAAGGCAGCACTCCGAATTCCCTGGCCTCCCTAAAGACCGATAGCAATCTAGGGGCAAGGATGTCTACATAGTTCGAATAAAACTCGATGGGCAGGCCGGCAATTCCCGGAGTCTTGTTATGGGCCATTTGTTTGATAGCACATCCTATCTCAGACAACGTTATATCTTGATCCAGGGAGTCCGCCTGATCCGCATCCAGAGAGGGGAGCTCTAGGTCCTCTAGGAAATTATGCATGTCAGTGTCATTTTCCTGCAACTGACTGACATATAATGCAGCATAGTAATCACAAACTCGGGTGTTTATCTGAAGCTGAGTGTATTCCAACTGTCCTGTCGGGTAGAATAGTGCTAGAACAGGAGTGCATCCCGAGAGGGGGTTCGCCTGCTATGCTAACAGAGTTCCTACCGTGTCTCTTTCAGCATGTGCATGGGCCAAATAAGCTCTATGGTCGAAACATCTCAACCGTTCCGTGACTACCGCCACTGCCGCTTTAGAGCTTAAAACCAGTGCCCGTGCCTCTGGAGTTGTTGAATGGGTGCGCTCTGCTACCCTAGGAGTCCTCTCAGCAGTGTCTATTTCCTGTAATAACATCTTCCTAACTCCCACCCATTTAGTAATGCACAGGCCCCGGGTCACCACCTTAAAGGCATCCCACTCCAGTGCCGTCGTCGTAGCCGTACTCTCATTATCACTAAAATACCATTCTACCCCCGTCTTCAACTCAGCTTGGAAGACCGGGTCTTCCAGCACCTCTGGGCGCAATCTCCAGGTCGGTACAGCCGGACATTCCTGTGTCCAGCAAAAGCTCACCAGCAGCGGGTTATGGTCCGAGATGGTACGTGATAAATATTCGCTACAACTACCAGAGCAGCAATGTCAGCGCTACACAAAATCGCATTGAGTCTTACGTGCAGTTCATGGAGGGCTGATAAATATGAGTAGTCTCGCTCACCAGGGTGTTGTGCTCGCCATACATCTATGAGTCCCCAACTATCTTGCCAATGGGATCTGGACCTTGCCAATTTATGAACTGGGGCATCAGGCAACGGTGGATGAGATCTGTCCTTGGTCAGGTCTACTATGGAGTTAAAGTCCCCTCCCAGTAACACCGGGTTTGTAAAATAGGCCGCCAGAGTTTCAGACATGTGAGCAAAGAAAGTCGCCTGTTCCACATTAGGGGCATAAATACTGCAAAGAGTCACATCCCGCCCATGAAGGTGTCCCATAACCGCTACATATCGGCCCTCGGGATCTATCAATTGGCTAGCCATCTGGAAGGGGACCCCGACCCTAACCCAAATCAGCACCCCTCTCGCGAAAGCTGAATAAGTGTTATAATAAAGCTGCTCGCGCCACCTGCGCTGCAATGCTAACCCTTCAGTCCTAGTGAGGTATGTCTCCTGTAGGAATGCTATCTGCACGGCGCTGCATAGAGTGTAACCCCCGCACATTCTAAGTCGTACATTTTATATCAGGTAATGGACCCATAATCCGATTGCAAAAACACAACAATCCATCGCCCCCTACTAGACACGCCTGTGAGCTTCCATCCCCTACCAAACTTCCCCACAACCCCAAAAGTCCCAAACCCACCCTGTGCAATACCCTCCCACTACAGAACATGCACTAACATAGTGAGCATTTAAAGTCAAAGGGCTATCCCTGGAAAGGTTTGTAGACAAAGGATCTATTTCCTAAATGTCATACTCTATTCTCCAATTTGATGTAGTCAGTAGTTTTCAACAGAATTCTCACTGATTTTTTAACAAGTATATATTTTTAATAAAAAAGACTGTAATACGTTACATTCTAGTCTGTGACCAGTGATTTAGACGAGTTATTCAGTGTGTATGGTGAGTAAATGAGAATAGAGTATGACATTTAGGAAATAGCTCCTTTGTTTACAAACCTTTCCAGGGATAGCCCTTTGACTTTAAATGTTAATAGTACTCTGTTCCCTGGAACTTGTGGGGTCCTCTCTCATATTTTTTCACTAACAAAGTGAATCCTATCCAAACAAGGCCCCAACAAGCGCCCTTAAAAGGAGATTTTCTTCAAAAGGCTTTCTAACTGGGAACCATCCGGTGGGGGGTGGGATAGGATCTAGCAATTTCACAGCAACCAGCCGATGCATCCAGCACCAACCCCTTAGTAAGGTCTGAATACTCAACCATGAGGTGATTGCGCCCCCTTATCAGAAAGTAAAGGCAATATAGTAATCAGGCGAATCCGTTGCTCACCCAGGCACCCCTCCCATCCCAGACCCAGGCCGCCCGCTTCACGACAAACCACAAAGTGTAGTACGGCAGTTCCCACAGGGTGATTCGCAGAGTGAAACACAGAGACCAACAGGCTTGTTATGGATCGTCCACCATCTCATCTGCCGTGCCCGGTGTCACCTTGAGAAGAATCTGACTTCCAGACTCAGATAACTCCGCCTCCGTTTCATCAGCGTCTTTATCAGAACCCACAGATGCCACCTGAGAAGACGTCTCTGTCCCAGCAATGTCCACAACAGCCTGCAGCGCCGCCAATCGCTCCGTCTCCGTCTGAGACATTGAGGGGGCCTAAGCATTGATCTCCGCCTCCCCATACGACGGGGTCGCCGAAGTCGCCGTTCCATTGCTGGTCTCTTCAAGGGTAAACCAGCCTCCTCGTTACCAGCGCGATATTCTTCTATCCATGTCCAGGCCTCATCTGGGCAATTGCAAAAGTGCGTTTTGCCATCCAGTGCGATACGTAAGCGTGCGGGGAACATCAAAGAGTATTGTATGCCTTCATCACGGAGCGCACGTTTGACAGCCAGGAAGGGCGCCCTGGCCCGCTGCACTTCAAGTGTGTAATCTGGGAATAGGGTAACCTTGCTATTGTCCACAGGATAGGGGCCCGAAGTTCTAGCCTTATGAAGGAGTAGGCTCTGTCTCTATAGTGTAGCAGACGTGCCACCACTGGTATGGGAGGGCGTCCAGGATCTGGTGGGCGCGCAGGCATTCTGTGGGCCCTTTCCAGAGTATAAAACTGCGATAGGCCTTCTGGCGCAACCACTTCTTGGAACCAGCACTCTAGGTAGGCCACCATATCAGACCACTCAATTCGTTCTGGTAGGCCCACCACGCGGACATTGTTTCGTCTATTGCGGCCTTCCGCCTCGTCCGCCCGCTTCTCCAGAGTCCGCAGCCGGGACAGAACGTCTCCCATCTGTGTATCCAGCTTGCACTGATCAGGTCCCAATTCGTCCAGCCTAGCCTCCATCTGTCGCACCCTATCAGCCAGCTTAGCATGATCGGCCTTTAGAAGACCCAGACCAGTTGCCACCTGTGCAATATCCTGCTGAAGGGCCGTTCTGGTGTCTGTTATGGCCTTTAGGATTTGATCCACTTGGCTCTGTGGGAGTTCTCCTGGAGGAGTAGACGCTGGGTCACGCATCCCCCGCTCTGTGTCCAGCTCCGCACCGTCCAGGGGAGGACCCCCTTGCCTCCCCCGGGGCTTTCCCATGGCCAAAGGCTTCAGGCACCCCTCCTTCACCTCAGCCACCTCTGAGTCCACTGCCGGTACCGCTCTTCACCACGGAAGGTCCAAGAATGAGTGGGCGCAGCAGTATCATACAAGCCCCGTCAGGCGGGAAGTTCAGCGATAGGCCAACTCCACTCTGACAAGACAGCGCAGGCTAGGCACCCAGTGGCCAGGAGACCTCCATGGGACCTCACACCAATCTCCCGCCTCGTGCTGCCTGGGGGGGGAAGTAGGAGGAAAGCCAGCAATGCCGCTCCCATGCTCCCCCCGCCGATGCCCACCCCGGCAAAAGTCTAGCCTCCAGCAGCAACTTCTCACCAGTGGGTACCAGCTGCACACTGTTCCCTCTTCAATGGGTGCTCCAGGGGTGGTAGGCAGCTCCCTCACTCACCCCACGATCAGGCTCAGCCGCGGGCGCAGCAGCACAGTACACAACGGTCTCCTCCACCGCCCGTGCTATGGTCAGAATGTCCGATAGCTCCTCAGGCTGGGATCCGGGCATGAGAGGCCCACCTCTCCCCCTCAACGGTCCTCCGGTGAAGCCAGCCCTCGGATTCCAAGACGAGCGCCGCTGGGGACACCCGACTGGTCCCCCCAGGGCACCGCAGCGTTGTCCTCTGCCACACAATCGGGAAGGGAAGGAGCGGGGGAGGATAAGGCAACGCGGCAGGCAGAACCGCACTCACTCAGCCCCCTCACCTCGGCCCCCCCATAGGGCGATAGTCATCTGCTCTGGTTTCAGCCAGACGCACACCAACAGGAATGTTAGTGATATTTATCACTAATGACATGCAAATTGGGCGTGCCAAGATGTTAGCGACTGAACACAGTCGCTAACATCGCTATCTCCTATTACCAACTGTTGGAGATATTCGCGCTAAGCGCGAATATCTCAAAAAGCTAACACCTGCCCTGAGCAGTTCTTAGCCATGTTATCCAATGGGAGGTGGATAACATGGCTAAGAGCATTAGCTCGGTAATGCATGAATATCGCTGACTTTTCAGCGATATTCATGCATTGCGGCGATTTTTATCGCATTTGCGATAAACCCTGGTAATACCAAGGTTTATTTGCGGTAAAAATCGCCGCAGCTCAGCGGTAAATTTTTGTCTCTAACCAAGCAATAGCGATAATTATCGCTATTGCTTGGTAATATGCCCCACAATACCTAATTGCAATTAGCATTGGACGCCCCTTCCTATATGTGATTCTGTATTGGTCGGTAACCTCAGTTCACGAGTTGGACATGCTTATCAAACTCGTGAAATATGTTCCAAATGTATCAAAAAGCCATTCTGAGGTTGAAAATCCTGTGTTGTCACAATTAAATGGCTTCGTACATCGGGCCCTCAATTTGAACAAAAAAGTGTTGATTCTTAACTTCTTGCTTTTCTTTCTTCGCCCAGGTATTGGAGGAAAATTACTACTAGAGCAAAACAGTTTGCAAAAATCTCTGTGGCAGAATCCTATCGGTGATCCAGCGTTAGCCATCAGCTGCAGAATGCATATGCACTTCATTCACAGTCACGATTTCAGAAATACAAGCCAATGTCAATAACTCCTTAAACACACTGTACATCTTAATTAGAGAAAGTAGCACCCTTCTGCCTGAGAGGTTATGAGGTCAAATGTAAAAAAATGTAAAGCTGTTTAAAAAAAGCACGGGAGGAGAAAGGAAAATAAGCTAATTAGGAAACGTTTATTTTAAATTTTTCCTTAAAAATCCTTGGTGGCCTCTGCTTGAAATAATTTTTAACTCGTAGCTTTCAATCTTCTTGACAGCCCAGCTTAGAGAGACTATTTACTTTTTCTCAATATAAATTGTCAGAAGTCACAGAAGTGAAAGGCGAGGTCTGATAGAGGTACAATGCATATTTTTATGTCGGTGCGACGTGACACATTGTGATATTGCATAGCTACCAAAGCTGTATCAGCAACGCCAGAAAGTCGTCAATTGTAAAAATGTGTTAACTTATTTACTATTCTTTGCGTATTTTAATAATTCTATATAGAGAAACAGTTTCTGAGAAAATGGCACTTTTACAGAAGGCAGCTTCACACATACCAATCATTTTCACAATCGGCCCAATTATTTACATATCAAAATAATACATTACGCACAATGTACCAACCATCCCGTAAAATGTAAAAAAAAATGTAAATTGATATTTGTATAGCGCACTATTCACCCGCAAGGGTCTCAAGGCGCTTGTACGAATACCGCTGTGGAACCCATCCTGGCTTTCCCTGTGAGGCGTCCACTCCTGGGCACCCCCAAGGTGGAGGCCAGGCATCCTTAGCGTTGTGGGGGCCGTTGTGGAGTTTAAGCAAGCTATTGCCCAGAGTTGCAGAGTGGGACTCCATGACTGGAATAGGCACCGAGGCAAGAATTATCAGGTCTGTGGAATTTTGAGCCCAAGACCCGCCGAGGCGAGGAATTGAACCCTGGTCCCGGGCTAGACCTCTGCATCAGGGTCTGCCGCTCTAATCATTGAGCCACACTTCTCCACTCTAGGAAGTCTCTCCCAAAGCTCCAAACCTCCCTCCCAACCTCATTCCAACTGGCAATTGGGAGAGCAGGAGTACGGCTCATGCCCGGCTCCATTTAGAGGGTGTAACGATACACTGAGAAAAGGTTGCACTTATTCAAGGAAGGATTTTCATTATTTTTATCCCATTCCCTCATATTCTGAATTATGACTCACTCATCAGACTAATACACTCAAGTTCCTACACAGAGATTGTGGTGGGGATAACTTTTGATACAAATCATGCAAATCCAAAGATAATCTGAAAATGTAGTTTATTCACAACACAACCCATCCTCCAGTGTCCCTCCAACTCTGCCGTTCTGCATTCATCTAAATGACCTAACTGTAGAATGTTGTTTACTGATTGGCCAAGTAACGGTGAGGCTATTTCGTGATTCATGCCACCAGAGGCGTCGTGTCAGGCATCAATAGACGTTATCCCGGATCTTTGTCGGAGTACCTCTTTGCTGAATATAATAGCTGGAATCCTTCTTGGGGCAGTTGTGCTAGTCCAGTCAAAATGTGACCATCCATCATTGTCAAGGATCTGCTGTTGGTGGGATTCCTTTCCTCAGAAAAGAGCAAAAACCATCTTGTCACCAAATATGTAGTGGATAACATAGAATACAAATCACACTGATCCAAAGGTTATCTACAAATGTAGTTTATTCGCAATTAAGTTCAAAAATGGAGCCCATCCTCCAGGGTCCCTCTAACTCTGCCATCCTGCAACTGACTGTCCTAACTGGCAACCATATGTCTGTCCACAGTGGATATGTCTCAGGAAAGTTGCTCAGAAGATGCACATGATACAAAGAATGCATGTCACCCGCTTACAACAAGGGACAGCAACATGTGCCCAACTACAAAACCCAAGATACAACACTCTTCTCAACACCTGAACAAAGCAACTGATTACAAACACTACGACAAATGGTGATAGTTTGCAGGGAAGACAAACATGCTGTATCCTGTGTGTATTCAGACATCTACTGGCATTCAAGCCAAAAAGTCAGGTTTACTCCAGAAGGATTTTGTCAAACAACTATTAGGAATTTCTAAATCCTTTATCAATCCAAAAGGGGCCGAGAAAGTAAATCAAGTGTTCTGTTGGCAAAACTGAATATACGTTTGCTCTAAACTGTACCTTGGAAAGGTGTAGGAACTCACATATATTTCACTAACTTCCTGCTCAGTCTTGCCATCACTGCCTGAATTTCCACAATAAATGGAAATGAAAAATTAATCAGTGGTGTTATCATCTGTGTCTTTACTACATTTGAGCCTATCCCCTACAAACAATGCACCGCCTAAGAATAGGCCAAAACAGAACGTACAATCTGCATTAGAAATTATCCTAATCTGCCACTGTACATGCTCATCTGTTGGCCTACGGATACAGAAATTTGAGGAGAAACAACCATTCACAACGCAGCCTTTATAACGCTCTACCTTTACAACAAAGCGTTTACAACGCAACAGCCTTTACATCACATGCCATTACAACGCATGCTATTACAATGCATGTCACTACAATGCATGCCATTACAACTCAAACCATTACAACGCATGCCGTTACAATGCATAATACGGTGAGTAATGGGGATTTTTTAGTTTTAGGGTGTGTATGGGTTTTGGGGTACAAGGGGATAGTATTTTTACGAAAAACCAAAGGAAATGATGGACGGAGCGTTGACAATACAAGCACTCACCCCCAGTCAACTGATCTGGGTTTAATCCATCACCGTTCTTTAGCCCACTCTGCCATCCCAGTTCAGACATGGCCATATGCAAATCAGTCTGACCCTGTGCCTCATGGGAACAGTCCAGCCCAAACTGCCAAGCCATGCCTTCCCTGGACCAGAAACAAGCTACCGAGGACTGGTTTCTGGCATTTCAGCCATCTTCAGCCCGGCTTGCTTGAATCCAGTGGCAAAGTGAGCAAGGGACTCACGTCTGAGCATACCCTGCCAACTAGGGCGATCAAAGAAAAACCAAAGGGGATGATGGACGGAGCGTTGACAATACAAACACTTACCCCCAGTCAACTGATCTGGGTTTAATCCATCACCATTCTTTAGCTCACTCCGCCACCCCAGTTCAGACATGGCCATGTGCAAATCAGTCTGACCCTGTACCTCATGGGAACAGTCCAGCCACAACTGCCAAGCCATGTCTTCCCTTGACTGGAATCAAGCTTCCCAGGACCGGTTTCTGGCATTACAGCCGTCTTCAGCCGGGCTTGCTTGAATCCAGTGGCAAAGTGAGCAAGGGACTCACGTCTGAGCATACCCTGCCAACTAGGGCGAATAAAGAAAAACCAAAGGGGATGATGGACGGAGCGTTGACAATACAAACACTTACCCCCAGTCAACTGATCTGGGTTTAATCCATCACCGTTCTTTAGCTTACTCGGCCACCCCAGTTCAGACATGGCCATATGCAAATCAGTCTGACCCTGTGCCTCATGGGAACAGTCCAGCCCGAAGATCTGGGCCCAAATCCATCATTCTATTGCACTCCACACCACCCCGGGTTAGACAATGGCGATATGCAAATCAGCTCTGACCCTGTGCCCCATGGGAACAGTCCAGTCCGAACTTCAAAAGCCATGTCCTTCCCAGAACAGAATCAAGCATCCGAGGATGTTGGCAGTCGTCACAGGCTGACATTGCTGTAGCGTGATGTGCTGGTCTCACGTCGCCAACCGGTGGAGTGTTGTTTTCGGTGCCAAGAGCAGGTCTTACCGAAACTTCATGTTGGTGGTCATAATGGCCTGCAGAGTCTTGACTTGAACATGCCCATTTGCAGTTGCAACTAGCCAATACTTCAGGATTTTCACCTTTTCTCTAAGAGGAGTGCACTCTAGTGTCAGTCAATGGTCCAAGACCTGGGGAGGCACCTCTTTGCGATCAGGGACTCACTGCAGCAGATGTCAGCAGTGCTCAGCATGGCCAATTGCAGGTTCAGGCAGGTCTAGGTGCAGCAGGTCAGCTGGGCAGTTGCAGGGAAGCCTCTGAAGCTTGTAGTGTACCTAACTCACACAGGAGGTCAGTCAACTGAACCGTTGTTCGCCTGGGATGAAGGTAAGCAGGTCCAGTCTGCAGGCTGCAGTGGCAGCCCCGGAACATTTTTAAAAGGATACTTTAGGGGATGGCACAACAAGTGCTGCTGGACTAGTAGCAACATTTATTTTAAAGGCCCTGGGTACTGGCAGTACCATTTAATGAGGACATACAAGTAAATTAAATGTCTGCTAAATAGGTGTAGGACAATATTACCATGCTTGAAGGAGAGAGCACAAGCAATGTAGCACTGTTTAGCAGTGGCGAAGTGCACAGAGCCCTAAAGCCAACAAGAATGAGTTCAGAAAAACAGGAGAGGTGAAGGCAAAATATTTGTGTGAATACCACACCAAGATTCTAAATCAAAATGAGAATGGATCACTTGACCTGAGTAACCAGGGTTTTGTATAATTCACGTGTTATACTGAAAAGAACCCTCATTCACGTACACAAGCGGGTGGAGGCGGTATATCTTGATTCTCCGCCATGCTTTTAAAAACGTGACAGCATCATCATTGGGTTCATTATTTATGCTTTCTCCATCTGGAGGTAAACCACTGGTTATTGCAGTAGCGATCAGGGTGAAAGTGCTCTGGTGAAGTGAGTAGTGACAGGTGTGATAAAATCTTGTATAGCCAGACTTCTGTATTTATTCAGTCTGGGTTCAAGATACTTTTAAAGGAGGTGTCATGCGTGGGAAGACTGATTATGGGTTTATCGCACTGAAATTGTCCTACTGCAATAACCAGTGGTTTACCTCTGGATGGAGGATTCATAAGTAATGAACTGTCAAGTTTTCAAAAGCAAGGCGGAGAATCAAGATATACCGCCTCCACCGACTTATGTACATGAATGAAGGTTCTTTTCAATATAACACGTTGTGTTTCCTTCCCTGCCTCGCATTGCATGTTTTTGTTTTCTACTATGTCGTTACATTTGTTTCTGGAACAGATTGTTTAAACTCAAGACCCTAAGATGCCAGCCATCATCCAAATCCTTTCTAAAAGAGTGGAGGAGGGGAATATCCCCAGCTCAAACCAACCGATTCTCGTAAGACACCAGGACCTGTGCTTTTCGATGGAACTTTGACGATGCCCCTTTGTCAGATACCAAAACTGTTTGTACTTACCGCGGAGCCCGAACAACTTTGGGCGATGCCCGGTGGAGCTGTCCTGTGCAGCTATAGAGGAGTCTGGCTTTGGCTCACCCCCTCAGCCGTCACCTACCCAGCCGGACATCTGACACTGTTTTTCCTCATCACCCCGTTGTGTTTCCTTCCCTGCCTCGCATTGCATGTTTTTGTTTTCTACTATGTCGTTACATGAAACCTGTAATTGATATAATTATGTAACCCGTAATGCTCTGATCCTCATGTAAAGTGCTCTGAAACCTCCGGGTCTAGCCAGTGCTAAATAAAACTTTGTAAATAAATAAAGGTTTACCTTTGTTGAAATGATTTGAAAAAATGAACAAGAGTGGTGCTTTTGAAAAGCTGAATTTAAAGACAGAGAAAACAACTATGTAAGAAAAAAATACTCTTTGAACACAGCAAGTAATTTGCACGTGACAGGAAGGGATTCAGGTAGTTATCACTGTGATGTCCCAATGAAGGATGAATAACCCTAGTTCCCAAGTGCAAGAGAGCAATAACACCAGGGATAACAGCAATAAGGATTCTAAGGTATAAGAATTTGAAGAAAAGGTGCATAGAGTTAAATATTGTGAGAGATCTAAGTGTTGCTAAATTTCCAAATAGCATTTGTCATTCATGTTTTCAATATAACACAATATAAGAGTGATAATCTGAGTCCTTAACCCTTAAGGAGATTGAAAGCGGGAGGTTACTCGAAAGGTATTGTTTCAATGACAATTTTTATATAATTTTAGAAATTTTATGCACAAAAAGGGTAAGAGTATTAATGTTATTCCTTGTCCTTTCAGGTCTGCATATCAACTGTTCTCAACCCTTCCCCCTTCACCTGGACACAACAATACTGTGCTCTCTAACAGATCAGAGTTGGGCGTGCTTGGAGCCAGTCTTTTCCGAAAATCAAGTAATTCCTGAGAATAACAGCATATCTGACATTCCTCTAACTGACCACCAGTGTCAGGCTGCATTCATCTTCGGCGGAGTAGTGCTCACAGGGGTTCCACCAGAACCAGTGCAAAAACTGCCTGTAAACTGTCTCCATCATCTGTCTGCTAGATTCCACTCCTTGTCAATTGTATCACAAGGGTCCCCCTGAACTGAGAACAACAAAGGAGTCCAGTCCTGTGGCCTGTTCCGTTGTCTCAGGCTTGATGAGGGGGCCCCATATACTTAGGATACAACTCTTGTTTACATATATTTGATTCCTTGGTGTCCATCAGACACTCGTGCCAGACTTCTGCCTGACTAACACAGAGTACAATACACTTTACTGAATGAATTTTCAACTGTTTGGGTTTCAGGTTTTTGCAAAGAATACTTTTAGAAGTAGCCTAAATTATTCTGACCCTTAGCTTATCTGCATCTTTGCTATTTTAAGGGGTAATTTCTTTTGTTGTGGCACCATCTATTGACTTCTTTTCAGAACCTTTCAGAAGAGTCTTTCCACAAGAAACCAGAGAATTGAGCATGCCCAAAGATCTCTGTCTACCCAAAAAATACCACGTAGGATAACATGTATAGCACCAGACTGTTGTCCAAATATCGTCTGTGTTAGACTTGTCAGTCTTAGGGTGGTCTTCCCCCAAACTGTTTGCATACTTAACTCCAGTTTTGTTTTTGTTGGCCTTAGGACTCTGTGCACTTTACCACTGGTAACTAATCTTAACGTGCTTGTGCTCACTCCGCTAAACATTGTTTGATAGGCTTACACCTAATTGGCATATTTAATTTACTTTTAAGACCCTTGTAGAGTGGTATAACCTATACCCAGGACATGGAAATTAAATGATACTCGTGGGCCTGCGGCACATATTGTGCCACCTATGTAGGTATCACCTTAACAAATGTCCTAGGCCTGCCACTGCAGCATGAATACAGTTTTAAACTGCAAATTTGACTTGGCAATATAACGCCAGTGCTAAGCCTTAAACTCCCCTTCTTTGCATATATCACCCCTAAGGTCGGCCCTAAGTAGCCCGTAGGGCAGGGTGCATTGGAATTAAAATATTGGACATTATATGTAGGCATTTTTCAGTACCAGCACATGAAAACTTACATTTGCTTTTCACTACTGTGAGCCATATCTATACCTTAGCAAAACATTAGGTTGCCTTATTACATTTAATAAGTGCAAACCATTGGTTAGGACCAGGTATGCAGTTAATGGTAAAGTCAGATTTTTGACTACATTTTGAAAAATGCCACATTTAGAAATTTGGCAATTTTGTGCCCTTTGCACTTTGTGTCTGTGGCATGTCTTGATCACATGACTCAGTGTAACTGACAGTTAGACTTTGTGAATTAATCATGGACAATCACTCAATTGAGGGATTAGGTATGTCTGAATGGGCCATCTACTGGCAGGATGTGGGGGCGGAGTTGAGCACAGCGCCACTTGTCACTGAATAGGGTGTGCTCTGCTTTCACACAAAGAACCTATCACCTCACCATTTTCACTACAGGCAGGTAGGAGCCAGGGGAGTCGGGAAATTCCATGTACTTCAAGGAACTGTAGAAGCTTCTGCCAACTTCCAGAGGAAGGGCACCATGGTATAGAAATAGGACCTTCAGATCTATTTTCAGTTCACTCCAGGACCTCTCAGGGGCCTGCCTGATGTGACCTGCTGTGCACTCAGCAAGACAGCTTTGCTGTACCTGGAAGGACAGCTTTGCCGTCTTGAGCATTTCTTGAACTCTCAGAGACCAGCAGTGCTGTTGAGACCTGCATCATCATCTGGACCCAGGACTCCCATAGTGATTCCATGGGCTAGTTTGCTGGCCTTCTGTTGAGAGTCAAAGGGACACAAAAGGTTCCCTCCATCTTGGACCTGCACCTAGGCCTCAGGGACTCTAGTAAACCCAAGTGGAGTCCCACCTGTCCTGGTCCATTGGTTGTAGTGCTAAAGGTGCCCGGATGCCAAATCCTAACACTGAGGACTTATAAAATTTTTGTCCAATAACTGCTCTTGGAACCAGGAGGAGACCAGGACCAGTATGGTTGCCTATCTGCCTAAGGTGCAACCTTGGTCTCATTGACTTCACAGCTTCTCCTGCTATGTTCTTCTTCACACCAGCAAATCCTTTTCAGAGGACTCTCACCAAAGGGGAATCAGACCTAATGGACCTGTCTTCAGCTACAGTCCTTTGCCCCGCCCCCCTTGATATTTTCAGCTTCCATTTCAGAGACTAAGTCCTAATGTAGAGCTCTTCACAACAGCTTTGACCCAAGGCTATCCGACCATGACTTTCTCTCCTTAGACACCTCCTGAAGCCTTGCCCTGCTGATCTTTACCTTTTCAGACACATTTTTCTCAAATTTCTTTCAAGTTTGAAGGAAAGCACTGACCGGGCCCAATCCACTTTGTGTATCCAATCCACACTCCATCGTGGTCTGCCATATGTTTCGACTTTGTCTCGGTCTTGCATGACTATATGTTCAGAGTGTAGGAGAGTAGGGTCTGCTATCCTATGGTCACCCCAAATTTTTGCTTTTTGCTTCACTGGTTTATGACTTAATGTGGCTGTGGGCCTGCTAATCAGACCCAGAGCCTGCTGTTCTCTCTCTAAATTACTGCCAATGCACTTTAGGTGCATTACGAATTGGAACTGGTTCACCTTATTGGCCCCTGTAACGGTGTACCCTAGGTACCCAGGGCATAGGTGTTTCCAAGGCCTACCAGGGGCTGCAGCATGTATTATGCCACCCCTGGCCTGGCCTCCATATTTGACACAACTGGCTGATCACTCAGCTGGGGTAAGTTGGTGTAATCCCCTCTTACTTAGATATAGTATCCCTATATCTAACCTTAAACTGGACACATATGTTCCTATCAGCCACTCCTATGGAAGGCCTCTTCAATCCTGGAGGCAGAGTGCTTGGAAATATGTGAGATGGTGCTCTAGCATGAGCTGAGCCTGTCTGCAGCTGTCGGGAACCACTCCCTAAGCTGTTCCGGGATATTGCCATACCATATACTCTTAAGTGCATTATAATCCTCGCGGTTAAATGCTATCTTTGGTTTGGCTTTATCAAAACATGTCGAGTAAGGTGTCATACGAATTGGAATACTATCCCCTCGACAGTTCTGTCGACGGGAATAGCATTTCACCCTTCTAGAGGGACACGACATGTGTGTAGCCTTAACCCCGGTTAAAGTTAACCAGAGCCTCAGCATCACAAAATGGATGCTGCCACCACAGACACGAGTCTGGCCTCCTGCTGCTGACCGAAACTCAGCAGATGGTGGCCTGGACAAAGGGTTTCCTGCCTTGGGAGGTGCGAGCACCACACCAGACAGGGTTTTGTGTATTGGGTAGGACAGGGCTGAATAGATTCAGACATGCCCGGGGCACACAAGGTGTCCCCGTGCATAGGCCAGTCCAAACCGGTCCTGGGACTTTCCAGACCCAGGCCTGGCGAGGAGCTGGACAAAGGAAAGGGGGTGTAACCGCCCCCCTTCCTGGTTCCTCCCAGAGGAGGGACCTAGTAGGTGATCCACCCCTCAGATTGGGAATAAGAGTGGGAGCAGTGCCATTGCACAGCAGATCATCCTGAATCAACTTAAAATAAAGAAGAAGACTGGACTTCGACATTCTGCTGCTCAGAAGACTGAAGAGAATCTCCCTTGTGGCCTAGGAGTGGCCACCCTGTGAACACAGGCACCAACCAGCAACTCGACGTCTGCTTTGCCGCCGCCTCTCGCCGGAGCCCAGAGCCTGACAAGACCCAGACTCCCAGACTTCTCAGAGCCCGATCCACAGTCTCTGCAAAGAAGGGACCCGTGGAGGCACCGAGAGACGTGGGACCGGACATCTTGGAAGCTGACAGCGCAGCAACCGAGGCACCCTCGATGTTGTGCTTTGGAGACTGAGAACCCTCACCACCGAGCAGCCCTTGCACCGAAGATCAGCCCCCCAGCATCTCCACGATCTGCGTGGGGCCCTTTTGCATTGTGCCATCCCGGCCACTAGCCACGTGGTCAGCGGCCATCTTGGCAACGAAACCGACAAACTACACTGCGGGTCTGGTTGCTCCCGACTTGCCCAAGCTTCTGTAAAAAGGAGCACTCGCTCTGACCTTGCTGGTCCGAGTGTTAAGCCTTTTTCGACTCCTGTGTGGCTTGCATTAGCCAAGGCCTGTTTACTCCGATCAAGTTGCCGACACCGCCAACAGCGAGAAGCCTGCGTGGGACAGCTCGTGACCGACTCCTGGACGTCCTCGACCCCCGGTGTCCACGTGGCTGCAGAGAGAAGCTACACCTCGACGCCTGTTTGCACCCGACATCGCCTGGTTCCAATCTGGTTCCACGGTAGTCACTGGCTAGTGACTTTGAACATTGTCCCCTCTGCTTTCAGGTCTTCACATCTTCAGATCCACCCTTGGATCTACCGGAACTCTTCACATCGAGCCGCCTGCAGCATCTTCCGCTCCAAGCACCATCGACCAGCGTGACGAAACCCGACACTACTTCGACCCTGTGCACCCGCTTCCTGTGGGTGAGGTAACTCAGCTCCGCTGGTGTTCCTACACTGGTACACATCTCAAGGGCCTGTGTCTTAAGTTTCAGCGTTCTAGGTCACTCGGAAGGTTCCGAACTAACTAACTTTGTACTTTTTACGCACCATAGACTTTACATTGAAAAGTGCGTGCACTTTAGACACTGCACCCGAGTCCCACGGGCCTTTCCCGACTTAATCATTGATAGTCTCGAATAGCTCCAGCGATTCCCAAGGCCCTAGGCCTGTTTCCTTTCCAATTGGTATCTCTTATACCACTTTCTTAGTATATGGTTTAGGTGGCCCCTAGGGCTCATCCATATTGTGCAACTTTTGTGTATTTTAAACTGTCTTGTGATTTAACGCTTGTGCTTCTGTGCTCATAAAGAGTCCAGGGGATTTTATAGTTAATAAATCAATATATATTTTCAATATATATCTGTGTGGTGTCCCTTTCATTTGGTATTCAAGGGGGTTGTGTATGGTAATACAGCTGGCTTCACATGCCTTTCAGAGTTTAGCCTAAGACTGCTTTGTCCACGTTACCACTAGGATAACTGGTCTACAAGGTTGAATTACAACCAATCCTCATAAGGGTTGCTTGGCATGGTACAAAGTGATCACTAAGAATTAGTGAGCATTATATACCAGGCCAACTTCTAACACAGAGTTGCTGCATCAATCTTTTAAACACTAATTTTCACTAAAATATTAAAAATTCCCTACTCAATTTCTACTGATTGGATTTTTGTCATTTTGGTGTAAAAACATTTACTAAAAAATGTACTCTATTTTTGTAAATTGGTTTAGGATTATTCTTGTGTTGTGATTTCACTTTATTAGTGTTTGTGTCAACCAACAACCCACTTTCTATCACACACCAACTTAGAAAAATAGATTAACATTTAATAAATTATTTGACACCAAAACAATAAAAATCCAGTCAGTAGAACTGGAGATATGCAATGTTGAAGAATTTTTAAAAGTAGTGCCAAAAGGTACAAATAGCCACCTGAGGTTATCTGGTCGCACTGGACATGGACAAGGTCACAAGTTGAGGCCGACCATGATGGCACCCAGACAGGGCACAGGGCCAAGTTTGGACCGCAGAGGATTGTACGTCATGTCCTTGGTGCAAGGTCTGCTCGGTGTGGTTTTGCAAGGATTCGCATCATGCAACATTGATTCTGATGTAGCAATGTAGCAAGGCTTTGTATTGCTTGGCGTTGGTTCCGATGAAGCTGGCATCTGTGCAGCGAGGTTTTACAGGACTTTGCATTGCATGGCTTCGGCCCAATGAGACTGATAGTTGTGCAGCAAGCCGTCACGGGCCTTTGCGTTTCCCGATATTGGTTTTGATGAAGGTTGCAGATGTGCTGCGAGGCTTTCTGGGTCTTAGCGTTACTTACCGCTGGTATGGTAGAGCTTTCAGGTAGGCTAGCATGAGCCCTCTCTGATGCCAGTCAAGGGTCGAGGACCTGGGAAGGTACGTTTGTTAATTAACAGTTCCTCCGTGTATGATGTACACGGAGGAACTGTGTACATTATACACAGAGGAACTGTTAATTAACAAACGTCATTGTCTGAAGGAGATGGACTGAAAAATTATCCCCAGCTTGCACGCATACATTTGTTCCGTGTGTTAGGCATTTCTTTGGTCTGGAACAATAGATAGTTCGAAGATTTGCCTTTTTGATTGATTTGGTGTACATGAAATGTTGCTTTTGAATTACTGCACCCAATGATGTCGCACTTCACTTTTTGCCTATGAAAGTTTCTCGCGAAATTGTTTAAATGTATCCTGTGTAGCTGTGATTTGAACATTATTGTTTCTCTTTTTTGTTGCATTTGAAATCTCTTAAAAATATAAAAAAATTATGTGAAAAGGAATGGGTAAATAAAAACCCATTCAAACAGAAAAGGTAATTGTTTGAATGCTGATCTAAAGTAATAAGAGCAGAAGTTGCGAAGGAGTCAGGTCCCTTTCTTATATTTGATAACTTTCTAGAACTGGCATTTTTAGAATTATGACATAAAATCCGACCATTAAAGACAGTTTTAAATTATCATTCTTCAGACACCAAACATACATTTCCTACCTGCTCACAATCAACATTTTTCACATATTACATTTAATAAGCTAACCCAATGTTATCATATGAGAGAGGGAGACTGTGCAATAGTGAAAAACGTATCTGATAGTTTTTCACTTCCAGGACATGTATAACTTAAAATACATGTCTAACTTTTAAACACTACACAGCCTGCCATATAGGATGTTTAGGGCCTACTTTAGGGGTGGCTTATATGTATTAAAGAGGAAGGCTTAGCCCTGGCAAAAGGTTTATTTTTCCAGATCGAAGTGGTAATTTAAAACTACACATAGAGGCTGAAATGGCAGACCTGAGACATGTTTAAAAGGGCTAATTAGGTTGATGGTACAATGTGTGCTGCAGGCCCACCAGTGGCATTTATTTTGCAAGCCATGGGTACATGAAGTGCCACTTTACAAGGGACTTACTAGTCAATAAAATGGCCCATTTGGGTGTAAAACAATGTTACCTTGTTTAAAGGAGAGAGCACAAGAACTTTAGCACGGGTTGGCAGTGGTAAAGTGTGCAGAGTTCTAAGGCCAACAAAAACATTTTCAGCAAAAATAGGAAGAGTTGGCAAAATGTTTTGTGGAAGACTACACTAAGGCAGACAGATCTAACAGTATTTCTCTGCCTTCTGTAGGGATAAGGGTGACCTACCAAGTCGTGATCAGGAAAAAATCCTGCAAACATAACTTGGCTGGGATACTTGATTGTGTATTAAGTTAAAGTTGACTGATGCACTGTTTCTATGTAAGGACATGCATTTATTGACATTTCCTTATCTTGCCTGTGTCTCTTAGATTCAAGATAATCAGTGGAAGGATGGTTGTTGAATTGTCACCTCTTTGGTACATGCTGGAAATGGCTCCACCATGACTCTTCCCCCATCGCCTATTCATCTAGGCAACTTGAGCTTCACTCTCATCGCCTGTGATGTCACTGGAAACTCCGTCCTGGAAATAGCTCCATTATTGACAGCTACCCATCTAAAATTCTATATATTTACTTTCATGTGATTTGTGTGTTTGGCAATCGATGTATCAATTGTAAACTCGACAAAGGACTTTGCCTATAATTTACATGACATAGTACATCATCTAATAAGTTAAACGCCAAAATCAAAAGGTAAAATTCCTCAAAAGCAGATTTTAATATGATCAAACACTCATATTATCACAATATTTTATTTTGAAAATACAAGGCATAAATTCAACATTGCTATCTACTCGGAAAATAACTGTACATGTTTATTGTCCTCAACACTGAAGGGGGAAGAAACATTTGTTGCTAGGGTGTAATTTAGCTCAAGTGGAAATAATATTCATGTTGGGCAGTTTTCATCAGTCCTTGTTTCATTTTACCCTTGCGTACCATTTGCCAATGTACCTCGAACACTGGAAAGCAATTAGCAATGCAGCCAACGAGCTCCACAGTCCGAGTGACACTTTTTCTCACTCACGTTTGGTGCCATAGAAGTCTTGGCTCCAGAAAACTACTTGGTCGAGTAAACATTTTTGGAAATAAATGTTCTAACTTGCGGCCTTGCAGTACACACTAGCCGTGCAGCTGAAAATGTTTTAGGAAAATCGCAAAGGGCTCTGTTCATCAAATCTTCGAGCACGTTCAACTGAAGCATTGCCCAAGGTTGGATGCTAGAGGCATGCCTGGATAAACCACGAATGCCTCTACCACGCAACCTAAACCACAAATGTCTCTTAACACATTCCTTTACCACGCATGCCTTTACCACGTAATTTCGTGATAAAGGCATGTGTGGTAAAGGGGTCTGCGTGGTTAAGCTCGTGACCCCACCTACCCCTGCCCTAAGCTATAAACTGCCCCATTCCCACCCTGAGGTCCAACTACCCGGACCCCTTCCTAACCCCACGATGTCCCTAACCCTTAAACACTACCTCGACCCTCTCTCACCCCCTTGTGCTATCCTTACAATCACCCTAGCCCCTTCCACTGCCCTTAGGCCTAAAATCCAAACCCCTATTTTTAAAAACTATCCTGACTCTACTGAGCCCTAAAAACTTCCTTGCCCTCCCCTAAACCCTATAAAAGACCATAACTTCCCATTCCCCTCCCCCTGCCCTGAATCCTAAAACCCTGTCTCTTAACAAACACGATCCTGACCACACCCCACCCCACCCCTGCGCAGTCCCAAAAACTACCTCAACCCCTTCCACTGCCCTTAGGCCAAATACCCTAACCCCTAATTAAAAAACTGACGGACCCTCACCAGCCCTGAAAACTACTCCGACCCTCCCTAGCCCTGAAAACTACTCCGACCCTCCCCAGCCCTGAAAACTACCCCCAAACGCCCAACCTTGAAAACTATCAGAGCCCCCAGCCCTGAAAACTACATCTGATATCCCCATCCCAGAAAACTAGCCCTGAACCCGCAAGCCCAGTAAACTATCCTGACCCCCGCAGCCCTGAAAACTACCCCCAACGCTGCAGCCCAGAAATCTACCTGACCCACCCCGAAGCCCAGAAAACTAGCCTGACCCACCCCCCAGCCCAGGAAACTATCCCAACCCCAGCTTACAAAACTACCCACGCCCCCAGCCCAGAAAACTACCCTCAGCCCAGAAAACTACAGCCCAGCCCCATTTGTCTCAGCGTGGATCTCTTCCTGCGAGGTCTTCCTGCTGCCGTAGCCAGCAGCTAGAACGCGCAATGCCTTAACCACGCATCGCATTGCCTTAACCACGCATATACGTGGTTAAGGCATATGCGTGGTTATGGCGAGAGTGGTTCAGCTTGCGGAGTCGGAACACGTGTGGTTAAGACAGCAGTGTTGCTGACTGTTTCGCTTATCCAAGAAACAGGTGGGAAAAGTAGCTGAGGCGTAACCCTCTGCTATCACACACTGTAGAAAGATGATTACATTCACGAGCTTTGTATGAAAATAGAAATGGCGCAGCATTAGAAAGAAAAGTAAAATAATGTTTATCCTTGAAATCAATACTTTTGGGAAGTTGTTGAATTTCCAACTTTCGACCGTCCCTAATCTGTGACTTCCTTAGCAGATGCACGTAGTAGTTATAGGACACACTATGGTTCTCTCAAAATTTCACAAACATCTTACCAGGCATCCCCAAACAGTCTAGGGCTGGAAAGGATTGGTATCTTGAAGAGATGAGAACAAATAAAATACCAAGATCCAAGAAGGCTGACCATTGGCAGGCCATTTACTGTGTCTGTATCCGCTTAATCTAGGCTGCAACCAGGAAGTAGTGCGCACTGTACTTGATGTTTATCGCCTGTGAGCTCTCGTTTCCAGTACCATTCGAGACTTTCACGAACAAAGACAGTTCCAGAAGAAACACAAACCGCTGTTGAGGCTGGTATTTATTAGCTTGTCTGCTTTGTATATTTTAAGAAAACTGTCTGTGTGTATGGTAACTGTTCGTGTATGTATAGTAAATATCAAAGTAAAAAATATAAATGCAGAGCAGAACAATGCATAATGACACAACAAGCATAAGCTCCGAAAATTCCTAATAGTAATAACCCGGACCGTGCAATGTATTGCAGTGTATCCTAGGTTTTCTTAGCTCCCTGTGTATTTCACATTTATTAGAAATATTGATCCGTTGTGCTACAATGCTCTGGTTATTGATTGCTGAAGAGCCGGTCCCAATCACTGAAAGGAAAATATTCTTTTCAAGGAAAGTTTCATAACGGGACAAGTGATCAGTTAGTTCTTTTAGTGTCTAAAGCACAATGTTTTGTGAATTTCCGTCAGAATACAAAATTAATTATTTCTAACCATGATCACAATTTCATTTTTTTGCATAGCTTTTATATATGCCAACGATAATTGTTCACCGTAGCTGTGACACATAAAGGTATTAGTGACAATTGAATGGTCTGATTCAAAAATTGCATTCTTTAGTAGGAAAAGTAGTACTACTATAGAAATGTAGTAGTACTTACTTACTACAAAACGTAATTCACAACCTATGAGTGTAAACCTTCACATCTCCCATCTTTCTATGGGGAGATATTCACACATGTAAGCTTACTTAGTAGTAGATGTGGGATGAACCAGAGGGAGTGGCTGGAGAAAAAGGGCATACTTACTACTAAATGTGATGAGTTTAGGGGCAGCTAAAGTGGGGTTTAGTGAGGGACGCACAACCACAAAAGGATAGTCCCATTTCTTTTCACTAACTGCAATTCTAAAGTTTCTATAGTCAAAATAGACTCATACAGTAATAATTATACTCCAGCTCAGAGCTGGAGTAAGTCCAGCACCACACATGGCCAACCACTTGTAATTCACCACCCTCCCATAAAAAAACCCTCAGATACCAACGGAAAATCCCTGATGGCCTGGGAAACACTCACCACAGAAGAAACAGCCAACAACATAAGAACTGTCCTCAAAAGAGCAACTACAGACCACTACCCTCACAGCATCTACAACTTAGGAGTGGCCCCTATCAGGGAAGTCCTCGCCAGTATCATGAGTGCCTCCATCACTTCTGAGATGTTCCCTGATGCCTTGAAACACATAATAGTCAATGAACTGCTAAAGAAACCCTCTGCAGATCACATACAATTAGTAAACAACCACCCAATCTCCCTTCTACCTTTTCCGGCCAAAGTGAGAGAAGAAGCCATAAACTCTCTTTTTTTTTTAGTTCAAAGAAAAATTTATTAAGATAACTGAATAATGGCAACATAATATACAAAGAGAAAACAACAGGAATAGCATGAATATTAACTGAGAGCATTATAAAAAGTGTGATGAAATAAAATGAGGGGAGGGATAAAAAAGAAAGGGAGGATAGGGAAGAGAAAAAAGAAAGGGAGATAGCAATGAGGCTAAAACTTTAAAAAGTACAATCATTAAAACTACGTAACATTAGAGGCAATGCACAAATATGCAGATAAATAATCATTAATGAATAAGAAGGAACAAAAGGTTATTCAAGGGGGTTTCGAAACTTCTTGTTGAACTGGGGATAGGTGAAAGGAGCGCTTGGCACATGCATCTAGGTAAAGGGTAACGGGGAGCCATAATGCAAGCCTTTTCGGAGCCAGGGAAGTGGGATAAACAAATGCAGTATCTAGTCTGTGATTATAACATACATTAAACCACCAAGCTTTAAAAGTAATGCCCTTGGAATCTTTCCAATTAACAGTAATTTGCTGGAACGCGACAGCCAATAATAAATCAACAATATGAACATTTGCATCAGCATCAATCCAAGAAGAGGAAAGTGAACCAAGGAAAATGTCAGTGATAGAAAAGTGGATGGAGGTATGGAAGATAGAATTGATTTGATTCCAGACTTTAGTCCAGAAAGCATGCGTAGGAGGACATGTGAAAAGCATGTGAAAGAGTGTGGCATTGGGGTTAGAGCAAGACCAGCAAAGGTCTAAGGTCAGGGGAAAACGTTTGTGGAGGAGAGATGGCGTGTAAAGAAGGCGGTTGTAGAGGAAAAAAAGGGTTTGCGTGAGAGAGGCTGCCCTGGAAGATTTGCGAAGTTTGGTCCATATTTTGTCCCACAGGGATGTGGGCCACGAGACACCGAGATCAGATTCCCATTGCTCCTCAACTTTGGATTTAGGCCTAGGTGATGGAGGATCGTAAAAGGAATGGTATATGGAGGAAGCTGATGGGTTAGAGCGTAGTTGAGTGTGCAGAGAAGAGACGGGAGTGATAGAGGGCGTAGTCGAATCAGAGGTAGAGAGAGAGTCATAGGCAGACATAACTGCATTTTTGAGTAGGGTGTATTTATGAACAAAGGAGGCAGGGAGAGAGAAGAGTTGACGAAGAGTTGGAAAAGGGGTGAAGGCAGATCCAGTGAAAAGTTGGGAGACCCAGATTAAACCACGCTGCCGCCAAGTTTTCCAGTAAAAGGGTTTCAATTTAATAAGAATGCTATTATTATACCAAATCGTGGTGGCGAGAAGTTCTGTAGTTGAAGACGGAGGAGCCGGAGTAAGGGCTAAAAGTAGTTTCGCGGTATGTTTATGAATTGGACTGGACAGGAATTGGGGCTTGCGCGAGAAGGATAAGTATTCAGCAAAGGTAAAAGGAGAAAGAGAAAGGCGTTCAAGTTCAGCCCATAGAGGAAGGGGGTCCGCAGGGTCTGTAAGCCAAATGGCTGCCTGTTTCAGAAGGAAAGCTTTATGGTAAGCAGGAAAATTTGGGAAGTTAACCCCACCCTCCGATTTGGGGAGGCGGAGACGCGATAAGGACATACGCGATTTCTTACCAGACCATAAAAATACAGAGAGTATGGAATTTATTTTAGTGAAAAATTTGGCAGGAATGGAAATCGGTAAATTAGAAATGGTGTAAAGGACAATTGGGGACAACATCATCTTAATAGTGTCGAGACGACCCCACCAAGAAAGGTATAGGGGGTGCCACCTAGAAGTAAGGTCAGACAATTTTTGAGAGCATTTAGTAAGGCATAATGAAATAGTATCTGGGACAGAAGGAGTGATGTACAAACCGAGATATTTGATATGAGCTGGACTCCAAGTGAAAGTGGATGCAGCAAAATCGGGTTTAAAGGTGAATTTGGTGAGAGGCAAGATTTCGCACTTATCACTATTGAGCTTATAACCAGAGAGATGGGAGTAAGTGTGGACTTCAGCGAGGAAAGCGGGGATAGAGACAGACGGATCCGAAAGGAAAAGTAAAATGTCATCCGCATAGGCAGCTAGTTTAACTTGCGATTGAGCAAGAGGGAAGCCATGAATGTTCGGATTTTGACGTATTCTGGATAAGAAAGGTTCCAGGGCGAGATTAAAAAGAAATGGGGAGAGAGGACAGCCTTGTCGGACGCCTCTATTGAGACGGAAAAATGAAGAAATGAGACCATTGGCACACACCGCTGCTCTAGGGTTTGCATAAAGGAGGGATATAAGGGAAATGAAGTTAGGGCCAAATCCAAACCATTTTAACACGGAAAAAAGAAATGACCATTCTACCCTATCAAATGCCTTCTCGGCATCCAGGGCAATAGCAGCTAAGGAACCATTGAATCGTGGGGATTTAGATAAGACATTAAAAAGGAGCCTGGTATTGTCGGAAATAAAACGACCCTTAACAAAACCCGATTGTTCAGGACCAAGGAGATCTGGGAGAAAAGGATCAAGTCTAATGGCTAAAGATTTAGCATATATTTTATAGTCAATGTTGACAAGGAAAATCGGTCTATAGTTCTTGCAATGTTGATGATCCTTGCCCTCCTTCGGTATGATGCAGATGTAAGCATCTGAAAAGGTGCCTGAGGAGGCATCGCTGGTCTTGAAGGAATCAAGAAGGTGGAATAATTTGGGTAGAAGAAGGTTTGCAAAGTGTTGGTAAAATTCGACAGTGAAGCCATCTGGACCGGGAGCCTTATCCTTTTTAAGTGAATGAAGTGCAGTGCGGAGTTCGGGAATGGTAAGGGGAATCTCAAGGGAGGTCAAATCAACAGGAAAGGTGGAAGGAGGGTGTATGCTGGATAAGAAAGTGGAAATAGAGTGAGCAGAGGGTTGAGTGCCAGAAGAATAAAGTGCAGAGTAGAAGTGAGAAAATACCTCCAGGATGTCAGCATCTTTATGTTGCAGTACTGAATTGATATCAAAAACAGACTCCACATTCAACTTATTTTGTTTGACTTTCAAATAATTGGCGAGAATTTTACCCGCCTTATTTTTCCCACCATAAAATTTCGAACTGGATTTCAGGAGGTACAGGGAAGCATCATCAGTGGATTGTTTATTATAATTCATCTTTGCAGTGATGAGAGCTGTCAGAGTCTCCTGAGTATGAGAGGTATAGTAGGAGTGCTCTAGGAGTTTAATCTGAGACAGAAGATCATTAGTGCGTTGACGAGCAATTTTACGTTTTGCCGCAACATGTCTGAGGATAAAATCTCTAGCAGCTGCTTTGAAAGCGTCCCAGACAGTGTGAGCAGGCAAGGATGGGGTCTCATTAATAACAAAAGATTCATTGGTGAATTCAATAAAGGAGGTGGTAAATTTGGGATCAGTGAGGAGGGTATTGTTGAAGCGCCATCTTTTAGGACCGCTGGATTTGGGTAAAAAATCAATGTTGACCAGGACAGGAGCGTGATCAGAGAAAACAATGGGACCAATCTCCGCTTGGGTAAGGGATTGGGAGATATGATGGGAGAGAAATATATAATCAATACGGGATTGGGAGTGATGAACCGGGGAGTAGAATGTAAATTCTTTGTCGGTTGGGTGACAAAGTCGCCATGCATCAATTAATTTGTGCTGGGAAATGGAGTGGGCAAAAAGTTTATGGGATTTATTAGGAACAAATGAAGATTTGGAGCGCCTATCCAAAAAGGGGTCCAATGGTAGGTTACAGTCACCTGCTAAAATGAAATTGTCATCTATGCAATCAGTGATACGGGAAGCAAACGCTTTCCAAAAAATTGGATCTCCACCTGTAGGGGCATATACATTAAGCAAAGAGAAAGGGACACCTTTAGAGGAAAGTTTGACAAATAACCACCTGCCCTCAGGGTCAGAGTCAGAATATAGCACTGAATGAGTAAAAGATTTGCGAATTAACAAAACAACACCATTTCTTTTGCCATCACCAGGGGCAGAAAAAACCGTACCCACCCAACCTCTTTGGAGTTTAGCAGCCTCACTATCAGTTAAGTGGGTTTCCTGTAAAAAGGCAATGTCAACATTGAATTTAGCTAAATGAGAAAGTATCTTTTGCCTCTTAATGGGCGAATGTAAACCTTTAACGTTCCAAGAGACAATACGAACTGACATTAAGAAGGTATGAAAGAGGATAGTGCAGAGCAAAAGTGAAGGTAAGCCTCAAAAAATCCGAGAAGGAAAAAATGAAAAAAGGAATGAAAGTAGGAAAATGTAGAGAAGAAAACAGGCAGAGAAGTGCTAAAAGGAGAGAGCATGAGATAGAAAAATGCGATAAGAAGAGAAGAGAATCGTGTTGGGAAAGTAATAGGAAATTGTTGAAAAGAGAAAATAGTAAGGAAAGGAGGAGATAGAATAGAAGTTAAAGAAGACATGTAGAAGTGACCGAAGAAGGAGCAAGAAAGTAATAGAAATGATGTCTGAAGGAAAATGAGAAAATAGGATACAAAAAGAAGAGAAAAGCAAAGCAAGAGCGGTCGAGAGAAAATAGAGCCCTGAAGAACTAGGAAGAACAAGGAAATGATGAAGACAAAAACTAGCGGAGATGCAGGGGTCATGTCAACAATGGAGAAAGAAAACATGGGGCAATACTTACAAGAAATGATGAGGGGTGGGTTTTCAAAGGACAGGAGACAAAAGGGAAGTAATGGAGACGTGAGGAGGGGGGAAAGGCCAACCAACGGAGGACAAGCTGACGGGGTCACGGGACGTCCCACCGGAGGAACATGACGGAACACAATGAGACGATCTGTGAGAAAAAGAAAAACAGTGAGATTAGAACAAGCAAACGATTAAATACCAGGAAAAAGCGTGGGATTGAACAGTTGGAGAATAAAGATAAACCAGAACGAGCTGGGACCAATAAGGACCCACAGTAACTGAGGAGCCTGTGGAAAAAAGAACATAACATTATAAGAGCAACAGAATATCATAAATTCCAGGAAAGTCAGGATATACTAGCAACAGAGTCACGGTGGAAATGAAGAAGAAGGCCCAGAGAGTTCCATATCAGCCGGACCGCAGGAATTGAGGAAACTGCGAAGTCGGAGAGGATCTTCAAAAGTCATAGTCTTGTTGTTATAAGTGACTTTGAATAAACAAGGTTGAAAAAGTCCATATTTGGCTCCAATGGATCGCAGTTCCGCTCTCATGTCAAGAAATGCTTTGCGGCGAGAGGCAGTAGCTTTGGCATAATCCTGGGCAATAAACAAGGTGGAATCCGACCATTTCAAATGAGGTATTGCTTTAGCTGCGAAAAGAACCTTCAGCAGATCTGTATACTCAAGAAAGTACATTATGACGCCTCTTGGCTTTGTCTCAGGAGAAATACTGGAAGGAGCTCTACCCAGCCTGTGTGCGCGCTGTATGTTAAGAGAGGTGCCTTCAGGAAGATGCAGGAGCTTGGGCAAGAAGGACTTGAAGAAGGCGATGGCGTCAGTCCCCTCGCAACCTTCCTTCAGGCCGTAAAGACGAAGATTATTGCGCCTATTCCTGTTTTCAAGGTCTTCCATCTGCCTCTGGAGGGCTGTGAGTCTTACATCCATATGCACCGACTTGGTAGCGGCTTCCTGGAGAGTTGACACAGTCTTTTCCACAGCAGAGACTCTGGTGTCCATTAACGACCAGTTGTCAGTCAGAATTTGAAGCTTTGAATTGGTCTCCTCCATGAAGGGGCGTAATGCTCGTATTTCCTCAAGGAGAAGCTCCATGGAAACAGCAGATGGTGACTTTGGGGGAGACGGAGGATTGTGTTTCAACCTCTTAGGAGTAGTTCTCGTTCCTGGCAGGAGGGGGGCGTCCATATTGAGAGAAGATTCGCAACTGGAGGAGCCCGCAGAGGCTTCTAATTGAGCCAACGCAGTAAATAGCTTTGAATTTTTAACAAAGTTGCGTTTAGGGGTTTTGCCAGGACCCTCCGCCATGGTAACGACAGTGAAGAGGGATCCTCAGGAGCGAATAGAGCAGATATACACCACAGGAGTGAGGAAAGATCAACAAAGTCAATTATAGGAGGAGGTGGAGTGAAATCCAGGACATGCCAAAAAAAAAAAAATGAAAAAGAAATATGCGCAGTCTGAGCAAAACCAAGTGAATATCAGAGATGGCAGATCAATAAAGTTAGTAGATAGCGCAAAATGGCCGCCAAAGCTGAGGAAAGAGCTGAAAATCGAATAAAAACGGAAAAAACAGTTCCATAAGAAAAATAAAGTCACCTTTCAATGTATTAGCGAAGCGCCGTTATTTCCTGCAATTTTGGGCTGTTTAGTTGAAGTACGCCCGCTGCAACAGGCAAAATGCGCAGTGAACGCGCTCTTCAGGGAGGCGCCGGCAGAGGCATCAAAATGGCGGTCGCGGCGATGTCAGAGCCGCGGCCGAAGCAGAATTGAAGCTGCCGGGCGAGGACGAGGAGCCGGAGAGCAGCGAGGTACTGTTCAGATGCCTGGAATGTTCCGCTATCGTTTGCGGTGCAGCATGTCGTTAGGGGAAGGCTAGAACCGCCAAGAGTCCCCGGTGAGATCGGAGCCTCACCCCGATGCGTCCATCCGTCTTGGGCGCTTAGCCACGCCCCAGCCATAAACTCTCTCACCGCCTCAACATACACCAACTCCAAAACCATGTAATCAAGTTTATAGCTGAACCACAGCACCGAAACTGGCCTCACCCCTGCCATTGATGACATCAGGACCATGACGACACAGCAGCCCTTTTATTACTTGACCTCCTCACAACTCTCAACATGGTCCGACCAGTTGCGGCCCATGGAGGGAGTTCAGTGGGGCAGAAAGGCGAGGCGGGGGGTAGTAAACATCCGAATATGGATGATTGCAGGTAAGTAAACAATTAAATTAATAAAACGAATTTCGTTGTGCATTTTGCAATGCAGGGCACGTAACGAAATTTGTTTTATTCATTTAGTTGTTCACTTACCTGCAATCATCCATGTTCCGGTTTTTGCTGCCCCTCCCCAGCCACGCCTTTCCGCCCCATGGAATTCCCTCCACGGGCCACAACTGGGTCTGACACTCCACTATGATGAGAACACTAAACAAGACAGACATTTAAGGACCCGCCTTCAACTGGATTAGTTCCTTTCTCACAAGAGAAACACAAAGAGTCAACCTGCCACCTACACATCGAAGGCCAAGAACCTCATATGTGGAGGATCATCCATCAGCCCAATGTTATTCAACATTTATATGACTGCACTAGCGGACCTCATCAGATAATGTAACATCAGCATACTCTCCAACACAGATGATTCACAACTGATACACTCCCTATCAGACAAGACCCCAACTACAAAAAACATCTTCGCCACAAACATAATCATGAGAACCACATGGATGTGTCTGTGTGTGTATATATATTTTTTTCTCTGAAAAAACAAAGGTTACAGAGATATTATAGTTAGGCTCAGAATTTACACACACAAACCATAGAAATTCAGCAGTTATAGTTAGAGTTATCCCAACAAACTATAACTCGTGTCCTAAGGTAACTAAAATATTAGTAAACAGGAACTCACCCTTAAACAGTTAAAAAAAAATACACACTACCTACCTCAGCCCCCACTAGCTATCAACAAACATTTAAAATTAAACTAATGTACTTTTTTCTTCAACAAAAAGAATCCACCTAATCCACATTGCAAAACGCCCAATGGAAAACCTGAAAATAAAGTCTTTAACATCCAACAAGAACAGATATGTAAATATGAAATAGAAAACTAGTAGCATAATTTTGTATGTAAACAACAAATACATTATACATATGTTTTCTTTATTTTATTACACTATTTTCAGACATAATGACAGAAACAGCAAGATATATCACATCTCAGAAAGGAAAACAATTATTATCTCACATAAGCTACACTCACAGCCAAGAAAGTATAAACACAGAAACTATCAATTGAAAATATATAAAATATTACTCTAATGTTTGCTATAGAAGGGCAACTATAAAGTCGACGTTATAACTGAAGTAAGGGAACACAGCCATTGAAATAGAAGGAAGGCATCTATTACAAGTTATTTTAAAGGCTAGCGCCAGCTCCCAAGAGCCCACTACTAAAATCCTAAAAAAAGTTCCCTAAAGTTCCCAAACACATCACAGGCTGGCTACCAGCAATACCCACCTTAAAACACAGATTTGCACAAACTAAAAAAGCCAACAGAGATACTCCTCCAACCCTTAGAAGATATCTAGGCAATCAAATACCTGAACACTTAACAACCACATATAATGAGGAACCCTCTCCTTTTATATGATAACCATGACAATGAAAATCATATCCTAATATTTTCTAGAACACATAACTAAGACAAGATCAACCATGGATAATGGACTAGACATTCAAAATGTGACCTAAACCATTCACTCAGATAAACACCAAACATGGTGAATACCAAAACACTAATATACCATTCCTATATGCCCTACTATCTAATAAACAATGTATCACTTACTACAAAATACTAAACCTCATTGAAATGAAATCAAACAGATACTCCCCGCATAAAATAATAGCAGATTTTCAACAAGCCATGATTCAAGCTATCTTAAAGCTTTACCAACAGACAGCCGCACAAGGCTGTCACTACCATTTTGATCAAAGCTTAGGGAGACACCAACAACAATTTGCACTAAGTGTAGAGTATACAACAAACAGTAAATTTGCCTTTGAAATTAAAAACAAAAGCATGACTGCATTACGTCCCTGTCTCAGAGGTAGCTAAAAACTACAACTCATTTATAGAAAGTCCTTTCTACCTACAAAACACACACAAACTAAGCCCCCAAATGAATTATTTTGAAGGCACTTGGGTTGGCAGACTGCACCACTCTGGACACAGATGCTAACCCAAATTCCAAATACCCTGGTGAAATGTATACAACATCACCATGACTCAAAAAGCCAAAACCAACAACACTGAAGAAGGATGGCACAATGACTTCCATTCCACACTAGGTGTATCCAACCTTCACTCTATACGTTTATAGAAGCCCTACAAAAATAACAAATCCACCACCAACCACAAATAGAACAATCTGTAACCCAAACAAGACCCTAAAGTTAGCAGAAAAACAATAGAATGTATATTATTCTACAATGTCAAGTAACACTCTTTATTATTAACAAAGGAGCATGATACTTAGCACCAATAGTTAAAAGCCTATTATAAAATAACTAATATTCTACACAATACACAATAAATCAAAAGAATAATTCAAACCACCATAACTGAAATATTTTTAAAGAAATAATAAACATATTATTTTTTATACATCAGGTAAAAAATATATACAGCTGTAATTTCAAATGAGCCTGATGAATAGAATTATTATGTATGTAAGTTATGTTAAAAAAAAAATGAAATCTCACCAAACACAAACCTAGAATTACAAACAAAATTGAATAGGAAAAATTAATTATAACACATAAAATATATTTAGCTATCATGTACAATTGACATAAATTATAAAATATAACATTTCCGACCTACAAAAATACCTTAAATATAACTTACTTTTCATTATCTGCAGATCCTCCACTATATCCATGTACTCATAAATATAATCCAGCAAAAATAGAAAAATTACTTCCAAAAACCCCCCAAAAATGCTAAAATTCATTCAAGGCCAATAGTGATTCATCAAAGCATTGCAAAGTATTAAAGAACCATAAAAAATGGTTTAAAAAAAAGAAACCCTCCCGAAAACATGAAAAATTAAAGGAAATCAAAGTAAAAAATGTTGGCTTACTTAAAACCAAAACTCAATCTCCAAACATCCATACAAAACCTTGGAATTTCAAAACCTGTCAAAAAAAAGCTACAATACCCATTCACAAAAACAATACCTTCAAACGTAGCTTATAGATCACAATTATTCAACACAAAGCACATAATGTAACATAATATAACATAATATAATGATGCATTACTAAGCGTAGCCAAAAACAGTAGTAAACAAAATTACAAAAAGTATGAATAAAGCTACCAAAAACTGAAAACCAACACTATACCTTTGACTTACAAGTAACCCCTATGACCTTTTACCCTCAAAACCCTATACAAAAACATAGTAAATGTCTTCCCTGTTCTGATGAACAGCTGTACCTTCCCACGAGTTACTTTCTGAAAAATGCACTAAAAGTGAGACAAACAGACTACAAAATTGAAGTTAGCATTAAAACGAAATGGCCCCTAAATTAAACTAAAATAAATACTATCTCCTCATAGAAAACAATAGGGATTTGATTTGCAAATGCTAAAAAAAGTTTTTAAAGAAGTAAAAAAATTAAAAAAATGTAAAACATATAGAAAAAGTGATATAAAACAATGGACAAAAGTGTAAAGCATAAAATAAATAGTACTATAAAATGTTGCAGGGGCTGATTATGATGTTGGGCAGATCACCACCAACAGGCCATTGGCATCTAAGGCTGTGGTCCGCCCACTGCATAATGATGTGGTCAATCGAAGTGCAGCGAGTGGAGGGAACGACTAACGCCTCTGACAGGCTCAAGGAACCCATCAGTCGCAGCAAAATCCCTACAATGAGGGCGGTGCCTGCAGAGGCACCACCATAGGGATTACGATGTCCCTTTCCCCTCTGCCTTTACATGGCGATCAGACCGCCATGTAAAGGCAGAAGGAATGGGAATTTGGGAGCCCTTAGCAGGCCCCCTTCCCTTGTGGGCCTCTGCTATGGTTAATTATTAGTCTAAAAAACCTTGGCCTATTAAAATGAAAAATGCTACTTTTGCATTAACTATCAATAAATAGCCAGACTTTAATCAATTGGCATAACATTTTAAATGAGGAGACTGTATTAAATGTGACAAGTATATGGCTTGTTTTGAACACATTAGTGAACTGATACCAAAGTATTACAAAAAATATAAACATGGGTAAAGAATAAATTCTCCAGTCTGCAAAGGGCCAAAATGTGAGAGTTCTTCTTCTTTGCAGCTCAATAGCAAATGAAAATATCACAAGGGGCCATATCACATTAGGGGAGCACTGCAGCACAGGGGGCCCGATTCACAGAACTAACTTAAGACAAAATCCTAAACTTACTACCATTTTGATATTCACAGAAGGCACTTACTCATTTTGGTATTTACAGAAGGCACGTACTCATTTCGGTATTCACAGAAGTTAGGAGTCCTAAGACTTTCGGTATTCACAGAAGGCATTTAGGAGTCCTAAAGTTAGGAGTCCTCCTAACTTCTGTGAATACAAAATGAGTAAGTGCCTTCTGTGAATACCAAAAGGGTAGTAAGTTTAGGATTTTGTCTCAAGTTAGTTCTGTGAATCGGCCCTACATTTGCCACAATCTTGGGCTGACTGGTGTCTTAAGTAGATGAAGATCTGAAGCAGCACTATTTTACCACCTTAGACAGTGATAAATGGTTGCTTGTCAGAGGAACGTTCAAGGTATGTGCTGCTTTTGGCTGCAAAGTTAGCAGCATCTGTTGATATATTTAAAATAAATAACTAAACATAAAGTAATAGCATTCATAAAGCAATATAACAACACAATGAAAAGATAACTGCATATCACAACAAAACAGTCAAATAAGAGCACAATACAAGAACCACATTACACCTTAAGAAAATCACATTGCGATAATCCATCACAAAAACACAGCACCTCCTAAAAGCAACAGCACACATCACCATGACAACAAAATTGCACACAGTGTCTAGTAGTTCCTAAAAATACATAGGACTTGCGCGTTTAGACAACATAAACTAAGGGATTGGTGTCCAGACTGATTCCAGACAACACCAAGGGATATGTTAGCCTTTAGACCAGCTAGCTAACAGTGTCACCATAAGCCCCCTAACCTTATCAAGAAGCGAATAGTTTCTGGCACTATCAAACATGGCAATCCTTGATCCTTCAGGAATTGTGTAAACAAGGCTGTACTTTTCTCCTAGTCAATCGTACTCTATCAATCGCAAAGATGTACAATGAATAAACGATGGGGACGTTTTCAATAAGCATTTACTGAACCAGCGCAATTTTAGTATAAAACATGTTTGCTGTGACAACCATTAGACAGAAACAGATGTGTAGGATTACAAGCACCAACAGAGTAAATAAAAGATAGAATTCTACCGTGGTGCTCAAACAGTAATATATATATATATATATATATATATATATATATATATATATATATATATATATATATATATATATATATATATATATATATATATATATATATATATATATATATATATATATATAGGCATACAGATAAATGACGGTAATCAAGCGTACGCCTATGATGCAAACCCTACCTAAGATTACCTACTTGTACCTAGCATGTATGTGGGTGTAATGCCACGAATCCCCTAGGAAAGAGCCAACCCCATTACCTGATGGGAGAGAATGAAGGACCCCCGCCTTGGTCTCAAGTTGGACACCCCGCAAGGGATGTCAGACCGCAGCGTGTGGTAGCTTCTGCAGGCCGGGACCTCAGCATGTAGTGTCAGCATGGAAGCTTCTCCTTTGCCTATCTAGTCTTGGTATGGTTCTTTTATAACCTACAGATAGCCTCAAGTTCCTTACACAATCGAAATGTTGTGAGTGCAATTATGTATATGAGCCTAAATCAATACCTGCAATTATGCAAAGTAGGTATTTCGCCCTAGGATGAAGATGACTATGACTTGTACAGAGTATGTTAACCCTGTTATGTACATCATGTGCGGAGACTTATTTAACCCCTTCTATGATCATGATGGAATTGTTCCATCATGAACATTGGTGCCCCTGTTGTCATAAAGAAACCATTCCGTCATGAGGCCAGGGGCAGGAAATCCTTCTGCTGCAGACAGCAGAGGATTTCTATTATTCCCCTCTGACTCTGAGAGCTGGAGAAGAGCTTCCCCAGCTCCCAAGGCCCCCTTCCTAGTTTCTGTGCCATGACGATCAGCGCGCACGCTGCGCTGTCGTCATTGCACAGAAACAGAAACTGAAATGAGCCTTTAGGCTCATCTCAGTTTCACTTTCTATGTGCTGAGGGGGCTGTCTCAGCCCCCCGGGCACGTAGAAAGACGGGAGTGGATACCTGCTTGGGGATTGCCCCAAGAGGGTGATCCCCAAGCAGGGATCCACCCACTAGACCAGGGAGGGGGGAGTGGCCCCTTGGACAAGAGCTTTTGCTCCCCAAAAAATATTTGGGGGGAATTTAGTCTTTTTCCCCCCCTGGGGGGCAGATGGTGGCAGTAGCCCCAATCTGCCTGCCCGGGGGTGGGCAAAAAGCCCACTAGACACCAGGGATTTTTTTGGGCCGTATAATTTATTAGGGTGGGGGCTGCCAAAAAAGGGCATGTCCTTGCCCCCACCCTGCAAAGTTTACAGCCGTTCTGCCCCGGGGGGGCAGAAAGCCCACTATACGCCAGGGATTTTTTTAATTATAATTTGTGGTGGGGGCCTGCCCACTATAGGCATGCTCATGTCCCCACCCCCCACAAAAATGACAGCCTTTCTGCCCCGGGGGGGTGCAAAAAGCCCAGTAGACGCCAGGGATTTTTTAGGCAAATTTTAATTAGGTTGGGGGAATTGGCTTGCCTGTTTTGGGCAGCCCCCACCTTAATTAAAATTTTCCCAACACACTCCCTGGTGTCCGGTGGACTTTCTCCCCCTCCTTGGGGGGCAGATGGGGGCATTAGCCCCCAATCTGGCCCACCGGGGGCACAAAGCCCAAGAGACGCCAGGGATTTTTTGGGGGCAAATTTGAATTAGAGTGGGGTCTCCCTAAACAGGCATGCCCATGACCCCACCTCCTCTCCCCCCAAAAATCACAGCCTTCTTGACCCCCTGGGGGCAGATGGGGCAATAGCCCCCAATCTGCCCTCCCGGGGCACAAAAAACCCACTAGGCGCTAGGAATTTATTTGGGCAAATTTTAAATAGGGTGGGGGCTGCCCAAAACGGCCATGTCAATGCCCAACCCCCCACCCACCACAATTACAGCCATTCTGGCTCCCCCCGGGGGGGAAGATAGGGGCAGTAACCCCCAATCTGCCACCTCAGGGGGGGGTAAAAAGCCCACTATATGCCAACGATTATGCTCACTTTTTTATGCGTGGGGGCTGCCTAGAATGGGCATACCAATGCCCCCACCCCCCAAAAAAATAGCATCAGTATTTTTGCCCCCCTTGGGGGCATATCGGAGCAACCCCATCCCCCCAATAGCCCTCCCAGGGTGGCAGAAAGCTGAATAGGCATGGAGTTGTTTTTAGCAATAGGCTTACCTGTGGATCTTGGGCCCTAGCGCAGCCGGCATATAGGGAAACCTAGCAAACCTGTACATTTTTGAAAACTAGACTCCCAGGGGAATCCAGAATGGGGTGATTTCAATGGCTCTCACCAGGTTCTGTTACCCACAATCCCTTGCAAACCTAAACATTTGTTTTAAAAAAACAAATTTTCCTCACATTTCTGTGGTGGAAAGTTCTGGAATCTGTGCGGATGCACAAAATTTCACCCACCCTGCATTCTCAAAAGTCTTCCGAGAAAAATGGTACCTCGTTTGTGTGGGTAGGCCTAGTGCCTGTGCAAGGAAATGGCCCAAAACACAACGTGGACACACCACATTTTCGCAGTGAAAACTGACCCTTTTTTTTGCAAAGTGCCTAGCTGTAGATTTTGAACCGTAGCTCTGCCGGCACCTAGGGAAACCTAGCAAACATATATATTTTTAAAAACTAGACACCCAGGGGAATCCAGGATGGGTACCCACAACAGGCAAGGGCCTCAAACCTATTGTGGAGACATCAAAATTTCCTATCTCAAAACAACCTGGTTTTGCAATAGGGGACCCATGAGTTTTTGGCCCTGTGCCCTGGGGCCATCTAGATAAACCTACCAAACCCATGCATTTCTGAAAACTAGACACCCAGGGGAGTCCAGTGAGGTATGGCTTGCATGGGTCCCCTAACGTTTTCCTACCCACAATCCCCTGCAAACCTCACATTTAGCTGAAAAATTCACTTTTTTCTCAAAGATCTGTGTGGGAAAGTTCTGGAATCTATGTGGATCCACAAATTTCCTCACACTCAGCGTTCCCCCAGGTCTCCCTATAAAAATGGTACATCACTTGCGTGGGTGGGTCAAGGACCTGCGACAGGCAAGGGCCCTGAACCTATTGAGGGGACATCAAAATTACCAACCTGGTTTTGCACGGGTGTCCCAAGAGTTTTTGGCCCGGGACTCGGCAGCTATCTAGGGAAACCTACAAAACCCACACATTTCTGAAAACTAGACACCAGGGGGAGTCCAGCAACGTATGGCTTGCATTGGTCCCCCATCATTCTCCTACCCAGAATTCCCGGTAAACCTCAAATTTCGCTAAAAATGTCACTCCCCCAGGTCTCCCGATAAAAATGGTTCCTCACTTGTGTGGGTAGGCATAGTTACTGCAACAGGAAATGGCTCAAATCATACTGTCGAGACTTCAAAATTACCTATAGCAAAACTACCTGGTTTTGGGGGTGTACCTTAGATGTTGGCCCCGGGCTCGGCGGCCATATTGGGAAAGTACCAAACCCAAACATTTTTAAAAACTAGACACCCGGGGGTGTCCAATGAGGTATGGCCTGCATGGATCCCCCAATGTTTTCCTACCTAAAATGCCATGCAAACCTCAAATTTAGCTGACAAAAACACATTTTCAACATTTTTTGTGTGGAATCACTGTGCCGGCACAAATGTCCAACCCCACAGTATTACCCTTAGTGTCCTGAGTAAAATGACACCTCACTTGTGTGGGTGTACAAAGCAGAATTGGCTAAAAATGTATTTGTTTAAAAATGTAGAGCTTAGAATTTTCTGTCCTATACTTTAAATCCCTATGTTTTGGGCTCTTCCTAGCCACAGGCCTTTGGGCCACCCACTCAAGTGAGGTATCATTTTACTCGGGAGAACAAGGGGAACGCTGGGTGGTAGGACATTTGTGCCGGCACGGTGATTCCACACACAAATGTGTGGAAAATTTGGGGTTTTCAGCTAAATTTGGGGTTTGCATGGCATTCTGGGTAGGAAAACGTTGGGGGATGCACAAAAGCCATACCTCATTGGACTCCCCTGGGTGTCTAGTTTTCAGAAATGTTTGGGTTTGGCACTTTCCCAAGATGGCCATTGAGCCCAGGGCCAAAATCTCAGGTACCCTTACCAAAAGCAGGTCGTTTTGCTATAGGTCATTTTGAAGTCTCCACAGTACGATTTGGGCCATTTCCTGTTGCAGCCACTATGCCTACCCACACAAGTGAGGTACCATTTTTAGCAGGAGACCTGGGGAAACGCTGGGTGGGAGGAAATTTGTGGATCCACGCAGATTCCAGAACTTTCCACCACAGAAATGTGCCAAAAATGTGTTTTTTTAAACAATTCTTTTGGTTTGCAAGGGATTTTGGGTAACAGAACCTGGTGGGTGACAGTCAAGTCACCCCATCCTGGATTCCCCGTGGTGTCTAGTTTTCAGAAATGTATAGGTTTGCTAGGTTTCTCTAGGCACACAAATGAGCTACCATTTTTCTCATACAACTTTGGGGAATGCGGGGAGGGTGGAAATCAGTGGATCTATGCAGATTTCAGAAGTTTCCACCATAGAAATATGGGGGAAATTGGTTTTTTTGACAATTGTTTAGGTTTGCAAGGGATTCTGGGTAACAGAACTTGGTGGAAACCAGTCAAGTCACCCCATCCTGGATTCCCCTGGGTGTGTAGTTTTCAAAAATGTATAGGTTTGCTAGGTTTCCCTAAGTCCTGGCAAAGCTAGGGTTCAGAAACTACAGTGAGGCACTTTGCCAAAAAAGGGTCATTTTTCACTGTGAAATTGGGGTGTGTCCATGTTGCGTTTTGTGCCATTCCCTGTCGTGGGCACTAGGCCTACCCACGTAAGTGAGGTACCATTTTTAGGTCTTGCCTACGCAGTGCGCATGCGCTGCATAGACAAAAAGACCTTTTCCCATTGCCATGGCTTTTCACCCAAACACGTGCACGCGTCCTATTGCCTTTAATGGCAACGCGTGCACGGAAGACCCATTGCCTTCAATGGCAATGCGTGCACGTGAGGTGATTTACTTGCGGGAGCGAGTGCCACCATGTGTTAGCAATTATCGCTCCTGCAAGTAAACCGCACAGGCCCCCTCCTCTCCCTGCTAATAGTGCGCACACGCGCGCACACAGAACTCCAGGGCTTGTTTTTTTTTACTGTAAGCGCGAGGCATTGGTGCGGCCAATGCTTGTTTTTAAAGTGGTAGATTGGTGGAAATAGTTGACAGACACGCAGTCTAGTGTTGGAAGACCAGGGTGTTCTAGAAACAGAAGACGGACGGCGCTGCATAGGCGGCTTCCTTGTCTACCGGTAGGTGGCAATACTACCCAGCGGCTAGGTCAAAGCCCCGGGCTCGCGCTGCCGCCGCTACCCACCAGGTGTCGTTGTGGCCCAGCCACGCTCGTTAGAAGATGGCGGTGCGGAAGAAGGACGGCGCCTCTAATGTGAAGTATTACGAGGCCTCCGACACTGTGTGCCTGTTCGACAACGCTCGCCTCTAGCTTGGCAAGAACTGCAAGAAGGTTGGGAGCATAGAAGTGGTGAGATAGAACGGGGAGAGATGATGGGGACTGGAAGAGCAAAGGGTTGATCCATGACAGGCAGCACCAGATGGTTGTGCAGTTACTAGGGGAACCATCTGGGTAACTGTCTCAGACGAAGGAAAGGCATTTTCCCCAAAATTAAACCTTTGGGAGTCTCCTGGAAGAATCCACTGTAAAAGCCTTTGTGTTTCTCAAGCACACTCCACCCTTTTGTTTCTCCAGCAATATTCACCTGCCTGTTTTCTCAAACAAGTCTCCACTTTGCTTTCAGCCCTTCTCTTATTTTTACCCACCCACCATCCCTTATTCCTTTTCCTACTCAACGAACCCATATGCACCCCGTTTATTTTTACTCCATTCCCTTTAAATATAGTCACTCCTCCTGTGTCCCCCGCTCACTCATCTTCCATTTGCCCTGTTAACGTTTTCTTCTCCCATTCACGACACACGTTTTCCGATTGTCACTCATCTCCTGCATGCGCTTGCTTAATACTATTCTCTGGTTCTTAAGGCTGCAAATAAGAATCAGTGTCCAACAGACTTTCAGTTTTTCTTGTTTTGAAGCTTGCATGTTAGCAATCTGCAACACCGTTATGTTTCTATGTGCAGTTCTGTGTATTTGACCACTGACATATAAAGTTCAGTTTTCCTGATGTTGACTTCTCTGATTCTGACGTTTGTTCAAGAACAATCCGTTATCTGCTTGTGGTACATTGATTTCCCATTCTCCGGTTCCACAGAGTAAAATAGAGGAATCTTTTTCAATTTGTGTTCTTTTGATGCTTGTTTTTTCTTTGGTTGTTACACTTGGACGATAAGCAGCTAATATCAGAATGTGTTATCCCATTGTTCGTGTGTTTGTTTCTGAAGATTAAGGATCTAAATCTTCCTTGCTCTATGCGTTGTTTTGCAATATTGAATTATAGGAATCTGATTCTAATATGTCTTGCCCTGAGCAGTCCCAGGTTTAGCAGAGTGGAACCATTAATGTGACGAATCTGAGTCCAGTATGTGCCTTTCTCGTGAAGATCTTCTGCATATCACAATACCTATTTTTAAACTGCGTTTTGGTGCTTTCAGTAGAAAGTCTCCTTATCTTTTATTACTCGCTGAATTTGCCCTCTGTGGTGTAAAGACTTCTAGCACTCTGTCATGGGAAAGAAGTTTGTGGTAATAAAGAGCCTCCACAATTGACACCTTGAAAAACATGTCTAACAAAGGCGGAGAAAGGAGTGTTTATAAGGGAAATATCTTTTCCCAATGCTTATCGCTCATAACCCATAACCCATATCCTGTTGTGGCTCCACCGCAAATAGTTTTCTTCTGTCATTGGGCTTGGATGTTTGGCAACATTGCCCTGAAGTCAGTGCATTTATATGCACCTGTTTTATTTTCCCTGTTCTCTTTGGGACCAGTAACTCCCTCTTCCAACCCAACAACGAAAAAGTTTTCCTTTAACACCGACAGGCGAGGCTTTAGATGTGTGACTGCGCCATATTAAAACGGACACCGACACTATTGCTAGGTTGCTAGAAATCTTCCAAGCTCAGCCCACATTCCTTTAGAGGTGCATAAGGTAGACGAGTTCAACCCTTTTGATCATCACAGGAACTATAGCTGCAACATCAAGCATTGGCATATCCAATAGGTCTCGCTTTTGGGACCTTATAAGTATTTAGTTATGCAGCACAATATCCTTGGTCCAATAACATCAACTGTTGCATGGCTAAAAACGTATAAGGTCTCAAAGGCGAGACCTATTGGCTATGCCAATGCTTGTTCTTGAAAGACTTTGGGGAACGCGGTGTGGTTTGAAATTTGTGGATCCACGCAAATTCCACCCCAGAAATTTGAGGGAAATGTGTTTTTTTTTTAAATGTAGGTTTGCAAGGGATTCTCGGTAACAGAACCTGGTGAGAGGCAATCAAGTCACCCCATCCTGGATTCTCCGGGGTGTCTAGTTTTCAAAAATGTATACGTTTGCTAGGTTTCCCTAGGTGCCAGCTGAGCTAGGTTTCAAAAACTACAGCTAGGCACTTTGCTAAAAAAGGGTAATTTATTATTGTGAAAATATGGTGTGTTCACGGTTGGCTTTGAACCATTTCCTGTTGTGGGCACTATGCCTACCCACACAAGTGAGGTACCATTTTTATCGGGAGACTTAGGCTAATTCAGATTTGTAAAGCAACTGTTATTACCTATTGACTTTTGATGCATTTCTGCTTTCCAAAGGAAAAACAATGTGTAAAATAGAAGTAATTTAGAAAAATGATTGATAATTCTCATGCTAGTATGAGTATTCCCAAATGTGCAAATATCTACTGTTTATAAACGCTATATTTTGTTCCCATTTCAGAAATACACAGGTGTCTTTCATACCGATTTTTTCATGTACACATTTTCCCAGAATAATTGCTATAAACCCGGTACATAATAAAAAACCATTGCAAGTTGCTGATCAGTTTTTGGCTCTGGGTTCGTCGGGTTCTTGGTGAACCTACAAGTCCTATATATCCCCACAACCAGGAATGTCCAGCGGATGTAACAGTATATTGCTTTTATAGAGTTGTCATAATTAGAAGAAGTTACATGTAAAAACATTGACACAAAAGGCTGTTTTTTTCAACTAATTTTCAATTTTTCCTATATTTAACTGTTAGTTTCTATAAAGAAAGCTTGAAGGATCTACCCTTGCGGAATTCAGAATTTTGTCTACTTTTCTAAAATATATAGCTTTCCTGGATCCATTGTTGCTTTCATACCCATTTCGACCATTAACTGGAAGGAGGTTGAAAGCACAAAAAATAGCAAAAATAGGAAATGTCCCAGAAAAATGCCAAAACTGTGTAAAAAATGTGGTTTTCTGACAAAAGTCAGCTTGTCCCTGTAAGCTGGGAAGATGGTGATTTCAGCACCGCAGCCCCTTTTTTAATACCATTTGCAGGGAAAAACCCAGATGCTTTCATTTGCAGCCATTTGTTCCCATTTTCCCCCCAAAAAGCTAAATGTAGCTGTATTTTGGTTAATTTCCGGAAATCCACAAACCCTGGGTACCATTAGAATCTCCATGATCTTGGAAGAAAAGGATGCAAATTTGGCGTGGATACCTTATGTAGTCAAAAAGTTACAGGGGCCTAAGCACTCCCTACACCAAATAGTCAATGTTAGACCTGGCATCTTTGTCGTGGTTCCCCCTGTCTTTTTGCCTCTAACACCTGTATTTTTGATGCTATGCTGGATTTCGTTTTTGCTGGTTTAGATGCTTTGGGCACTTTGCCACTACTGATCAGTGTCAAAGTGCAAGGGCTCCCTGTGTAAATTGTTATTGTAATTGGTTATCCATGATTGGCATATTTGTATCGCCAAGAAGTCCCTAGTAAAGAGCACTGAGTGTGCCAGGGCTGGTGATTCAAATACTACTAGAGGGCCTGCAGCATTGATTGTGCCACCCACATGAGTATCCCTAAAATAGTGTCTCAGGCCTGCCACCGCAGTGCCTGTGTGCAGTCTGTAAACTGGCATGTCAACCTGGCCAGTGTCCACACTGACCAGGCCTAACACTTCCCTTTCTATAATTAAACAACTGTGCTCTCGCAACTACATCAAGGTATAGCAAAGTTACAAAACAGTGTGAGGTATGAAAAAGTAAACAGAAGCAGATTCTTCAGTGTGTGTTCTTGTCCCAGCAGGGAGATGGTTTATTTCATCCAGACTATAACAGTCTCACAAAATGCCGACACGTGTTTCGTCGTGTGCCGTAGAGTCAACACGACTCTTCAGGGCTTGAGACTCAACACCAGGAATGGGTTGAGTGAAGTCTGGAGCTATCGTTAACCATCCGTGTAGGTGGTTTAGAAAGAAACCAAGGTTATTTGCAGCTCAATTAAGAGAATGAGGTTGGAGTGTCTAGTTTAGTCACACTCTGTTGTGACCATTATATTCCGCCTTAGTCAGTTTGTAAGAGTATACACGCTGTGCAATATGATTCTCTGTCTAGAAACGGGTGTGTTTCTAGTTGTAGGGTCGAAATTGGTTAGCTCAGCTATATTCCGCTGTAAGCAGGGTAACGAGGTGTTTCAAGTGTTGGCTCTGAAAGCGTGTGTCTTTCAGGCGGTGACCGGGAGGGGATCCGTCGAACAGTGGACATCCAGAAACGTGTGAGTTTCAAAGATAAGCGGCGTGTTAGAATCAGGTATCCCTCCTCTTCAGGTTCCCGGTGGCCGTCTATCATGAGCGGACCGCTCATGATAGACGGCCACCGGGAACCTCATTCTCTTAATTGAGCTGCAAATAACCTTGGTTTCTTTCTAAACCACCTACACGGATGGTTAACGATAGCTCCAGACTTCACTCAACCCATTCCTGGTGTTGAGTCTCAAGCCCTGAAGAGTCGTGTTGACTCTACGGCACACGACGAAACACGTGTCGGCATTTTGTGAGACTGTTATAGTCTGGATGAAATAAACCATCTCCCTGCTGGGACAAGAACACACACTGAAGAATCTGCTTCTGTTTACTTTTTCATACCTCACACTGTTTTGTAACTTTGCTATACCTTGATGTAGTTGCGAGAGCACAGTTGTTTAATTGTTATTCGGTCCCTGACTTATTGGACGGTTATGGGTGTTTTACCGTCTGCTCTTCACGCACTACACAGCAACCTTTGAACCTTCACACAGTAACGTAGAAATTGAGGCAGTGCGCCCTTGATATCGCAACCAAAAAACCCCTTTACAGTTTCACCACTTCCCTTTCTATACATTTTGGACACCGCTATGGATGGCCCAAGGTACCCAGCTCGGCAGGGTGCAGTGTATGTGAAAGGTAGAGCATGTACTAGTGCAGGTGACACGCTCTGGTAGTGAATTACAGCCATTTTCGTTTTTCACTATTGAAAGGCTTTCTTGCCCATAGGCTATCATGGGGAATGCTGTGTACAGTGGTTACCAGCATATCTTCCCATAGGAGCAAGATAGGACATAAAAGTCTGGTATCCCTGAACTCATAATTTTAATAACAACTTTTCAGAAAGATGGTTTCTAAATCCTGTGTTTGAGAACAGCACGTTTTAGAAAGTGGCTGTTCTCTTGTCTAACCTTTCTGTGTGCCTTGGTCTGTTTGTGAATTGACTGTCTGGTTTGTGAGTGGCAGTGGCTGGGTGGCTCCCAGAGGCTGAGTGGGACATCCCTGGGCTGAATAGCTCCATATGCATCTAGAGTGGTGGGAGGGGGGTTGCACCTGGGCCTGAATAGAGCTGTGCCTGCCTTCCACAATGCAGGCTTCACCTCCTGCTGGGTGGCTGTCGACCCTGCCTTTCTCTCTGAAAGGAAAGGAGGGGCTAGGAAAACAAAATGCTCAAGGAACACCCAGAACTGGTTCAGACTGGGCTCAGAGCCCTCCTGCACAAAGGGAACAAAGACTTTTAGGGGTATAAGTATAGGACCCTTGACTACAGAAATTTAGATCATCCTGGAATCAAGAAGGAACCTCTGCCAAGGAGAAAGCTGGAAGACTGAAGAGGAAGGACTGTCCTGCTGTGTGTTTGTGGGCTGACCTGCAGTGTCTTTGCATCCAAGGAGAGGGGAAGGACTTTGCTTTGTGCTGTGTCTCCTTGCTTGAAGAGATCTCCAAGGGCCTGAGTTGAGCTGGCTCCCTGTTCATAAGTCCCAGGAACAAAAGGACTTCACCCCCAGCTTTCCCCCCTGAACTCTTTTGAGAGAGTTCTGTCCTTCCTAGAGTGCTTTGGCCAGTTGTGGTGCCTTTGGAAGTTGTACCTGTTGGCATGGACAAGAAGAAACTGAGTCTTTCTACCAAGTTTCACGCATCGCACGCTTGCGGAATGCATCCCTGTCAGTGCGAGGAAATTCCTGCCACAGCAAAGATCGAGATCGTCGCAGCGCCTGTTACTGCTGCAAGAAACGACTCATCCTTTGTTTGCAGAACGCATCGCCCCATTGCGGGAAAAGTACCACTGTTGCGAGTATCATCGCAGAGCCTGTCGTCACTGAGTGAGATCGTCGCACCGCTTGCTTGCGGTTCGCATCACGTCACTGCGAGAGTTGTCGCAGAGCCATCGCATCGAGGGGCCACGAGAGGAGAAGATCAACGCTGCGCTGTGCATCGTTGCTGCACCTGAGATCATCGCCGTCCCCAAGATCACCGCAGCGTACCTTTGCAAGATGCTTCCTAAGAAACCGGCGCAACAGAATCCACACAAGGTATCGCATTCCTCCCCATACAGACCGGAGTCACCGCAACACGCCCGCTGCGTCCAGCGGGGTTGTTGCATCGCCTCCACAGGGTCTCAGGAATGACGCATCACTTGTTTTTCAACGCTGCAGCTTTCACTTGGAATTTTTGTCGCATTTAAAGGTACTATTGGCTAAAACGTGACGCAACTGTGGATTATTTTAATGCAACCTTAAGAACTCTTTTGAAACCATATTTGTCGTTTTGGTCTTGTTTAGTTTAGATTAAATACTTCTATTTTTCTAAACCGGTGTGGAGTCCATTTGTGGTGTTTTCACTGTGTTACTGTGAGTGTTGGTACAAATACTTCACACATTGCCTTTGATAAGCCTGTCTGCTCGTGCCAAGCTACCACGGGGGTGAGCAGGGGTTATCTAACAAGTGTATCCCCCTTACCCTGACTAGAGGCCAGGGTCCCTATTTGTCACAAGTATCTACCTGTACCAACTAGAGACCCCGAATTCTAACAGCCAAAAAAAGGCTTAGCACGGGGGGGGGGGAGGCCTAGCAGCGAAGGGGTTAAGAAGCCTCATGCATAATAATGAGGGTAATTTCAGGGAAACCGATCAACATTTATTCAACACATAACTGGGTAAAAGGTCAGTGCTAAAACCCATATGCAGAGCAAGGTAGGACAAATGTAGGTAAAAGGTTGTGCAGCTACCTAGGCCTAGATTGGGATACATAGGGGCACATACCAACAGCAAACTTGAACAGATATATTCTTGTCAGATGTTACCACTTACAGAATCCTGTTTCCATTTAGGTCTGGTCAGAGTTCGCGGAATTCCGCTATGCAGAACTCCACAAAGTGAGAAAAAACTCTGCGGAGTTCCACAAGCAGCGGAGTGTGACGGGAACTTTTTTTTGTGCTGATTTTCCTGCCACCTGGGTATAAATTCTACCTGAGGGGCAGCTCGCGCTTGCCAACCTACAGAGCAGAACACTCGGAGTGCAGAAAACTCTGGACACACTTGCGAAAGGAGCGTATTTCACCACCCAGGCCTAATAATATGGTGGTAAAAAGCATTTGCAGCAAGCAATGTCTTAGCTTATCACCAAGGATATCGAATAGGGCCAGCCAAAAAATATTTGTGATATGGCTCCATATACTAAACCACTTTTGCTCAGGGTCGGCTTAATCTCGGTTTACTTAAACAGACTGCATTCACATTTGAATGCATATATTTTACCTGGAAAACATGTTTGAGTTCAGAATGTGAATGAGCAAAATAAATTGCCATTGTAATCTCTTTACATTCTGTGGCACAGAAATTTAGTATATGAAATTACAGTACTATATATTACCCTAGCACCATAGGTCAGACCTCATTAATTCACCTACCTATCAAAAGCAGTTTGCAGGTTTAAAAATAGAGGTTAAATGTCAGGCTATGTCTTCTAACAAATTTCTGGTTACTCTTTTAATGTGGAGATGTTGTTTACTTTTCTTTTTCTGATTGCAAAGTGAGAGGATTTTGTAAAGTGAACTATGTTACAATCTTGCTGGGCTACAGGCAGGGCCACTATAATTATGTGGGAGTGTTGGCCCCAATTATGCAGCAAGGTTAACTTAATTATGGAGCAAGAACACACAAATTATGCTACTTAATGTGGCACATTTTGTGTAGTTTTACTTCATTATTTTGACATTCTTACATGTGTTAACACTGCCTTGCAAAGGACCTTCCACTGTGCAGTAGCACGTGCCGCAGCACCTTTAGTAACTTTTGATCTATTTGAGCACAAAACAACATTTGTTTGTTAGAAGATACAGATTCTAGAGCAGATAAAGGGTTGTGAGGCAAATACTGCAATTTCAAAATTATGTGGAAAATGGCGCAGCCACAGAGTCGAAAAATTCCTGTGGCCCTGCAGGATGTGTGGAAAAAATACTGTAGGATGTCAAATTGTGTCTAATACACACAAAATGAAATACTTGTAAATGACCTGTACAAATATTTCAACATATATCAGCAGTTATGAAGTCATACATGAAGCACATTTTTTTCTGTAATTCTGAATGCTGATGGAAACTAAGAATATAAAGGATCAAAACAAATCTTGGTGATGCACAATGATACATTTTGTATTGTATTGCAGCTTTTGTATAGCACTTACTACTCTATGTATGGCAATGAAGCTCTTATGTACATGGGCAGCAAGCTACCCTAGATATAAAGGGTGGTATGTGGTTGAAAGGGTGTTGTCCTTGTTTTGTGATCCTATGTTGGAAGAGTTTTCATGTCATGTGTCATGACCACTGAGGGATGGTTATTGTGTTATAGGATGCAGTTCGCAGCATTGTGGTGGATGATGAGGTGAGAGAGAAAAATACACACAGCATATGTTTTTTTCAGTATGCTGGCAGCTTTGAATATCTCTGAAGGTCCCTTTATAGCATTTCTCATGATTATAGTCTTCTTCTATGGTTACTGCACTAGGTCGTCCAATCAGATATTTTGTGTATAGTTATGTGCCTGAGCTGACATGATTGGAGGCAGTTAGAAGTGGAGAGATTTGCTGGGATATGCATTGCTACTATCATTCCATACATGAGTGTCACTGTGAGCAAATAAATAAGTGTATAGATTTTTTTGTGAATTGTTGTTATTGAGTTTTTATCATTAACACATTATTAGCCAGGAAAATGGTGCATACCCTATTGCACTGTTATAGATTTGTTGGAATATACATGTGTAAGCGTATGGCCTAAGATCCCATCAGGAGCAGTGTTTGTGTTAACTGTACTAAACAAACAAAGTAGTTGTAATTATGACATAGCGACATTAATAGAGGTCCAAACAGATCAGTGCCAAATGCGAGCATAGAAGCCAGGAGGGGGTTACAACATATACTTCTATCAAGTGGTCCCCAAATGCCGGGGCAGCGTATCAGTACTTATGCCAACCAGTGTGCCATTATTTGGCGGGTAGTTCTGCTTCAGTGAAGCTCATCACCAGTTCCATCCATTGTTCTGCCAAGGGTTTCCCACGGATACTCCTTTACCCCTCTAAATGCAAAGCAGCTCCCTTTGCCAATGCCCAATTCTTCACCTCCTTTTTCCAGCCTCTATGTAGCAGACCATCCGGAGACGTCCAATGAAGAGTAATATCTCGATGGGCTACACTTAGGGCCAGATCTAGAAACTTCTTGCCCGCCTCACTAGATGGTTCTCCGCTGTAAATCTACTTATTACTTTTTAGAGTGAAACTACCCCTAGTGTTTCTCCAGTATAGTGACTCACCTGAGGATAAGGAATACCGAGAGTGAACGTACGTCTTGTTAGCCTTCCAGACTGGATCTAAATGTTAGCTTGTTCCCTGGTTCCTTTTATCCATGTTCTAATGAGTTACTAATTGCCTAATTAGAATGGCTTGTTAATAATGCAATATACGACACTCTATAATGTCTATATTATCGGTGCGACCATCTTGTAGTGTGGTCAAATTATGAAAAGTACTCTGTTTTACCTATAAATGTGTTTTATGTTCTACCCTCTTACGTTCTAAGTTCAAAATCCTTGTTATTGTAATTTTGTCCACATTGTTTGTTTTTGTGCCATAAAATTCGGAGGTTTCATCCGTATTGTGCCTTCTCGGATTTTCACTTTAGAATATGTACCGTTATTCATTAGAGGATCAAAACGTATGCGGTTAGCCAAGAGACTGCTCTATTTTCCTTATATATCCTTTTACATTGTCACATTTGAAGCAGGGTCTTACCTGCCACGCTGCTCGAGTTGCTCCTGGGTGCCCAACGCTGCGGGTCTCCCGGCCGCCGCCGCCAGTTACAACCCGCGGCTGCCGAGGGGGAGACCACAGCTCCCAGGCTGCTGTGCGTCAGCCCCGCCCACTGCCACGCATTTCGCGCGCCCGGAGGCGCTTTAACTTTGGAGGCTCCTACCAAGGAGGGGGGGACATTTGAAGCAGGGTCTTGCCTGCCACGCTGCTCCAGTTGCTCCTGGGTGCCCAAAGCTGCGGGTCTCCCGGCCGCCGCCACCAGTTACATCCCGCGGCTGCCGAGGGGCTGTGCGTCAGCCCCGCCCACTGCCACGCATTTCGCGCGCCCGGAAGCGCTTTAACTTTGGTGGCTCCTACCAAGGAGCGGGGGACATTTGAAGCAGGGTCTTGCCTGCCACGCTGCTCCAGTTGCTCTTGGGTGCCCAACGCGGCGGGTCTCCCGGCCGCCGCAAGTTACATCCCACGGCTGCCGAGGGGGAGACCACAGCTCCCAGGCTGCTGTGCGTCAGCCCCGCCCACTGCCACGCATTTCGCGCACCCAGAGGCGCTTTAACTTTGGAGGCTCCTTCCGCGTCGCGGGACGTGCACGGGCGGCGCCAGGCTAAGCCCGGGACAAGGGCGGGACCATCTAAGGCCATCTTAAGCCAGAGGAGGCCGGGTCAGGCCACCCCCCTTGGCCTTGCAACAAAAGGAGGTAGAGAGACCCGAAGACTATCCATAGGCACATTCCGGCCCTTCCCCAAGGGAAACCATACTGTGATGCACAAACATTTTAGGTGCCTCTAGGTGTTTGTTGCTGTTCCCGTGCTAAATACACAAAAGCCAGTTACCTATTGACATGCAAGGGGGTGCCCAAAAATACTATCCTCCAGAGGGACTCGGCCAAGGGGACGTTGGACCACTACCTAAATAGGGCAACATCACCCATTTTTCGTGAAATAGAGAGAATAGAACAACGTCTGTCTACAGATAACACTTTCAGTAAGCGATCTCCCTTACAGACAGTTGACGTAGCACAAAACTCATCATTGTTGGAGGAACTAAATAAATTATGTTAATCTATGTATGCTCCTGTGGAATCGAGAATCGAGCAATCTAGTGCTCCTATCTGCCCTACAATAATCACAAGTCCCCAGCCTAGTACACTATCCCAACTAAATGAAAGTTTGCTGGGTACTCCCCTTTTACTACCAGCAAAAGTTAACACGCAATCTATAGTGTTCCCTCAGGTGCCCTCTGTTAAAAGAAAGCGAAATGGGGATAAACACACGGGGAGTCAAGCAAAACAACAAAAACTGTACTTAAGCCCTCCATTGCCCATCACCATCACCCCTAAAGCATGTAAGGTATTCGCGAAACGGGAAACTTCTGCACCCTCTACCCGGGCAACTCTATTGGCCCATATAGAAATCATGATCAACTATATAATATCCCCCTTGATAGAAAGAATGAATAATTTAGGGGATAGGCTTACAGGTATAGAGGAAATGACTAAGGCAAACTCGCTACTCTTAAAAAGTATGGCAGGACCCAACCAAACACAGTTTTTATCTGCCACTGAAGTGCCCATAACAACTGCACAAAGTAACATTGTCCAAAATCAACTAGTAGCCTCACATATGTTACCTTCAAACACTCTGAAAGTAACCACAAAATCCATAATAGCACAGAGCTCCTCCTCCAGAGTAGGGCTGAACAAAGAACCCACATTCCATAAAGGGACAGTTCCTAACCAGGGGAATATGTCACGAAAAACTAACCACATACATTTACCGCTGTGTGCGTCCTCTCTGGAGTGCCAGCACTTACAAACGGAAAAACTGAAATACAACAGGACTTAAGAAATAAGGTTGTGTTCTGGTTAACAAAAAATAGACCCTTGCCACCTAATATTGATGGAAGAATACGAAATGTTAGAAGGGTGGGCTGGCTAGGTACCCTTCGAAAAGATATACCTGGTGACCTGGTATTAATACATTTTCAGAAATAAACACGTTGTCCCACATCTTCAAACCTGGCAGCCACAAATAGGAGACGGCCCTATACACACCTGGGAACTGTGTGACTTTTACCCTAGAGCATCATACCTCCCCCAATCAAGATCAAATGTAGAGAGTAACCTTTCGATGGGCAGAAGCGGCCTCGGAGTGAGTGGCTATAATATTCAGACTTTCAATCGATTTGACTTACTTTGTAACAAATTATAATCTATGCCACCCAGCCCTCCCAGACCCATAGAGATTCAACATAATTTTATCTGTTGTAGCAATTTTCTACCACTTTTTTGTTTTCAAATTATGTATTAAGTAAATTAATCAGCTTGGTCGTTTTGTACAGCTTGTTTATAAGGGAGACATGTTTTATATTGAAATTGTCCATGTGAATGGAATTTTTTTATTTATTTTTTTATGCTTTATGCTTTTATAGTTATATCCTAACCGAATAAAGTACTTTGAACTTTGAACTTTTGTTACCTATTTTTGTTATTCGACAAAATCAGATACTCGAAGCGCGGGTCATAACCTCCCCACATTACAATTACACCACGCTACAGTTTTTCTCTCAGTGGTGGCCATCTTTAAATGGGTCTTTATAGTCTGCATGTTGTAATGATTACATCAATATCATTGATTTTTAATCATTATTGGCAGGCAACAATTAGCGGCTTGGAGAACTTTATGCACTTAGATTCCCCTCTAGGGAACTAACAGCCAAAGGGATTAATTTCCCATCAGAGCATAATTGTATAAAGTAAAAATCCCCGACCCTATATAGGACTTGACAAATAGATGCGACTGAGGGATAAAGAAGGCTTGGACCCCAGCCAGACAATTTTGATAGTATAAGTAGGACAGAATGGAGAGAAATAATGCTCTTTAATTAAATCGGTAATCAGACAAAATATCGAAGAAAAAAAATATCGTAAAGACAAAATATCGAAGTAAAAATATCGAATGTCAAAAATATAGGGAATCAAAAATATCGGATACAAAAATATCGTAATAGGTAAGTAAGTAAAAATATCGAAAACAATAATATCGTATGACAAAATATCGACAATACAAAATATCGTGTAGTAATGTAAATAATCAATAGTATAGGAAAAAGTAAAATAATTGTACATAAAATGTTGTTAAAAAGGTGTCACCTTAAAAAAAAATTTTTTTTAAAAATATTATTTAAAAAACATATCTAGGTTTGGATCGGGTAATTGGGTTTATAGGGGATAAGGGTGGGGAGTGTATTAAAACGTATGTAAAATAACCTAAAATATTAAAAAAATGTTAAATAAATTATGTAAAAAATTTTTTTTTTAATAATATAAAAAAATAATAAATAATAGATATCTAGTTCTAGGAGCGGGTTATTGGGTTTATAGGGGATAAGGGTGGGAAGTAATTTAATAATAATTAATTAATATATGTTAGTCAATATTTCTAATTTATACCTAATTGGTAATTAAATAAAATTAATTAGTTAATTAATGAAGATCATATAGTACTTATAATTAATTACTAATTAATTGGTAATTAATTAATATTAATTAGTTAATTATATTAATTAGGTTAATTTTTAAATAAATATATAATTATTTTTGGTGTTAATTAAATGGTTAAAAATAATAATAAATATTTAAATTCTTTAATTTCAGCTAATGAGTTCATATAATAACGTTATTGTTAATTAATCACTAATTGGTAATTAAATAATTATAATTACATTTGGGGAAAGGATTTTTTTGAGAGTTCTTGGTCAGTTTTCAGTTTTTGGGTAAAGGGGTATTTTTTGAGTTTAGGGTCAGTTTTCAGTTTTTGGGTAAAGGGGTATTTTTGGGGTTCAGGGTCAGTTTTCAGTTTTTGGGTAAAGGGCTATTTGTTGGGTCCAGGGTCAGTTTTCAGTTTTTGGGTAAAGGGGTATTTGTTGGGTTCAGGGTCAGTTTTCAGTTTTTGGGTAAAGGGGTTTTTGCTGTGTTCTGGGTCAGTTTTCAGTTTTTAGGTAAAGAGGTATTTTTTGTGTTCAGGGTCAGTTTTTAGGTTTTGGGTAAAGGGGTATTTCTGGGGTTCAGGGTCAGTTTTCAGTTTTTGGGTAAAGGGGTATTTGTTGGTTTCAGGGTCAGTTTTCAGTTTTTGGGTAAAGGGGTATTTTTTGGGTTCAGGGTCAGTTTTCAGTTTTTGGGTAAAGGGGTATTTGTTGGGTTCACGGTCAGTTTTCAGTTTTTGGGTAAAGGGGTATTTGTTGGGTTCACGGTCAGTTTTCAGTTTTTGGGTAAAGGGGTATTTGTTGGGTTCAGGGTCAGTTTTCAGTTTTTGGGTAAAGGGGTATTTGTTGGGTTCAGGGTCAGTTTTCAGTTTTTGGGTAAAGGGGTATTTCTGGGGTTCAGGGTCAGTTTTCAGTTTTTGGGTAAAGGGGTATTTGTTGGATTCTGGGTCAGTTTTCAGTTTTTGGGTAAAGGGGTATTTGTTGGGTTCAGGGTCAGTTTTCAGTTTTTGGGTAAAGGGGTCTTTGCTGTGTTCTGGGTCAGTTTTCAGTTTTTAGGTAAAGGGGTATTTTTTGTGTTCAGGGTTAGTTTTTAGGTTTTGGGCAACGGGGTATTTCTGGGGTTCAGGGTCAGTTTTCAGTTTTTGGGTAAAGGGGTATTTGTTGGATTCAGGGTCAGTTTTCTGTTTTTGGGTAAAGGGGTATTTTTTGGGTTCAGGGTCAGTTTTCAGTTTTTGGGTAAAGGGGTATTTGTTGGATTCAGGGTCAGTTTTCAGTTTTTGGGTAAAGGGGTATTTGTTGGGTTCAGGGTCAGTTTTCAGTTTTTGGGTAAAGGTGTATTTGTAGGGTTCAGGGTCAGTTTTGGATTTTTGGTGTACAGTTGTACAGGGTAAAAATATAATTAATTTACATTCAATTAATTAAAGGACATTACAAATATATAATATTACACGAACTCTAATTTACTGTAGATTGCAGTTGGAATATTATTTAATAATTAATTAGTGTCCAGTACATATTAAAATTTAATGTAGACTGGAGTAGGAATATTAATTATTATATGATTAGTGTGCAGCACCTACTGTAATTTAATGTATACTGGATTTGGTATATGAATAATTACATTATTAGAGTCCAACATATACTCACATTTAATATACAGTGAAAAATTAATAATAAGATTGTTACTTTCTAGTAAGATAATGATACAAATAGTTCAACATGATTGTAGAAATATTTTCTTTATTTATGTTTCAAAAATAATATTTTTTTTCATACAGTAAAATTTTTATTTACATTTGCTTTTAAAATAATTTATTATAAACACAATCATAAACAAATATACAGAAGCATTATTATTTTGTGAACTTTTTTTACAAAAATTAACATTCTTTATTATCTCTTTTACATATTGTTATTTCAGAAAAAAATGTAGAAATATAAGAAGTCTTTTTTATATGAAGCTTTTTTAAGCTTCATTTGTGAAGAACAAATATTTATTACATAAGTCACACATTTTTAACAATTTTTGACATTATTTTATTTTGTGACAATGTAGTTATATTTCTATACATTGTTAACATAAACAATATTGTTTTCATAATATTTAATTATTACATTCATGTACATATTTTTTAATGAAATAATTGTAGGATTAAATAAAATATTTTTTAACAATAATATAAACATACATTTTTTTCCCCTTTTTGTAAAGTATAGATATTAAATTTTAAACTTGGGACTATTTTATTGAATTTGGGTGCTTTATTTTGTAACCGGGTTAGGTCGTTTTGGGTTATTTGGAAGAAGGGCTGATCGCGGTTGGGAGACACTTCACGTCGCTTGAGGTAAGGTTGATTTTATATGTTTTATGTGTATTTTTATGATGTTTTTTGACTAGTGACCTTATATTTAGTGTTGTTGAATGTGAGGGAGTTATGTTTTAGATTTTGAAAACAGATATTTACTTATGGTATCTACACGTAGTGTTAGTTAGTTAACTATTTATTTATAGAGTGAATGTAAGTCTTTTAGGGTATATCTAAAAGTTAAATCATGTATGTTAATATGTTGGTATCTAATTACTAGCTAAGTAATGTGGGTGGGAATGTCTGTTTTCTATGTTTTTGTCGTAGGTGTACGCTACATCGGAAGTTCCGTTTTTTTTCAAGGAAGTGTATGTTTGTTTAATTCAACACTGATTTACAAACACTTCTTTACATTTTTCGGGTTTCCAGGAGCGATTCTTTCTATTTTTCTAATTTTTCGGGTTTTTTATGGTTATTCGATGGCTCAGGACCACGTGGATTTCTTATTTGTGGAACAGTTGTATTTTTACATTTTTTGGGGTTAATTTTGCACTACATGGATTACTTTGGTGGAGAAGGACGTTATTGGATTGACAACATAATTGGTAAGTCATTGCTTTCTATTTTTGTGTGGGTGGGTAATGTCATATTTATTATGGAATTGTTTTTTACTGGTTATTTAGTTTTAATGTGTGCATATATTACAATAATATATTTATATATTGCATACATTAAATACTTTAGAAGCTCACGTTACATATTTTTGCATACTTAGGTGATACTTTTAGTGTTTTATAACAGTTTGAGAATTATTTACAGTAGTGTTTTGGCTATGATGTTTAGGTATTCTATGCCTTTTGTATTAGGGTACAGTTTGACTTGCTCTTCCAGGTACTTGTGCATTTGTTTATTTTGCTTGGATGTTTTTGGGACAAGTTCTGTTACAGATTGGTCCATTCTAAATTCTTGATAGCTCTGTTCTTTCTGTAGGCATTTAATGAAATTTTCTAGAGTAGGTTTGGTTCTGCCAGTTGATTGGACAAATGCATTGTGCCAACCTTCCACTGCATTGTTAGTTTTTGATTCTCCGTTAAGGGTACTATTGTACACGTTCCACCAGGGTATGAGGAATTTTGGATTTCGTCTGTGGCCAGATCTGTGGAGTCTGCCTACCCAGGTGTCTTCAAAGTAATCGAGAAAAGGACTTAATCTAGCTTCATTTTGTTTGTAAAATGGACTGTCTATAATAATGTTGTAATGTTCAGCTACATCTGTTACAGGGACATAGGCAAGTGCAATGAGTTTTTTTATTTGGAAAGCAAATGATGAATTTGTAGCATATTCGACACTTAGGGTAGTTTTTTGAAGGTGTCTCCATAAACACTGGTTGAAATGATAATAGCAGCCTTGAATGGAGGTATGGGGGTGGATTTTTAGAATAGTTGAGAGCATTGCATGCTCAAAATCAAGAATGATTTTTTCTGGAGAGAAATCATTCGTTTTTTGTTTGATTATATCTAATAACTCCATATATGTTGAATTATTTTTGTTTGGCAATAGTGCATATAGCAAAGGGATGTTGCAGTTGTGGTAGAGGCCATGTATTGTGTATAATTGGAAAAATGGTTTGGGACAGATGTTAAATGTTCCATCCATCATCCAATATTGGCTTTGCTGCAGTTTAACTAAATTCATATTGGTACCAAAAATTATAAGCCTATTGTCATTGTTTTCGTTGTCATAAACTATAAATGGTTGTTTATTTAAAGTTATTATTTGGTTTGCAGTTAAATTTATATCCTGATATGTTCTGGGAGATGGTGTTGTAGCAGTTGTAGCTTTTTTAGTGCGTGCTATAGTTCTTTTTAAGGATAGGATATTTGGCATTTGGGTTGTGGCTGTTTTTGGGATTTTAGGAATGGCTTCTTTTAAAATGACATTTGTTTGCTTTTGGGAACCTGTACTAGCTTCTTTTATATTTTCCAAAGCTGTTCTAACTTCTATTTCAGTAACATTAGGTGGATGATTGTGTTCCCTAGTATACAGTACTGTAGCTTCTCTAGCTGTTGCTCTTCCATAGCACTTGTTCGAATAATATTTACAACATTTCCAATTAACTTTCATGCCATATTGCTTTTCTTGTGTATACGTGTAACCCATGTAGCATAGTAATAGTTTTCCTTTTTGGCTGGTCACAAATTCGGCTCCTTCGGTCATTTTGTACTTTGTATATCTATAAAATATATATATAATAGTTAATGTCAAATTAAATGTGATAAATAATCTATGTTAGTGATAAGTAGGAATGTTTATACTTACGTGTTTTAGAATTTACAGCTAAACTTAGGAGTTCCTTGCTTCTTGAGTTGGGGATAAATGGTTGTGATGTAGTTGTAGCTGTTATGAGAAACAGGAAAGTAGTATATTATTAACTAATGTTTAGGTACATTTGCAATGTTAGAGCTCATTTCTACTACAAAAGTGTATCTTCATGATTCATATTGTGAAGATACTTACATATTTATTTAGGTTGGTATTTCGTAGTATAATTGGTTCTTCAGCTTCTGGAGAGTAGTTTGTAGTGTTATCTAAAAAAAATAAGGAAGTAATGTGTTAGAATAATCACCATGTAGGTACTTTTTTAATACATTATCAGGTAATTATGTTCTTTAATATACTTACTTTGTGATTAGTATCAGTATTATTTAGAATGTGGAGTTCTGTATTATGTCTGTATATCTATTCGCCGTGTTTGCTCTGTAAATAAACAATATATAATAGAAAATAATTAGAACAGTTATAAATGTTTGTATGGTTTTTCCACATTTATTTCAGTTGCATAATACTTACTTAGTAAAATGTTTTCTAGAAATAGTAGTGATGTCCTTTGTTCATTAGTAGTGCAGCTTTCAGTAGTAGAATCTATAGAAAAAAAGAAATATGTGGGGCACAACTGATTATTTCTGTGTGTTTAGATTTATGTGCACATAATGAAACAATGTGAAATTACTTGCATAGTTTTTAGAATCTGTATTCCTATGCTTTGTTCACAGTTAGTTTGAGTAGAATATTCAGTAGTCGTAGTATCTAAAAAAATAGTTTTATATAATTTTTTAGCATGTTAAGTAGTATGAATACCAAAGGGGCACTGGGTATTGAGCAGGTAAATAAGTAGTAGTAGCAAATAATGCAGTTTGTATTTTATGTACTTACTTAGGAAAAAGTATTGTAGAAATAGTTTTGATGTCCTTAGTTCAGTAGTAGTGCAGTTTTCAGTAGTGGAATCTACAGAAAAAAAGAAATATGTGGGGCACAACTGATTATTTCGGTGTGTTTAGATTTATGTGCACATAATGAAACAATGTGAAATAACTTACATAGTTTTTGGAATCTGTATTCCTATGCTTTGTTCACAGTTATTTTGAGTAGAATATTCAGTAGTCGTAGTCTCTTAAAAAAATAGTTGTATATAATTATTTAGCATGTTAAATACTATGAATAGCAAAGGGGTACTGGGTATTTAGCAGGTAATTAAGTAGTAGTAGCAAATAAAGCCGTTTCTTTTTTATTTACTTACTTACTAAAAAGTATTGTAGAAATAGTACTGATGTCCTTAGTTCAGTAGTAGTGCAGTTTTCAGTAGTAGAATCTACAGAAAAATAGAAATATGGTGTGCAACAGTCATTATTTCTGTGTGTTTAGATTTATGTGCACATAATGAAACAATGTGAAATTACTTACATAGTTTTTAGAATCTGTATTCCTATGTTTTGTTCACAGTTATTTTGAGTAGAATATTCAGTGGTGGTAGTATCTAAAAAAAATATTTTTAGATCATTATTTAGCATGTTAATTAGTATGAATAACAAAGGGGCACTGGGTATTTAGCAGGTAAGTAAGTAGTATTGGCAAATAATGCAGTTTCTATTTTATTTACTTACTTCGAAGATGTAATAGTAGGTTGATAGTCTGGTTCTTCTAGTTGTTGTGCAGCAATTCGGATAGAGATGAATCTCCTTCAGTGACTTTTGGCAAGTAGTTTGTGCTTACATTTTCATTGCTTATATAGGGGAGTGTCAGTAGTAATTAGTTTGCTATTGGTGCATTTAAAAAATTAGGGTTGTGATTGGTTAGTTAGTATATTTGAATTTCAGTTGTGATTACTTTGTATTAGAAGTGAAAAACAAAATATAATTCTAAAAGTATACAAAGTAGCATACAATATTTTTATATGTGTAGGTGATATAATTATACCAATAGGAAATATTTGATGAATTAATAGTGTGTCTATAGTATTAATGAAAGTATTGTATGTTTATTTTGATGTGAAAACATATAAAACGTTAATTAATTATGTTAACAGATGCTTATAAAAAGTCGATATAGTTTATAATCCGATATTTATGTGCACGATATTTGTGAAGTCGATATTATAGTTAATGTCATTATTTTTTGTAGAAAGCGATATTTTTGTATTCCGATATTAATGTAGTCGATATCACTGTAAACGATGTTTTTGTATATCGATATTAAAAAATCGATATTTGTGTATATATGTAGTTAAGTATAGGAAGCCGATATTTTTGATTTCGATAAATTTGTTCCGATATTTTTGTACATCGATATTGTGGATTTCGATATTTTGTCAGACATTCGATTAAATCAATGATTGATTATGTGTATGATGATTTAATATGAGGAATTTTTAGAACTGAAATCACGAAACAACTGGAAATGTATATATGGTGTATAGTCAATGTATTGTGTACATAGATGTTGTATGTATATTTGTCTTAAATGTAATGTATGATTTGAAATAAGGAGAGTTGAACAAAAACGTTTTTGAGATGAAGGTGAACACCAATACAAAAAAAGTTATAAGTAATGGAGAAATCAAATGTTTTAAAGCCCAAAGTCAATAAAAGGGACTATTGTGGCAAAAAGAAAGAGTGTTATCCATGGTGTCAGAGGTATTGTTGTTGATAAAATATGCTTAATCATAGGGCCCACCGGGAGAAGTCGAATGCCTCCCCGGTGTGCTTCAAAGCCAGGTTACTGCGGAGCTGGTTATTTGTGAAGGTTGTGTAAATGTGATAGGTTAAAAATTTACAGATTGTGTCTCACACAAAAAAAATGTATTCAGTGGCCAATCTGACATATTAAAAGCAATGTGTTTGGAAATTACCAAAATAATTGTTCAGCTATTTCCACTTAAAGTGGGGTCAATATGTTTCTGTCCTTTATGTGTGATTTACTAGGCATTCGTCAGGACCGTGGGGAGTGTACCTCTGTGGTATGGGCACGCTAAGGCCCACCCTTACCAGAGGACGTGAAAGTTAAAAATCGGTGTAAAAAGGTGCAAAAAAACAAATCAACAAGTTTATGGGGTAAATTACCTCAAAATCAGAGGAACCTGTATAGTCTGCAAAAGAACAACTGACACACAGACATATAAAAAAGACAAAACACGTAATTAATTCTGTTACAATGGTTTGTTGAGATAAATCCATGCTCTACGAGATGTCCGTAATAGTATTTTACGGTGGTAAGTATCCTGGCCTTGGAGAGGGAGACCAGTGGCGATGCATGCAAAAATGCCTCACAAAAAGGCACCTGCACGCCTATTCTGGCATGATACCAGTACTAGTGTAGGTTAGAGATCAATGGGCCATTATGCGGGGCCGGTGGAATCATGTGACATTATTATGACCCAGCAGATTCGGTTTGAATATTTACAATAAAAAGGCTCTCACTTGTAAAGTAAAAGATCCATGCCCCATAGGTCACGGGAGGGGGGTGGAGGCGAAAATGGCACACCCTGTGGGAGGAAGAACGACATACAAAGCAGGTTGAGAAAGCAGCGTGAGAAATGCTCGAGGCATCAAGGAACTACTTAGCTGTGAAAGATGGGAAATGGAACTCACGCCCGTAACGCCTGGCACCCGCTCAATACCTGCGTGTAGCCTCTGACCGGACCTCGTGGATGTGGGTCGGTGGAAGCGGCATCGTTAAAGTAGTTACCTTCGGAATGCTGAACCTGGAAGTGGCCTGCAGCAAACATCTGTGGGTTGAGGGTGTTCCTCCAATCCGAGGCGACGTTGGTGTATGACGTGAGGGGGGAAAAAAAACTAGAACGCTAACCTTGATTAGTGTTATATAGCAGTAGGAGGTGTCGGAAAAAGTGCTTCGAGCGTAGTATCGGCACAACTTATTGGACACAGCTCATTAAAGTCAGGATGCGCTCAATGAAAGGAGGACTAGCCATGCTTAAAAGTAGAAAGAGGATCAGGCAGAAAAATCAGCAAATACACTCCGGTCACTTAATCAGTAGAACTTTGTGTACTAAATATTGTGATGTTGATTCAATAAAACTTTATTGAATCGTGGTATATAAGTAACAAGGACAAACCAGCTAGAAAACGGTGAGGGATACCACACCAATTGCCTGAGGGTATCAGCACGACACCAAGGTGCGTAAAACACAAAACGGAATCAGTCTTTAGATTCATTGCTCCAGAAATAGAGCAATGTGTTATGTGTGACAGACCATGTTTCTACTGGTTAGTGTTGGGTTCGCCGCACGGTAGCCGTGACCTGCTACTCGTTCCTAATTGTTAAAAGTATATCTCCTTATTCAGACGGAGTGCTAAATTAGTGAAAATGTTATCGTTAATGCGCTCCATATTCATTAATCAATGTGAGAAGGACAAGGTTAAGGATGTTGGGCAAGAGATACATGGATTTAGAGAGACAGTCAGGCAGTTGTCCCAACACAAGGTTGTAAACCTGATTGGTGATATGTGGTCTGGTACATTTACAATTAATGTTAGCTATGATTTTAGCGTTTGAGCACTGTAGACAATGGTATCTGATGTAAATGAAGATGGAGAGATCAAGAAGGATTATAAGGCATTTATTATGCACTACAGAGAAAAGCTGGTGATCCCATCAGAAAGCAGAGAGCTAACTGACTGGGAAGAACACAGTGGAAAATGACATCAAGGAAATGGAATGTCAAACTTAAAGTGATACAGCAAAACATGAGTGGAGAGAATACAACAGTATCCCATCATTCAGGCCATTTAGATGGGTCCCCTGACGCTCGACCCAGCGTTGTTCTTTTTCGAACAGTATGCTGGTGATATTTTTCCCGGTACATTCTTGTTCGATAATTGTCCATTTCAAATCGTTTGTGGTGTGGTTTGAGGGGAGGAAGTGTTCACTCATTTTAGTGGTAACCTTGCGACACCTGATGTTGCTACGGTGTTCGCATATTCTCTGTTTAGTTTTGCGTGTGGTCATGCCTACGTACCTCTTTTGGCACGGGCAAGTGATCAAATAAGCCACATTGGTGGAATTACAGTTTGAGTGAACTTGTTGGGTCCACAGTTTGCCTGGTTCCAAAGTGAGTTGGTTAGTGTGTGTGGTCAGAGGACACACACTGCAGTTAGAGCAAGGGTAGTGACTGGTTACTGGTGGGAGACCCCAGCCATTATTTTTAAAGAGCACTTAGTTTTGACATCTTCAGCCCCCACTGCTATTCAAGGAATGGAAGGCCTCCACTTTTGCTTCCAAGTGAGCCCTCAGCTATCACTAGCAGGACTAGTGATATATCGCCCCCCAGCTGGTAGGGACCCCTACCTAAATACTCTATTAGACACGATTGTCCAGAGTTCGCTCCTTCATCCCCTTTTTATTGTGGTAGGTGACTTTAACATTCATATGGACAAACTCGACTGCGCGATGGCAGAGCTGCTTAGAACCACGCTAAATACGGCCAGTCTTAGGCTGATCAATGAGGGCCCAACACACATAGGGGGCCACACTATTGACCTCATCTTTTCTAATACTAATAATGTGCTGTCTGAGACACCGCTTCCCCTGACATGGACAGACCACGCACTCGTCCCATTCACACTGAATATTGTGAATGATATCCCAGTGGCGAGTAAATGCTACTTTCTGAAGAGGCAATGGAAAAATTTGACGCCTGATACTATGTGCCCGGTCCTGGCGCAAACCATCCCTTCCCTGACAAATAATGCCAATACGGGCGCTACACTTCTCAATAATTGGATCGGAAAGATGGTTTCTTCCATTGCTCCAGCTTCTCGGGCCCTATCAAAGAGAGACTCCCCCTCAGCTCCCTGGTTCTCGCAGGAACTTAGGAATGAGAAATCGACCTGTAAAAAACTAGAGAGACTCTGGAGAGCAAACTACGGTCTGGAAGAAAAAGCTAGGTACAAGGAAGCTTCCAAAAAATTCCGGAAAGCCATTAGAATAAGTAAAAAGCGGTTCTATGCAGACTCGATTCTTCAGGCAGAACAGTCTAGCAAACAAGTCTTCAAAGTGGTACAGTCGTTTTTTAAGCCAAAATGCATTGAAAGAGAAGTTGTACCCACAGCCACGCTATGTGAGCAAATTTCAGAGTTTTTTGATCATAAAATCAAAACAGTGTATGACTCTTTTGGCCCAGTAATAAATACAGTGAAGCAGGACCTAGCGAATAACGGCGAGTCAGGTGAAACTCTCACCCAGTTCATGCTTATCCCCCTGAATGAGGTAAGGCAGGCACTTAGCCGCTGCAAATCCGGCTCCCCTGACGACCCCTGCCCAGCTAAATTATGGAGTACCATAGCGGACTCGGTAGCCCCCACACTTCAATGTATTTGGAACTCGTCCATCACCTCAGGCACCTTCCCGAATGTCTGGAAGCACACCACCCTCTTACCCCTAAAGAAGAAACCTAACGGGGACCCAGATGACCTTACGAACCTCCGCCCAATATCCCTACTTGCGGCCCCGGGAAAAATGCTGGAAAAAATTATACAGCGTCAATTGAGCAAATTTGTGGAAACTAACAACATCCTACATGAAACTCAATCTGGCTTCCGTCCCGGCTTTAGCACTGAAACAGCGCTCTTAGAGGTAGCCGAGTCAGTGAGGTGGTCGATGGATGCAGGAAACTCAGCAATGCTGGTACTCCTGGATCTGTCGGCCGCCTTCGATACGGTGGACCACGCCAGGCTACTCAGCCGGTTGACAGAGATAGGTATTCAGGATAGAGCACTGGGGTGGATAAACTCCTACCTCTCACTTAGAACGCAGAAGGTGGCACTGGGGACGATTTCTTCCACACCCAAACCCCTCAGTTGTGGAGTTCCGCAGGGATCGTCCCTCAGCCCCCTTTTGTTCAATATCTACCTGGCCCCTCTCTTCACGCTAATTGCCAACTGGGGTATCAAGGCAATTTCATATGCCGACGATACCCAGTTGGTATTTCCATACTCGGAGACGTCGCAGGATTCTTTCTCTGATTTTAAAGGCTGTCTCCGGGATATTGCGTACTGGATGAACACCAATAAATTAGAATTAAATGCGAATAAAACCGAAGTCATGTTCTTCGGCAAGGGTCCACCCCCCGCCCCTGAACTCTGGTGGCCGACGGAGTTGGGCCCCCCCCCTTCACCCAGTCACTCGGCAAAAAATCTTGGAGTGAGGTGGGATGTTAACATGTCCTTTACATCCCATATTCAACAAGTGGCCGGATGCTGCATGAGCAAGCTGAGAAACCTCCGGAAAATTCTTAGACTCCTACCGGAGAGCTGTAGAAAAACGGTTGTTCACGCGACTGTCACTTCACGGCTGGACTATGCCAATGGTTCATACCTTGGCCTTCCAAAATACCTGACGCACAAGCTTCAGGTAGTTCAAAATGCGGCTGCAAAACTGTTACTGCGAATTCCTCTCAAGCAGTCAGTCTCTCCGCATCTCCGAACCCTGCATTGGCTATCAGTCGCCAACAGAATAAAATTCAAAGCTCTGACGCTTGCGTTCAGATCTCTGTATGGCTTCTGCCCACAATACCTGAAAAACCGCCTTCCAAGATATGCCCAAAGCCGTGTACTACGGTCCAATGACCGTGTCCAACTGATCGTTCCGCGGGCAAAAAAGGCACGGCTAGGAGGTCGGACCTTCTCAGCCAACGTCGCTGCTCTGTGGAACTCCCTGCCACAAGCAATACAACAGGCCCCCTCCGAACCCTGCTTTAAGAAACTGCTAAAGACGTGGCTTTTCACTCAGCAACGCTAACTCTCCCATTCTTTTGCCTCAGGTTACTTGTGTTCTATTAGCGCCGGGACACCTCCTCGAGAGGTAGATGTTCGCATAAAATCCAGTATTATTATTATTATTATTATTATGGTTCTCTCCATGTTCTGGGTGTCGTTTTTAGGGCGTGTATGAACAAGGGAATCTTTCAGGCTTCTTCCTTTTTTAAAGGAAAAAATAGGTTTTTCCCAGGTTTTGTTGTTACTGGTGATAATACTCCAATTCTTGTTAATTGATTTCTTCATTGCGTCTGACAGGCTGCTGTATGTGGTAACGCATGTGAGTGGTACTTCTTTGCGCTCTTTCACGTTGTCTTCGAGAAGTGCTTCGCGAGGTTGGTTCCTAAGCCCACTTGTAGCCTTTGTCCAGGATGTTTGTAGGGTAGCCTCTTGATCTGAGTCTTTGGTTTAAATCAGTAGCTTGTTCCCGGTAGTCCTTGATGTTGCTGCAGTTTCTCCAGATCCTGAGATACTGACCGTATGGCAGGTTTTCCCTGAGCGATCTCGGGTGAAAGTTTGAGAATTCAAGCAGGTTGTTCTTGGCCGTTGGTTCGTAGTGTGTTCTGGTGGTTAGAGTTGTACCTCTCACTGTGATTACAACATCTAAGAACACAACTTCTTGTTTGCTACTGCAATGGTTGAATTTCAGATTAGGGTCTAGGTTGTTTATCTAGTCAAGAAATTGTTCCAACAGGGTTTCGCCGTCCTTCCAGATGAGGAGTATGTCATCTATATACCTCCTCCATAATCCTATGGAGGAGGGAAAACGGCCATCCGTGGGAAAAATATATTTCACTTCAAAATCATGGACATACAATCCAGCTACACTGGGGGCGAATGTGCTGCCCATCGAAGTACCAGTGCTTTGAAGGTATAGGTTGCCCTTGTGTTCAAAGAAATTCTCTTTCAAAGCTATTGTCACGCATTGCAGGATGAAGTCATTAGGTGTTTCATATTCCCAAGTTATGGAGTCAAGTGCTGATCTCAGAACCCTCAGGGTGTCATCCTGGGGGATACTTGTTTAAAGACTTTCTATGTGTAGTGTTACAAGAATGACCGATCCTTCCTCAAAGGTGAAATTTTGTAGGAGTTGTAGTACACTTTTATTATCTTTAAGATAGGCTATGGTGCCTTGTATAATGGGTTTCAAGAAATGGTCGCAGAACACTGAGAGAGCTTCCAGGAGTGGACCAATCCCCGACACGATCGGTCTGCCAGGTGGGGGGATTTTATTCTTGTGTGCCTTCAGTAGTGTGTAGAAGTAGGGTATCACACTTTCCCCTGCAGTAAGAAAAGCTGCCTCATGTCTGGAGATGCATTTGTTTTCTTCTGCTTCCTTGACTAGATCCTTGATGCGTGTTGGATCTTGTGTCAACTTTTACATCATGGATGAGTACGATAACCCAATTTATCATTGCTACTTTCTAATCTACATGATTAATGGACAAAAAGGGGGTATATTATTCAGAATATTTACATTATTATCTTCCTTCTTATTGCAGATATTTCTACTTTTACTTGACAGTATTGGGTCATATTTCTGAAAAACTTCGAATCTGCAAGATTAATTTAAAGGACATATATTTTCCTGTTGGAACAATATCGAGAGCAATAAAATCAGAGATTAAATGATTCTCTCCCACTCTTCCCTACTATTTAATCCGCATTTATATGTATTACATTTTGACATATAATACTGTTCTCTCTTTTTACGTTTCGCTGTTAAGTCACCTCCTCTGGTATTTATTGATACCGCCTCAATGATGCATCATTTTAATTCATCTATATGATGTTTCATTTCTTCCCAATGTTCTACCAAGGGTGCATTTTGCCGCTTAGTTCGGATGGCCAATTTATGTTCATTTAGCCTCACTCGTATCTCTCTTGAGGTTTCTCAAATATATCCTTTCTCACAAGGGCATATTATTAAGTAAATTACATTTTTGGTTCTACAGTTTACCAAATTCCTTTGGCGATGGAATATTCCATTGTATGTAACTAAGGTTCCCTTCATGATAGAAATAAAATGTTTACAAGAACCACAAGGAAAGTTTCCTGCGGGTGAAGAACCATCAATCGTACACATTTGATTTCTATTTGTTGTAGACGGATATGTGTGTACTAAACGATTTCCTATTGTTTTGTTTCTTCTAAATGAGAAGATCAGTTTAGGTAAGGGGATAGAACTCGCATTGTTAAGTAAATTCCAATTCCTATTTATCAGATTTTTTATTTTATTACTTATGTTTGTGAAATTGGTAACACAGACAAGTTGTTTCTTGGCTTTATCTTCTCGCATTTTTGGTTCAAAAAGACTGTCCCTATTATAATATTTTGCACGTTTATATGCTTTTTTACCATTTGATTGGGGTAACCTCTGTCTGTGAACTTCCTAAAGGACATTGTGTCACTAAATAAATCTTATTCCATTAAATGGGTTGGTTTCGTGAAAGACTCCCTGCTGGAACTTGGCTTGGGTGAATATTGGAATGATAGTTCTCCACCTCTTTCAAGGGAAGTACTGAAAGGCTCTTTTTGGAAATGGATGTGGGAGAAAGACATCCAAAGGACAAATTGTGGTTCACTTTCAGATGCTTTTCTACAACTCATACCACATACTGCCTTTGAGCTTTTCCTTGATTATCTGACCGCCCCAGGAGACAGAAGTGTATCCCTTAAACTTCAATATGGTACATTGCCCCTTTTATCTTTTAGCTTAAAATGACACCGCAACACTACTGACAACTCGACATGTTCAGTATACTACCAAGCGGATGAGTCTCTTGCTCTTTTTTTTTCTTTTGCCCTGGCTACATCCACCCAAAGAAAACATTAATATTATCAGTCTATAGACAGGTGGAATGCAAGCATTACTGCCCCATGCTTAGGCTACTCTGCACCGAAACTAGGGAACCCATTGTATGTGCTGTGGCTAAATACAAAACCACATCTTCTATGACATCAGTGATAATATCAATGCAACATTTGCAGTGAAATTATTGATGAGAAAACTGTGCATGGCGTGGGCTCAAGTTAAAGTTAACCAAGGGCGTGAGTTATAGTCACCTTGGGGTGAGTGTTATAGAGTGGCTGTAGGCAGTGTTTCATTTGTAAAATAATAAGTGTCAGGGCCCTCCCCTGACCAGGTGGGCACTGCAGCTCTCATCACCTATTGTCCCTGTTGTCACTGACAAAATAACTACTAGCCATCTCTTTCACCTGCAAGTGCAACAGTTCAGATTACTCCAGATCCCCAAAGCTAAAGGAATGGCTGGGGAGGCAGGTACTAGTACTTTTTATGTATTTTGTATCCATAGACAATTGTTGTTCTGCTCATCTCAAAATTCAATAAGCAGCACTACCACATGGTAGACTGTCCTAAGTGTGGTGTTCACAATTAAGAGCACGAGCAACCAATTAAGTTTTGGTGCTGGGCACCGGGAACCACTAGCTCAAATTAAGCACTGGCAGTAGCCACTCTGTGGTTGTGGTTACGGTGACCAGAGATGGGGATTTTGTTTATCCCTTAATAACTTTGCACCTGTTTGATGAATTTCCACAAACCTTTGCAGACCCGGTGCCCCCATTAAAATTATGGGACTCCTGGAAGTTTTGCGGCATTTCGTTGAGAGGGTGGAAAAAAAAGGGGGGTCCCAAAGCAGGCCTAACATCCAATGCATTTTACATAGACGTTTGTATTTCAATTAACGTGAAAACCATCAGTCAGGTTTTTAACGAAATTTAAAGGAATTATATATTATGGTGCACAGATGATTTTGTGGGGGTACTGCAGGTAAGTAGGGTAAGTATTTCATAAGATTTAATTATTTTTAACTTAGGTATATCTGTGGCCACTGTAGTACCCCGGTACTTCTGAAGTATATAATGATGACAAGTCATTAGCTCATTGGCAAATGTGTGCCTTTACAAGAGTTAAAGGCAGCCATCTTGTTTTCACCTCAAGTTTCCCTATGTTCTGCTTTATGCTATTCAATGTAAGGTAAGTATTAGGTTTGCAATTTTTCCTATACCCTTTACTAAAGTGGTAAAAGATAGGGAAACATATTTCTAAGTTTATAAATATATATGTATATTTTTTTCTTAATCTGGAGTACTGTGGGATTACGGCAGTACAGAAAAAAAATGAATAAGTAAATAATAAGAAATACACTATAAAACACTGTATTTTAACAATGTAATGTGCTAAACTGTTTCTTCAATATTTTACATATTGAAATACGTCCAAAAAAGTATACGGAGTAGCACGTTATTTAGTTATAATTACCGCACTACTATTTTAAAAAACGCAGTTCACCACACACACTGACATTAAAATATAGAAAGGTTTATAAACAAAAAGTTAACCTTTAAAAAAAATTTAAAGTGGCGATTGTTAGGGCAAAAATAACAAACCTAATACTTACTTGGAAGGCATAACACGCAACATTGGGAAAATGTACCTGAAAACAACATGTCTGCCTTTAACTTGTGTAAAGCCAATATTTACCTAATCAGCTAATAACGTGTGATAACTATGTACTGTAGTACTACATTGAAATACCGTCCAGTGGAGGGTACCCCCCAAACTATTTTTTTACGGTTAGGGAACTGTGGTTAACCAAACAATATGTACTCAAAGAACCCACTATCCAATGTATTTGCAAGGAATCAGTCAGTTTAATCACTACTAACCCAGTATTATTTAAAGATTTAGATTTAATTGATTATCAGATATTCATGCACAATTCATTATAATATATTGAAAACACGCCAGTGTTTCTTACATGTCCAATGTACCTTGAAAGTGCAATACTCCATAGTAAAAATGTTCTCAGTCTCTAAATAGAAAAATTAAAACGAAACCACAAACCCTCAATGATTTATCCATTCATACCAAACACTCAATAACACATAAACCACACACTATTCACTATGCCACGGAATTCGAAACACAGAGAGGAGACTAATTTTCCTTCTCACATCAATGTGTCTTGGTCCAGGGAGTGAGCACATGGTCAGCGCATGTTTTGGTGGTCACAGTAATTCATAGCCACCTTCTCCGGGACGTTTTTCCGTGACCTTCTTTTTCACATAAACACATGGAATTTTTGTAGATGTCATTTGAAAGGATTCCTTCAATTTTTCATGTGTTCGGAGTAGTTTATCGACTCAGCCTCATGTGCTGTGTTTCTAACTCTCTGTCACACTCCATATAGAAAGGGGTACCTAAAGTCACTATAACTCTACCCTCACCATGCACTGCTAATTACCGAACACATTACATCACTCACGACATCTTCTATGACATCATTGATAATATCACTGCAACATTTCTAATGAAATTGTCAATGAGAAAACTGAGCATGCCGGGGGCAGTTATAATTGCCTTAGGGCACTGGAAATAAGGGTATAGTGGGGTGTCAAACCATTGTTTGTTAATTTGCATCATAGGACTATAGCCCCACCATATTTGAATCTATTGCAATTTTGGGCCTGATTAATAAAACATAGGCACAAAATATACTCCTAGAGGGATACATCTACAATTGGAGTACATCTCTGGTTACCATAGAATTTACATCTGAAAAACCACGACAGTTGAGCATTATCTGGAATAGTACAGTATTTCTTTGTGAAATCCAGTGTATTCCCCTGCAAAAGGTCTTTTAGACCATCTGAACACAAAAAAAATGGCCAGGACATTTGCACTTTCTTAAATTTTGGGGTACTCTTTTCTTGGAAAATAGTAATCCTCTTGTATAATGTCCTTCTGTTACACTCAAGCCACTTTTTGAACTATTCATTCCCACACACTCCTTACATAGGGACTTACTCTTGCCGTTTGCCTGAGTAAATTTCGGAACGTATTCATTAGGACAACATCCCGGTTAGTGAACATCTGCAAACTCGCAAGTTTATGAGCGGTCAGTTATTCCATTGGTATTGCAGCTTGAGAACACCCACAAACTCTCTCTAGAAATATATGCATATATGACTTCGATTTGACGTTTTGTGATTAACAAATATAGCTTTATATTTGGAAATTAAAGTATTTTGGAACCTAAATTCAGTTTAGATGCAGAAATATTTTCATAAATGTGGCTGTTAATGAGGAAACGCTCGTTTTTATTTTGGGGGACAGGATTTAACTGTCGGGTTAGAAAAGTCAGTTATAGGCCTTAAAACTGAATTGAAGCAACATCCCCACCCTCCACATCAGAAGAACATCTCACCCATTTCACGTTTATATCAAGTCACTGAACGAAACAATAAAACATAATCCAACACCCTCGACCCCCTATCAGCGCAGCAGCTTCATACCTATGGCAACTCCCCAAAGGCAGCAGGTTCCACAGTTGCCGTGTTCCCTCACTTCTAAAGACAATCCCTGATAATACTACTTCGAAAGAAACCTACACTTGTCCAGTAGCTATGGATTGCCTTAGAACAGAAAACCCCCATAGCTCCACAGTTATCTTGTACCGCACACACGTCAGCGTTTAACACATCAAAGACTGGCCAAGGTGAGCGCTGCTTCATGCTTTTGTGCGCACTTGCCAAGGTGACACTGATGTCAGATAGGTAATAATATCAGAATATTATAACAGAAATATTGTGTCTTAATTAGTAGTTGGTAGCATATCACCTCGCTGGAATTAAGGATAGCAAATGTACATGCAATGTGTTGAAATTTCTACAAAGGATATTTAGTGTTTGATGTATTCTGTCACATAATATATTCTGACATACAACCGTTAGACAGGGAAGATGGACTAGTCTACCTCTTACCAAGAGACCAGGGGTTACAGACTTGCAAACGTAGTTCCACTACACACGCTTAGGGCGACAAGCGGAGTTTGATCTGTCGTTATCTCATGTTCAATTAAAAATGCACTAAAAACTCACGTGCAACACACACTTGAAGGTTGTTATGAAATTCTAGACTAGATATGTCATAACCCACAGGTGATGAAAAATTAGATATACTTAAACAGTGGGCATTTGAGACTAGCAACTATCTGCAGGCTTTCATGAATTGGGCACGCCAATAGACCTCATCTTTAGAAAGTCTAAGGTATTGGTTTTCACAATGGCATGTAAAGACACACCTCAAGATGCATGAGCACGCCTGGCTGGCAATCTTGGGAAAAGGAAAAGAAAGTGAGGAAGTACATGCATTTCCATGAAGTGCTCAGTAACAAATAAATAAAGTGTCCATTCAATTATGGTGGTGTAAGGATAGAACTCATCCAGTCAAAACACTCTGTGACCAAATGCTCCTGGGTGGGACCAATCCAAGAATATGGAAGAAAGCTATCAAATCAAAAGCAAACAAATGAGAAAAATACCAAAGCCTTCCAAATCACGAGGAAGGGCTGACCCAAAGCATATGTTATGTGGTCGAAATAATAGGTTTGTACTGCCTAAAATCTCAAAAGAAAACGAAGCATCATTCCTAATTGAAGCCTATCTATTCACGAGCCTCATTCCTTTTAAGCCAAATTATTTCCTCTTTCTGTTGCTGAAATGCACCTAATTGCAAATCATTTTAAAACGTCCTCCTGGAAGGAAATTACTTTTTTTTGTTAACCAGCAATCATTTAACAGTCGATGTTAATGGGTTATTCTTGCCTAAAATCGATGTTTTAATATAAAACATGACAACGGAATGGTTCTGGTTTAAAGGATGAACCTGGTCCTACTCCTTCCTAACTCCAACTCAGGGGGATATTCACAAGGACTTAACTCCGATTTATCCACCTTAACCCATCAAAGGTGGAGATAGATCTAACACCCCATTCACAAGCTGGTGCAAACTGCAGTCATCGCCTGTATTCCTGTGATAACTGCTCACAAAATGTAGCTCCACGGTGGACACCACCAACTAACCCTAATGAGATGCAGAGTAGGTATTCCCATGCAAAAACACTCAAAAAACCCCCAACACCACGTTCACAACGAACTGCCAGATCTGCGATGCAAAACAAAAACAGGCGATAAGCTGTGGCAGCAGCAGGGAATTAACACCTGCCTTTTGCTGGTGTTAAGCAGGATGACTACCTGCAGCATAAAAGGGAGCTCAGCCCAGAACCTCACCTGAAGACCCACAGATGCCACGGAGACAATAATCATGCACTGCGGATACCCATGAGGGCCACAACACCCACCGCAACCACCTCAGGCCCGCTGCCACCCCTAGGACCCATTCCCCCCACCGGGAACACCACAGAGGCAGCATAAACAAAGACAGCGGACCCACCTGAAACCCCCTGCCGTCCACAGTCATGCAAGTCACAACACTGGCAATGGGCATGCAGCACAACTACATCCAACATGACACACAACATGCCAACCGACCAGACACGACAACACAACTCTATTGGGAATCCGGCCTTGCCAGGCCCACAACTCAGCCACGGCATGGCACCACAGACACACAATAGCAGGAAGTGAGGAGAGGAATGGAGCAGGCATGTGCAAGAGAGGTAAGTGAGTAAGGAATGTGAACCTACCCAATGCCAGGTGTGGCGTGGAGGTGCCGGACAGACCACAGAGTGCAAACCACGAAAATGGCCATGTGGAGATCAACTGCTGGTGCATGGAGTGTAGTGGCCAGTAGATGCTACCATGTCCCCATAGGCTGTGGGGCAGAACGCGGAAATGTGGCAAATTACGTCCGCCCCTGCATGCGCGTGTGTAGTTGGTTGGACCTGTGTATGCCAGTCCTGCGTAGAGGTGTGAACAAAAAAGCCTGTCGCACTGGTTGTGGTTCTCATTCGGAATGGACCACGCATCTGCCAGGGCTGCACCTCTCAACCCGCCACGAGTCCTGTGCCAAGGTCAGCGGGGCCTGTGTCCCTGAGCGCCTGCTGCACCCCAGGCCGCTGGTCCCCAGACCTGTCATGCCTGCCCCAATGCACCAATGAGGCTCTGCTCACCTGCCTTTGCTGGCATGTGTCAAAAAGGGCAAACCATGTGCCTGTGCAAGCTCCAAGCACCAGTCTCGCGACCTCTGCTTTGCCCAGTAGGTCCCACATGTGTCCTTAGTCCTGAATGGCAGTGACCCCAAGTCCGTGGCAGTGGCCACAGCACCAGGCTCCCTTCAGTGAGGCATAATTCCATATGGCAGGCCTGCGACACCTCGTGCCACTAACCCTGTTCGATGCCAGCCGGCGACACGTTGTGCCACTAACCCTGTTCAACGCCAGCTGCCACACATGGTGCCACTAACCATGTTCAACGCCAGTAAGCCACACGTGGTGCCACAAACACTGTTCAGCATAGCCGGCCACACGTGGTGCCACAAACAAACGTGGATGAGGGCTCAGGCCGACCCTGCGGACCAGCAGGTCACACATGTGTAACTGTGTCTTGGGTAAGATGTGGAGGAGTCCACACCATTGGACACGCCTCATTGAAGGCAGCATCCCCTAACAGCACTGGTGCCACTAATTCTGTGCGCAATGAATCATGGGCACTAACTGGTTGGAACTTGGTGGCGTCTGAATCCATGGGCTGGTGGTTTCCTGTATCTTAATCTGGTTAGACCAGACTTGGTGTCCGACATGTGTCTGTTCCATTCATCTCCACCATAGTAACTGTTTCAGCGTGGTCCTGCCCTCTGCATCATGCCCTGGGGGTACACCTCCCACTGTCCACCAAGACACTCCGCGACATGCTCCATTTACATCTACAGAAACCTGCTCTGCATTAGTGACCTTACCCCAGTGCCCCACAAGTCAGCATCCGGTGACGGTAGGCCCGTGCAGGACGCTGTGCATCCAGGGCCACTAACTTTTTACAGCACAAGTCATGTGGCCTTTATGGTTGAATGTTTGTGTCCTTTGCGATGTACACTATTGTCGATTTCTGACTGCACAAGGCAGCCCTTGCCAGCTGATATGCACACACATCCAACACAGGTGTCACTCGGTATGTGTGCCTGCTAATAAATGTGGCCATGCGCACGTGCCTGTAGCCATTCACACCATCTGAGCAAGTGTGTCCATGTGGTCATTGTGTCAGCATGATCGGTACGGGCCCTACCATGTTACCTCAGCGTTGGCAGTGACCCTGGACATATAGCTTTGCACGCACCCCCCTGCATGCACAAGAGGCGTGTGCTGGTGCGGTGTACGTCAAGTCGGTGCATGGATGTGCTGATTCGGCAGGGGGAGCAGGGCATGGCTCGGGCCTGGCCTTGGGCAGGAAGTTCGGTAAATGTGTATCTGTGTTGGGGTGTAGTCACTACCAGGGCCGCAGTAGTCGATGTTGTAATGTAGCATGCACCAGGACGGCGGGCCCGCAAGTACAGGGACATGTAGGAGCGTAAAACCTCTCGGGGTTTTGGCATATGCATGCCAAGTATTATGTGTATCAGCCCTGCGGATGCATGAGTCAGTTGCCTGGCCTCATTTGCAGCACGATCACAGCCAGCCATGGGCTGTACACCTGTGTCCACCTTGTCCGGTCCATTGGCTTACACTCACGTGGCAGCACACCTTCAAAGGCCAGCGTCACGGTGTTCCCAGGGTTTCAGACATCCCACCACACCCACAACCGGCCTCTGTACATCTCCTGAATGCATGCAGATGGTGAAATTACTGTAGGGATGAAAGGTCCTTTGTCTGATCTATCAGGCGGTAGCACATCTGCAGCTCCGAGCAGGACTTGCATGTGGCCGGCACCCCCTAACAGATACGATATCATTCTCTTGCTACTCCCACACTATGCACTGCCGAAAGTGAGACCAACGTGTACACATCCCACACGCAGAAGTCCTTGGTTGTAGTTCGTGCAAGGGTGCCTGTTGGCAGGCTCCCAGAATAGCACCAGCGCATGGGGAACATTTAGGAATTCCCTGTATTAGATAAATATGGCACATTCCTGCCCTTTTCCTGTGGCGCAGGGTAGTGCAGCTAGGTAACCTGCTGCACTGCGCCACAAAATCCAGAAATATGCCCCAAAATGCGTGCAGGCATAGCTGCTTTTGTGTGCATGCCGACACACCCCAACAATACACAGTGGCAGTCCAGAAAACTGTTCGGCTCAGTTACAGCTACCAGAACTGAAATTCCAGCACCGCATTTACATTTAAGTAATTTCTTCTTGTTTGCATCTGCTTTAGGTAGGTGCTAGTTTTTGATGCAAATCTCGGTCTGGCTATTTTAGTAGATTGGGCTTTGCATCGAAACGTGTGTTTGGTTCTTATGATCCAACTGGCTAATGCTCCACTAACGCCTCTTTGGCGCAAAGACATAAACCTCGATTATGAGTCAGGCAGAGCAGGATTACCACAGGAATTGTGCCTTGCCGGATTCTCAGTGTGCATAAGTTCCTGGACCCAGTTGCCTGTGTGTTGAAACATCGGGCCCAAACTTTCGAGTGTTAAATTCGCCCAGATACATCGCCTGGATGCTTTTACTGCAGCAGTCAAGTTTCTTTCCCCTCTTTTCTGGCATAGGGGAGCACTGACTCCCCCTGCCCTAAAAGAGGGACACAAGTACGAAAAATAGGCATCAATATCCTAGTGGTCCCTTTATCAGGAAGTTTACACATTCTTAAAGCCTGGTTTACGACAATTTAAAAACGCCGACATTAAAATATCATTAAAAAAATACGTGCTTGGACAGAGCTGTCCAGAGTTATGGATAGAGTATTGATTTCTGACGTGATGCAGCTGGTGAGGATATTAAAGTAGGCTAAAAAAACAGGAAAAATATTAGAAATGTAGGTAGTTTCAATTTGATGCAAAGCAGGGTGCAGAAAAGGAGGGTGTGCATTATGATGTCTACCAGTTGTGACTTCCATAAACGTATGTTTGTCCCAGCTCTTGCTGCTAACAAAAGTTTCTTATTATTTTTTTGCTAGTAATCCCGTCCAGGTGGAGGACATCAAACCACGCGAGGGAGGCTTTGCCTTCCGTTATGTCGAAGAACTAGTTTAACCTTAGAATGAACTTGAAATAGGGGCAGGTCGAAGGAAATATGCTAGAAGGACGGGAAAAGAGGTAATTGTAGAAAGACCAGAATCGAAGAAGTGCAGTCATTGGTTGCTGTGATGAAGTCCTGTAACCTGCTTGCATTATAGATTTCATAGCTATCCACCAGGAATATTTCACCCCACCCAGTGTCGCTTTAATTATTTGTGCCTTTATTTTCATTTGTAGGTGCAAAATCCTCTACGTCTGAATTTGAGCCATCGCCACGTTCCTGAACGTTGTCTTGTTTGCTTCTGTTAGAAATCCCTCAAACAGAGACTGGGTCCAGATTTACAATGGGTGAGTGCTAGCGCAGTGCCAGCGCCAAGCAGGACGTGCTATATACTAATCAGTGCAAAAGGTGTTTGCACTTGAAAGGTTAAAAGTTCACAGGTCTGACTGGCATGGGGGCAGTGCATGCTTCCCTGCCTGAAAAAACAGGAGAGACAAGCTTGGCTACTTCAGTGAAAGCATCATGCGATATTTCCCCGTGAAATTACCACCCTGTGGAATCAGATCCGGTATTTAAACACAGGGAAAACTGTGCGTAAGAACTCGGGCCCATTGAGAATCAAGCGTTGCAGAATTACATGTGGTAATTCTACTTTGTCTGACTAGAATCGGAGCCTTTGTGTCATTTTGCGTTGAAGGGGTGTTAGTGGAGCATTACTGAGACAGATCATGGAATCCCCCATAGATTTTGATGCACAACCCAATTTACTTAGATAACTAGACCAGGTTTGTGTCATAAACTAACTGTCTATGGATAGGAATGTGTCCTGGAATGGTATGCCTCAAGTACAGATCACATTCTAGAGAGCTCACGCTCATCTCTGCACCTTGGTGTGAGGCAGCATGTCTCGGTAGATATGTCTCTGTGCTGGGTTATCTCCCTTGCACAGCGCCTTACAGCACAATTGGACCCTGCACTGCTCTACATTGCGTGAACAATGTCTAAATCTTGGCGCTGGTCTATGTTTCTCCTATGTAACCATATATTGCCTGCTTATCTCAGGAATTCAGTCGTCCGCAACGTTATCTAGAGGTCATATATCAGCAATGGCAAAGCAACCCATTCCTCCTGCAGTCTGCTTCTGTCCCAAACATCAGGCCACATCTTTGCCTTCTTGCTCTTAAATTTGGGGTTAATTCATCATAAATTGGAACAGATCTTTAAAATCCAATGCAGAAGCATTCCATGGCAACGCAATATTCTATGACACGTCTTATGTTGCCTGTGTCCACTTCATCAACACCTGTCTTTTATTTAAAATAATAGATCACTAATTAGAACTTTTTCATTGCACTTTAAGAAACTCAACCTATCGATAAGAAATAGTGTGAAATAGGACAATCATGCGTTGTATAAGACAATAAGCAGGATATATGATTCACATGCACCAGTTTGCAAATTATGTCAGTGTGTTAGGTATGTGGTAAGTGCACTGCTTTATATCCAATAACTAGAATAATCCACATTTAATCAAAACGTTATGCAAGTTGATTACAGAGATTGAATGTATTATTTTGCATAAGTTCCTCTTTGTACGTATTTTTCGCATGGTCTCAAAAATGTACATCTTCAAATGAAGCAGGAATTATAATTCAATGTATTAGTCCCGATGGATTTCAGGCTCATGGGAGCCCTTCATCAGTGTGTTAGGTATGCCACAGAATTAAAGAAACTAGGAGAGACAACACAAAAATCCAGTAACAGTTCAAAATAAACCATACGATACACATTGTTGTGGTAATATGGCAGTTGTTGCCATTTATAATTGCTACAAATGTGATTATCATCAAATATGGCGAGGCTCAATTATTAACTTTAGACATGCGAACTAGAGCTGAAAGTGGAAGCCCAGGGCCCCATACAGCCGACCAGATCCTTGACCCAATTTTGGCACAAAATATTACAGCAGAGGACAGTCTGTTACAATCCCAAATATGGTCGTAACTTCCAATGGCAATTTCCCAGAGTACTAACACCTGCATAAATTCTACTTGAGAGACTAAGGGAATGACATTCCTGAGACTTGTGTGCATTGGCACTGTGGGATTCATGTGTGGCAGTGGTCTTTCAGGGGGTCACAGCATGAACCAGAGCAGAGCTGTCAAAGAAAACAAATGGGAGGCAGAAGTGTGGTAGCCTCCTGGGCACCAACAAGTTAACAATTCAAACGCCTTGGTTCCACCCCACATTTCCTCTGCTTGCCTTCAGCCACCTAAGCAGCATTCACTCATCCACATATTCACAGGGAGGATTGAGGATAGATTAGAACAGGTTTATGCTGATGGCTTTGGGTGTCTGAAGCATCCCAAAGGCTTAATCTTGCTCTTCGTAGACAACTTTGTGTTTGGTGTTCGCACAGTAACAGGGCCCGATAAAAAATTCAGGCCCACCCCAATGAATATTCCCACCTTAGGCTAAAGAAAATAATGGTAAGGGGAAAATGGAGAAAGATGGAGAGGACAACAAAGTAAAAACTATATGTGTGGCAGATTCGTAACTTGCACCACAGAGCATCCTTAAAATGTATGGCTCTGTTCCAGAGGCAGCAGAAGCCAGAAGCCCGGCAGTGGATGAAAGATACAATACCAGTTGGAACAGCAATTCGCTATGAACTCAAGGTATAGTTTGAAGCAGCTGCTCTGCAGCTGGCACCTGGGCTAGATCAGTGGAAGTAAGACTTAGGAAAGAATGGCAGGAAGGGGATTATACCAGTGTGTGATTTCCCAGGTTAGAGTGTCAGCTTCCCTACACCTCTCTGCTGTCACAAACCTGGAACATGCCAATATAACTTCAATTCGTACCTGTCTCTCTCCACCTCCTCCCCCGTCTCCTCTTCTTCTGTCTCCTCAACCTCGCTGCTTCTCTGGCTCATCTCCCAGCCTTGAAGCCCATTACTTTGCTCTTCGGAATGCAAGGGCTGGATACAGGACAGAGTGTGCAGACTCCAGACAAGGCCCCTGAACGGGCTCCAGTTTCTGTCTTTGTTCTGGACACATCAAGTGAAAAACGTGATAATTCATTAAAAGGAAGCGTGGGGGTTCTGCCCTAATAAACAAGAATAATAAAAGGCAAAAATGTTTTACCAAGGATCCAGAACCTCATCTGGCTGAGCTAGAGGGTCAGCACTCTGGAGCAGATAAGTCACTTATTGTAGTTGACGAAACATCATCGCCATCAGAGAGAGGAGGGGACTTCTGGGCCAAAATGGAACGGATATTTATAGAGTCTTGTCTCCCGATCCACAAAAGACTGGATTTCATCGAGAACAGACTGTCCTACCTTGAATCACTCTGTACACCGAAAGCGGGAGGGACGGTTAGGGGCTCCATGGAAATGGTCGGTAATGGTACAAAAACAGCAGGCCCATGTCAGGCAGGCACTCAAACGATAACCCCAGTAGTTACAACCATAGAGAGTGTACCACCTGCCCAAAGTGCCACAGTAGATATAGACCAATCTACCCAGCTAGCAACAGTCCCAGGGAGCTCCCTAGTTAACACAAGGAATATGGGGGGTAGTGGGGCGACAGGAGGTAGTAGCCATGGACAAGGTCACAAACAGGCAGTGAATCTGGGCAAGGGGGCTGGACCTCTGGGCCCTGGCAGGCCCAAATTGCCCCGCTTAGCCTTGCCCCCGGAGTCAGTTCCCTATGTAGTGGTTCTTGTGGGAGTACCTTCACTGAGACCGGAAAAGGTCGAGAATTACAGGGACCTCAAAAATAAATGTATTTACCGGCTGAACCGCTATAGACCCCTGCAGATCGGGGGAACCAGTGAAATCCTATTTGCTAGACGAGTAGATTGGGTGGGAGCCAGAGAGAAGAAAATAGAAGGGGACTGAATCATGATTAATTTCAGGAATAACTGGACAGTTAGGTATATTTGCAACCCGGATTCTGGTAGTCCAGAGACGCCTATTAGAACACTGCCACTAACCTATTTCTACCCGGGTACATACAGCAATAACCACTTTGAGCATAAGTGGGAGGGGAATAACTGGAGAGGTGTTGATTACCAGGAAGGCAGCCGTATCTTAGGTAACATTAATAGGAATGGCTCTTTAAATAGCCCAATGTCACTTGACATGTTCTACCACCATAATAGATACAATAACCTGAAAGCTGTAGACTGCCTAATGGATTCAAGGAAGCACCCATGCTGCATAACCGAATGCAAGAACTTGCAGGCAACAAAAGCTATCTTTAGTGAAATGAAGCACCTCCTTTTTGTGTCAGGAATTGTGGCAGAGGAAGGCACGGTGGGGGACAGAACAAGTCATACCAGAAGGGACTCACTGAGTGGGATAGGATGTGATTTGGAAAGTGGAAGCATTAAGGCTAGAGACACAGGGAGAAGGGGAGACTGCTCCGTGAGCGAAAGGGAGGGTTTGACACAGCCGGGCGAGTGTCTTCTTAGATCACCATCCCAGTATGTAGATAGTAGCCTAAAACAAAAGAAAGAATACAGGAGTATCAACATACTTTCATGGAATGTTGCAGGCCTGAAAAATAAACTTACATCAGAAGACTGGGGTCTGCTCATGGACAAACACGATATCTACCTTATGCAGGAGAAGTGGGCCATGGACGATTACCAGCGGAGTGGGTTTGCAACATTCAATGTCCTGGCATCAAAAGGGGGTAGAGGCAGACCGTCAGGAGGGCTTAGTACGTGGGTAGCCACTCACCTGGGTGTTACGGCGAAACTGGTGTCAATCAACTCCCCAGACATCTCATGTGTCTTGCTAACACTTCCACGGAATAAGCACCTAGCCTTAATTAACATCTATTCCAGGCCAACACAGAGTGGCCAGGAGTCCTTGGTCATTGATAAATTGAGGGGATTTGTTAGGACACTTGACTCCGAGGTTGGTATAATTATTGGGGGGGATTTCAACTGTCAATTTGAACCCCTAAGTAACCCAAGTGTGGAGGACCCTGATGAAGAAAACCAATACTGGAATATACCGGAACCATCAATTCCTATAGTAAAAGCATGGACACCTTTGGTACTCCAAATTACGTCCCTTACATTGGCTCTATCAGTAAGATCTTGTAATGGTTGATTAAAATCAGATAGGCCTGGTAATGTGACGTTCAACAGAGTTGGCCAATCTTCGATCATCGATTACATCTTGATCAAATCCAGATCGTGGGACAAGGTCCAGGATTTTAAGATCCATTTTCGGTCGGACAGCGACCACAATGCCCTGGTAATGTCCCTGAAGCCAGGGAGCTGGGGATTGAGAAACAGTATCCCAGAGCTGAATCCCCCTTCACAGCCTCTTCTCCTGCATAATAACAGGAGGAGAGTAAAATGGCCTTCTATCATGGGCTCGTCTGAACAGCAGTCCCAAATCTACCTCCAAGTGTTGCCCTTCCTTAGTGATATGGCAGAGGCGGCCTCTGAGGGGGCAGTTGTTGGGAAAAATAGTAGACCCATCAAAATTCACAAACAGCTAGCCTAAAAAATGTTGGAGGTCTTTTTCCCACCCCAGACAACTATGGAAAAAGTGGCCAAGAGTCACCCGTGGTATACTACTGAATGCCGCAAACTGAAAGAAGAGTTGATTAATGCCATTAAAGTAAAAGACAAATTACGCATCAAGGCCCTAAGAGTGCTGTACAAGCAGGTTATGGAAAGGGAAAGAAAGCGTTGGGAGATGGAACAATGGGAAGATTTGAGGGAGGCACTACAACGCAGAGATCTCAAATCTTTCTGGGCAATTGTTGGTAATGAGGGCAGTGGTGACAGGAACGCTATAAGTCCAAATATAGCCCCAAAAGTATGGGAAGAACTTTTTGGCGGACTCTATGCTAGGCAAAGCAATGATGATTCCGATTTGGAGACCCTGACCCTCCTCCATAAGCACCAACTGGGGGTGGCTCTGGAGATTTCGACTCAGGAAGTAGAGATTGCCATCAACAAGCTACTACCCAACAAAGCCCTGGGGCTTGATAAAATCCACGGGGACTTGTTTCAGTCGGAACCCAAAATATGGGCCCCTTAACTCTGTGTCCTGTTTAATACGATACTAACGGGCATAGATCCGCCCGAAACTTGGAGGGGGGCTGAGATAGTTCCCATCTTCAAAAAAGGTTGTCCCTTGCAACCCTCAAACTACAGGCCCATCAGCATGATAGATATCCCTCAGAAGGTATTTGGAGGATACTCCTGGATAGGATCCTGTTATGGGAAGAGGATAACCAGATCTTAAGTAATTTGCAAGCGGGTATCAGATCTGGTATCTCCACCATTGACCAGATCTTCTGCCTGCAGGTCCTTTTTTGGAAAACTGTGAGTGTGGAGGGTGGCAGCCTCTACCTCATTTTCGTGGACCTACGGTCCACGTTTGATCTGGTGCCCAGGAACAAGCTGTGGAGAGTTCTCCATGACCTTGGTGTGCCGCACCATCTCCTGGGAGTATTGATCAGGCTTCGCACTGGAAATTACGCCCAGGTCAGATGCGGAAAAGGAGGAGAATTGTCGGGGCGATTCCCTGTAGATAGAGGGGTACGCCAGGGGTGTGTGCTGGCCCCTAACTTCTTCTGTCTGTACATAAATGGGCTCGTTAAACACCTTCTAGCCATAAAAGATACGGATGCCCCAAGATTAGCCACAGGAGGAGTGCCCGCTCTAATGTTTGCGGGTGACACTTTGCTGCTGTCTCGAACAGCTACTGGCATCCAGCGTATCCTTGATGGATTTGCAGATTTTTGTGCCTTAAGTGGATTGGAAATCAATCTGGCTAAAACAAAATTCATGATTTTTAATCCCCCTAGGCAAACACGACCAAACCCCGCCCTCAATGGAACACCACTCGAGAGAGTCAAGACGTTTGACTACTTAGGAATCACTCTCGAGGAAAATCTGGGATGGGATGCACAAATAACGAAATCCTCATTGAGACTAACACAGACTGTGGGTGGGTTATTCAAAAAGCACATAACATCTGCCCCTGTTATCGAAATATACAGGGTACAAGCTAGAGCAGCCGCATTATATGGGGCTGAATTATGGGGACACTGTCGACCAAAAAGTCTAGCAAAGGTCGAACACACATTTATGAGAGAGCTTTTTGCCCTTCCCGCCAGTACCCCACTGGTCCCATTAAGATTTGACCTGGGGTTATTCCCCGTGGAGGAGGAGGTTGCCCTGAGGCCCTTAATATATTGGCGAAGACTATGGTCTGTCCCAGAGCTAGCACCGTATTGTGCCGAGTTCCAGGAGGTATGGGTGGCATTGAGGTCGAGGAAAATTAATTGGCTATTGCATATTAAAGATTTGTGTGCACGGCTTGATGTCCCTGGGCTTTGGGAATCCCCTGAGTCATCTTCCCTGGCCTATTCTAGCACTAACCTAGTAAAAAGGTTTAGGTCTAATAATTTGTTGGCCCTGCATGCTAGTACAACAGTAGGGGAGATTGACCAGTGAATTCCTTGACGTAAAAACAGAATATAAGGAGGAATTGCTAGATATGATCTACCCTGCTCAAGCTAGGAATCTGTACTTACAACTAAGAATGGGTAGTTTACTACTAAGGTCGTTTATCAACAAATGGGATGTAAATGAATGCACAGTTGTCCGGCTTGCGAACACCCGTTAGAAAATGTAAGCCATGTATTTTTCTTCTTTCCGGCATATGCGTTGTCCCGCAATAGGTGGATTAAACCCATCTGCAGGAATCTAGGATTTCGAATACACGAGCATGACCTCAGAGTACTTAGATACGACACCCATCCACCGGTTGTAATTGCAGTCTCCCTATTTCTGCATGGTATGTGGATTAAGCGTAGAACTTTTATAACAATTTGATTCCAGATTTTAGGCTTTTAAGATAGGCTTGACTCATCATGATAACTATCCAGTTGGTTTAATTCGATTTTTAGCCAGTAGCGTCTTTGATGCCTTTTGAAGAAATTTTTGTGTATATATATATATATATGAAATGTCTTTCTAATTTTAATATGGATTTTAATGTTTTACCTTGTGATTTTACATGTACTTTTATGGCCCATTGTGGTCGAAATAAAGTTATCAATGATGATGATAATTCATTTTTGACTTGTAACCTGTGGCTAAATACAAACTCTTTCACATGTCAATTGCCACTGAAGCTCCAAACATGCTCTCAACAATGCCACACACCCATAAGAGAAGAAGTCTTGAGGAGGGCCTGATCAGACATAGCCATTTAGTCTCCTCCTACCTCAGAATTACTGAGAAATGGCTTGCAACACCTCAAGGACAAAATTAACCTCAGAGGCTGTCTGAACCACAAGTACCATTGAATGAAGGAAAGCTGATATGCTTTAATTGGAACAAAACAGAGATTCTACTATTAAGCAAGCTAAACAGAACTAGACAACATCACTATAAGATTCTGTGTATGACTGCCTCACTAGAGTATTGCACAGCCTATGAAAAAGAGCAGTGAAGTACTTTCTAATCACGGAGACGTCACATCACCCCTCCCCCAGGTATCTGTTTAAAAGCCACCCTTCTCAAGAGTTTCCATTAAAAAACTGATGACACCATCCATTTACCAGAAAGCCCCCTGGCTCGCCCTCTGTCGCAGCCCCCTGGGTATAGGAACACTGGACATAACAACAACCACAAAATGCTCCCATTTGACAGGTAGAGAAGAATTAATAAAGAAACAGGGATGGCATAGGCATCACTTAACCTCTGCACACCTAAAATAAAAAAATGTACCTGACCTTTTGTAATGTAACCGCCGCTTATGTAAGGCACTTCGATACCTTTGGGCCAGTTGAGTTTGCGCTATATACATAAATGGCCCCAAAGATTAATTTGAAGATGTAACTAGCACTCATGTAAAGAGCTCCAAAACCTTCGGGTCACTCGAGTTCACACTATATAATGAAACATACCTCATAGTCCCTGGGGAGCTGCGTTAATGGTATTTGAAATAAGAGCTCTGAGAGGAGGAGGATGACAGGAAGAGGCAGCCGGTCAGGCATGCAGCGACATGGGAAGAGGTGAGAGGTATAAATGCTGCTCCCATATGTCAGATAGAGGGGAATTAAGGAATAAACTGGGAAGGCATTGGCATCACCTTTTGTAATGTACCTGGCACTTTTGTAAAGAGCTACAATACATTTGGGTCAGTTGATTTCGCACTCTACAAATATGCCCCCAAAAATAAAACTGACATTGTGCAATGTAACTAGTGATCATGTAAAGCGTTCCAACACCTTTGGGTTGTTCGAGTTCACATTTTATAAACAAGTATCAGAAAAAATGCAACAGGAGTTGACGAAGCCTTGCCCATAACTGTACTGCAAGGTTAGACTGCTGAAGGTCCGGTGACCGAGGATCGTTAAAGCAACAAGCAGTGAAGTGGGAGGGGCTTGGGGGAAATCTTCGCACTTTAAATCAGAGAAAACTAAAGAGACGATTTTGAAAACAGAGTCTGAAGAGTCTGACATTTCATCTCGGTATTTGAACGGGACTGGGAGATTACGTTATAGCGCCTAAGCTGAACCACCGAAGAATGGCAAACAGTGCTATAAGCAGGAATCAAAGAAAAAATAGTCCCCCAAATGAACACATAAACACAAAAGCGTTATGTTAACAGTAATTGGGCGGTGCTCTGTGGGTGGAAGCCAATCACAAAAAGAAGGGACAAAGAGGGAGGATTAATCACTAACAAGCAAGCATTTCTGAACAACAATCAAAGGGACAAATAAAAAGGCACTGGGCAGGCTGTAAGCCCGCAGAGTGAATACAGCATGTCTCGAAGAGATAGCACATGCGCTGCTTATGCTCGACCCACAAAGGATCCTAATCACAAGTGACCATCCCCAGAACCAATGCAAAATGTGGCGAACTAACAAGTTACTTTCAACATAGAACTTTATTTTGTCCCCAAGATGAATGTTATTCTGAAAACAGCCAATTTCAACAGTCATGTAGAGAGCAACATGAGCAGAGTTTGAAAGAATATAAAGTAGCTATCATGGAAGAAAAGGGAATTTACTACTCTAAGATTACAGAGTCCATCAAATCCTCCAGAGAGCTTTTTAATATCATCAACTCCCTCAATTCTACTCTTCACAGATCCTTTGGAGTTTTTGCAGGAGCTCTGTAATAGATTATCAGTCTTCTTCCGTACCAAAATCACAGATATATACTCCTTGCTGGAGGCATCCAATTCTAAAACGGGGCTATCTGATCAGCCTGTACTCCACCTTAATGAAAGGGCCAGTAGGGAGGAGGCACCCAGGCTACTCACTTTCCCTGGTATGTCACCAGAAGTTACGGACCAGTTATTAGAAGGAGTCACTTCTGGTTTTTCTTTCGATTCTTGCCTTCTGAAGGTGTTAAAAATTGGTAGAGAGGTTATCATTACCCACCTTACCGCTAAACTGAATGTAGCCATCTCAGAGGGGCAGCACCCCATCTCTTGGAAGTCTGCAGTGATTAAGCTACTCTTATTAAAGCATTCTTTGGACCCTACAGAATTGAAAAATTATCGTCCGATTTCTCTGCTACCAGTCCCAGCCAAGATTTTGGAAACCTATTTAAATTCTCACCTTAGTGCCTACTTAAAGGACCATCAGATTCTAGATCGGTCACAACATGGCTTCAGAAGCCAACATAGTACGAAAACAGCACTGACTGCGGCATTTAATAATATCTGTACTCAGGTGGATGAAGGTCATACTACATTGTTGGCCGTTCTTGACCTTACTGCAGCTTTTGTTACTCAATCTCCTCCCTCTGAGGCTGGTTGGACATCTCAGGGAGATAGGGATCGGGGGCATGGCCTTGTGGCTTCTTGCTTCCTTCCTCAGTGATCGGACACAGACGGTGAAAATGGGCCATTTCTATTCGGCTTCTAATCCCCTGTCAGGTGGAGTCACTCAGGGCTCCTCCTTTAGCCCAACACTTTTTAATATCTATGTTGCCCCACTGGAAAAGGTGGTGAGATCCTTTGGGCCGAAGGTGTATGCTGACGACACACAAATAATGGTGTCCGTTACTCACAGCATTAGGGACTCCGCTATTAACTTTAAAAATTGTATGCAGGCAGTCTCATCATGGATGGTGGAACATTTTATGACACTGAATGGGGAGAAGACCGAAGTCTTAATATTTGGTAACCAATTGGATAGTTGGTCCAACGTTTGGTGGCCGGATGCCCTGAACAGCTTCTGTTGCCCTGTTTCCCATGGGAAATATCTAGGGGTCATAGTGGACAATTGTCTTCTTTGAGCCTGCAGATTAGAAGAACAGTGTCCACTTGTTTTGGTATAATTAGGATCCTTAGGAAAATTTCCCAGTTCCTCTTGTTTGCCTCGTGTAAACAGGCTGTCATCCCCCCTGTAATATTCAGATTGGAATACTGTAATGCCCTTTATCTGGGCATTAACAAAGGACTGGTTGGGGCGTGGCTACGGCGCCGCGCAGGATTGCAGCTTGAGGGTGCTTCTCCACCACGCCGGACCTCCTTGACGAGTTTTGCGGCGTTTCCACAGGACTTCCTCGGCTGCAGCCAGCATTTATCGGCATTGGAACATGTGCGCCACCGGGTGACCAGCTTGTATTCACCCGCCGCACGGCGTTTCATTATTTACCGGAGCTGCCGCATTCACGTCCCTGTGACGCCCGCCATTTTGCTTGAGCGCGCTTCTCTTCACAAGGATGATTTCAGCTTTAAAACGTCTCGTTCTCTAAAGATACTTCCTCTGTGGCCATGGTCATTTTTTTTTATCAATTACCACCTGCCACATAATTAGGATACTTCAGGTTCTTTGCAGTTTTCCTCACCAGTTGGATATTTTACCTGGTCTGTGCCCTCTAAATATGTCACAGATACATGGCATCTCTTATAACTTACTTGTTTACTACCCAATGCCAACAACATTGTATAATTGGTGATCTATACGCTTCGGAGCTTAAGTACCTTCGAGTAAGCTGCCTGTTTTTACTCATTAAATAGCGCTTTACCAAATATTGGTGCCAATGCATCTATGACCCTACTGCATCCGCCATTTTGTCTAAGCGCATTTTTTCTTACTGAACTGTATGTTCCTTTCAACGCTTCGACTTGGATTTATGGCTCCTCTGTGGTACTTGTGACTATTGCTTTTTGCTTGCACCACTTACCACATATTTGAGACATGTTAACGCTCCTGTTTCATTTCTCACTCTTTTGGTGTTTTGCCTTGCCTGTTTCTTTATAATACATCCTAGATATATCCTTCTCTATGGCTTAATGTGCTGAATACATACATATTTTGATGACTGTTTGGAATATTGAATGCTGGATTTTTTCAAAAGGAATTTTCTTAATTCAGAACTTGCAGTAATTTTCTTTACATGGGCAAACTGTGTAAACCAAAGTTCGTTTTTGTCTCCTCTAAGTCTCCTCAAGAAGCGCCCACCTCAGCCTCCTCCAGCACTTCTACAGCTGTGGATCAAATGGCTAATCTAGCTCTGCATCGTTCTTCTTCAACACAGTCAGCATCAACTAAATCGTCTCCTCCTAATGCTTCTTCTAAGAAGCAAGACCCTGCATCACCAGATAAACCATCATCCTCAATTTCTATGGAGTTACTTTTAGAGGAAATACGTGCCCTGCGCCCTTTTGTTGAGGAAACTAACAAAGACATGCAACTTTTGAAAGAAAAATGGGCGTCAATGGATGCTAGGATTACATCTGAAGAACAACAAGTTTCGGAGGTACAATCCAACTCTCAGCGCATCTCTTCTCTGGAGAAATCGGTCCTCCCCCTCCAACAACATACTGAGGACTTAAAAACTAGGAATAGAAAGAATAATCTTCACATTTATGGTCTACCAGAATCTTTGTGGCTGCACTGTCCATCCGAGTCACCAGAATCTCGGGGTGTATGAATCACATAAAGACAGCATATTTTGATAAAAGGTGAACACTATGTGTATAGGAAAAACTGATACAGTACAGATCATTCATAAATGGTTGACAAATCCAAAGGAACTTTCCGCAGCCTTGACATCCCTTACAAAAGGTAAAACCCCTGGACCTGAAGTTTTCCTGTTGAATTTTATTTACACTTCTCTGACCTTTTACTCCCCAAACTTTTAACACTTTTGCAATCATTCTACTCATCTGGTAAGGCTGAGGATACCTTTCAAGATGCCACCATTTGTCTTATTCCGAAGGATGGGCGTGACCCCAAATTTTGTAAAAATTATCATCCAATCTCTTTAGTTAATGTGGACTCTAAATTGTTTGCCAAATTAATTGCATTACGTTTAGATCCCTTTATGCCAAACCTTATTGGCAAGGAACAGTGTGGCTTGTTTAAAGGTAGACTCACCTCTGATAACTCTCGTCTCTTTCTTAATGCCCTGAATAAAGCCCTGTCTCTTTTACTTCCTTTGGCCGCTATTTCTGTTGATGCGGAAAAGGCTTTTGACAGGGTTGATTGGTCCTTTTTGTTCGCTTCCATACGTTGGCATGGTTTTTGGTCCCAGTTCATTTCTCTAATTTCTTTCTTATATTTTGCCCCCAAAGCCTCAGTGCTTGTTAATGGTCAACTTTCTTCATCCTTTTTTCTTCAACAAGGAGTTTGTCAGGGCTGTCCATTATCTCCACTTCTTTTTGTCCTAGCTCTTGAACCATTTCTGTCCTACATTTGTAATAATACTTCTATTTCTGGTTTTCCCTATGATGACAGCCAATTGAAATTGTCTGCTTATGCAGATGATATCCTCTTGTTTATTTCTAATCCAGAAGTGTCAATTTCCCCCTTACTATCTGAGTTTGATTCCTTCTCTCAAGTCTTAGGTTATAAGATCAATTCAGATAAAACTGAAATGCTCCCTTTAACCAAAACTTGTCTTCCTCATCTTTTCTTCTCCACTGGTATCGCCTGGAATAGTTCGAAGATTAAATATTTAGGTATTTTGTTTTCCAACTCTATCTCCTCTTCAAATCAATTAAATATGTCCGCAGTCTTATCTAATATTGATAAATTGCTCTCCTCCTGGAATCCTCTTTTTCTCCCCTGATGGGGTCGATTGGACTCAATTAAAATGATGATTGCCCCTATTCTCATTTATACTTTTTCTATGTTACCTGTTCATATCCCTGCCCTTTATTTTAAACATATTGATTCCTCATTTTCGAAGTTTCTTTGGAAGAATAAAAAGTCTGGAATTTCCCTTGCTGCCCTTCGTAAATCTAAACTTAATGGTGGGGTTAAATTTCCAGATTTCCGCCTGTACCATAAATCCTTTTCTCCACGCCAGGCCTCGCAATGGCTTTCTTCGGAACCTACTCCCTTTACTCCTGTCTGGTTATCCATTGAACAATCTTTATTACTACCCTTTTCCTTCTATGAGGTGGTGCGTTTCTCTTCCAAATCTCCCTGTACTTCTTTTCCTTTATACAAATATACTTCTTCTCTTTTAAAGCCCTTACTTCTTCCACAGGATATCACACGTGAATCGTTCTTGAATACCCCTATTTGGTATACTTCTCTTATTCTTGTTAATAATAGACCCATTTTTTGGCCCTCTTGGAGATTGAGGGCTATCATATGGGTCAACCATTTCTTTGATGGTCTGTTACCTTGTTTCTTTCCTCAATTTCAACTTTTATTCAATTGCCCGCGATCCTTTTTGCAGAAATTCACTTTCCTTATGACGATAATTCTTGATTGTTATTATTCCCTCCCTTCTTCCTTATCATTATCACCTCAATCCTCTTGCCTTCCAATCCTTGCTACTCTCCCTAAAGCATCTCTTATTTATACATTTTTTTCCTCTCCTAAAACCAAAGTGGAGCTTGCTTGGGAAGCGGATTCCAATTGTACGTGGTCTGTTACTCTTTGGGATAAACTCTGGTCTAGATCTTTAAAAAAATCTCGTTCTGCTTCCCTTACTCAATCCTTATTTTTTCTATATCATATACTCTATTTTTCTCCTCTGGCTTTATTCCGCTTTATACCCTCTTCTGATTCTAAATGCTGGACCTGTGGTGCTTTACATGCTGATCTTTTTCATTTGCTCTTTCTCTCTCCTGTTGTCTCTTCTTTTTGGGAAAAAGTTTGGTAATACCTCTCCCATATTTTTACATTCTCTATTCCATACTCAACCACTATTCTTTTTCTGGGTAGTCTCTCTGATTCTTTAGATCTCTCTGCAGACACACAGGGTCTTTTTGACCTCATGCTTGCTCTTGCATTCCAACATATTTCCTCCAATTGTAAAGCCCTTACAAATATTTCCATACAAAGTTGGTGGAACACTTTATGTCACTTTCATAGACTGGATGTTGCTTTTGCATCTTCCTGCAAACCAATACGTAACGCTGAACTTTTCTGGTTACCTCTCACCATATACTTGGATCAATTGGCTTTCAAAAAATCTACTCATGTCAACTCAGAAAATGTTAAACCGCCCTGAAGGACCTTTACTCTCTCCTTATTATTTTATCATTTACAGATTTCAAATGCTTTGTCATTCTTTTATACTGTTTACTTTGTATTGCAAAACATATTTTCCTATTTGACGTAATTATCTATATTCTTAATATTATATTATGCAATGTTTTATCCCTTTCCTCTCCCCCTCTCTCCCTCTACCCTTTCTCTTCAAAATCCCCATAAAATGCTTTTTGTCATCCAGTCATTGACATTAGCACCCATTGTTCTTTGCTCTGTTTTGAACAGTTTTTATTGTTTTTTTGCTGATGTCTTTGTTTACTTATAATCTTCTTTAACTCCTTGCATGCGGAGTGATTCTGCGCCTGTGCGGCAAAATTGCAAGTGGGTGGGTTCATGACGGCCCCCAGCCGTCATCAGCACACGAGCACCGCGGTGCATGATGGACGGGCCGCCATCAGCATTCAAGGGGTTAATAAAGCTTTTCAAACATCAACAAAGGACTGGTGCGACGTTTGCAGCTTGTGCAGAATGCTGCTCCCAGGCTGGTGATGGATCTGTCGAAATACCACTCAGTCTCTGCTTCTCTTTTCACACTGCATTGGCTTCCTCTTGACCGTAGAATTCTTTTTAAAACTCTCTGCCTACCCATAATGCCTACTATGGCTTAGGCCCTGATGGTATTAAAACAATATTCCAGCGTTATGTTCCTACTAGGCAGCTTAGGTCCACAAATAAAAATCTACTAACTGTGCTGAGATTTAAAAAGGTGAAATGGGGAGGTAGCGCTTTTTAAACTGCTGCTGCTAAGCTCTGGAACTCCCTACCAGAGGATCTCTCTGGGCAGGTGTCACATTCACTCTTCCGTAAGGCCCTGAAGACTTGGCTTTTTACATATACCCCTGTCTGAGTATGTTAATTCCTGTCTGTACATTGTCCCGCTACAGCGCCTTGACGCCCTTGGGCTAAGTTAGCGCTTTATATATTTTATATTCATGTATTCATTCTTAGGTTTCACTTTTACTCTTTAAAAAGAGCACTAAGTGGGGCAAATCAGAACTTCCTCCTCACTTCTTGAGTCTAACAAGAAGCTGAAGACCTGGGTCTTTGTATAAGCACCTTGGGGACAACAAACCTACTCACCTGTCCATGCACCAGTAGGTCCTCTTGGGTGGTTAGTGTGTTATAAAAACCAATATAACATAACATAATGAATCAGGCAAGATCTAATCAGAATGCACTTGTGACATCTCATGGTCACAAGTGAAAGTCTCAATCGCTGATCCCAAAGCACTCTGGGATACATTATCAGGATAAATGCAGAAATTGTAGCACAATATATTCCACCATAACTTCTCCATTCCTCCGAGGCTTAGACCCTACTGCTACCCCTAAAAGGCTATATGGTAAGGGTGAAGATTGATGGGTGCACTATAGGTGAGAACTGAGATTCCTAATGCAGTTTTGACTCTATTTGTGAACAGCAACACCAACTACCAGTGCTAATGACCTACCCAGAATACCAATACAATTCCAGTTTGCAGCCAGTCCTGTACAACAGCCAATCAACGAACTATGACACACCTTCACTTACTAATTAAACACAGGCAAATTAAATAATTCAAATAGCTTATCTAAATACAATAACCCACTTCAGACACAATGTTTGAGTCATGACCCCACTCCTCACGAACCTATACAGATGATCTACTTTTTATCACCGACAACTCTTTCTCTATCATGCTTTTCCCAGTTTATGTCAATTCTTCACCAATCCCAGCTACGATTCACCTTCTCAATCCATACCCTCTTAAAATATAGTTGCTCCTATATGGTTCTTAAACTTATGTATCTGGTTCTCACTATGCACTAATTTGAACAGTGTACTTCCTCCCTTGCTTAAATTCCGAGTCCTTTAGTGGACCACCATGCCTATACGATTTTGTAAAATTCTAACGCAGAAGCCCTCCTTAGTCACAATCATTAAAAAGAAAATAATATATAAATGTTCAACAGCAGCACAGAGCTGCCGACCTTATGCCCAACATATCCATATTCTTGCGATCTGCACAACATTATGTTGTGCCTCTAATGTGATATGCTGGGGCAATATAAAGTAGAGAAATAAAATACATAAAATTAATTAATGAATAAATACATAAGTGTACTATAGATAATTGCAGATCTACTAAATATTTTGAGAGTTTGTGTATGTTTTTGAATGTGTAGTATCCCCCCAATTTTGTGGGTTATGGTCTATGGTCACAGTGTTTCCACAGACGAGGATCGGCCATTCAAGTTATAGTAAGAGATGTAATGTAATGTAATGTAACTTGAACTTATATAGCGCGAAAACTGTCACCCTACGGGTATCCTGGCACTGGGACTTACCCTGTTGTCAGTGTGCATAAAAATAACCTGTTCGCAGGAAATGATTAACTCGTATACTATTCCCTTGGGAAAAGCCATGTCTTTATGCTTTTACTGAATGGAAGCAGGGATTTGATTTGTCTAATATTCAAGGGAAGATCATTCCAGAGTCCTGCGGCTGCTGCACCAAAAGCTCTGCCACCCGTCCTAGTCTTCTTGAATGTTGTGGTAGTTACCAGGTTTGCGCTTGATGAACGGAGATTTCTTCCAGGAGTGTACCAGGTACATTTTTCCTGCTTGGATACTGGACCTAAACCATGTACTGCTCTGAACACAATACAGAGGGATTTGAAATGAATTTTCTCATTAATAGGTAGCCAGTGACCGTCCTTTAAAGCTAAAGTCGTTGAGGACCTGCGCTGCCTATTTAAGGCCAATTTAGCAGCTATAGACTGGATCCTCTGTAACTTCAGTAACGCTGAGTTTTGTGCTCCCAGATGAGTTACAATAGTCCAGCCTACTCAATATTATACTCCTTACTACTTGATATCTGGTAGTAGCAGGCAATAACGTAAGGATCTGATATAGTGCTTTTATCAAGGAGAAGCAAATACTGACTGTTTTATTAACTTGTGACTCCAATTGCAGGTTATCATTCATTAAAACCCCAAGTTACGCCCTGTTCTAGCTGGAATCAGTGGTTTATCCATAGGGGTGAGTTTGAAATCGGAGGGAAAAGACTGCACAATTTTGGTCATGGAGCAGTACACTATCTCCGTTTTGTCTCCATTGAATTGAAAGGAATTTTTTCTGAGCCATTTAGAGGTATTATGCATGCACTTGTGGAATTTCTCTTGGGATACTGCCTGGTTTCCTTCTAGGGAGAACACCAATTGTGTGTCATGTGCATAGTTGACTAGATCAATGCCAAAGGACTTGATAATAGGGATCAGAGGGCGCAAATAGATATTAAATAGGATTGGGCTTATTGCTGATCCCTGTGGCACCCCGTGGCGCACAGGGGTCTTGGAGGATATAAAAGGTGGAATTGTTACCGCCTGTTGACTTCTCATCAGATAAGATTGTAGCCACTTCAGTGCCTGTCCTTTCACTCCAATGTTCTCTAGTCTTTTCAGCAGAATACTATGATTCACCGTATCAAATACGGCTGACATGTCCAATAGCACTAATATGGTCAGATTACCATTGTCGGGTTGCATTCTTAGGTTATCAAGTACTGTCACTAGGGCCGTTTCTGCTCTGTGCCCATGTCGAAAACCTAATTGAGCCTTGTCTAACAGGTATTTTTCTTCTAGAGAGACAGGGATTTACTGACTGCCCGCTCCAGAATTTTTACTGGGTTCGGTAGGAGGGAGATAGGTCTTAAACTCAATGGGCATTGGGGGTCAAGTGAAGGTTTCTTAAGCGTAATGTGTCATTCCTACCAATAGGAACTATGGGAACCCTAGTAATTACACATCAAGGTGCTCAGGTGGCTTAGTTGAGGGACCTGCATAGATAGCATGTTGGGAAAGAGATGCATCTCACATGCACACTCTAGTGTTGCATTACTCTAAAAGGAACTGGAGCTTAAAAGCTTAAAGACACAGTGTCCTACTGAAAAGCAAAAGAGTGGTGCCAAGGCAATACCGGTACTTGGAATTGTACTTAAGATGTGAAAAAATTATTATTCTTTACTGGACTGCCACTGGTCACTTTTCATTCTTATGACAGTATGGCAGCATTGAAGGGAGTGTAGTGTCTTCCCAGCCCTGGAGTATGCAATATAGATTATGCCACACACAGGAGCTGCAGTTGAGAACATCTTTTTTCTCCAACATTCATTCACACAATTCTCATTACGTCAGACTACCACACCCTAACCCCCCCCCCTACATCTTACGTAGTTCCTGTCTCAGAGTCCGCCTAGAACCACCAGGGTCATAGTGGGTGTCAAATTGAAATGCTACAGCGCCCCAGTTAAATAAAAAGTGGCAGGCATCAATTAAATCATATTTCCTCAATCAGTCTGCGATGAGCTTGCACCTGACTGCCAGCCGTTGATCCAGAGTAGCTGAGGTCCACCCTCACCGGACACCTGGGGCACAGGCTCATGCTCGGGAGCTGGACATGAAGGGTGTGTTAACTTCGGAGGCAGCTTCATGAGCTGGTGGGTGATGAGGTAGGTGTTTGGAGTGTGAGGTGTTCCGAGTGATGGATTTACCTGGACAATATCCTGTCACCATGTCACCTTGAACACAACCACCTGTCTAGGATCAGTAGTGAATGTGGTGTTAGTCTTTTGTTTTTGTTTCAGCTGTACTAGTACCCAGTCTCCTTTTCCAAAGACTGTTTCCTGGGCATGTCAGCCTGATCAGCATGCACTTTTTTTTTACTCTTATGAGCGGTGTTCGTGTCACGAAGTTTGTCAGTGTTCACAGACTGATCTGAGGTCCATTGAGGTATTTATGTTCTGATTGCTCTTCCAAACAACAATGTTATTGGATTATCACCTGTTGTGAAGTGAGCGATTGATCGATAGGCCCGGAGGCCCTGGCACAGTGCTTGGTTCAAGTCAATCCCTTCTATTGAAGCTCATTGAATTACCCTTTTAGGGGTGCCCATAAATCTTTCAACTATATCATTGGCTTGAGACCAGAGAGGTGTACTCTTTTGACGTTTGACACTGAGTTATGTAAGGAACTCTTCAAAATCATTACAATTCAATGACAGACCAATGTCTGACTTGAGGACCTCTGGAATGCCCTAGGTTGCAAAGATGTCATCAAGCCTTTCTATGACTTTGTCAGGAGTCGCTGAAAAGAGCGTCTCTACTAAGGGGAAACACAAATATTCGTCTATGATTACCCTGAGATGCTGTCCATCTCCTAATGGTCCAAAGAAGTTGACTGCGACTCTCTCCCCGGCATGGGCAGGAAGATCAGACATTGTCCCTGGATGACGTGCCACCTTTAGGGAAGAGCAAATATAGATGTGGCAGGCCTTCAACTCTTTTTCTACTGGCTCATCTAGTCGAGGTAACCACACCCTTTCTTGTAGTGCTCTTTTTGTGGTTCTATGCCATGATGCCCTTCATGGGACAATTATATGACCCATTGTCTCAGGCATCCAGATATGATGATTCTCAAGCCTCTCAGTATTATTCCTTCTTGGGTGAATGCTAAATCATCCTGTATGTTTTTCTTAACTTTTGGAATTCAGTATCACTGGCCAAAGTATAGGTGCTTCGCCTCCATGAGTGTATCTCAATGAGTTCTTCGACTGTGACCATGTTTTTGTCCTCAATGGTAGCAGCAATGATTTGGTCCACAGACAGAGCCACAGGTGTGTTTGGTCTAATGATGAAATTGAGATATTGTTCAGCCGTCCTTAATTTTGTTCCCGGACGTTGTAGTGGTGCTCGTGAAGATTAATCTGCATGGTTTTGATCCTTCCCAGGTTTGTTAACAATCTCATAGTCATACTCCTTCAACCTCAACCCCCACCCTTCAATGCGAGGAGGCATCTTGACCTTCAGATTTCTAAATCTGGTGAACAACACCTTGTGGTCCGTGATGACAGCACATCTTTCCCATAGAGGAATACATGAAAATGATCACAGGCCCACAGCACAGCAAGACTCTTCTTCTCAGAATGAGAGTAGGCAAATTCCGTCTCAGTTAGGCTTTGACTTGCATAGTCCATAAAATGTCTTTCACTCAAGTAGTCATTGCACTAGTGCTCTCCCTTTAGAAATCAGGTCCACTTCCTGTTGCACTGCATTTAGGAAGCTCCTAAAGACATGGCTTCTTAGGATGACATGTGAGTAATGACCTGTTGTAACCTATGTTTCAGTTACCTCAGGATCATGAAATCAATTGGTGAACGTGCGGTTTAGAAATTGTTTTAACATAACATAACTTTGGGCTGGCCTCTGTGTTGCGCAAGAATGGACTCTAGTCCCACTGGCCTCGTATCTACTGTGACTTCAGTGTATAGCCTTGTTTTTTGTGTAGGCCACTTCCGTCACATTCTCGATTGCATGTTTTATCTCTTTAAAACTTTGATCACATTCAGGGGATCACCAAAAGGGAGCATTCCTCTTCATCAGGTCTCTCAATTGAGCACTGACAGTGGCGAAATACATGAGCGAAAGCTGCCCATGCCTAGAAAGGACAGCAGCATGGCAACATCTTGAGGGGGGCAAGTGGATGACAGTATTTGCACTTTGTCTGGATCTGCGGTCAAGCCTCCATCAGAGAATATGTGCACAAAGAACTTGAGTTTGGTTTTATTGAATTTGCATTTCACTACTTTCAAGGTGAGGCCATCATTTGCAAGTAACTCGGGTAAGAGCTTTTTGCATGTTCTCGTTGTGTGCTTCCAAAAACCAGTATCTCATCACTATAGTTGAAAGCATGTGAAACGGGTTGACTTACTCTGCGAGTAACATCTTGAAATATCTGAGCAGCTGAAGATACTTCAAAGCTCAGTCTCTTGTACCTGAATAAACCAACATGGGTGGGAAAATTGGTAATATATCTGCAGCTCTCTTCTAACTCAATTTGGTGATACCCTTTGTTTAGGTCAAAGCAGGAAAAGACCTTTGCTCCATACAGTTACATGATCATGTCCACTATATGAGGACCAGGATATCTCTCCCTCACCATGGCCTTGTTTGGCTGGCACATGTGGACATACATGTGCACCGCTCCACTACTGTCTTTATTTGCTACTACTACCATGGGAGAGACCCATGTTGTGCGGAGTATGGAGTGTTCAATGATGTTGTGCCTTAGAAGTATTGCCAGTTCTTTTTCCACAGCTTCTTGAAAATGAAAAATGACTCTGCTGTGCCGCTGGGCAACAGAACCAATGTCTTTGTTGATGTGAAGCTGTACTCTTATCTTCTTGAGTTTCCTCAAGCCATAAAACAGCAACAGGAAGTGCCTCATGATTTCAAGTTCAGTACAGACGGAGTAGTCGTGGGATATCAAACCCATGTCAGCCGCTGGGGCGAAAATTAGTAGACATGTATTAAATAAGGTTCCTTGTAGAACGTGAATGGTGGCTCGTGTGAAAGAATGTGAAAGGCAGTCGTTGATGATTTTGAGGTGCATGGCTTCTTTATCAGTGAAGTCACAGAATTTGCAATGTTTGATAAGCGAGTCAAGTCTCATGACAAACACAAGTCTGTTGTTGTGCTTTGTTGAAGATTTGGTAGTAGTAGAAAGCTTTATTCAATTTTAAAACAGATTAAAATCATAAAAGCAACAATCATAATATACAATTTCATACACAATCTTATAAATACAATAAAAATAGTATCAAACATTAAATTTACAGAGTAAAGTCTTTCATAACCACAGTTACTAAAAAGAAATTTGATTTCCGCATAGTACTTGTACAATGCCAGGCATAATTAATATAGACGCTTCAGATTTCGGCCATAACATTTTGTAAAACACTGGGACTACAATTGATCATATTTGCAACGAATTTTCAAGCAGTTTTTAAGAAACATAGCTATGCATTTAGCATTTGATACTGATTCTAGATGTTGTAATGCCATTAGGGTGGGGCGGCATCTACGCAGACCCTGGGATTGCAATAATGGAATAATCCAACGCTTGCGTGGTGATTCGTAAAATTTACAGAACAGTAGTACATGAATAGTGGTCTGTTCAGAAATACCATTGCAAGGACATCGGATAATTAAAGAGGACCAATCCTGTCTCTTTGGGAATGTAACCAAACAGAAAAACATATTGAGCCTAAACCGTGTCAACGAATATTTTTCATAGTTTGTCAGACAAAAGGTGAGATACAGTTGAATGCCCTGAGTACATTGAATTGTTAAAATATGCCGATTTGACACTTTATTAATTTCTTGAGCTATGCGTAGCTCCCTTAAATGTGACAAACATAGAGTCCTCAAGGTCTTTCTCCTGATAGAAGTTAAAATAGAGGGTTCATTAAAATAAATAGAATAATCCAAATCCTTAAGAAAATTATGTACAAAGGACAGCCACGGAATATCTGACCAATTGTCTAGGCCCAAACAATCTGAAATTAGCACTCGTGTTAGACTACACTGCTCCGTAGACCAAATACAATGCCATAGTAGTATTGGCTGAATTTTAATATAATCAGCAATATAATCCATGCCCAATTCGACATGACAGGCAAACGTTGGAGAGCACTGTGGAACGGCCAACAAGAAACAAATGAAATTGTTCTCTACCCTCTGTAAAATGTCCACGGGTACGTGGCCCCACAACCCAGCACTGTAAACTGCTACGCTGTGACACTTTGCATGATATATTTGTGTGAGTTCTTTTGGGGGTGGCTTCCCTATTTTATGCGCAAAGGCGATAAGGGCAGAAGTAGCTCTCAGGAATAAGAGGTGCCTACTAACAATGGCCGGTTTCCAAGAAGAAATGTTATCGAAAAAAATACCTAAATATGGGTAGGTCTTGGTGCAGTCCAGCTTGGTTTCTTCAATAAATATCGATTTTTTCTTGGCTGTTTTTTTACCAAAATGCATAGCAAAGGTTTTTTTTTTATATTGAGCATTAGTCCCAGTGAAGCCATAAACCTACAGTAGGAGTTTAACTGGTTCTGAAGTTGTAATGGGGTACGCGCCATAATCACTGCGTCGTCCATGTAAAGTAACGCAGGAATGGGACGACGGGCGATTGCCGGCAGGTCCTGACTCCCCTCTAGCATGGCCTTTTCAAGACCATTGGTATAGAGGTTAAATAGAAAAAGAGCCAGGACACACCCCTGTCTAACTCCCTTGGTGACTGCAAAAGGGGGAGTAAGCTCACCATTCACCCCAAATCTCACCCTGGCCGACGCTTCCGAGTACAACTCGCGTAGGAAGGATATTATCGGTGGGTCTACACCCAGTTCCGTTAAGATTAACCACAGCCCTGAGTGTGAAACCCAGTCAAAGGCTGCGGTCAAGTCAAACATAAACTAAGTGGAGACTACCTTTTTTAGCCTGGACATATTTTCCGATAAGAAGGGACAGATTCAGCGCCTGCTCCACAGTGCCCAGGCCCTCCCGGAAGCCGTATTGCAGGTCTGTCATGATGTTGTTGTCCTCAGACCAGGCCCGCAGTCTATCTAGGATCAAACGACCCGCGACTTTACCAAGAGAATCCAGGAGTGAAATGGGCCTGTAGCATGCGGGGTTGTTGCGATCACCCTTCCTAAAAATGGGCAACAGGATAGAGCTTGACCAAGATTTTACAAGCCCCCCTTTTAGAGATGCTTCAATTACTCTGGTCAGCACTGGCGACCAGAGCTCCTCAGTATGAGTGTAAATATCCAACTGTACGCCATCTGGCCCGGGGGCTTTGCCACACTTCGAGGATGACAGGGCATTAATTACTTCTTCGTGACTGAAGGATAGTTCGATAGGATAGGGTGATGTATGTATAATATCTTCCTCCCCACTTTCATTTAGATTAACACCTTCAGCTGAAAATATTTTTGAAAAGTGAGAGACCCACTCCTCAGCTGTAATTGCTACCTCAATGCTGGGTCCAGGGTTCCCATCATTCAAGAAGGGTGAGTTGACCACTTTCCCAAGCATTCAACTATCCTTTCTGTTACAACTCTCGTGGAGCTTCTCCCACAGATCTTTTATCCTTACTTTCCTGCATTCTTTTTTGGCCAAGTTATAAAGCTTTCTCAGCTTCCTGATTTCAGGTTGGTCCCTCTCCGGTTTGCGTAAGGCTATTTTTAGGGTCGAAAGGGCCTTACGGCATTCAGAATTAAACCACCCTTTTTCATGCAGAAAATTCTGCTTTTGTTTTCGATGCAACTCCTTGCTAATTATCTTGGTAATGTTAATAAAAGTGGTCACAATCTGATCTGCCGAGGAATCCAGATTTAGGCATGTTTCTAGCATAGCAAGGGCTCTGGTAATGACCTTAGTTGTGAAAGCATCCGGATCTACTTTGGACCATTTAACCGGATAGCCATTGATTTTATCTATACTTATGGCCTTTTGGTTTAATAATCCAGTGTTACCAGTTGTGTTGCGTGCAGTTTGCACTGAGATAGTAACGCTGTTAGGGAAGTGATCACTACTAATATCATCTCCAGTTGAAAATGTGAGCAGCTCATCTTTCATTTGATTGGAGATCAAAATGACATAAATTATGCTGTTACAACCCCTTCTGTGAAAAGTGGGGGAGAAGTCAATTGGGGGTTCAACTAATTCATTTGCAAACCCCAGTCCTAGGGTAAAAAACTTTTCATTTAGAATGTTCCCGGCACTGGAGTGTGCGAAATGTGTCAGGGGCCTCCCTCCCTCATCTACAATACCACAATTTGTATTATTAGACTCTTTACATAAAGTGATATTAAAGTCGCCACCCCAGATCAATTTATATGGCAAAAAGGAACATATATTCCTGTGCTCTTCTAAAACAGAAGTTATCCTATTTAGTACTTTCACAAAATCAGATGGTGACAGATTATTGTAGAAATTTACCAGAAAATATGTATGACCTTGATTCACTGAGAGTTTAAGTATCTGATAGTTCTCTTCAGTTAATATTTCTACAATTTCCTTAAATGAAAGGGTATTAGATACATATACTGATAAACCTCCCTTGGGTCTACCAAAAAGGGAAGGACGTGCACTTGAATAATACAGTTTGTACCCCTGAAGATGGATAGGGGTTACCGACCATGTTTCCTGGCAGCATATTATATTATAATTTCTGATTATTTCTAGCCAGTTAAGTTGGTCGACTTTAGGGCGCAAGCCTGCTATATTCCAAAACATATTAGAGAGGGTCAGGCTACTAGATAATTGAACCTTGGGCGGAAGATGCGGTTGTTTGTAATGGGTATGACTTTCCACAGTTTGACCTTGAGACAACGGAGAAGGATCTTGTAATAAGTTCCAAGGCCCTTCAGTCAAAATACTATTTTCCATGGCCAAATTTGGAAGTTCACTAGAGGAAGAAAAGCTGGCACAGTGATCCTGTGATGATAGGACATTTTAAGGTGCAGTCAGCTTATCTAGAAGGCGTAAATTAATATTATCCAAAGTAATTTGGGTGGTTATCAGTCATTCTATATCGTCTATTCCTGACAGAATGTTAAATCGATTCTGGGTGGGGATCAGGAATGGTCTTGTAGACAGTTGATGATTAAAACTGCGTTCCCTGCGTTGTTGAAGATGTACTTTTCTTAATCAACATTTGGCATTGGATTGAATTTGGTTTCTAATGCTGAAACTTTCTTTAGCACTTCTTTCCCTCCATATGCTGCCAGATATTTTAAATAGTTATAACCTTGGGTGCTCAAGGGGTTTCAAAAGCGCTCAAGAAGCAGTACACAATTGTGTTTACACTCTATAGATTCTGTTTCCTCTGGGTGCTTAAATATTTAGGGGAGAAAAACACCCAACTTCTCCCTGCGTAATCAAAACGATTAGGCATACATTGAAAGTCCACATAGATTGAAGCACTCCACTTATAACAGCTTGAAATAGCTCAAATTATTAGATAATAAAAAATCATCCAAAAGCTCTTGAAGATTTTCTTCTTTTATTCCTTTTCCAATTCCAATCCCAAACCAACGCGTTTCGCCGAGGATATTAAACACCTATGGGCTTCATCAGGGCTGGAAATAATACAAAATGTTTCTGTCTTAGCATCACGTACATTTTTCCAATTACATTTTTACAAAAAAGGAATAGAGCCCCATATGGCCCATAGAAAACCTGTGCCCTTCAGAATTTCAATCATTTAGTGAATACATGCACATAATTCCTGATCATTAAATTATATTATGACACTATTAGGATAAATTTGTCTAAGACATCTTAGTCCAAGTGAAATATATAGTCCCAACATATATCACAGTGGTGACTCGAATTGACCACTACCAAGTCATGCATAAGAAAAAGTGAACAGCCTCTTTGGAGATTGCTTGATGATTCTACTTATAGCCCCAGAACTGAAACATTTATTTCGATAGTATTTTACCTTATCTTCATATGTACTCTTACCAAAAGGGAGAAACGTTTCCTTACTTTTAAGTTTCGACATGAAGGAAAGACTTCTGATCATTTGCGTGATATTTCCAATGCTCAATTCCCAAATAACAGAAATTTCCTACCTCTTATCTTGGGGAGAATGCTCTTTAAACTATTTGCTGCTAACCTCCGGTTGGAGTAAAAAGCCTCTTGTAAAAAAGATATAATACATGACTACGTCTCAAGACAGTGGGCCCGAAGTAGGTGACAAATACCGGTCGGAAACGGACGAATTCGGCCGTTTCCGACCGGTATTTGGCATCTTGAGATGTAGGGGGCCAATTTACAGAATCTGTAAAATACCGATTCGGTATTTTTACCGATTCGGTAATTCCCAGAGGTAGGTGGGACTCTTCTGAGTCCCAAAGGCCCTTAAAATTCGGTATTTTACCACCCAATCCAATTGGGTGTTAAAATACCGAATTCAGGTGTGCATGCACATGTGTGCATACACACCTAGCCATGTGACAGACAAACATGCCCTTAGGGCATGTCTGTGTGCCACATTGCACACATGCCTATTTTTGGGGTGCCAGAGGGTGTCAAAGTGACACCCCCTGCACCCTTGTGAAATTTGGTATTTACCGATTCGGTAAATACCGAATCGGTAATGCCTATTCATTCCTATGGGCTTCAAAGCCCATAGGAATGAATGGGCATTACCGATTCGGTAAATACCAAATTCTTCTGATTCGGTATTCCAGTACATCTGGAATACCTACATACCCACCCCTTAGATTTACCGATTTTTAATTACCGAATCAGTAAAATTTGGTAATTAAAAATCGGTAAATCTATTCTACCTACATCTAGCCCATTGTGTTTACATCTATTTTCTAATAGCCCATTCTAAATAATCACAACGGAGTGCCATCCCAACGTGACTATTCTCACCTGAAACACTATTTCATTTATCGTCTAGGTTCCGTTTCTTTATTTCTATTTCAATTTTCTTATCTCGTTTGATTGCCTGAAATTAAAAATCACCATTAGGTCTCCATCCTATTCTTAACCATTATATACACACTACCGGTGCTCCACTAATATAAGCCTTCAAATTCGTACCTTAATTGTTAGCTTCACTCCATATCCCCTCGCTTTCACTCTGCTGCCCTTAGATCCTGCACCTCTCCCTGTTAAACAACAATGTGTATTTTATCACTACTAATCCGAAATTCAGCGTATCCCATTGAAAACCCTATGCCCCTCTAATCTGAACGCTTACCTCCCACGTTGTCTTGGCGTCCCGTGTACAGGCAACACCACCAACACTTCCTGGTTCCATTAAGTTCCTTAGCCCAGAGATAGAGAGCGGATTTACCACTAGCCCTTACTCGGCCGCCATCTTTGAACGGAGTTTTGTTGAATCGCATTTAAAAATCAATATTGCCCCAACCTCTACATAAATCAGAGCTAACTTATTGTTACCTACTTATCATACTTCCAATTTGAATAGCCTCTGGAACAATAGCCACAATTAGATAAATTACAGCCCCATAATCAATGTACTAGAACTGCTATTAGCCGATTGGCTACCACCATCACATTGGATTTCCCTTTCGTACAGTCTGCGGACCTCTTCCCTCATAGCCCGTTTGACTGCCCACATCATATACAATATATTCTTACTTTCCCATGACGCTAAAATTCATATTGTGTTCATCTCATGTTTGCGAGTAACATACTTATTAGCCTCTTAATCACCCAGAAAAAATTCTAGCTCCCGATCATAATTTAGGCCGTCCTCTACATCTCGCAAACACATGATCCATCTTGCCTCCTGCCGCCTTAATTTCAGTTCTCTGTTTCCCCCTTGTGGATCGCTATACACATGATCTATTCCATAGAATTTAAAGCTTTTGCTCTGATCCTGCTTGTCACATGTATGTATATGCTCTGCTATCGGATATAGCATGTCATTGTTTTTCACAGCTCTCAGATGTCCACTCATTCTGTCCTTTAACATGCAAATGGTCCTGCCTACATAAACCTTTAAACATTTACATTCAATAACGTAGATCACATATTTCGTACTGCATGTTATATTCATTCTTATTTCATATCTTTTTCCATTTGGTACCTGAAATTGTTTCGTCTTATCATTAGCATGTTTACACATACCACAGTGACCACACTTATAGAACCCTTTCGAATACTTATCCAACCAGGTTTCTGTACGGTCAGTTATTGGATAACTTGGACTCAGTAGGGTGCCTAGAGTCTGGTTCCTCCTGTAAGTTAACTGAGGTCTTCATCCCACATATTTACTAAGTGTTTTATCCATTCTTAATACATCCCAATGCTTGGTCATGCTCTGATACAATAGCTTGCTTATAGTATAGTGTGTATTTAGCCTCACCGGTTGCTCTTCCTTTATATCTTTTCTTTTGGGTTTCAATGTCATATTCCTTTCTACATTCATTATCCTCTGTTTTGCTAGACACACATTGCGTTTATCATAACCTCTTCCGATGAATCTCCTTTCCATATATTCAATACAGTTATTGAATTGCTGAACTTCACTGCAATTTTGCCTTGCTCTTAACATTTCACCAAATGGAATAGCCTTAATCTGGTTATGCGTGTGAGCACTCTTCGCATGTAAAATCGTATTACACGAAGTCGGCTTACGATACAATCTACTTTCTATACAATCATTCTTTATGTACAATTCCACATCTAAAAATACAATGCTAGTTGTGCTGTCATTGGTGGTGGATCTTATATTCATGTCATTGCTATTAAGGTACTCATAAAAATCATTCAGAGACTGCTTAGACCCAGTCCATATCATAATGCAATCATCAATGAACCTTCCCCAAAATAGGATAGATCCAGTCCATTTGCTTGCCCCTGGACCTCAAACAACTTTTCCTCCAGCCACCCCATGAAAATATTTGTATAAGCTGGAGAAAATTTGGAGCCCATGGCCACACCTTGTTTTTGTTTATACCACTCATTTTTTAACAGAAAGTAACTATTATCCAAAATCAATTTTGTCATAGCCAGAGTCATCTGTGTATGTTGCCAATGACTGGCTGTTTTTTTAGAAAAAAAGTGGTCCAAAGCCTTCAGTCCTAGTTTATTCTTAATGCTCGTATACAACGAGATTACATCCAGGGTTACCAACGTCATCCCTGGTTCCCATTTAATATCCGCCAGAATATTTAGGATATGTCTTGTATCTTTTATGAAAGATGGGAGATTGATCATAATCGGTTGGAGAACGACATCCACAAATTGTGTAAGCCTCTCCGTTGGTCCTCCTATGCCAGATACTATTGGCCTCCCTGGTGGAAATGGAAGGCCTTTGTGAATCTTTGGTAAGGTATATAGGCACGGGTACCTCGGTCGATTTACTCTCAAAAAGTAATATTCGTCGTTGTCCAGTAAACCCGTGTCATGCCAATGTTTAAGATGATTATTAATCATATTGCTGAGGGAGAATATTGGATTGTGAACTACTTTCTCATAACAAGTTTTATTGCTCAACTGAGAATACATTTCATCCCTGTTCATTAGCACTATATTTCCTCCCTTATCAGCTTTTCTCATAATTAATTCTGCATTGTTTATTAAAGTATTCAAGGCATCTCTTTCTTGTCGTGTTAGATTGTCTTTTAAATAGCCCCCTGGGAAGGCTTTTCGCGTTTGTTTATCCAAATCAGAAATCACTAACTTGTGAAATATCTCAATGCTACTGCCACTTGCTGTATTTGGTGACCATTTGGATTTACTCTTAAGACCACTAGATATTGGTAAATCCGGCCTAATTTCTAAATCCTCCAATACTTTGGACATCGTTATAGGATCTTCCTCTAGTTCTGTGATTGATAACAGAGAAACCGTATCTTGGATGTTACCTATAGTACAGGAGTCAGACACCAAACTAGTTGTTTGCAAAGTCACATCTTTATTGCTCATTGGATTTAAAGCAAAATGCTTTTTCAGCTTTAGTCTCCTGATATACTTGAATAAATCGATTTTAGCATCACAAATATTACCTTTTACCATTGGGCAAAAACTCACGTCCTTAGTAAGTAGATTGGTCATATGATCAGTAAGAAGAATTCTAGACAAATTCACCACCTCGACCTCATTACTAGTTTCTATTGTTGTGCTTTTTTGTCCCAAGATCTCAATTTCATTCCTGCCCGTCCTCCTGCGCCTGCCTGCTTTCCCTCCTCTTCTTGTTTTTGGGGCCCTGGACGTCTCGCTTGCTCGCGATTCCCTCTTTTCATCCTGATTACTTCCAGCGAGAAAGATGAGTTCCCTAAAGGGTGCACCTGTCTCACCGATGAGCCCGTGGCCCCTTCAGTTTCACTACCGCTAGTAGGGATGCTGCTCAAGGATGTACTACTTGAACTTAAAGCAATGGTTTGTTGCTGCTGTTTATTCTTGTCTGCTTGCATTAAATAGTCATATTTCTTGGAAAATGTAAAAATCCTCCCACTAGTATAATCCCCCTCATCGCGCTTAAGCTTACGCGCTTTCCTTTGTTTGATATAATTTTGATGATTATTTAAAACGCCTTTTAGTATCTCATAATTTTTTGCAGTTGGGTCAGGAAGGTTGAGATCTACAATTTCTGTTTCTAGTTGAGCAATCTCAGCTTGAAACTTTGCCACTTTTCTGTCAGAGTTCTCAATTAGTATATCCAAAAGCTTCATCGAGCTAGACGTGAGCTCTTTCTCCTAAATCCCCAATAAATCCTCATCCAAATCATCAAAGGTAGGCATGATTTGGGAGCGAAGGCCCCTGGGTATTCTATTGAGTTTTGGATACTGTTTCAAGGTGGCTCCGTCCCACCATTTGGACATCTCCGATTTCTTAAGTCTTTCTAGTCTTATGAATTTTGCACGTAATCCCTCATCCTTTTTCTGTGTCACACTTCTAATTGCTTGGGTGACTGTATTGCCCTTACACAGGTTTTGAAAAAGCTCTGCCGCTATCTTATCTTTTTCATTATTGTCACTCATTTTGCCCAAAATATCAGTGTCTTCTGAGCTGCCCACCACTGAAATACAGTTATAACCTTGGATGCTCAAGGGGTTTCAAAAGCACTCAAGAAGCAGTACACAATTGTGTTTACACTCTATAGATTCTGTTTCCTCTGGGTGCTTACAATATTTAGGGGAGAAAAACACCCAACTTCTCCCTGCGTAATCAAAACGATTAGGCATACATTGAAAGTCCACATAGATTGAAGCACTCCACTTATAACAGCTTGAAATAGCTCAAATTATTAGATAATAAAAAATCATCCAAAGGCTCTTGAAGATTTTCTTCTTTTATTTCTTTTCCAATTCCAATCCCAAACCAATGCGTTTCGCCGAGGTTATTAAACACCTATCGGCTTCATCAGGGCTGGAAATAATACAAAATGTTTCTGTCTTAGCATCACGTACATTTTTCCAATTACATTTTTTACAAAAAAGGAATAGAGCCCCATATGGCCCATAGAAAACCTGTGCCCTTCAGAATTTCAATCATTTAGTGAATACATGCACATAATTCCTGATCATTAAATTATATTATGACACTATTAGGATAAATTTGTCTAAGACATCTTAGTCCAAGTGAAATATATAGTCCCAACATATATCACAGTGGTGACTCGAATTGACCACTACCAAGTCAGCATAAGAAAAAGTGAACAGCCTCTTGTGAGATTGCTTGATGATTCTACTTATAGCCCCAGAACTGAAACATTTATTTCAATAGTATTTTACCTTACCTTCACATATACTCTTGCCTAAAGGGAGAAACATTTTGTTACTTTTAAGTTTCGGCATGAAGGAAAGACTTCTGATCATTTGCGCGATATTTCCAGCGCTCAATTCCCAAATAACAGAAATTTCCTACCTCTTATCTTAGGGAGAATGCTCTTTATACTATTTACTGCTAACCTCCGGTTGGAGTCAAAAGCCTCTTTTGCGTCCGTAATGTCTAAAAAAATTTAATACATGACTACGTCTCAAGACATTGTGTTTACATCTATTTTCTAATAGCCCATTCTAAATAATCACAACGGAGTGCCATTCCAACTTGACTATTCTCACCTGAAACACTATTTCATTTATCGTCTAGGTTCCGTTTCTTTATTTCTATTTCAATTTTCTTATCTCGTTTGATTGCCTGAAATTAAAAATCACCATTAGGTCTCCATCCTATTCTTAACCATTATATATACACCACCGGTGCTCCACTAATATAAGCCTTCAAATTCGTACCTTAATTGTTAGCTTTACTCCATATCCCCTCACTTTCACTCTGCTGCCCTTAGATCCTGCACCTCTCCCTGTTAAACAAAAATGTGTATTTTATCACTACTAATCCGAAATTCAGCGTATCCCATTGAAAACCCTATGCCCCTCTAATCTGAACGGTTACCTCCCACGTTGTCTTGGCGTCCCGTGTACAGGCAACACCACCAACACTTCCTGGTTCCATTAAGTTCCTTAGCCCAGAGATAGAGAGCGGACTTACCACTAGCGCTTACTCGACCGCCATCTTTGAACGGAGTTTTGTTGAATCGCATTTAAAAATCAATATTGCCCCAACCTCTACATAATTAAAAGCTAACTTATTGTTACCTACTTATCATACTTCCAATTTGAATAGCCTCTGGAACAATAGCCACAATTAGATAAATTACAGCCCCATAATCAACGTACTAGAACTGCTATTAGCCGATTGGCTACCACCATCACATTGGATTTCCCTTTCGTACAGTCTGCGGACCTCTTCCCTCATAGCCCGTTTGACTGCGCACATCATATACAATATATTCTTACTTTCCCATGACGCTTAAATTCATATTGTGTTCATTTCATGTTTGCGAGTAACATACTTATTAGCCTCTTAATCACCCAGAAGAAATTCTAGCTCCCGATCATACTTTAGGCCGTCCTCTACAGCTCGCAAACACATGATCCATCTTGCCTCCTGCCGCCTTCATTTCAGTTCTCTGTTTCCCCCTCGTGGATCACTATACATATGATCTATTCCATAGAATTTAAAGCTTTTGCTCTGATCCTGCTTGTCATATGTATGTATATGCTCTGCTATCGGATATCGCATGTCATTGTTTTTCACAGCTCTCAGATGTTCACTCATTCTGTCCTTTAACATGCGAATGGTGCTGCCTACATACACCTTTAAACATTTACATTCAATAATGTAGATCACATATTTCGCACTGCATGTTATATTCATTCTTATTTCATATCTTTTTCCATTTGGTACCTGAAATTGTTTCTTCTTATCCTTAGCATGTTTACACATACCACAGTGACCACACTTATAGACCCCTTTCGAATACTTATCCAACCAGGTTTCTGTACAGTCAGTTATTGGATAACTTGGACTCAGTAGGGTGCCCAGAGTCTGGTCCCTTCTGTAAGTTATCTGAGGTCTTCCTCCCACATATTTACTAAATGTTTTATCCATTCTTAATACATCCCAATGCTTGGTCATGCTCTGATACAATAGCTTGCTTATCGGAGTATAGTGTGTAATTAGCCTCACCGGTTGCTCTTCCTTTATATCTTTTCTTTTGGGTTTCAATGCCATATTCCTTTCTACATTCATTACCCTCTGTTTTGCTAGACACACATTGCGTTTATCATAACCTCTTCTGATGAATCTCCTTTCCATATCTTCAATACAGTTATTGAATTGCTGAACTTCACTGCAATTTCGGCTTGCTCTTAACATTTCACCAAATGGAAAAGCCTTAATCTAGTTATGCGGGTGAGCACTCTTCGCATGTAAAATCGTATTACACGAAGTCGGCTTACGATACAATCTACTTTCTATACAATCATTCTTTATGTACAATTCCACATCTAAAAATACAATGCTAGTTGTGCTGTCATTGGTGGTGAATCTTATATTCATGTCATTGCTATTAAGGTACTCATAAAAATTATTCAGAGACTGCTTAGACCCAGTCCATATCACAATGCAATCATCAATGAACCTTCCCCAAAATAGGATAGATCCAGTCCATTCGCTTGCCCCTGGACCCCAAACAACCTTTTCCTCCAGCCACCCCATGAAAATATTTGCATAAGCTGGAGAAAATTTGGAGCCCATGGCCATACCTTGTTTTTGTTTATATCACTCATTTTTGAACAGAAAGTAATTATTATCCAAAATCAATTCAGTCATAGCCAGAGTCATCTGTGTATGTTGCCAATGACTGGCTGGTTTTTTAGAAAAAAAGTGGTCCAAAGCCTTCAGTCCTATTTCATTCTTCATGCTCGTATACAACGAGATTACATCCAGGGTTACCAAAGTCATCCCTGGTTCCCATTTAATATCCCCCAGAATATTCAGGATATGTCTTGTATCTTTTATGAAAGATGGGAGATTGATCATAATCGGTTGGAGAAAGACATCCACAAATTGTGAAAGCCTCTCCGTTGGTCCTCCTATGCCAGATACTATTGGCCTCCCTGGTGGAAATGGCAGGCTTTTGTGAATCTTTGGTAAGGTATATAGGCACGGGTACCTCGGTCGATTTACTCTCAAAAAGTAATATTCGTCGTCGTCCAGTAAACCCGTGTCATGCCAATGTTTAAGATGATTATTAATCATATTGCTGAGGGAGAATATTGGATTGTGAACTACTTTCTCATAACAAGTTTTATTGCTCAACTGAGAATGAATTTCATGCTCATAGTCATCCCTGTTCATTAGCACTATATTTCCTCCCTTATCAGCTTTTCTGATAATTAATTCTGCATTGTTTATTAAAGTATTCAAGGCATCTCTTTCCTGTCATGTTAGATTGTCTTTTAAATATCCCCCTGGGAAGGCTTTTCGCGTTTGTTTATCCAAATCAGAAATCACTAACTTGTGAAATATCTCAATGCTACTGCCACTTGCAGCATTTGGTGACCATTTGAATTTACTCTTAAGACCACTAGATATTGGTAAATCCGGCCTAATTTCTAAATCCTCCAATACTTTGGACATCGTTACAGGATCTTCCTCTAGTTCTGTGATTGATAACAGAGAAACCGTATCTTGGATGTTACCTATAGTACAGGAGTCAGACACCAAACTAGTTGTTTGCAAAGTCACACCTTTATTGCTTATTGGATTTAAAGCAAAATGCTTTTTCAGCTTTAGTCTCCTGATAAACTTGAATAAATCGATTTTAGCATCACAAATATTACCTTTTACCACTGGGCAAAAACTCAAGCCCTTAGTAAGTAGATTGGTCATATGATCAGTAAGAAGAATTCTAGACAAATTCACCACCTCAACCTCATTACTAGTTTCTATTGTTGTGCTTTTTTGTCCCAAGATCTCAATTTCATTCCTGCCCGTCCTCCTGTGCCTGCCTGCTTTCCCTCCTCTTCTTGTTTTTGGGGCCCTGGACGTCTCACTTGCTCGCGATTCCCTCTTTTCATCCTGCTTACTTCCAGAGAGAACAATGAGTTCCCTAAAGGATGCACCTGTCTCACCGATGAGCCCGAGGCCCCTTCAGTTTCGCTACCGCTAGTAGGGATGCTGCTCAAGGATGTACTACATGAACTTAAAGCAATGGTTTGTTGCTGCTGTTTATTCTTGTCTGCTTGCATTAAATAGTCATATTTCTTGGAAAATGTGAAAATCCTTCCACTAGTATAATCCCCCTCATCGCGCTTAAGCTTACGCGCTTTCCTTTGTTTGATATCATTTTGATGATTATTTAAAACGCCTTTTAGTATCTCATAATTTTTTGCAGTTGGGTCAGGAAGGTTGAGATCTACAATTTCTGTTTCTAGTTGAGCAATCTCAGCTTGAAACTTCTTTGCCACTTTTCTGTCAGAGTTCTCAATTAGTATATCCATAAGCTTCATCGAGCTAGATGTGAGCTCCTTCTCCCAGATCCCCAATAAATCCTCATCCAAATCATCAAAGGTAGGCATGATTTGGGAGCGAAGGCCCCTGGGTATTCTACTGAGTTTTGCATACTGTTTCAAGGTGGCTCCGTCCCACCATTTGGACATCTCCGATTTCTTAAGTCTTTCTAGTCTTAGGAATTTTGCACGTAATCCCTCATCCTTTTGCTGTGTCACACTTCTACTTGCTTGGGTGACTGTATTGCCCTTACACAGGTTTTCAAAAAGCTCTGCCGCTATCTTATCTTTTTCATTATTGTCACTCATTTTGCCCAAAATATCAGTATCTTCAGAGCTGCCCACCACTGAAATACAGTTATAACCTTGGATTCTCAAGGGGTTTCAAAAGCACTCAAGAAGCAGTACACAATTGTGTTTACACTCTATAGATTCTGTTTCCTCTGGGTGCTTACAATATTTAGGGGAGAAAAACACCGAACTTCTCCCTGCGTAATCAAAACGATTAGGCATACATTGAAAGTCCACATAGATTGAAGCACTCCACTTATAACAGCTCGAAATAGCTCAAATTATTAGATAATAAAAAATCATCCAAAGGCTCTTGATGATTTTCTTCTTTTATTCCTTTTCCAATTCCAATCCCAAACCAACATGTTTCGCTGAGGTTATTAAACACTTAAATACTTGGTGATTTTATTATCATCCTCCTCCTCAAGCACATCTGCAAAGTCTTTTAATGTTTCAAACCACGCAGCCCAACTGGGACCAACGTTTTATTTCTTGACTGTGTCAATGGTGGCAGTGGTTTTAAGAACGCTGCTGTGTTGTTCTTCTCACTCCCTTCCTGCGCCATAGTGTCAGCACGTGACTCTCAACTTGTTGCACTGCTTAGTGTGAGTCATCAAGTTCTGGAGTTATCAGCCACATGTAGGTTCATGTGGTGCAGTACATTCTAATAATTTATAAATGTATGTTCTATTTGCTTTGTGTCTCTTGTACTATATTGTATGATCTGTGCTGATATTTTAGAAAAGGATTGGCTGCTGCACCTCTCATCCGTGCGTCGCACACTCTGATCAGTTTCATTTCTCAGGACACACTCACGTGTCTCACACTGTCTGATCAATTTCATTTCGCAGGACACACACACCTGTCACCATGCAGAGTTCAGGCCAATTTTGTGATGTCAATACGTTCGGAGCAATGCGTTGCTTCAGGCAGCTCCCTAGTCGCTGTATGTTCAGGGCACAGTGCCATGTCTTTGGCGGCATCCTCACCAGCGGTGTTGGTGGGCATTTTGAACACGCGCCACTGCAGAGCCTCTGACTGCTTCCACAGCTGTGTGTGGGCTGGAGTGGGGCATTCACTTCATGTGTGCCAGTCGCAGACTGCTTTGCATCGATTCTGGCATATGCTGCACGCAGGAGCAGCTTGCCCAACCATTACAAACTCTCACCGGGAGCAGTCTTGCTATTTTTCACTAGCACATATCCACACGTCCCCAGATGTAGCGTTTTCCCCTGCCTTGGAGCATGCAATATAGATCACACCACACACAAGCACTGCAGTTGAGCATATCTTTATTTTTAAACATTCGCTCTCACACTGCTCATTGCGTCATACTTCCTAGGCCACACCCTAACACCCCCCCACATACTACATAGTTCTTGTCTCAGAGTCTACTTAGAACCACCAGGGTCATAGTGCGCGTCACATCTATATGGTATAGAGAGCTCATATAAATGTTAAGTTAATGTTGAATGTCTCTTGAGAGAGACTGCAGAGGCTCCATCTGCAGACATCAAGGCTCTGGGTATCTGCACACTGCTTAAAAGGCCGAAAACATTGGCCAACCTGTTTCTGGCCTCTGAGCGTTTTTTGTTTCTGCTGCCTGTATCTTCGAGAGGTGAGAAGTGAGCCACGTCTGATGTTGTTTTCAGTGTATCTCTGATACTTGGAACAATGTTGACTTTTTCAAGAGAGTTTTCAAGGGGTTGAATGTCACAGTGTTGAGGTCAAGAATATCAACCTACATGTCTAAACTAGCCGCATAGCACCAAAGTAGTCATACATAGGAGAGTTAAGGTTACTGCTATCAACTCCACATCTTCTTACTTTGACATCAGGGCCTCATTAGGATCGCGGACGGACGGGAACCTCCGCATGGCATGCGGAGTTCCCTCCTGTACAATTAGGATGTGACCGCCACCCTGGCGGTCACATCCTCTATTTTTAACATTGCGGCGGGTGCGGCTTCAAGCTGCACCCTCGGCAATGTTAAAAATGCAGGTGTTGCATTTGTATGCAGAAAGAGGCAGGCACCGCGCGGTGCCTGCCGCTTTCCGCATACAAATGCAGGGGGGTACCATAGGTACCCCCCATGTGCACCCCCCACCCCCTCTTCACCTAGGGGGCCCGCAACGGGCCCCCGCAGTGAAGTTACACATGCTTTTCCGCGGCGGAAAAGCCGCAGCGGAAAAGCATGTTTCACTTCCCGTCCTAATCTGGCTGACGGTGTCTGAGAGACACCGTCACCAGATTAGAGCTTTTCCACCGCGGTTGTAAGCCAACCGCGGCGGAAAAGCTGCGGACGGAAAGCAGGACCCACCAGCCATCCTAATGTGGCGGCGGGTCTTTGGTGGGTCCGCTGCGGATTTTCTGCATCCTCCGGGCCGGCGGTGGCTTCCGCCGGCCCAGAGGATGCGGAAAATCCGCAATCCTAATAACCCCTGTTTGCAGTTGACATTGTGAATAACTTGCTCTGGATTTCCTTCTGCAATGTTTTTTGGTGAGGATATGATTTATTTTCATATACAGAAAATATTTTCCGTGCTGTGATGAGCTCTATACCATTGTGTGATTGCACCATATAGGTAAATCAGTTCATTAAATCATGTAGTGTATCTTCATTTCGCGAGGATATTCGTATTGCCCTCATGACATCGTGGAACCCTCAATTTTCTGTTTTCTTAACATGTTTGACGATTTGATTTGGATGTTTTATCTCGGGAGAGGAAACGCCATCCAATTCTGTGTGCATTCTCACTCTACTCACAAACAGAAGAATGTTATTCAAGACCCAGAATCCTTTTGTCCCACTGTGCTAATAACGTGTAGGTACGTGTTCCCCAGATGTGAAACGCCTCAACAATCGGTACGTCTATCCGGCTAATCATTTTGCAGCAGATCAAATTCTCAGATTTTATTGGGCTGAACAATAAGACACTCTCCCTCGAGATGCTCAACATTCCGACCTATATCATGTTTATTATCAAAAGTAAATAGAAAATTCACATGTAGGTTATGTATAAAATGGCATTTCAGGAAAAAGATCAGGGGAAGTGATAAAATGAATTGGCTATGGTAACTGAAGCATGTGCATAATTCTTCCTGGATTTTTCTGAACTCAACGGGAGTCCGCATCAGCTTGTGCTTATTCGGAAGTGCATAAACCAGATTGAAAACATCCCCTAAGTGCAGGAGGTTTATATCCTGAAAAGTAAAGATTAGTGCACTAAAGCGAAAAAAGCAAGTTAACTATATAGCGTTTGAGTAGAGGAGCATCCACAAAAAAGTAGACAAAATCATTGAGGCATAAATGGGCTTAATTGAAGAGATTTTTATAAAATTGCGTTAGAGAAGGCATACAAATGTCGCTAAGCATGGAAACTATTTGGTTTACAAAGAAAAAGCGGAATTATGATGCCAGAATACATTGAACTAATCAAGTGTTCAAAGGACACCTCTCGGCAAATAATTATTGTGAAATAATAGAGCAGAGGAATTGATTTAAAACATAAGTGCTACTTAAGAAGTAAAACATAGACGAATTACAATTGAGAAACAATGATGGGTGGAAATTCGTTAGTCTTTTTTTTTTTTATAGATTTTAATGAGTTTGAATTTTAAATTGTAAACATGGACCTGGAGATCAACATACATTAAAAAGACAAAAGGAAAGAAGCATTTGCAGTGCAATAGGTATCGCATTTGTGAGAGTTATAGCTTGTGGTATTGTAAATGACAATGTGTTTAATCTATGTGATTTGTAGTGGAGTAGATGTATATGCTTTGGAGTTGAATTATGTGGGTTGAATGCGAACTGTTAGTTGCAGTTGTTGGTTTATAGGGGAATAGGGTGGGAAGTAATTTAAATATAAATAATTAAATATGGTAATTTATTTATTGGTATTTTTGTTGAATTAATTGGTAATTAATTATTAATTGGTAATTAATTTAAATATAATTAGTAATTAATTTTTGTGTATGTTTTGCGTATATATAATCCCACAGCTGTGCGCTGTCTGAATATCAAATATAACAACAAGGGATGGAGAGGAAATGGATTTGTTCTCCCTTTACAGATATAAATCAAAGACAAAGAATCCACTACAAGATTATAGAGATGTGGTCCCTACAATGATGTGGAGCACATAGTGTTCTTTTAATACCCCTCACACACCAAAAGGACCTTTGGTGTCATGCTTCATCATTGGGTCTTCGCACCCCTCTACGGGATGCAGCGTGCTGCTAACCTGCGACTACGCGGGAGCACTTATTAATAGACTATGTATTGTGTGTGTGGAGGGTGGTATATAACAAGGTGAGTGGTGGGTTCGTAGAAGTGATAAAGTGGTGATAAAAACGTACTTGGCACGTGAGGTTAACAAAAAATGTTAATTATCCTCCGTGCTGTTACTGTTAAAAAAGTGGTTGTGAGGTATTTTGTATTTTAATGTACAACACCTCGTGTGTGCATTGTCGACATGTTTCGAGGCTAGGCTTCTTCTTCAGAACAGGATGCACAGATCCCCACCGTACTCACGTCTTACAGAAAACTGTTTAATATTTACAGAAAAGTGAACTTTAAGCTAAAAAAGGCTAATGTGCCTACTTCTCTTTTAAAAAGTATCTGCGTTGTGCAGGGCACAAAAACCACCAATAGGATGACAATTTTTGTCTATCCATAGTTGACCTCACATTTGTCTAGGTCACTGAACCTGCGCCTTTGGAGATTTAATTTACAAATACCAAAATGCTCGCTCTTTGTGTTCTTTTTTTGCAGGGTCTCAACGCAGATACCTTTTAAAAGAGAAGTAGGCACATTAGCCTTTTTTTAATCCATCACCATTCTTTAGCTCACTCAGCCACCCCAATTCAGACATGGCCATATGCAAAGCAGTCTGACCCTGTGCTAAAGAACGGTGATGGATTAAACCCAGATATGTTGACTGGGTGTGAGCGTTTGATTGGTTCAGATGCTCCGTCCATCACCACCCCCTTTTGTACCTCTTTGTTTGCCATAAGTTGGCAGGGTATGCTCAGACGTGAGTCCCTTGCTCACTTTGCCACTGGATTCAAGCAAGCCGGGCTGAAGACGGCTGAAATGCCAGAAACCAGTCCTCGGAAGCTTGTTTCCGGTCCAGGGAAGGCATGGATTGGCAGTTCGGGCTAGACTGTTCCCATGAGGCACAGGGTCAGACTGATTTGCATATGGGCATGTCTGAACTGGGGTGGCAGAGTGGGCTAAAGAACGGTGATGGATTAAACCCAGATCTGTTGACTGGGTGCGAGTGTTTGATTGGTTCAGATGCTCCATCCATCACCACCCCCTTTTGTACCTCTCTGGGTATATGTCACTCCTCTCTATGCCATTTGACTCTACGGTATTCCAATGTACACCATAACACTGTATCTCACTCCACTCTACAACACTCCACTCCACTGTACGCCACTTCACTATATGCTACACCACAATACGCTAATCTACTCTATGCTATTCCACTGTATATCACTCTATTGTGCCAAACTCCAGTGTACGCCACTGCACTGTACACCACTCCACTGTATGCAGTTAAACTGTATGCACTCCAGTCTATGAATGAAATTAAATTAAATGAAAACTTTTAAAGTGCAACGAATGCCCGCAGACATCTAAGTCATTACTTATTTAGCAAAACCCCAGGTTTAGAACAATTATCAAAAAGAGGGAGGGCTTAGCTTCAGCTTGAGTTCCATAGTTTGGAGGTGCCATCCATGAAACATCTGCCACTCCGGGAGGCTCTTCTGAACTAAGGAACCATAATATATCTGACTGAAGAGTAACAAAGCCTTCTGGAAGGAATTTACCAGATACATTTCTTCCGGTGATATTTAGGCCCAGCGTTGTGAAAAGCCTTATAGGCAATGCACAGAGCCTTGAATTCCATCCTAATTTTAATAGACAGCCAAAGTAGCTTAACCAGCATTAGCAAGGTCGATTGGTACTTGGGATCCTCAATAAGAGCCAAGCTGCGGCATTCTGCATGGTCTGTAGTTTGTGGAGGTTTTTTGCAGTATGTTCAGAAAAACTGAGTTACAGTAATCCAGTCTATACAGAGAGAGGAAGGTCACTGTAATTTTCCAATGATCCATAGGAATAAAATGACAGATTTCTCTGATGATCTTCAAAGTAAGGAAGACTGAGAAGGATACAGCATTGACCTGATCTCCAAATGATAATTTCTTGTCAACAAGGACCCCACAATCCCTAACGTTCATTAATAGAGTGGCGAGCAGGCCTAACTAACTCTTGAGCTAGCCATCCAGAAGGTAGTGTCATTGCCTAAGAGAAGAAACTCTGTTTAACCGGAGTTTAACTTTAGATAATTGGTTTTCATCTAGTTATCAACTAGCCTCATACAATTGTTAAATCTGATGGCTGTTTCTTCTGGATTGCTAGATACTGACACTGCTGAAATACCAGGGGATTTAATGAATTTAGCTAGTGAGTGACATAAAGATTAAAAAGGTAGGGCTCAACTAAGAGCCCTGTGGCACCACACATGGCAAGTTGAAAGGTTAAGAGGCAAGTTCGCCCATAGTGACAAATTGCTCCCTCACGGACAAAGGCCAATAAACAGCTCATGATTTACTGTATCGAAAGCCGCAGGGAAATCCAACATTATAAGTACAGCTTTACACTCTTGTCCAATGTAGCCCTTAAGTCTTCTGAGGCAGCAATAAGTGCTGACTCAGTGCTGTGTCGAGCTCTGAAACCAGATTATGAAAGATCTAATTATTTGTTGGATTTAATAAAAGATGCCAATTAACAGTTAAACACCATTTCCATGGACTTTGCTGCCTATGGAAAATGAGACCGGTAACTGCTCGGTTCTTGGGGATCCAGACTCAATTTTTAAGAAGTGGATGGATGGTAGCTCTTTTCAATCCTTCAGGAAAATAGCCAGAGTTAATCATCTCATTGAAAATTCCCGTGAGATACAAACTGATGATATCCGAGGCTAAATGAATGATCTTTGATATACTAGGGTCCAAAGGGGATGCTGATTTTATGGACTTCATCAGGCTTAGTACCTGCTTAGTACCTAATGGGGAGAAGGAGCTTAGGATTTCTGTGTTACAGAGCAAGCAGTTATTATCCTAAAAAATGGTAACAGCATGCCTATTGGTTGCAAAGGTATTAAAAGCATCTTCGACTTTTACCTGAAAAGATTCTGCCAGGAACTACAAAAAGCTTGACCGTAATTACCAAGATTTTTCTCTGGTAAATTAGCCAATGTTTTTACTGTCCTGAAGAACCTATTTGATTAATTTTGTGAGGTCTGCATCTTATTAATAATGTAATCCGATTTCTCATTTGAAATGAATACTTTATTGTAACATAGTTTTTCCTCCATTTGCATTCCTCTCTCCTACAATGCTGTTTCAGAGCTCTCAGTTTCTCTGAGAACCAGGGTTTTGTAAGTACGTTTCTCCTCTTGAACTGTTGGGCATATATGCGTTGCAGCGGCCATGACACGCTGAAAGCATCATTCATGCAGCTCATGGCGTCAGCCTTGTGGTGGTGTAAGCTGTGCAGACCTGGCAGACACGTTTGCCATTCTGGAACAAAACCGCACCCAAAGAAACGTGCCTCTTCCTCATACCCCTACACTACCCTACGCTAAACATTTGGAGGGTTGGAGGAGGCACGTACGCGCTACCTTTCTGTAATCTTCCCTACTGACTGTACTATTATGGTTTCGTCCACTGTCTACTTCACTCAATAGACCATCAGTGTATGTTGACATGTACATGTCTTTGCTATGCATACTCAAGTCAAGTTCAAGAGACTTTATTCGGTTACATTAGATAATAACCATAAAAGTTTACACATAATCACAATTTATATTACAACAATTAAATCACATAATTCATATTACTTAAAAACATACAATATTCACAGTAAAGTGCCACAGTTCAATTACGTGTAAAATCATATAAGAATTGATTTCCGGAAATAAAAAACTCTTTTGAGATAAGCAGAGACTGATGCCACAGTAAAAATGTCATCTAATTTCATTATTGCTAAAAATCCAGGTCGACATTATCTAAGCTCTAAGTACCTTAATATTAGTAAAGTCCACCTTTTCCTCGGTTTAGAATAAAATTTACAGAAAAATAAAATATGGATATCTGATTGTGTAGATAAGTTATCGCAGGGACAATTACATATATTACTACTCCAATTATTAATAGAGGGAAAGCTCAGGAGTCTAAAAAGGATACCAAATCTGAAACGAATGATCAAAAATCTTTCATGATCTCTCATCTGCAGAGTTAAATACGGTTGGATAACCTGCGGGTTAAGTGTCAATTGGTGAGAGATCATAGTTTTCTTGGTAAACTCAATTTTCTCCCTGCATTGTTCCAAGTAATTTAAACATAACTTTTTTGATACTTTTCTTGGAATCTGATTCATTGATAGAGGGTCTTCATAATACTCCAGATGATCGATGTTAACAAGAAATGACTTTATATATCTCAACCATTTCACTCGGTGAACACAGTCCATTTTCAGTACATCTTCCAAAATGAGACGGTTTAGTTGACATTCTTTTGTTGTCCACGCCCTATGCCAAAGAAGAACTGGCTGAACCTTGATACTATCCTCTAAGTAGGGTAAGCCTATTTCAATATGGCAATTATAGGTGGAAATACTTTCAGGTAGAGATAGAAGGTTTCTAATAAAGCCATTTTCAGTTAGCTGAAGAGCAAGGACATTAGCATCCCCCAGATTCCCGCTCCATACGAAACAACCGCTATACAACTAGATTTATATATGTAAAGGAGCTCTTTCACAGGCTTGCTCCCTAGCTTTTTACTAAACAGTTTAAGGGCCATCATAGATTTGGCAAATAACTGGTTCCTACTTTTGACTGCACTACCCCACTGTCCAGTGCAGTCAAAAATAATTCTTAAATATGGGAAGGTTTGAACGTGGTCTAAGGGTTTAGAGTCAATAAACATTGTTCTTTGTTTCAGATTAGTTCCTCGACCACAATTCATACTAAAAGTTTTTGTTCAGTTAACCTTCAAATCCAATTTAGTCATAAAGGTACTGAATGATGATATCATCAATTGCATAGCCGAGGGGGCCCTTGCCATTAAAACTGCATCATCTGCATAGATGAGTGCAGGTATAGACCGCTTTTGTGCCGTGGGCATATCATGACAATCTGGAAGCAGGACGCTCTCAATCTCAATAATATATATAGAGAATAGGAAAGGTGCGAGATCGCATCCTTGCCTCACACCCCTCGCTATATTGAACATTCTAGTACACTCCCCTCTTTTGCCATATCTAATCGTGGCTCTTGCGCCGTTATATACTTCTCTAAGGAACTGGATGATGTTGTTGTCCACACCCAACCGAGTCAAGATCAGCCATAATTTGCTGTGTGTTAAACAGTTGAAGGCGGATGTTAGGTCCACAAATGTTAAATATAACCTGCCTTCTTTCACCTTATTATACTTCTCTTGAATAATAAATAGGTTAAGGCATTGATCAACTGTCCCTATACCTTCTCTAAAACCGTATTGGAGGTCACTAATAACCTTATTCTCCTCAGCCCATAACTGCAGCCTGTTTAATATGACCCGTCCAATTATTTTAATTGTTGAATCAAGCAAAGGTATTGGGTGGTAGCATGCACATCTAGCCCTGTCCCCCTTTTTAAAAATAGGGACGATAATTGATTCATACCATGTGCTAACTGGTCCCACCTTATCTGCTGCATTAAATATTACAGTAAGTAGAGGTGCCCATAAAGCTATGTTGTTTTTGAAAACATCCACAGCAACACCGTCCGGTCCGGGCGCCTTAACACCCAGACTGGAATTTATCCCCTTAGTAACCTCTGCTAAAGTGAATTTCAACTCCTCTTTATGTGTATTCGCAAAGGTCGGATCCTTATCCCAAGCTAACATCTCACTCGATGGTGGACCATTTATGCATGGGGAATCATAAAGTGTATTAAAATAGTTTACCCACTCGTCCTTAGAGATAGCAATTTCTAGCCTTGCCTTATCTTTAAAATAGGGTGCATTGACAGCCTTCCAAAAGGCTGTCATATCTTTCAGCTGGGACGCGTCAACTAATGCCCCCCACGCTTCCTTCTTCATCTTGGGCCCGATGTAGGTCACCAAATACCGGTCGGTAACGGCCGAACTCGGCCGTTACTGACCGGTATTTGGTGATTGAGATGTAGGGGGCTATATTTTACAGAACGGTAAATTTACCAATTAGGTAAATTTACTGATTCTGTAAAATACCGAATCGGTAATTTTACCGAATTGGAAAATTCCTGATGTAGGTAGCACTGTATCCAGTGCTAAAGGCCTTCAGAATTCGGTATTTTACCACCCAATACAATTGGGTGGTACAATACCGAATTCAGGTGTACATGCACATCTGTGCATGTACAACTGTGCCGTCAATCAATCAAAGGATTTGTATAGCGCGCTACTCACCCGGAGGGTCTCAAGGCACTTGGAGGAGGGGGGTCCGCTACTGCTCGAACAGCCAGGTCTTGAGTTGCTTCCTGAAGGAGAGGTGGTCTTGGGTCAGGCGGAGGTGGATGGGGAGGGAGTTCCACGTCTTGGCAGCCAGGTAGGAGAACGATCTTCCTCCCATTGTGGCTCTTCGGATGCGGGGAACGGCGGCGAGGGCGTGGCTGGTAGAGCATAGCTGGCGGGTGGGAGTGTAGAAGGTCAGGCGGTCGTTGAGGTATCTGGGGCCTTGGTTGTGGAGAGCTTTGTCTGTGTGGGTGAGGAGTCGTAACGTGATTCTCTTGTTGACGGGGAGCCAGTGCAGGTCTCTCAGGTGTCCGGAGATGTGACTGTGTCGGGGGATGTCCAGGATGAGTCGTGCTGAGGCGTTCTGAATGCGCTGGAGCCTTTTCTGCAGTTTGGTTGTGGTTCCGGCGTGGAGGGTGTTTCCGTAGCCCAGACGGCTGGTGACTAGTGCCTGGGTGACCGTACTCCTGGGTTCTGTGGGGAGCCACCAGAAGATCTTGCGTAGCATGCGTAGGATGTTGAAGAATGACGAGGAGACGGGTTGACTTGTCTGGTCATGGAGAGAGAGGAGTCTAGGATGAAGCCCAGGTTGCGTGCCTGGTCCATCGGTTTGGGTGCGCTGCCCAGGGCAGGGGGCCACCGGGAGTCATCCCAGGCGGAGGGTGATGATCCCAGGATGAGGACTTCCGTCTTATCTGAGTTCAGTTTCAGGCGGCTGTTCGTCATCCACTCGGCAACGTCTTTCAGCCATGTGACACACAGACATGCCCTTAGGGCATGTCTGTGTGTCACATGGCATTCAAGCCTGTACTTGGGGTGCTAGAGGGTGTCAAAGTGACACCCCCTGCACCCTTGCAGGATTCGGTATTTAGCGATTCGGTAAATACCGAATCGGTATTGCCCATTGATTCCTATGGGCTTCAAGGCCCATAGGAATCAATGGCCAATACCGATTCGGTATTTACCGAATCGGTAAATACCGAATCCTACCGATTCGGTAATTTGAAATTGAGAATTACCTACATCTGCCCCCTTCCGATTTACTGACTCTTAATTACCGAATCAGTATGATTCGGTATTTAAGAGTCGGTAAATCGAATTTACCTACATCGGGCCCTTGATCCCTTCTATTTTTTATTGCGGTTTTATAAATTCTGCGAAGATCCCTGATCAAATTCTGATCCCTCGCTTTGCATTTCAGGGCCCTCTTAAGATTGGAATGTGCCTTAGTGCATACTGGGTTGAACCAGCCTTTAGGTTTGCTTTTTGGGTTCTTTAATTCTACCCATAAATTATTTTTAATACATATTGTTATTTCCCTAAAACTAGAGATTATTTCTGCATTTTCAGCGCCCATATCCAGGCAGGTCTTAAAACTCTCTTTACAGGCCCTTATAATTTAACCCCAGAAATTCTTCGGGCACCACCTCAGTCCACTTAAGTGCATATCCATTTTGCCTTGAAATGTCAATGTGACTTGAATATAATCTAGATACATTTTCAGTTGTACCAGAATCGATACGCAGATCTGTTATGTCCACCCTTATAGGGTAGTGATCGCTAAGGGTAATATCCAGCAATGAAAAATACACAACACTATCTTTATAACAAGTAGATATCAAAATATAAGCGATTACTGATGATAACCCTCTACCCATAAAAGTAGCGGAGAAGGGAACTTCTGGTTGACACAGGATATTAGCAAAACCAAGGTCATTCATAAACATTATTTCATTCAGAGTATCCCCCGTTGCTGTATGTTCAAAGTGGGTAAATGAAAAATCTCTTTCTACTGTTAGTCCACAGTTCCCCTTACCTATTCTATTACAGAGGCCAACGTTAAAATCGCCCCCCCATATAATTAGAAACTCTTTGCTATTGTTACTAATTATATTGCTAAGTTCATGTTTCAGGGCTTTAAAAACACCAAGTATATTTACTGAAGGAACATTGTTGTACATATTCACAATCAAAAGACAAATAGTATTATTTAGATGTAACCCTACTATATGATGAAAACAGTTATTATAAAAGGTCTCCATACTTTTACATTGAAAGGAATTTGAAGCATATGTGCAGAGCCCACCCTTGGCTCTGCCATGTAATGAACGGATGGCAGGAGTAAATATTGTCTTAAAACCATTTAAATAAAGCTCTTCCCTTGCCCATGTCTCTTGTAGGCATATGACGTCATAGTCGTTGGTTATTTTTACCCATAAGGGGTTATCCAATTTGGATCTAAGACCGGCTATATTCCATGAGATAAAGGGACCACTTTGTGCTTTCCTTTTTGCTGCCCCCCTCATTAATAATCACAGCATTTTCTATCTGAACGGATTTTGTATAGTCAGACAGGCTTACATCGGGCATAGTAATCATATCATAGTATGAGGTTACATTGCTCACAAGTTCTGTATCCAATGGGTTCGAGGGATCCAGAAGCTCCTGTGTAACCTTATCTGGCGGGGAAGTCAGTTCCACATTATAACTAGCCTTTAAAGTCTCAGCTATTGGTCAGTCCACCTCCCCGAGCCCAGATAAAGTTTCAAAGCTGTTACTAGTTTGAACATTAAAATAATCCCTGCCTTGAGGATAATTTCTGCTTTGATAAAAATCATGTGGAACAAATCCTATATGTCTTGTCAATGCTGATGGGGCCTGGAGTTGATGACCTTGACGGGAATTTACCCTAGTATAATGTCGATTGTATGGCCATATTCCATTGATAACTCCTGGGGTTATCGGATAAAAATAGCTCAGATCGAAAGAAAGAATGCTACCCGGATTCTCATAATTGGTGAAACTACTAATGAACTGCACTACTCTGGGATCTCTAAAATTAACTATAATGCAGTCACCATTAATATCCTTAACTTTATGTCCCACCCAGTGCACTCTACGTACATTTAGGATTTCCCCTCGCAAATCTGGTCTAAGGGGTCTATTGTTAGCTAGCCAAAACATGACCTTGTTTTTTAGCTCGTGGAAAGATTCAACCCTATCTGGCGTCCATTCTGGGACACCCGCCAAAACGATAACGTATGGGTATGAGGCTGGGGGAAGATCAACTCTCATCCTGGGCCCATTTTGATTACTGGTTACTACTTTGTTTGTCCCCGGTATAATTACTCAAGTCTGTCCAGCACATCCCCTCAACACTTTGCATTGTATACTTTTATAATCGAGAATTACTTGCCACCTTCGCACATACTTTGCTCCAATCTCTCCCCGCATTCTGCATTGTGTGGCAGAGGTGCCATGCCATGTTTGCCTTGTATAAATGGCTAGCCACAGTTCCCAAAGTACGTAGTGTTGTTGTGTCTGCTAGGTCTACATGTTGTTTGTCATGTTGTATGTGATTATATAAGGTACTGCATTTATTCACGAGCAGTGGTTTCTACCATTTACATATCGCTGTCATAAAGAGCATAAAGACGTTTTTTCACAGGTGAAAAGTGCAACCACAATGGCAGTCATTCATTACTATCCAAGAATGTCCAACTACACAGCCCTTCTACGACCCCAATCTTGTGTGCTTTTTTAAAAGCACGCCAACTCCCACAACCAGACCAACATTCACACAGCTTTCTAACGGCAGTTATCTGCTTCTCAATAACATGCACTCATACGGAAAGTGAGCTGGCATACCGCATGTCCTTACTGTTTCAAACCGAGTAACTTCCTATGGCAATGTTAATTCCCACACAAAGTAACTCCCAAATTTCAACTTGTCGTTCAATCCCTACTTTGAAAACATATTTAATTAAACAAACGAAACTGAAAGCGCTTTTGTTCACAACAGAAGTCTCCCTCATTTCTGCAAAAGAAATGTATCAACTGCAGATACCACGAACTTCAAGTAAAATACATTCCCTTTTAAATACGAACGTCCAATTACACTTTGTGAATTGTTACACAGTTTTCAACACATCTCATACTCAATGTCTGGCACACTTTTTTAACACGGTGTTCTACGGCCTTCTAACACGCTTTCAAACTGTTTTTCTTTTAATACCAGACTTCATTCATTCGATCATCTCTGGAATAACAGGAACAGTGCCCATAATTCTCGCTCTCTTTGCGACCATATATATATATATTACCTACTGGGTACCCCCAGTAGGTAATATATATATATATTCAGCCATATTCGGCCCCGGGGACCCCATCCCCCGGGGAATGGCCAGTGTTTATTTTTTAATATATATTTGGAGGGGGCTGTGTGGCCCCCTCCAAATGGCCATTTATGTCCCTGGGGACCCCATACCCTGGGGTTAGGCCTTTGCGTGTTGTAAAAAAAATATATATTTTATTATTGGTGATGGGGGCCGCATTGCCCCCCTCCCTGGCCACTTATGGCCCCAGGACCCCATCCCTGGGGCATGGCCACGTTATTATTATTTTTCTAAGGAAGGGGGCAGCGTGCCCCCCCTCCCAAGGCCTCTATTGGCCCCGGGGACCCCATCACCCGGGGGCCGACCTTGATTTATTTATTTATTTAAAAATTTGGGGAGGGGGCCTTGTGGCCCCACCCTCCCGGGCCACTTCTAGCCCCGGGGACCCCATCAGTGATGTCATTTGAGATGTCTTCAGTGATGTCATCAGTGATGTCACTGACCATGTCAAGAGTGATGTAATATGTGAAGCCATCAGCAGTGCATTGCGGGGGCGCGAGTTATAGTTAGCTGAACTAACAATAATGGGGGAATTTCTATGGTTTTGTACGTGTGAAATGTCCAGCTAACTATAACACCCCTGAAACCTATGGTTTTTTTCAATGAATTTCTAAGGTTTTTTAAATGCTAATTTCTAACTATAACGTGCCTGAAACCTATGATTTTTTCAGTGAATATATATATATTTATATTTATATACACAGATAATATATATACAGAGATGTATATATTTCTTTTTTTGTAACAAAAAGCACAGTATTGCAATGAAAGGTACTTGGATTAGTGTGTGTGACAAGGGTGAGTATCAGTGACTTCACTCCAGAGAAGTCACTGTATTTGACATATCCTTTACTTTGGTTTTACATAGCGCCTGATAGTACCACATGAAAAGTCGTAGGGACCCTCAAAATTTTAATCTGGACTGGGCTGGGGACGGCTGAAGCATCCTGATAGTTTGATGCATGTTGCTCAAAAAGATGGCCGTAGTGTTAAGATTACTAAATAAAGTATGTACCAGTCATCACACATGCAAAATCGTATTTAACTTTGACACACTGCCGTGAGAGAAAAATTACAAATATTAAAGTGTGGAACTAGAGAAACAGCCACCATATTCATAGTTCATTTTATAGTAGGCATTTTATAGGAATACTAGAGGATGGTTTCGCAGATCTGTGTTGGCTATAAAAATGAAATATTGAGTGAATTTAAAATGTCAAGTGAAGAGATAAAGGTAATCAGTCCCTGCTGTTAGCTGAAAGGTGTGATTAGCTTTTTATTTAGGGAGGTAGACAGGCTTTTTGTGAAGATTTCTTCTTCTTGCAGCCAAAAATCCTTTTTTAAATTGTGGAATACTATTTACTTAGTATCTTTGGAGGCTTGTCTGATGTGGAATTTATGGTATATTTAATAGGACTAGTAACATCCAACAGGAAATCTCCTTACAGCCGTTTACTAGCTCCAGCAGATGTTGTGCTTGATCCCACACGAGGGACATATATTTATTCTATGAAAGCAAGGGTTATTGTGCATTTATTTTCTCCACAATCTCGTATTTATGACTGAGTTGCTTTTTAAAATGAAAGAATCATAGACGACTAACAGGAGTAAATGAAAGTTAGGCTCCTAAAAGAATGTCGGATTTCACACATTAGACTACACTAATAAAAGCATATGCTGAGCAAGCCTTTTAGGTCAGGATTTGATTTAGTTGGGCTTTTTCACAATGGAGATGTGTGAAGTGGGTCGAATGAAGCATGTTGTTTTATTTTGCGCTTTATTTTATGAACACATCACATATTTGTAGTTGGGAATACAAAATCATAAATGATAACGGATTGTATTACATTTTGTAAAAATTTGTTTTTTATTATTTAACTGTGCAAAAGTTTGAGCTAGATTTAGTGGGAGATGTAAATTAGTGTAAACATAGGTTATCTCAACAGCAACAGTTTAGTATGCATCTTCTGGGGAGCTTTTTTTAAACATTTTATGCAGGCAGCTTTAGCTGTATATCAGAGCTCCTCCAATGTTCACAGAAAAGTAAACCAAAGAAGACAAAGGGAGCCCATTTGGATCTGCCCTTTCATTGATGAGCCGCTTTACCTCTGCTCAGCATTTGATTGGCTAGCATTTTTGCTAGTCCACAGAAGTATGGCGTCTTTTGCAATGCATGGTCAGTGAGTGCCGTGTCCATGCGCTATAACAGAAGTGCATGCTTATTATATATCCATTGGCACCAATACATGGGAAACTATCCCTGCTGCTGCAGCAACTGCCATTCTCCGCGCTGTCACACTGCAAGCGCTTCGTGTGCCAGCACTGGCGGTAGTTTGCTTCTTAAAGAGCAACAATGCATGTTTTTGAAATTTTTTAAAAGTACACTCTGTTTATTGCACTTCCTGGGTAGTTAAATTTTGGAGTGTTCTAACCGAACTTTTCAAAGCTCTGGGGTCCTCTTTCGGCTGACGTCATCAGATCCAGTGTCAGCACCAAGTCTACAGTCTCCTCTCATCGGGAAGTGTGCTGGGAAGGAATGAAACGTCTGCCAGGCAAGAGGCTTCCCCCTCCTCATCCTAATCCGAAAACCTTTTATTGTTTTGGGATTGAGATGGTAATCAGAGTCTCTGCAGTGGTTTCAGATTTAACAGAGTAGGGGCTGCTGGATTTGGAAATCTCTCTGCTGTCAGTTCCACATTTCCTTGATTGGAGGTTCCCTAGTTTGCAGAATCTGTGGGCCCAATCACAAAGCGCCTCCGCACTCGTCGGGAGGCCCCTCAGTCGTGGTGGGTGACCCGCACTCCTTCTCATGGTGGCACCCCTGCAATGAGTAACTGCAGTGCGGAGGTTCCACCATGCTATGCGGGGCTCCGGCCACGGCTGCGGGGCCTCCCTCACGGCCAGGTGAGGAGGCCCTTTGTGATTCGAATCGGGCCCTCTCTCTCTCTCAAGTTACCTGTTGACATTTCAGTAATCATGGTCCCAGTCATTTGTACACATTGAATATAGCCATGTACCACCCTTGAGGAGGGTTTATGGCAAATAAAGAAAAGAAACGAATTATTTAAGATAATTGTTTATCTGAGGTGCACTGACCCCATTTCTGGAGTGGCACATTCCAGACGGTCCTAGCTTTTTTACATGATGGGATTTTGAGCTCTTACTTGAGATGTTAAAAACAAAACTACAACCCTCAGAATGCACCAACTTATTAGCCAGGTAACATATTATGGCACAACAGTGTCGTGTCCCCTGACCCAGGAAACACACAGGAAACGGTGGGGCTGATCAGGTACCACTTTATTACTGATGTTGTACAGTGTGCTGCTACCCGACCTCTCACCTCGAGGTCCTGCTTCCGAGTGTCCCCTGTCCCCTCCCCTGACCGGATGTGGTGTCCGGTGTCCCTTGGCTTATGTCCTGTGTCCCAGGGTCCTAGTGCCCCTGTCCTGGGCACGACATCTCCCCCCTTGTTGCAAAACAAACTTTTTTTTTTTTTTTTTTTTGAATGCGGCCTGTGGTCAGAGAGAGAGGGAGAGAGAGTGAGAAAGAGAGAGAGAGAGAGAGAGAGAGAGAGATGTTGTTCGATGGCCCATAGGCCTCTTCATCTACACCTCCTCAAATAGTCTCTTTGGTTCGTGGGTTTCTGATATCTGCTTGAGCTTCTTCCTTTTGTGTGTATTTCTATAGTTCTTGCTTTGACCTTCCCGCTTCTCTTGCTTCTGGCGAAAGGTGCCCTGTGACGTGACACTGGCCAAACTGCCGCCTTTGCCATCCGTTCTTTTGCTTTTGTCATCTTCAACTTGCCTCCGGGGATTTCGTTGCTCCATTTCCTCGCTTGTCCTTCTTTGACCATCGCGATGCCTCTTTTTTTTCTTTTTCGTTTCGTCGCATGTCTTCCTTTCTTTTCATGAGCCTTTGTTGTGGCGTTTGCTTTTTGAGCTCTTGCAGCAGTGTCTTCTTGTTCCACTCTTCTTTCCCTTCTTGTGTGTGATAGTCTCACTCTTCTTGATTCTCTCATCGCCATTCCATTTCTGCTTTCTTGTTCCACCACCTGTCTTCGGTTATTTTTTTCTTGTTTATGTTGTGTCACCTTTGCTACCAGTTCCATTTCGTTGTCATCTGAATTTGGCTCTCTGCGCAGCCTCCGGTCAGCATGTGCTGTGTCGTCCTCGGCCGTCATAGCAAATCTGATCTCTTTCAATTCTTTGTGGTGCTCTTCGGTCCATGTGAAATGTTTCCCTTTGTTTGTTAGCCCCCTCCGTGTGGTGCTTGTGGCAGCATCATCTTCTTCCAGTCTTTCAGTTGCCATGAGACCCATCATTTGCGTTGTGATGTTGCTCAACAGGCACGGCGCTGTTTCTTCTGGGAACCTTTCTCGCTCCTTTTCTTATTGCTTGTGTGTTGTCAAATTTGTCAAATTCACAATTTGTTACAAGTTTCCTCAGTCTGGTCGCAAAGTCATCTGGTGTTTCGTCCATTTGTTGAGACGCAGTTGCGAAAGTGTATCGTTCAAGATCGATATTTCTTTGCTGGTCAAATTTCGTTGTTAAACATTTCTTTAGTTTTTTTATAAGTAGTTGTTTCCTTTGTTGGTATCGTCACTAGGAGGTCCTCAATGTCATCGCCTGCAAAATTTATTAATAGATCCAGTTTCTTTGCCTCTGTCACATCAGTCTCTTCCATGTATCTCTCCTGATGTCTGATCCAATTCTCCCACCTTATTCCTACTTGTGGCTCCGACAAGTTGAATGGTGGTGGTTTTCTGTCTTGTGCACTTTGTCTTTCTGTCTTGGGGTCTGTCATTTCTTCTTTTCTGTGCTCTTCTTGACACTCTTTCATGTGCTCTTCCTGGTACTCTTTTGTTGTTTCCCGTGCTCTTTCTGGCACTCTTCTGTTTTCTGTGCTCTTCCTGGCACTCTTCTATTCTCCGTGCTCTTCCGGCACGCTTCTATTCTCTGTGCTCTTCCTGGCACTCTTTTGTTCTTTCTTCTATTGTCTTTTTCTTTTGTCCTCTTTTCTTTGCCTGGGCACTAGGACCCTGGGACACAGGACATAAGCCAAGGGACACCGGACACCACATCCGGTCAGGGGAGGGGACAGGGGGCACTCGGAAGCAGGACCTCGAGGTGAGAGGTCGGGGTAGCAGCACGCTGTACAACATCAGTAATAAAGTGGTACCTGATCAGCCCCACCGTTTCCTGTGTGTTTCCTGGGTCAGGGGACACGACAACTGGCGACGAAGGACGGATCCGGTCCCTGCGTGCAGAAATCGCGATTTGAAACCAGGAGCCCACCCTGGATCGCTTCGTGGCCAAAAGGAAGAGGGAAGAGTGAAGCGCCATCCAGAAATCAGCAGCGACGTGGGAGCCCACCCCGACCGCCGCAAAAGAAAAAGCAACAAAGCCGGTAAGCGCCAGCAGCAACAGGAGCGCGAAGTTCGAAGAGCTGAAAGCCAGCGCGAGCTTTCGCGAGAGTCTCGGCGGCCATTTTGAGGCCAGGCGGGAGAGCCAATAGAAACGAAGAATAAGCGCGGCGGCCATTTTAAAGTCAGGCGGCACTGCAATTGGTCGCGAAGTCCCGCGAGAAGACGGCGGCTTTCTTAGGGTCAGGTGTCCAAGCCAATAGGAACAAAGAACGAGCGCGGCGGCCATTTTGAGGCCAGGCACAGCGCGAAACAGAAGAAAAAATGCAGAAAAAGTGCAGAACAACACAAGAAAAGACAAAGACAGCAAGAAAAAGCTGGATAAAAAGAAAAAAGTAGAAAAGAAGAAAGAAGATGAAGAGATAAGAAGAAAATAAAGAGGAAAGAAAAGAGAAAGAGAAAGGAAGAAAGAAAAGAAGAAAACAAAGAGAAAAGAGAAAAGAGGATAAAGAGAAAGAAAAAAAGGAAAGCAGAAAAGAAGAAGAAAAGAAGAAAGAATAAAGAGGAAAGAAAAGATAAAGAGAAAGGAAGAAAGAAAAGAGGAAAATAAAGAGAAAAGAGAAAAGAGAATAAAGAGAAAGGAAAAAAAAGGAAAGCAGAAAAGAAGAAGAAAAGAAGGAAGAATCAGGACCGACTAGAGGACAGACGTGATGAAGACCGCTCCTGTGTAACTAATAAAACGAAGATTATAACAACTAACCTGTGTCCAGTGGTTGGTGTGTATTGCCGCCACGACGGGCACGACAAACAGTTGCAGAACTCCTGCCCGGCAAGCTCTCAGCTCCCTTGCCTCACTTAGGAAAAGCAACGCTGCAGAGGATACAAAGATGAAGCCTCAGCTGGCCCTGTCATCAGAATCCCATGACTAATTCGCCAACCGTTAGACTGCTGGGTCACAGCGGCAGTGTTCATCCCCCTTTTAGGGCATGGCAGTCCAGTCATCACTGAATATCTCTGCTTTGGGCTGCTATGCTTCCCATGGTGGTCTTAGGCAGGGAAAACAAACAAAGGCTTTAACTGAACCCCCACTTTGGTTATTTGTCAGTATCAGCTCAGGGGTGACAGGGCAACAAGGTTCACCTGGTGGTAGACACTCAGAACTCACTGTCATATAACAGACACTATAAGAGGATGTGGCCTAACGGCTACAGCAGTCGACCTAGAAGCTGGGGAGCTGGGTTGGTGTATTGGCAGGGACGCTCAACATCCTGTGATTCTGGGCAAAATACTTACAGCCAGATTCATGAAGCTCAATTACGCTCGCAAAGGGCCAGATTCTGAGAATCTGGCCCTTTGCGAGCGCAATTTTTGCATTTGGGATTCATCATCCCAAATACAAAAATCGGTAAATGCGATTTCGCTAAATTGCGAGGAATTACATTTAAGGAATCTCTATTTGAGATTCCTTAAATGCAATTCATTAACCATTTATAAATTGCGAATTCGCAATTTCGGACCGCTATTTACCGCAAGGTCAAACCTCATGGTAAATAGCGAAAACTTAGAAAAATGCTTTTAAATGCATTTTTCTAAGTTGCATGTTGCACACACACATGTCCTTTGGACATGTGTGTGCGCAACACCAATGTAGATTACATTTCAGGGGTGCTACAGGGTGTCCTTTGGACACCCCTAGCACCCTTGAAATCGCATCCTTATTTGCGATTAGCAAATTGCTAATGGGTTATGTTATGTTACTGGCATTTATTGTGCGCACAGCTGCTCCAGCGAAGGAGCGTCCCGGAGCCTGACAAGGAAGCCACACAACATGACTGAAGAGATGGACATTAGAGAGGGATAGGACTAAAGGAACAGAAGAGTCTTGACAGCCCTACGGAATGAAAGCAGGTCGACGAGGGTCCGGGTTTCAAATGGAAGGGCATTCCACAGAGCAGCAGCACGCACCCGAAAGGAGCGTCCCCCAGCTCGGCTGCGTTTGAAACGTGGGACTGCTGCTAATTCACGGTCCGAAGAACGTAGAGAACGACCCGGAGTGTAGGGACACAGAAGGTTATGGAGAATCTTGGCAGAGGGACCTTTTAAGATCTTAAAGGACATACAAAGCACTTTAAAGTGGATCCTCTGCCTAATGGGTAGCCAATGGAGAGCACGCATGGTGTGGGAAACAGGACAGAACCTAGGAAGGCCTACAACTGCTCTGGCAGCTGCATTTTGCACTCGCTGGAGACGGGAGAGCTCGGCCTGATTTAACCCTATAAAAAGGGAGCTGGCATAGTCAAGCCGAGACAACACCGTCGCCTGAACCACAAGTTGACGGGTCGCGGCGTCAAAAAATTTGAGTGCAGGTCGCAAGTTACGCAAGATGCCAAAGCAGCAAGCCGCAATCCTTTTAGTGTGGCATACAAAACTAAGAGTGGGGTCCAACCACACCCCCAGATTTTTTATCTCCGAGACCGGAGTGGGGGTGGGACCCAGCTCGGGGGGCCACCAAGTATCGCCCCAGAGTTCCGTCTGTTTGCCAAAGACCATAATCTCTGTTTTGTTGGCATTCAGTTGGAGACAGTTGGACGTCATCCAACTGGCCACCGCCCGTAGTCCGTGCCGGAATCTTGGGGCCTCCACCCCAGAATCCACGCTGATCGTGACCGCTAGCTGAGTATCGTCCGCGTATGACACCATGGTCATACCGCAGTGCTTTACGACCTCAGCCAGCGGCCTCACGTAAAGATTGAACAACGTGGGACTCAGCGAGGATCCCTGCGGGACCCCAAGTGTCAGAGGATGGAATTTGGACTGATGGGGCGGGACAGCCACACAGAAAGAACGGTCCGCCAGAAACGATCGGAACCATTGCAATGCGGTACCAGTCACGTCTGCCTCCTCAAGACGCTGCAGGAGGATCCCATGCGAGACGGTGTCAAAGACGGCGCTCAGATCTAATAAAACAAGCGCCGCCATTTGACCCGCATCGAGCACCGCCCGCAAATGCTCAACCATGAATAGGAGTGCTGTCTCCATGCTGTGGCCAGCTCGAAATCCATTCTGTGTATCATCCAGAACGTTAGTGCGCGAGAGATGGTCGGAAAGGGCGATGTTGACATGCGCCTCCGCGACTTTAGCTGGCCACGGGAGAAGCGATATCGGGCGATAATTCTCCGATTTACTGGGATCGAGAGATGGCTTCTTCAATATGGGCATTACTACTGCCTGCTTCCACTTCAAAGGTATCAGGCCAGACGTGAGCAAAATGTTAATCAGATCGCAGACTGGCAGGAGATTAGAGGGTGTCAGGTCTCTAAACATTGCTGGCTTGAGCGGGTCTGCCGGAGACCCCGACTTAACTTGAAGGGCCAAAGTCTTAAAAATCTCCGGTGTAAGACAGGGGAAAGAATCCAAAACCACCTGTCTGGGGAGACTATGCAGCCCGGCGTCTGTATGCACGGCCGTGGGAAAGGCTCTCTAGATGGTATGAACCTTCTCCAGAAAAAAGGCCGCCAGCGTTTCACAGTGAGTGTTGGAGCCAATAACGTCCACAGAGGGCTTTTTAGCCACAAGGTCCTTGAGAGCTTTAAAAATGGTTTTGGATGGATTCAGACTGTTGCGGAATTCCAGGGCATAGAATGCTGCCCGGGCTCTGCAGACAGCACAGTGGTAAGACTTGACGGTAGCCATATAAAAGGCTTTTTTACTGTTGTCATAAGTTTTCCGCCAGTCTCTCTCTGCACGTCTGCAAGAGCTTTTCAGCGCACGCAGTGTACCATCATACCAAGGACTTGAGTCACGCGATCCACACTTGCTCGATGTCATTGGGATAAGGGAGTCAAGGGCTCTGGTTACCCATTCGCAGAAACGGTCATAGCCAGATTCCACATTCTCCACTGGGCCCAGTGGGTCTTCGGAAAGAAGACGGGGGAGGTCTTCCAGTTTTAATTTACTCCGACGACGTCTGAGCAAGACTCGCGTCGAGGGCTTAAAAGGAGACTATGGCAATGGACATTGGATGGTCACCAGCGAGTGGTCTGTCCAAGACATAGGAAGAGGGGAGGCCACCTTTACCTCTGCTAAATTTGAGAAAAAGGGGTCCAAAATATGTCCACCGACATGGGTGGGATCCGAGACCGATTTAAGCAGTTGGAGGGCCTCAAGATCGGCCACAATACCACTCACTGAAGGCAGAGCCAAGGTGTCAAAATGGAGATTCAGGTCTCCTAGAATAGAAAAATTGGCACACCCTACTGCCAGCGAACTAATGGCATCAGGGAGAGCTTCCCTAAATGCCACATCGCTGCCCGGTGGACGATAAATTAGCAGGCCTGAGAAGGTAAAATGGGGTGTAACAGAAACCTTAAACAGGGCGCTTTCGCAGCCCGTGATTTTTTGAACTCTCTAATCGCAAGGGTAACAGGATTTGACGGCAAGCGTGATTTCTCCACCCCTAGAAGAACGATTGAGCGTATAGGTCGAGTACCCAGATGGAAAAGCCAGGTTAAGAACAGCTGTGTAAGAGTCCTGAAGCCAGGTCTCTGTCAGACAGAAAATATCAGGAGGCTCCTTTCCAATGAGGTCGGCGATATCCTGGTGATGTTTAACCAACGACCTCACATTCAGGTTCCAGATGGTAATGTAGTGCGAGGGATATTTACTACCAGAGGCTGACTTTGCTCCAGCGCCGCCCGGTAGGGCGGGGGCTTCAAGCAGCCACCTGCCACATGCACACTGATGGGGGCCACACAAGGGAGTAACTCGAGCCATATCGCATGGTGGCAGACACCGACTGATGGACATAAGGGCATCCCTGATATAACTAAGCATAGTGCGCCGTCTGCCGTCGGACAGATTCACCACCGGACCAACGCGACCGTGCGCGGACGGGCGCAGATGGGCAGGACTCTGGCACGACTCAGGCTAAGCGAAGGCGCCACCGCTGCGCGTTACCGCTGCGCTAAGCGGGGAGCATTAAATAGATGTTCCTCAGTATCTCCTGCGCACTAGAGCGCTCGCCAGTAGTAGCGCCTAAACACACCACCACTCCGCTCCAAGATGGCGGCCAAAAGCAAAACGAACCCCTCCCAGGAACCGGACCCGCTCAAGCGGCGGTGCAAAGCCTATTATAGTGCAGGTAAAGGGGCAAGCTAAAAGCAAGGAATAAAAACCGAAAAATGAACACAAATAACAAACAGGAATTTTAAAACGGCATTCAGCAGTAAATAGCGCGAAGCGCTTAAGCAGCGTAACGCTACCTTGTCAGGGCGAGCTCTGGGGCGACTCGCCTTAAATAGATGTCCCTCAGTATCTCCTGTGCACTAGAGCGCTCGCCAGTAGTAGCGCCTAAACACACCACCACTCCTCTCCAAGATGGCGGCCAAAAGCAAAACGAACCCCTCCCAGGAACCGGACCCGCTCAAGCGGCGGTGCAAAGCCTATTATAGTGCAGGTAAAGGGGCAAGCTTAAAGCAAGGAATAAAAACCGAAAAATGAACACAAATAACAAACAGGAATTTTAAAACGGCATTCAGCAGTAAATAGCGTGAAGCGCTTAAGCAGCGTAACGCTACCTTGTCAGGGCGAGCTCTGGGGCGACTCTCCTTAAATAGATGTCCCTCAGTATCTCCTGCGCACTAGAGCGCTCGCCAGTAGTAGCGCCTAAACACACCACCACTCCGCTCCAAGATGGCGGCCAAAAGCAAAACGAACCCCTCCCAATGGCTAATGGCAAATAAGGAATAACTCCCCATTCATTCCTATGGGCCTTTAATCGCAAATAAGGAATGTGTAGGAATCGCATTTTATTTTGCGATTCCTACATGAATCCCGTTTTGCGAGTCTGTAATAGCGATTCCTTATGAATCGCTATTGAAGACTCGCAAAACGGGTCTTTGATGAATCTGGCAGTTAATCTCCCTGTGCCTAAAAAAATGAATGTCTGTAACGCAACCAGTCCTCATGTAAAGCACTCTGATACCTTAGGGTCAAGTTCGCACTATGTAAAACAAAATAAAACAAAAAAGAACTTTCCAACACAGGATGTATGTATGTAAAAAGAGAAAAAACGTAAACACACACCAAAACATAATAGTACACATCGGAAATGTTAATCGGCTACACAATTCTAAGACGGGGGTTTCAGCAGACAACAGTATTTAAGCATAAATCCAGCACAGGAGTGAGCTTACTATAATATTGTGCAACCCGTTGCTATCATTCTGTGGCCCATAGGCTAGTCTCTATGGGGCATATTACCAAGCAATAGCGATAATTATCGCTATTGTTTGGTTAGAGACAAAAATTTACCGCAGAGCTGCGGCGATTTTTACCGCAAATAAACCTTGGTATTACCAAGGTTTATCGCAAATGCAATAAAAATTGCCGCAATGCATGAATATCCACCTCCCATTGGATAACATGGCTAAGAACTGCTCAGGGCAGGTGTTAGCTTTTGGAGATATTCGCGCTAAGCGCGAATATCTCCAAAAGTTGGTCATAGGAGATAGCGATGTTAGCAACTGTTTCCAGTCGCTAACATCTTGGCACGCCCACTTTGCATGTCATTAGTGATAAATATAACTGGCATGCAAAGTGGGGCCCAAGATGGTCGCTATCTCCTACTAGCTGTCGCTAACGGGTGTTAGCGACAGCTAGGTAATAGGGAGATCATTTTATCTCCGCTTTCTTGGCTTTTAAAGCCAAAAAAGCGGAGATAAACCCCCTTGATAATATGCCCCTATATGTCTCAAAACTAAGGGGCATATTACCAAGCAATAGCGATAATTATCGCTATTGCTTAGTTAGAGACAATAATTATCCGCTGAGCTGCGGCGATTTGTACCGCAAATAAACCTTGGTATTACCAAGGTTTAACGCAAATGCGATAAAAATCGCCGCAAAGCATGAATATCGCTGAAAAGTCAGCGATATTCATGCATTGCCGAGCTAATGCTCTTAGCCATGTTATCCACCTCCCATTGGATAACATGGCTAAGAACTGCTCAGGGCAGGTGTTAGCTTTTGGAGATATTCGCGCTTAGCGCGAATATCTCCAAAAGTTGGTAATAGGAGATAGCGATGTTAGCGACTGTTTTCAGTCGCTAACATCTTGGCACGCCCACTTTGCATGTCATTAGTGATAAATATCACTGACATGCAAAGTGGGGCCAAAGATGGTCACTATCTCCTACTAGCTGTCGCTAGGTAATAGGGAGATAATTTTATCTCCGCTTTCTTGGCTTTTAAAGCCAAAAAAGCGGAGATAAACCCTCTTGATAATATGCCCCTAAGGTTCTTAACGGCAATTCAGTTCCACTGGGTTACATAAGTTACTGGATACCATAGGGATACGCAGTCAATGTTCAAGGCCATTCACCTTGAGTTACCAATGGATCAGGCACTTGGAACAGTGCAGTCACGGGTAATGAGAGAAAGGGTGAGCAGTCCAGCTTGCAGATTTGAATAGTGCAGCTGGAAGCCCAGCTTTCTCCGAATCTCAGTATTGATGATTGATTACACAAGTAGCATAGGTTCGGAAGCACCCCAATGTCCCTTGCTAAGAGAAATTCTTCTACAAGGGTGGTCTTTGGTCTTCACAAGGCTGAAAGTCGCAGCAGAGCAGAGTTTTTTGGCCTCTGACAGATTTCAGGGACTTTGCTGTCATGCTGGCTGACATGTACCAGGGACATAGCATTATTCAGCTCAATTGGCTTGTTGTATAAACTTGTAGGGAGGCCAAGAGACTCTGTCAAGACATGGGCCAGCACCAGTTACACTTGCCAGTTCAGTCCTCTTCTTCAGGGGTATCCTACACTCCTGGCTCAGTAGATGGGCTTCCCTCTTTGGATAGTGTCTTCCTGTAGGTCTATGTGTTCCATCCCCTCTCTGAGCAGGCCAGGCCACAGACAGACGTACAGCTCTCTAGCAAGATTGACAGACATCAGGTATTATCCTGTTACCTATAGGGGATACCAGGTCTGGCCTTCTGCAGCACTGCAAGTACTCTGAAGAGCACTTGCTTCCTTGGTCAGTGAAGTACATGAAACTGGTACCAAGGCAATAGTTTTGCAGTTATTTTCCAGGCATTGGCTATTGAGACCACTGGCAATGTTCAAGAACAAGTTCGGAGAGACTCCTTTTCAGAATTCATTTTTCCTCATGCCAAACAGTCATTCTTGGGCAAAGGTGAAGGCTCTCATTGCAGGAAATGACAATGCTCATTTTAACTGAAGCACCCAAACACGAGGACAAGGAAGACTCTGGACTTGACTGTCAACGGCCTTCTGGAGTAGGGTTCAAGACAGAGACAAAGGGGACATGCCTTCCTGAAGATTCCCTCTCCTTAGCAACATAATCTGGTGGCTCTCCTCCTCTTCCGTTCTATCAACTCAAATAGCAGTGCTCGGGAAGAGATAATCATAAGACTCTTGCTCACAATTGAATAAGTGAGTCAGCCTTGTCGCCTTCCTCACACACTTCATTGTCTGAGGAGGGACCCTTCGGTCAGAATGCAGGCAATACCTTTTTACTGTCTGGGGCAACTGTACCTCAAGGGCCATCTTATGCAATGTTTTACCTGAGGTAATCCAGATGGACATCACTGGTCCTCCAATCCACACACTCACAAACAATATGGAGTCCTGCTTACAGTCACCAATTACACAACAAGCTCATGGCATACACACGTAGTTGTCAGTACAGCGTCTAGGCATTGCAATATGGCAGAACTTCACACATGTGGGGCTTATAGGGACCACACTTATCCCTGACAAGAAAAGACTTTGGTTAATATCACCAATCAGATACATGGTATGATGTCATCACTGCCTAATGTCTGTGATCCAGGACATGGGCAGTAGTCCCATGCTGGCTAGAGAGCATGCAGGGGAACCCCTTTCAGACTACAGAGCTCCACATGACTGTTGTGTGTAGTGAACGAAGAGAATATCAGGATTCCAGACAACCTACAGCTGGGATCACTCTGGGCAGGGATGCAAGTCTGTAATGCAGTGTAGCGGACATTCTAGTTCGAACAACATCTGCTTCAATAAAAAAAAAAATTGCTGAGTGAAAAAACATGATTCAGAAAAGGGGGTGGTGATGAACAGAGTGTCTGAATTAAGCAGACCACTCTTACCCAGTCCAAAGATCAGGGCTTGATCCATCACCGTTCTTTAGCTCACTGCACCATCCCAGCTCAGAACTTGGCTATATATGAAAAAACATGACACCCATTCAGCATTCATTTGTGCCTTCAGTGCATACACCACACCGACAGACACTCAGGGTACAGAGAGGAAGCCAGATCTTCCAGTGACCTGGGTTGCAGGCAGGCTGCCTGAGAAACTAAAAGGGACCTCTTTAATCTGTTATTATTTACTCTCATTTGTAGTTATTTTAATTTAATAGTCTGGGACTGGACTGTTAAACTCATAACAACTAGCTTCCTGCTATCTATGTAATACTAATAATGTAGGTAGGCTACAGGAGGTCAAGATTCTTTTAGGTTCTGAGAAAAGATGGCTGATTTTCAATCTATTCTGTATGTACTTCAGAGCAATGCAATTGGTTTAATCTAAATTTGCTCTCATTATACTTAGGATCTATTACAATATCAATAAATATGACCCAAGTCCCATGAGTTTTTAATCAGATATCAAAAAACAAAAAGAATTCCCAAAATACTCCTATGTGTAAGGCTCCGTTATTTCAAATCAGTAATTAAAATCACTCATAGCAATGTTTAGTATTCTAATCTTTGCCTAATACCGCAGTGTTTGGTAGTAACTAACTGAATTGGTGTAAAACTTTTTATCGCCACACCTCTATTTTTAAGCCTACTGTAAATACAACTCTGTCTGTATACCAGGACTCGTGTAAGAAAGAGAAACAGAGAGATGAAAATCGTGTCATCCTTCCTCAAAAATTGCTTATTTACATTTTGTATCAAAATTTATGGCATACATTTTTTGCTTGAATTGTTAATCATCATGATGAACACCATTTTGCCTTTTTACTTGCCTGAGCCCTTACAGGAACTGCAGTGGCGTAACAAAGAATGAGGGGTCCCCCCTGCCACTTACACAGAGGGGCCCCCACTCCGGATTTAATCTGGAGCTCTTGTGCCGGAGTATTTTGCCGAGGGGGGCGCCTGCAGCTCGGTCCCCACCCCCCACACCGTGGGGGCTGCGGGGGCCTGTGTTATACCCCTGAGGAACTGGTAAGCTTTGAGATGCAAACCGCCCCATCCACGGTTACACAAAAAGTTGACGCAAACCATGGGCTAAAACAGGAGCTGTGTCTTTGCACCCTAAAACAGGAGCTGTGTCTTCGCACCTATCCTCAGATAGGTGGAGTGTCTGGAAGACATATAGCATGCTCGGCAATATGGTCAATTTTACAGCCGCAATGCGGATCAGCCATGAGAGTGGGAATCTTTGCCATTGTGCCAGGTCTTTACGGGTCTGGGTGATCAGTGAGGTGTAGTTCACCGCTGCAGTTTTGCCAAGACAAGACCGAGGTATGGGAGGCCCTCGGTGAACCACTGAAAGTCATACTGAGATTGCAGTTTCCGGGGTTACTGTGAGATTTAAAATATAGGATTTTTATACTTTAACTCGAAACACGAGACAGCACCGAAGTCCTGCAGCTTTGAGATGATAGCTGGGAGGGAGGTCATAGGCTGTGTCACCGAGAAGAAGACGTCATCTGCGTATAAGCTAATCAGATACTGGTCTGCTCCGAATGGGATGCCCATCACCGTGGGGTTGTCCCTTAGCCTTTGCGCCAAGGACTCAATGTAAAGATCAAATAGAAGTGGGGAAAGTTGGCAGCCCTGACTAATGCCACGGTGTATGGAAAACCTGCTAGAGCGGAAGCCATTTAATCTAACCTCCACGTGGGGAGCACTGTAAATCCTCTGTATCCAAAGCCTATAGCACTCTCTGATGCTGAACCATCGCAGGATTTCAAACAATTAGGGCCAATGTACTCAGTTGAATGCCTTTTCTGCATCGATAGCTAACAACAAGGCTTCTTTTTGTGACTGGTGCACTTGGTCTATAAGGTGGCAGATGCTCTTTGTGTTGTCCCTGCACTGGTGCACAGGAATAAACCCGGCTTGGTCTGAGTCTATAAGCCCTGGCATGAGGGGATTTGGGCGCTAGGCTATGATGCTTGCAAAACATTTTGCGTCTATGTTTAAAAGTGAAATGGCCCGGTAAGAGCCACATTTTCTGGGGTCTTTTCCCTGTTTGGGTATGAACGAAAAGGGGGGCCTCAAGCATGGATTCTAATAGGGTGCCCTACTCAGTGAAAGAGTGGAAAAGTCACATGAGTAGGGGAGCTAATTCCTGGCAGACAGGCTTATAAAATGCGACCCTAAAACCGCCCAGCCCGGGGGATTTTAGAGGTTTCAGCTGAGCTATCATAGAAATCACTTCCTCGATACAATGGGTGCATCTTAATCCTCAGTGTTAGACCTGGCATCCTTGGCGTGGGTTTCCCTTGTATTTTTTCCTTGGCCTCCTGTGTTTTTACCATATGTTGGACTTCGTTTTTTCTGGTCTAGATGCTGGTCAGGGCCAAAGTGCAAGTGCTCCCTCTGTAAATGGTGTTTATAAATTGGTGATTCAATGATTGGCCTTTTTGATTTTCTGGTAAGTCCCTAGTGCAGTGCACTGTGTGTGCCCAGGGCCTGTAAATCAAATGCTGCCAGTGGGCCTGAAGCACTCATTTTGCCACCCACACGAACAGCCTGTAAATGTAACTCAGACCAGCCACTGTGTGCAGTTTGGTACTGCCATTTCGACCTGGCAAGTGCACCCACTTGCCAGGCCCTAACCTTCCCTTTTCCTACATGTGAGTCACAACTAAGGTAGGCCCAAGGAACCCCTGTGGGCAGGGTGCACTATATATAAAAGGTAGGACTTACCCTGATGTGTGTGGCATCTCCTGGGAGTGAAATACTGCCAATTTCGTTTTTCACTATTGAAAGGTTATCTGTCCCATCGGATAGAATGGGGAGTTTACTTATAACATTTTATAAGTATAACTGCCCATGGGAACAAGATGGGAAAATAGAGTTTAGTGTGCCTGATCTCAGAATACAAAGATGCATCTTTTAGTGAGGATGATTTTTACATTCTGTGTTTGAAACTTCAACTTTTAGAAAGTATGCATTTTCTTTCTTAGCCATCCTGTGTGCCTCTGCTAGGTTTATGTATTGAGTGTCTGGCTTGGGAGTGACAAGGGCTCGGGGGGGTGCATTCTGTTCAGACAGCTACTTGGGGGGTGGTGATTTGTGTCATGCCTTTCCAGGGTGAGTCATGGCTGGGCTGAATAGACCTGGGCTGCATTCAGAGTAGGAGGATGAGATTTCTTTCACACCTAAATGGGCCTGGTCTGCCCTGGACAATGCTGTCTCCACCTCCTGCTGGGAAGCTAACACAGGGAGGACGGAACTGGTTTTGGCTGGGCAAAGAGCTTCTTTGCCACCAGAGAACAAAGCAATTTGTGCCATAAAAAGTGGGGACCAGACCCCAGACTTTTAGATTACTTCTGGGATTCAAGAGGAACCTTTGCCAAGGAGAAGAGCTGGAGAAACTGAGGAAAAGTATGGCCCCTTTGCTGTGTGCTGTCTAGGGTTGGCCTGCAGTGACTGTTTCTGCCAATGAAATGCCAAGGACTTTGCTGTGTGCTCTGTCCACTGCTTGAGGAAGATCTTCATGGGCTTGAAGTAGAGCTTGCCTCATGTTCTGAAGTCTCAGGGACACAAAGACTTCACCCCCAAGCTCCCCTGAACTTCCTTGCTGGATGTTCTGACCTGCTGAGAGGTGCCTGTTGCTGTTCTGGGCCTCTGGAGGTTGTTCCTGCTTTTGTGAGCTGGAATAATGTAATGACGAGAAACGCAACGCATCCGCACCTATTTCCAATGCATCACCGAAGAAACTAAAGTATTGCCTGCCCACGGTGGGAGAAATCGCTGTCTTCTGATCTATGAAGTCTGAGATCACTGCACAGATTCTGATGCAGGCCCTGCTGTGTGGCTGCAAGAACCAACACATTGTGGGACCGCGGCTGGAGAAACCAATGCAGTGCCATTGCCGCCGTCACATCGAAAACCAGCGCATCCCCAATCCTCACGCATCGCCCCAGGGCATGAGAACGCCGGAGCTGCAGTAAGAAACCGACGCATCGCCTCCCCTGCTTGGCAGTAAGGAACCGACACATCACCTACCCGGTAGTAAGGAACTGATGCATCACCTTCCCTGGGGCTGTTTTTGTTTATGATTTTGACGCATCCAAGGTAATTTGTGTTGAAAGTGTTGCATATGTAATTTGCTAAGGTCAGAACTGTTTCTACCTTTTAAAAGTCACATTTTGATAACTGTATTGGGGAGTTTTGTCGTTGTAGTCTTCTTTGGTTTAGATAAAGATTACTTATAAATCTAGACTGGTGTGGTGCCCATTTGTAGTGTGTTCACTGTATTACTGTATGTGTGCACTAATCCTTTCACATTGCCCCTGAGATAAGCCTGTCTGCTCATGCAAAGCTACCAAGGTGGTGAGCAGGGTTTATTTTAGAAGTATATCCCCCTTACCCTGACTAGTAAGAAGGGTCCCTACATGGACAAAGGTGCAAACCATTGCCAACTAGAGACCCCCATTTCTAACATTCACCCTTTGGAGGCGGGAGAGGAGTAACCGCCGCTCCGTCGAGGTAAGCCAGGTAGTCCACTGGGGTACCAATTTCTGCAGAGTAAAGCTTTACGTAAAATACCTGGAAGACACCAGCAATGTTGTTGGCGTCTTTCAATTCAGCCCCGTTGTCTGTCACAATGTAATTTTTTGAGTTTGTGTGTTGCTTGCTGTGCAGCCGGTGCGTCAAGAGGTGGCCTGCCCTGTCGCTCCCCACATAAAACTTGTGTTTAAGGTGTAATAAGGCATATTCTGCCCTATCTAGGTCAAGGATTTTCCGTTGGAGACGTTCTCCTTCCAGGGCTCTTCAGACCCGGGGTGCGCTAGTGCGTTTATATTTGGTTTCTAGCTCTAGGACCCTCTCTTCCAGAATCTTCCTCTTATCTCAGTGTATGCAGTTCTCATTTTCTGCTCGTGCTATGAACTCCCCTTGATTCACCAATTTCAAGGCTTCTCAAACCGATGAGAGCACAGTAGAGCCTGTGTCATTAATGCTAGGTATTCCTGAAGGGATTCCTGGAGTGCCTGTACTGTGGCCGGAGAATGTAGCATAGTTTCACGTAGGCACCAGCTCGGTGTCAGGGAGGCAGCAGGGACTGTCTGTAGGGTAAGGCTCATGTGCGCATGGTCAGAGAGTGCATGGGGCTCGATAATGAGTGTCGTCACCCGTCTCCATGCCAAGGGGGAGACCAGGAAGTGATCGAGTCAGGCATAGGTCTTATGGGCCACGTAGTAGAAGGTATAGTCTCTGTCTCGAGGGTAATAGGCACGCCACAGATCGCGTAGGCCCACACTCATTGAGCCACGCAAGGCTCTCAGGTGAAAGTGCCCCAGTTTGTTCAGATTTGTGTCCTGATCGATCGAGTTCTGTGTTCATCACTATATTAAAGTTACCCCCCACTATCACCGCAGCATATGGGAATTGAAGAACCCTGGCTAGGGAATGAGTTAGAAAGGGTTCTTGGCATTCATTCAGGGCTTAAATGGATACAAGTGTAAAGTGAAATGAGCCTATTTGTAGACAGAAGACTAGGAGATTTCTGTTACTGCGCTCCACACAGTGCCTGGGAAGTGTTTAGAGAAAAGCATGACAACCCCTCCCTTTTTCTTAGCCCCCGATTATCAAAATTGCAGTGGAAAATGTTTGGTTTGGCTTCTATGCACATCTTTAGGGAGTAGATGTGTTTCTTGCAGAAGGTGTATGCTTCACTGTGAATTTTCAGCAAGTAAAGGACAACTGATCTCTTAGTTGGACTATTACGGCCTCTGACATTTAGGCTCACCACCTTAATCTCCATGTTGACTGAGAGGGAAGAGTCTGCTAAGGTCATCTCTCATAGGTCTCCTTGGATGTGAGAGGGCCCTGAGGTGCCGGCTAGTGAAGTGAGATAAGGTTTGTAGTCCCATCATGGCTTTATGTGAGTGAGAAGGTGTGTTGGGAGGAAGTCCCCTTAAAACGAACCCAACAAAAAATAAACGAGAGGCCATAGAAAAGTAGGCAATAGTAGAAGGTCCATTGAGATATGGTGAGCATCTTGTTCCGAGAGGTCCAATTTTAATACTTTACAGGCTTCTGTCAGTGATCGGATCTGGTGGGTTATGTTCTCCAAGCGGAAGATAAGGCGGAAGGGATGACCCTATGAGCATAATGCACCAATCTTCCTCAAATGATTTGTTACTGGGCGGAATTCCTTCAGTTTCTGTACAGTGATAGCAGCTAGGTCTTGAAGGAGCTGTAGGGAAAGGCCCCGAAACTGAAGCCGCAGGGTGTCTCGTGCCTTTTGAAGGATTGCTTCCTTAGTCTTAAAGTCTTGCACGCAGACCGAGATGTATGCTGAGGGCCCTGTTGCGTCTCAAGTTGGGTCCAGGCGGGGTCATCTGTCCAGCTTGATGTTGTTCTCCATGTTGGAGTCTAGAACCTAACAGGAACAGGACCTGCACATATTCTTCTAGGTCAGAGCCTTCTGCCGCAGTTTGGGCCCCTCTGATATGGATGTTATTTCTTCTACACCTGTTTTCGAAGTCTTCATTGTGTGCCTGAAGGTCAATCTCTTGTTCTTGGAGCCTGATTATTTCCTGCTGTAGATTCTCGAGTTCTCCATCTCGCACAGTGTTGCCTTCCCCCATGGCTGCTACTAGTTCCGCGACTTCATCAATGTCTCAGCGGACTTCCCATAACTTGAGTGCAAGATCCTTCTTTACCATCTGCAGGTCTTCCTGGAGGGAGGCAAAGAGTGATTCCAGGAACTCCCATGTCACTGGATCCCCAGCATGCCCTCTGCTGGCCCCAACCTTTGCCTCACCCAGACCTGTCTTCTCTTCATGTGCCTCTCCAGAGGTCTTAAGAAGCATGTCAAGGACAGTTCTCTCTTTTTTGGCTTTAACTGAGGCCATGAGGGCGCAGCTGATTACCGGCAAGCCAGGCCCTCCCAGCAGGTGGTCTAAAGTAGAGGGCATGTGCTCCGTGCGCAAGTGGGACGTGCCCATTCACCCACTTGTAGGGTTGTGATGAAGGAGACGGAGAGAAAGGACCCTCTGGGGGTGCTCTTCCGCTGCAAGTTCTGGCCCGGATCTGGGACTAGCCTTCTGTCTCATTGCGTCAGGGGGGCAAACCGTCTCTGATGCAATTATCTGGGGCCTTAGCACCCACGGTCAGGTGCAGAAAGGGTGGGCAGCACCCCAAAGGCCCGGGGGAAAGCCACAAGTGATGTAGGCCGAAGCAGGGCGACCCCCTCTCCTCCCTCCAGGCGATGGTTGCCCAACTACCAGAGAGGGAGGGTCGGTCCAAGTGTCGTCCTGAACTGGGCCCGGTCTCAACCTCTTCACTCCTCGTGGGTCTCCACCCGGGTGGGCTCTAAGTGGTGCAGTCTCTTTCCCACGTACCTGGTCTCTGTAGGTCGCCCGGTTGACCTTCTTCCAGACCTCCATCTCTGCCTCCTGTCCAAATGCTGGTGCTCAGCCCCGTGAAGAAGGCCACTGCTAGCCCCAACTTGTACTGAGGCAGGCTGCAATCAGGATCCGGTTTACCCATGTCATCTGCCGCCTCCTCGGGGGCTCTGTGCTGCAGCAGCAAGGCTCTTGTCTCTGGTCGGATCAGGGGTTCCTGATCTCAAAGGGCCTGACCCACCCGAGGCCTACCTCAATGGGAGGGTGGCACGCCTCTCTCCCAGCGTGCCACCCTCTCCCTGCTAGCCCCAACTTGTACTGAGGCAGCCTTCTAGGCTGCAATCAGGATCCGGTTTACCCATGTCATCTGCCGCCTCCTCGGGGGCTCTGTGCTGCAGCAGCAAGGCTCTTGTCTCTGGTCGGATCAGGGGTTCCTGATCTCAAAGGGCCTGGCCCACCCGAGGCCTACCTCAATGGAGGGGTGGCACGCCTCTCTCCCAGCGTGTGGGTTATCGTCGGGTGCAAGCCGTTGATCTGGTCACTGAGAGGGGAGGCCCAACCCACCTGTGCTCCAGATTGGAAATCCACCAGCGCACTCTCCAGCAGGCCAGGCCTCGGCTTCAGGGGTTACCCCTCTGACTGTGCTTAGGCCGGGTGGTGTGGTGCCTATTGTGGCTCCTAGGAGGCGTGGACACTGCCTCAATTGCTCTCGTCACGGGCCACTCTGCCATTCGGGAGTCGCACCCAGAGCTGGCACTGGCCTGGGGATGCGGGCGACACTAAAGGCAGTGGATGGGGACTATTGGCAAGGTGGGGACAGAGCGGTCGGGATCCGCTTCTGTTGAACTATCGCACTTCATTTTGACCATGAGATCTGCCTTTTTAGCGTTCTTTGTAGCATTCTTACAAACCTCAAATAGTATATCTTGAATACATGATATACATGATGCTGTTTTAACATTTTCTTTTTGAACTGTGGAGTTATTTGGCATCAAATGTGTATCTGTATCAAACATACCAGTAAATCCCAAGTGTCTTCTTTTAGCAAACAGTCAAAATAAAGTAAGATTCTTAATGTTCTGTTTCTTTTTAGGGACTATGGGGCAGATGTATCAAGATTCCATTTAGCGAATCCTAAATAGCGATTTTTTACGAATCGCTATTTAGAATTCGCTAAATGGAATGTATGTACAAATTAGCTATTTCTTAGCGATTCCTTAATATTCCATATTTGCGAATTCGCATTTTGCGAATTCACAAATAAGGAATAATTTCCAATGCATTCCTATGGGCCAGGAGGCCCATAGGTATGATTGTGAAGTAATTCTCAAATTGCGAATTCGCAATTTGCTAATCGCAATATGAGAATTATTTCAAGGGTGCAGGGGTGTCTCAAAGACACCCTGCTGCACCTCTGAAATGTACATGTGTGTGCATATGGCGCACATACATGCCCTATGGGCATGTGGGTGCGTCACATGCCACCTTAACAAACGACAATTTGTGCTTTTTTAAAAGAATTCACAAATTACCATCAACAACAAGTTGGTGGTAATTTGCGATTTCTTAACCATAATTCGCAAATTGAAATTGCTACATACAAAGCATTTAAGGAATCGCAAATATTGCGATTCCTCAAATGCTATGACAAAATAAGGAATCGCAATTTTTTGCGATTCTTTGAATTGCGATTTTTTAATACATTCCAAAAAAAGCTAAAATGCCTTTCGGCCTTTGCGAGTCGCAAAAGGCTTGATACATCTGCCCCTATGTACCTTTAAGTGCACATCAAGCTGCATAGCTATTATATTATCAACAATTATTCAACTGCAATTTTAGGAAAATGAAACCTGAACAATTTAAATGATGCATGCATTGTTATTTGCAAGTATTGGAAGAAAAAAAACGATTCGCAATAAGCATTTATTCCAATAATGCCGGGCTGCTGATAGCTTTCCCTGCTGGCCGCCGCGCTGCACAATGGACTCCTGCACTTCAGTTGTGTGTCTTTCACTGAAGAATGCCTGCTGAAGCCAGCGTGGAGACGTCAAGGGCGTCAGTTCTATAGCTGTGGTAAACGTAAGTCGCAGCCTAAGGAGAGGGTAACAACTTGACTTTTGTGCTGCCAAATCACTTATGAATTGCTTCCCTTCACACGAAACGATTTCCAAGGCTGTTCTGTGATGAACATTAATAACAGTGGACTTGATGGAAGCAGCTGACACGAGGGAGGGGTGAGATGAGGAGCAGCAGCGGGCTGGAGAGAGACAGGGCTCGTTTGTCACGGAGTGACATCAGGGAGGGGGCCTGTTTTTGAACCTGATGTACCTAAATTGTGGTATAAGACAGCCAGCATGACAGGCTATCTCCTTAGGACAAATCATGATGTTAAAATGTACGAGGACGAAGAGAGCTGGCAGGCAGAATATGATGTTACAGGTAGGCAGAAAAGATCTTCGTGTTCAGAAACAAAGCAGAGAACCATCTGAGAATAAACGTGTCCCTTCTGGCATGTTACTCTTTTCTTCCATCTTAGTGACTGTGTTGTCAAAAGGGGCAGCCTTCAAATTGTTTCCCCAACCTGCAGCATGATAATACCGCATCTGGCGATGCTTCATTGAAGCAATTCTATGCCAAATGCGGCAGGACTCGGTCTCCATCTATTCCTCCTAGCTTCACCCCGTCCTGGAATATTCTGAATGTGATTTACCATACATTGGGAGAGCATGAACAGGCTGGGACCCAGGCTAGTTTCTGCGCTCTTTTGTTGAGGTGCCGGAGCAGAGCTCAGAGTGGAGCATGGTCCACACACCTTTATCCCACTCAGTTGTATGTGAACAGTTATTAAAGCCATCAGATTAGATGAATGTATATATTGCATGTTTACTTAAAATCATTACAAAAATTGCACTTCATGATGACAATCTCAGCAATAAAATGCTTATATACACATTAATGATACACTATCAAATTCTATTAAAATCCCACGATATATTAAAATCAATTATTTAATCAAAGGTCCATGCAGGGGCGTATTGTTTTTACCCTCAATGCTTGGTCAGTGTACTAAAAAGAAAGGGTGTATTCTTCGGCATTATGGCTGAGAGGGGAACTGCTCCGAACTTGTTGTTACAATTGTCATCAGAACATGAGGGATCTATGTCGTTACAACGCGTTATTTTACAACGCAGACCGTACAACGCAGTTTTTACAACGCAGGTACCATTACAATGCATGCTATTACAACGCATGTCATTACATAGCAGATACTATTACAACGCATGCCATTACATCGTAAGTATAGGTAAGTATATCTTTTTTAAAAAAATGTAATAAAGTTAATTTATTTAATTTTAAAATAGTAAATAATATTATTTAATTTTAATAAATTTAATTAAAAAAATGTAATTAAATTTAAGTAACGTAATTCAATTAATTTTATAATTGAAAATATTGTAATTAATTTATTTTAAATTAATTAAATTAATTTAATTAATTTAATTTATTTAAAATCGTAATACCCCTGTACCCCAAAAACCAAACCCAGCCCTAAAACCTCAAAATACCCCTGTACCCCAAAAACCAAACCTAGCCCTAAAACCTAAAAATACCCCTGTACCCCAAAAACCAAACCCAACCCTAAAACCTAAAAATACCCCTGTACTCCAAAAACCAAACCCAGCCCTAAAACCTAAAAATACCCCTGTACCCCAAAAACCAAACCCAGCCCTAAAACCTAAAAATACCCCTGTACCCCAAAAACCAAACCCAACCCTAAAACCTAAAAATACCCCTGTACCCCAAAAACCAAACCCAGCCCTAAAACCTAAAAATACCCCTGTACCCCAAAAACCAAACCCAGCCCTAAAACCTAAAAATACCCCTGTACCCCAAAAACCAAACCCAGCCCTAAAACCTAAAAATACCCCTGTACCCCAAAAACCAAACCCAGCCCTAAAACCTAAAAATACCCCTGTACCCCAAAAACCAAACCCAGCCCTAAAACCTAAAAATACCCCTGTACCCCAAAAACCAAACCCAACCCTAAAACCTAAAAATACCCCTGTACCCCAAAAACCAAACCCAGCCCTAAAACCTAAAAATACCCCTGTACCCCAAAAACCAAACCCAGCCCTAAAACCTAAAAATACCCCTGTACCCCAAAAACCAAACCCAGCCCTAAAACCTAAAAATACCCCTGTACCCCAAAAACCAAACCCAGCCCTAAAACCTAAAAATACCCCTGTACCCCAAAAACCAAACCTAGCCCTAAAACCTAAAAATACCCCTGTACCCCAAAAACCAAACCCAGCCCTAAAACCTAAAAATACCCCTGTACGCCAAAAACCAAACCTAGCCCTAAAACCTAAAAATACCCCTGTACCCCAAAAACCAAACCCAGCCCTAAAACCTAAAAATACCCCTGTACCCCAAAAACCAAACCCAGCCCTAAAACCTAAAAATACCCCTGCATTGCTGCATTCCCCCACTTGGAGTGCTGAGGCTGTCGACATCACCAGACTGCCCCGGGGTCACGCAAGACTGACTCCAAGATGGCGGCCGGCGGCGACCCTCGGATGGCGATCGCCGCTTCTTCTGGCTCGCCCCAGCTTCTCCCCAGCCTATTGCCTATCCTGCGGCCCTCTCTCAGGCTGTCGGGCCTGCCACCCGTCCGGCTGCCGTTTTGGGGGCCTCTGCCACTTCCGTTTTGCCCTGTGGTCCTGCAACATGAGCCGGATCTCCTGGATCACTCCCCCCTTCCCCATGCAGCATGGCACCAATGGCTCCAGTGCTCTGAATGTGCTGCTCATGGCTCCCGGAGGCCACACATCTTCCAGGGCGGTTGTATCCACACACAACCCACCAGCTGCCGTGGCAGCGCCTCACGGACAACGTGTGATCGCACCAACACCTTCACCACCTTGCGCTCTCTCACGCCCACCAAGCCGGATGACTGCAAGCTCTCCAAGATGGCGACGTGCCTGCGGCTGGCCTCCAGCGTCATCTCTCACCTGGGCTCCCACCTTCTCTACTGGACTTCTTGACTTTTGCTCTGTCCTGACCGACACTTTGCTGCTGTTTTCGGACAGTTTCTCTGGACTCTAGCCCTCCTACCATGCCCCTGGCCTTAACCCTTCTCCTTGTGGATGATCCTCAAATGTTTCCTCCCTGTTGTGCTTCCCCTTCTCTCCATTCCCTTGCATCCCTCCCACCCTCCCTTTGTGCTGTGACTGCATCCACACTTATGGAACTCTGCTCTTTGACTTATTGTAATAACTCTAATTAATGATATCTGCTTTAGACCTTGCACCATATACCATTCCTATGTGACTCTTAGAGCTTATCCAGTCATATCCCCTCCCTATGTATATAGAGATAACTCTAATCACTAGTGTATGCAGTAGACCTTTGACCGATTGCAATAATGCTAAGCTTTGGTATTCGCTGAAGTCCTTACACCATATACCACCCCTATGCGTCTCCTAGAGTTTAACCAGTCATATCCCTTCCTATGTGTATGTAGTTGACTCTTATCACTAGTGTTTGCAGTGGACCTTTGTACTCTCTACCACCCCTATGTGACCCTTAGAGTGTTTCCAGTCATATCCCTCCTGTGTAGATAGAAGATAACTCTAATGACTAATATCCTATGTGATTCTTAGATTGTATCCATGTGTATCCCCTCCCTGTGTTTAGAGTTATAGCTGTAACGACTAGTCGCCTGTGTGACTGTTGGAATATAGCCAGGTTTCCCTTCCCCCGTGTGTTTAGAGTTATAGCTGTAACGACTAGTCGCCTGTGTGACTGTTGGAATATAGCCAGGTGTATCCCTTCCCCCGTGTGAAGAGATAACCCTATTCACTAGAACAAAAAGAAACGTGTTCTTGAAATGTGTAACGTAACTGATTCTTTGTAAAGTGCCTTGATAACATGTAACGGAACTGGTGCTATGTAAAGCGCTTGGATAACCTAATCGGTTCAAGTTCCTGAAATGTGTAACGTAACTGATTCTATGTAAACTGCTGTGATAACATGTAACGGAACTGGTGCTATGTAAAGCGCTCTGATAACCTAATCGGTTCAAGTTCGCGCTATAGAAAACTCTAAAAATAAATAAATAAATAAATAAATACCCCAAAAACCAAACCTAGCCCTAAAACCTAAAAATACCCCATATTTACTTAAATTAATAAATATAATTAATTTTATTAAAATACATAAATTAATATTTTAATTTATTTTTAATATTAATTAAATTAATAAAATAATGTAAAATAAAATAATATACTTACCTATACTTACGATGTAATGGCATGCGTTGTAATAGTATCTGCTATGTAATGACATGCGTTGTAATGGCATGCATTGTAATGGTATTTGCGTTGTAAAAGTTGCGATGTAATGGTAGTGCGTTGTAAAAGTTGCGTTGTAACGGTGCAATACCGAACATGAGATGTTTCCACAAAATGAACCTAGTCACCAATAGCTAGAGGTGGGACTCGCAGCTATATAGTTCCAGCTACCTCCAACTCATCTGAGGTCGGCAACCTAAATTAAGCTGGCCATTCACCCAGCCATATTGAAGACATTTTCAGTGCACCTCTTTGCATAATGTCATGAATCAGGAGCACCTTCTATTTCATTGGAGAGAGACTTTCTTAAGTTCCACAGAGGAACAAAGAACAACCTCTTTCCTGACCTAAAGTCCTCCATCCTCTTTTAATAAGTCATCAGAAGCATCTCTTGAATGTGTAATGTGCACCCCTTGAATGTGCAATGATAACCAATATGAGGGTTAAGACGAGCTGGTTTTGCACACAGCCTGATATACTACAGGAATGACATTTTGTGTTGGAGAACAGCTGTCTGCCAGAAACCATGCCATACTGTTATCCGGATGGACAATTGCTCTAACAATTTTACTCAAACATTTGGCCAGTAGTCTCTTTATAATCTTATAGTAAACATGTAAAAAGCTAATATGCCAATAGAAATTAAAATTTTCCCTGTTCTTTTCCTTTTTAGGGCTCGCCTGCTGTGCGCATGCTCATAGCTGGCGAAGCTCTAATGTGGCTTATCCAGAGGTTAACAACCACTGGCGATTCCACTGGCGATTGTATGCAGTGCATGTGCTTTTTAGGTGATTGCGCAAGCGCAAGCCCTAAAAAGCGCGTGTACAATGCCACCAGCCGCCTGCCTGCCTGCCTCGCATTACCACATCAAAGGCAGCCCGCCCCCCTCCCACAGCTTCTCTAGTTATTCACGGCCTCCCGGCTGTACTTTACATCACGCCTGTTAGACCATGAAGTTCCGTCCTGTGTGATTTTATAATAAACTGATCTGTAAACTTCGTTACATAAACAGCTACGCATTTGAATTAAGTTACATACTAGTAATTTAACAACAATATTTAAGTTACAGTCAAGCTTGATGTGCTTGTTTCTAGATTGCTTTAGTTGGAGTCTGGTCTTCGAAGCTGGTGTATTAATGCAATATTCTTGCCTGGTGGCATTTACATAGCCTGGAAGTTTTGTTTGATAGGATTTTAAAGTTTGTGTTTTTTGTTTCTGCTCATTGCACCTGGTAATGCACGGAGCTGCAACTCAAATTAAACCACTATATAATTATCCATTTGTTTACCTTCTATTGTGAGCATTCTTTCATTGGTCTTGCATCGCAGGGTCCAATGCTCTTGTTGGCCTGTTTCTGAGAACCTTGTTGCATAGTTTGGTAGAGGCTACTATGCCATGGGGCCTGCACCTCCTCCTCTGACAGTGTGTGTGCGCTCTCAAACAGGAACCGGTTGCTTCTGTATAACCACGTAAAATAAAAAAAATGTAGTCTCCCGATTTAGTCATCGTTGATAAAAGTGGGTACTGCTAATTTTATTTTTTTATAGGAAAACTCACAAAATGTTGTGAAATGACACAAATGGCATATCAAGTGAACATTAAACGCAAGAGCATACCATTTGTTTTAAAGGCACTAAAGAAGGAGTGGTTTGCGGAGTAAATGTGACTTTTTTCCCTCAAACTATTCTCCCGCAACACATTGCTGCTTTAACCAGTCCTCTGCAGCAAATAACTAGACAATGTCATACTTGTGTCATTTTTGACATTTTGCATAATTTTTGTAATGCAAAGTGCACAAATTTGGCAAGCTCAATAAAAAAAAATGGAGGCCTAATCAAAGTCAGCACTTGAAAGTGCATCTACTTTGTTACAACAGATGCCCCCACCACACAGCTCTACAGATGCACCCACCACGCAGCTCCACCGAGGCACCCACCACACAGCTCCACCGAGGCACCTACCACACAGCTCCACCTATGCACCCACCACACAGCTCCACCTATGCACCCACCACACAGCTCCACCTATGCACCCACCACACAGCTCCACCGATGCACCCACCACACAGCTCCACCGATGCACCCACCACACAGCTCCACCGATGCACCCACCACACAGCACCACCGATGCACCCACCACACAGCTCCACCAAGGCACCTACCACACAGCTCCACAGATGCACCCACCACGCAGCTCCACCGAGGCACCCACCACACAGCTCCACCGAGGCACCTACAACACAGCTCCACCTATGCACCCACCACACAGCTCCACCTATGCACCCACCACACAGCTCCACCGATGCACCCACCACACAGCTCCACCGATGCACCTACCACACAGCTCCACCGAGGCACCTACCACACAGCTCCACCGAGGCACCTTCCACACAGCTCCACCGATGCACCTACCACACAGCTCCACCGATGCACCCACCACACAGCTCCACCGATGCACCCACCACACAGCTCCACCGAGGCACCCACCACACAACTCCACAGATGCACCCACCACGCAGCTCCACCGAGTCACCCACCACACAGCTCCACCGAGGCACCCACCACACAGCTCCACCGATGCACCCACCTACACAGCTCCACCAATGCACCCACCACACAGCTCCACCGATGCACCCACCACACAGCTCCACCGAACGACCCACCACACAGCTCCACCGATGCACCTACCACACAGCTCCACCGATGAGGTCACCACACAGCTCCACCGACACAGCTCCACTGATGCACCCACCACCCAGCTCCACCGATGCACCCACCACACAGCTCCACCGACACAGCTCCACCGATGCACCCAACACACAGCTCCACCATGCCACCCACCATACAGCTCCACCAAGGCACCCACCACACAGCTCCACCGACACAGCTCCACCGATGCACCCACCACACAGCTCCACCGATGCACCCACCACACAGCTCCACCTACACAGCTCCACTGATGCACCCACCACACAGCTCCATTGATGCACCCACCACACAGCTCCACCTACACAGCTCCCCCGATGCACCCACCACCACCAATGCACCCACCACACAGCTCCACCGATGCACCCCCACACAGCTCCACCTACACAGCTCCACCGATGCACCTACCACACAGCTCCACCGATGCACCCACCACACAGCTCCACCGATGCAGTCACCACACAGCTCCACCGACACAGCTCCACCGATGCACCCACCACCCAGCTCCACCGATGCACCCACCACACAGCTCCACCGACACAGCTCCACCGATGCACCCATCACACAGCTCCACCGTGCCACCCACCATACAGCTCCACCAAGGCACCCACCACACAGCTCCACCGATGCACCCACCACACAGCTCTACCGAGGCACCCACCACAAAGCTCCACAGATGCACCCACCACACAGCTCCACCGATGCACCCACCACACAGCTCCACCGACATAGCTCCACCGATGCACCCACCACCCAGCTCCACCGATGCACCCACCACACAGCTCCACCGATGCACCCACCACACAGCTCCACGATGCAGCCACCACACAGCTCCATAGACATAGCTCCACCGATGCACCCACCACCCAGCTCCACCGATGCACCCATCACACAGCTCCACCGACACAGCTCCACCGATGCACCCACCACACAGCTCCACCGATGCACCCACCACACAGCTCCACCTACACAGCTCCACCGATGCACCCACCACACAGCTCCACTGATGCACCCATCACACAGCTCCACACATGCAGCCAGCACACAGCTCCACCGTCACAGCTCCTGATGCACCCACCACCACCAATGCACCCACCACACAGCTCCACCGATGCACTCACCACACAGCTCCACCTACACAGCTCCACCGATGCACCCACCACACAGCTCCACCGATGCACCCACCTACACAGCTCCACTGATGCACCCACCACACAGCTCCACCGATGCACCCACCACACAGCTCCACCGAACGACCCACCACACAGCTCCACCGATGCACCCACCACACAGCTCCACCGATGCAGCCACCACACAGCTCCACCGACACAGCTCCACCGATGCACCCACCACCCAGCTCCACCGATGCACCCACCACACAGCTCCACCGACACAGCTCCACCGATGCACCCAACACACAGCTCCACCGAGCCACCCACCATACAGCTCCACTCAGGCACCCACCACACAGCTCCACCGATGCACCCACCACACAGCTCTACCGAGGAACCCACCACAAAGCTCCACAGATGCACCCACCACACAGCTCCACAGATGCACCCACCACACAGCTCCACCGAGGCACCCACCACACAGCTCCACCAAACGACCCACCACACAGCTCCACCGATGCAGCCACCACACAGCTCCACCGATGCAGCCACCACACAGCTCCACCGATGCAGCCACCACACAGCTCCACCGATGCACCCACCACACAGCTCCACCAATGCACCCACCACGCAGCTCCACCAATGCACCCACTAAGCTCCACCGATGCACACACCACTCAGCGAAACCACAGCATCGCTCAGCGCAACCACAGCATCACTCAGCGCAACAGCATCAATCAGCGTAACCACAGCATCAATCAGCGCAACCACAGCATCACTCAGCGCAACCACAGCATCACTCAGCGCAACCACAGCATCACTCAGCGCAACCACAGCATCACTCAGCGCAACCACAGCATCACTCAGCGCAACCACAGCATCACTCAGTGCAACCACAGCATCACTCAGCGCAACCACAGCATCACTCAGCGCAACCACAGCATCACTCAGCGTAACCACAGCATCACTCTGCGTAACCACAGCATCACTCTGCGTAACCACAGCATCACTCAGCGCAACCACAGCATCACTCCGCGCAACCACAGCATCACTCCGCGCAACCACAGCATCACTCCGCGCAACCACAGCATCACTCCGCGCAACCACTGCATCACTCCGCGCAACCACAGCATCACTCAGCGCAACCACAGCATCACTGGTTCAAATATGTTCTTTCAATGTTTCAAGCTGTTTTCAAGCTTTCATGCTTTATTACCAATCACAAAAAGATGTTAATATTTCACTTCTATTCTTGGATTTTTGTCACAATATTAAACACTGAACATAATCTTGACAAAAGTTATTTACAAAAGTTTAAGCTATTGACATTACAAATTAAATAACTTATTTAAGTATCAATTATTTTAAAAAAATTAAAAGCCATTGTTATTTGTAATATCAATACATCTAAGTCACGTAAATACAAAACATGTTGCATTACAAATGCTATAGGTGTTTGCAAAAGTTATAACTATTGGCATTGTAAATGACAAAGCTATTCATTTAGCTAGTTTAAAAAATAACACATAAATAAAAAAAAAATCATTTATAAGACCAATAGCTCAAACTTTCCTAATGCGAGCCCTATTGCATTTCCAATGCTTGTTTAATAAGCTGACCACTATTGCTATACAAAATGATGGGTGGGTCGCTCCTCCCCCCCTTTTATAATATAGTTAGCAAGCTTTAATATCTTGGGATTTAACACAGATGGAAATTTCTTATATAGCACAGCCGGTAAGCCATCTTCACCACAGGCCTTTGCATTAACCAAACATTTGACTTCTTCTTCTTCTTCTTCTTCTTTGAGAGAATGTAGCTACCAAAGCTTGAGCTTGTCTTTGTCATTCCTTGGTAATAGGGAGCTGGCTTAAAAACACCTGAGTTGGGGGATATCTACATGCTGACGAATACTATGCATTGACTTGTAGTGTTTGCAAAAGTGTGCCTGAATATGAGAAGGATCCACAATATAAGTTCTTGTTTCTTCGTCGAAAAGTGATACTATCCTATTCTATTCCTGACACACTCGGACCTGCCAGGCTACATGTTTCCTTGCATATTCACTTTCTTCATAGATCTTTTGAGGATATGCAGTATTGGCAATGTTTCCTTGCTTATATAATAATAATCTTGCATGCACAGTCTAACTTTTCTGACTGCTATCTTGTTAGTAAGGGTCCTAGCTTCTAAGAATTCCTCATTTTCCTGATAGAACGCCAATTCTAACCCTGTCCTGCGTTCTGACAAGCGTTTCTTCTCTGAAATTCCTCTAGAGGTTATGAAGCCACGCATAGTTGCCTTAAATGCTTCCCAAACATTATCCACACTAGCTGTGTTTACATTCGCCTTAAAGTGATTAACAATCTCATTTTATGTCCCCTTGCATCAATCTTCGTCTCCCAGCTTCACTTTACTGAAAGACCATCTCCCACCAGACCATTCTACCTTAATCCCGAAAAAAACGCATCTAGATGAGAGAGTAATGGATATCGTAATGTCACAGACTTTCTAAGTCTAGACTCCTGGAAAGATTGGACTGAAGTTGAACCTACTATTAGGCACTGTAAATAATGACACAATGGCGATTTATTTGGAAAATACATTTTTTGTATGAACTGGATCCTAGTAACATTTTTATAAGTTTGGATCTGGTTGAAGATCTAATAGCGACTAGAACACGCAGATCCATTCGCTGATGGGTCACTATTTATAGACAAAGAATTGATAATGAGGTATTCTTGAAGGCTCCTGATAAGAGGCAGCCCAAGGAGGACCTACAGATGACAGTAGAGACCTGAAATAATTTCAATCTGTTAAATTTTTCTTTAATGAAGGGGGCGAAATTTCAGTTCAATGCAATTCTATCCAAATGGTTGCTCTATAGAATCCCAGATTTTTCGATTCCCGGCGCGGCAGGTTTCTGGACCAGGGTCAGCGGACTCGATAATTCTCTCGCCTCGGTGCCCACTCTGATCAGCGATCACACTCGGCAACTCTGGGCATTAGCTTGCCTCATCTTCACTAACGGCCCCACCAGACCGCCGGGGATGCCTGGTCTCACCCTGGAGATACCCATTAAGGGACCATCTCTCAGGGAAGCCAGGAAGGGTTTCGCGGCGGTCGAAGCGCCTTGGGACCCTCCGGGTAAGTAGTGCGCTATATAAATGCCTATACATTACATTACATTACATTACATAAAATGAACCCCCAGATACCAGAATGTTGTTTTAGGTGCTCAATGGGAGGTGAGGGGGCAACTGGGAACCTATTGTCTGGGGTTGCCCTAAAATAAATCAGTTTTGGGTTGATATTCAGGAGTATTCAATGGATGCCCAGACAGCGGTCTTTGGGTATTCCCCTGATGTCAAAATAGAACTGCTGCAAAAGAGACAGTTATTTATAATTGCCTCAATAGTAAGGTCAATAATTCTTCAATATTGGCGATCTGAAATGAAACCTACTTTCCAACAATAGCGGTCTATAATGTTAAAAATGAAGGGTCTAGAATATCATTATGCGTTAAGGTCTGGAACTCATAACAAATATCAGGAACTATGGGGGACGCTGGGATATGTGGGGTCATAATCTAGGGGGCAAAAAATATTTGGGACACTGTGCAATATAAGGTATTCCATTAGGCGTAAAATATCGTGTTTTTGCCATATGTGTTATTTGTATATTGTTTCTTCTTTTTCTGTTTAGCATTACGTTGTAATGTTTTAATGAAATGTGGTTTGTTGGCTGTATGAACTCTTCCAATAATTTGTTTTTTAAAGGAATTACATATTGTGAAGGAAATCAAACATGCAAGAAAGCCCATAGAAGAATAACACGTGTTTAATGTAACAATAGCCAGGAAGCATCAAAATATTCTACGGTCAAATTGCTATTTCAATGGACCAGAGATTCGCCCCCTGATAAGTTGGAGTATTTAATACTCAATTGTATGCATTTCAGCAGTACATTTATACACCTTTCCTTATTGAGGAAAACATTTGCAGATTAAAGAACATGTGGTTCAACTACACCTACATACAGACATTAACGAGCAGGTACTGGGCTCTTCTAGCAGAAAGAATGCGAGAAGACCTTGAAGAGAGATACAACATCGTAGGAGAATAAAAAGGCTGACTTCACTAAATGTGCACTTCTCCTTTCACAGTGTCAACGTTAGACGTTAGTTAAAAGAACAGCTAGGCTAAATGCACATTGTACAACATTGGATACAAAAATAAAAGTGCATTTAATATACTTCTAAATGTGCAATAAAGCTAAGGCGTTAGCAGGCTTTGAGCAGGTACAAATACAAATTCATAATTGGTAATACAACCAGATAGGTATAACAAAATTACATCCTCACTGTTTTGAAGTACTAATAGGTTTACTTCACCTAACTATGCATGTATGAACTTTAACAATGTATATCTTTGAGGAACGTGGAGTAGAATGAAGAATAGTAAATCTATACTTACCTATGAATATCAGACGTTACAACGTGAGACTTTACCGTGCATGCCTTTTCCCCCACAGGCATTGCAATGCGTGGCCCTTTGCAACGAGTTGTAATGCCATGCCGAGTTTTTCAATGGATTATACTACTGATTGTGGATATGAAGAATATCGACATACCAGAATATCAAAAACAGAATATCGAGGGACAAAAGATTGAAAGGTCAGTGCAGATAGGGAAGTATAGGTTTACTATTCCTTAATCCATATCTATGTACCTTGAAGATATATGTACCCACATATATGTGGAGATAGGTATAGAAAATCTAGACTAATTTACCTATTGATTTTTTTTCGATATTCTGTCCTTGATATTTAGTACCCTTAATATTCTGACTTCAATATTGGCCCTTATTTATGAGGCCTTGCGTCAGTTTTGCGCCGCCGGTGCTTCACTTTTTGTGCCGCACCAGCGGCGTAAAATATGCGCCTTGTTGCGACATATTTAAAAAGTGACGCATCTAGGTAGATGCGTCACTTTTTAAACCCCTGCGCCACATTATACCTGCGTCAGGTATAATGTATGCAGAGGGGGCGTTCCCCCGCAAAAAGCTCCGTAATAGTGACGCAGTGAAATCTATGAGATTTCACTGCGTCACTTTTAGGATGCTGTTGCGTCAGAATCTTGCGCCTGCCTCACAGCAGGCGTAAGACTGACGCAAGCCCTTTCACATGGGGCTTTCCCCATGTGAAAGGACGCATTGCTGGAGTTGCGCCACTTTTGTGACACACTCCAGCAATGCGTCACTTTTGCGCTTACAGATACGTCAGAAATACTGACGTATCTGTAACTCCTTGCGACATGATGCGTCATACATTAAATTTGACGCATCAGGAATGTCATAAGGAGCGCGCAGTAAAAAGTGACGCATCGCTGTTTTCACGCAGCGATGCGTCACTTTTCATAAATGAGGCCCCTAGTATGCACACCTTTACAACTCATGCCTTTATCCCGCATTGCATGTTCTAAAGTCTGATATTCTTTTTTTTATATATATATTTGTGTTTGTTTTTTGTAATTTGAACTTACAGGCAAAGAAATCATGAATACATGATGCAAAGTGAGTACTGGGCAATAGCAGTTGGTATAAGGCAAAAGATATAGCAACAGTTCCTCTGAAAGAGAGCATGAGGTTAGATTCCAGCATCGCATATATATATATGTGTCAAGAGTAACATCTGGATTGTCTACACATATCGACAATTGGTCATCAACTAGTAGGGCTCTTTCCCCGATCACCCCAGCAGCAAGTCCAATCCCGCCCCCTCTGCCCCAAGCTCCAATTCATAGTATTTTATCGATGGAGCCCATATCTTTTGGAATTTGCGGGGACAGCCCCTTGCTTTGTATGTCACTTTCTCTGCAACCATATAGAGCTCCAAACTTGTTCTCCATTCCTGGAGTGTGGGGAGTTGGTGGGCCCCCCAGTATCAGGCTATGTCCCTTTTGGCCATCACCAGACCCAAGTTAGCTAACATGAGTTTAGGACGTGGCAGATCCACATCTGAGGGGTTTCCCAGAAGAAGAAAACTAGCTTCCAACTCAATTTGGGATTCCAGTATATTGTTTAGTTCCCTCACTATCTTTCTCCAATATCTTTGAATCCTGCTGCACTCCCAGAGGGTGTGTATAAATGTTCTGTGTTCTGTGTGGCATCTGAGGCCATCTGGGTTATCTGCTCTCCCCATAGAATGTAGTCGTGCTATGTCAATGTAAGTCCTGTGTAGGATTTTATACTGGATGAACCGGAATCTTAGTTTGAACGCCACTTCACGTGGGTGCATGAGGGCAGTCTCCCAATCGATGTCCTCTAACTAGTGAGTTCCCATTTAGCTCTTAGTGGGCCTAGTTTGTCCAGCATATTGTCAATTAGTGTTTTATATGTCGACGAGATGGCTTGAGTCGGAATCTTTTCCTGTAAGAGTCTGCCCTCTAATGGGGCATATTCCGGCAGCATTGTTGCGTCTAGTCCCTCCGCTAGCCAGGCATGTTTCAGTCGAAAGTAGGCATAGGATTAAGTGTCGTGAAGTTGATATTTGGTTTGAAGTGAGGTAAATGGGGCCAATGTGCCCTTCTCTATGACACCCCCTATTGTGGAAATCCCTATTAAATGCCACTGCCTAAAATCTCTCAGCTTACCAATCTCAGTTAGCCTAGTTCCCTCCCATAATGGGGTCTCCCTTGTAGGTCTCAAATCCCATTTCATTTGCTTCTCAGCACTTTTCCATGCTTCGAGCACTCTTTGGGTAGCCGGTAAGAGCCAGGTACTCCCTCTACCGCCATATATATAGTGTAAGTGTGTGCATTATCGGAATTGTAATCTTTCCAACCAATAGGTGTGGTGGTCTCTCGGAGCGTGATTCCATTCATTAATTACAATGAGATGTGCCGCTTTGTAGTAGGTATTGATATCCGGTGAGGCAAGACCCCCATTGTATGGGTTGCGCTGCAGCATTGGTAGTGCTAACTGTGGATGTGACCCGTCCCATAAAAGCAAGTGTAGCTCGCTATCAATGGTTGCAAACATGGTCTCTGGTATTTTGCAGTAGGTGTTTTGTATAAAGCAGCTGAGGGAGTGTGATCATTTTGTACATAGCGGCCCTCTCCATGATCGTCAAAAGAAGTTTCCTCCACCTCTTGACGTCTGCTTGAAAGTTTAAAAGGATTCGCTTGCTATTATGCTCTAAGTTAGTGGCGATATAGAGTCAAAGGTAGGTGAACCCCTCCATGGACAATTGTAAGCAACTTGGGTAGGTCTGGGGCCCCACCGCCCCTCCCACCGGGTACATGGTGGATTTACTCCAATTAATCCCGTAACCCACGTGGCGGCTATATTCCTCAAAAATTCACAATATTTTGGGTAGTGTCTCGGCTGGGTCCGAGACATATAATAAAATATCATCCGCATATAGTGATATGTTAATGTTAATTGCATTTGTAAAGTGCTGCTGTTACCCGAAGGTGTCCTGGCGCTAAGGTGAAGACCTACTGGAGTAACAAAGATTGTGTATTATCTGACCTAATTTGTAAAGAGCCCTGTTTTTATGGCCTTCCTAAAGGCCATCAAGTTGGTCATGTGTCTCAGATATAGTGGAGGGTGCTCCAAGCCTTAGCTGCGTTGGCAATAAAACTTCTGCCACCCCAGTTAGCTTTTTTCGTCCTGGGTATTATCCCTAATTTAGCATCAGATGACCAGAGTGCTCATTTTGGTGAATACCAACGGGAGTCCTGTTCCCTGCAGAGCCTTGAAGACCAAACACAAGGCCTTGAACTGGGTACGCTTCCTGACTGGCAGCCAGTGAAGTTTTTTGATTGATCATGTGATTGATGTATACTTAGGAGTTCCCGTAAGGAGTCTGGCGGCTGGGTTCTGCAGAATTTGTAGCTTATTCATTGATTCTTCTTGTAGCTTGAAGTAAAGACTCTTGCAATAGACTAGTCCGGAGATTACTAATGCAGTGACCACTGTTTGTTGTGCGTCTTTAGGAAGTAGAGGCATTATTTTTTTTACAAGAACTGAGGATGAACGAAGTAATGGATGCCACAGAATTCACCTGGTCCTTGAAACTAAGTGTGTCTTCAATCCAAACTCCCAGGTTCTTTACCTTCCTGGTCGGGGCTGGCAGTGATCTTAGTGAGTTCGACCAACAGTCTGGATTCCAAAAAATAGAATTGTTGCCGAAGAGCACAACCTCAGTCTTAGTGGAGTTCAATTTTAAACAGTTCTGTGCCATCCAATTTCTCACCGCGTTCATACAGTCCTGTAGTCTGGATGCGGTGTCTTGTACCTCTTCTGGTTGTATTGCCACAACGATTTGGGTGTCGTCGGCGTAGGCTGTCAAACGAAAACCATAGGATTCAATCAGGGGGGCCAGTGAGGACACAAAAACATTAATGACTGTTGGGCTTAATGAGGACCCCTGCGGTACTCCACAAGGTAAGGAGAAAGCTTCTGCCTCAAATTTGTCCAGTTTGACAGTTTGGGTTCTTTCTGAGAGAAAGGATTCAAGGAGTTTTTTGGACCTTACCCTTAACTCCTATCGCTTCTAAGCGGTCCACCAACAAGGCATGGTGGACTGTATCAAATGCCGCCAAAAGGTCTAGCAGGATCAGAATGGCCCTACCTCATTGATCAAGAGTGGCCCTGATCCGTGGACTTGATAAGTGCCGTTTCCATGCTGTGACCCTCTCTAATTCCATATTGAGTAGGGTCCAGTGCTTGGGATAGTTTTAGAAACTGGTTAAGTTGGGTGTTCATATTTCTCTCAATTATTTTTGCTGAAATAATGGCAGAATTGAAGTCTGCTTCCAGTCTCTCTGGAAGTATTCCTCTTTGTACATTAGGTTGAGCATAGATGTAAGTTTGCCCGCCACTATCTTTGCAGCTGATTTTAATGTCTCTATCAGGCATGGGTCGTACGGGGTTCCTGACTTTAACAAGGGGTTATAGGTTTCCCCTTCAGTGAGAGGGCTGAAGCTGTTCAGTTCAATGTTATCCTTTTATTTCTTTCATTGGGCAAGTGGAAGAGTCTGATGACATTCTATTTGGTGAGTCCGAGAATGTTAGAAAAATGACATTGACTGTCGAAGAAGAATTTGGCTATATTATTACATAATTCTTGACTCGCTGAGATAGATGGGGTGCTAGGATGAGCTGCAGTATTAACTGTTTTGAACAGTACTTTAGGCGCGTTTTTGGCTTCGTGAATTTTTTCCCTGAAATACTTTTGTTTGGTGCGCTAAAGCAGCTGTTTGTATTGAGCCAGGCTCAATTTGTATTCCTTTTTGCCTTCATCTCTGTATTCCTTCCTCCAACCGGTGTTTACAAATACGTTTTTGGTCCTTGAGCTCCTGTGGGTACCAAGGTGCGGAGGGTCATTGCCTGTGGAGGCGCACCAATTTTGTGGGTGCTAGCTTATTCCCTGCCTCTTCTAGCCACTTCGTGTAAGATTTAGTTGCATGGTCAAGGTCTGTAGGAGGTGGGGTATCAATTGAGGTTAGGAGGTTGTGCAGATCCTCAGCTACTATGCATTTTCAGGCTCTTGTTTCCAGGTATTCTTTAGAGGGTTTTATGCCCGGGTGGTTAGGCGTGGTAAGCTTAAAGAGTACCGCCGAGTGATTGGACCATGTTAGAGGGTGTAGGTTAGTGAATGATAGCTGGGGGTTATTGGAAAAGATACCATTGAGAGTGTGATCCGCTTGATGGGTGGCTCCAGTTACCAATTGTTCTAGATTTCCGCCCATCATTAGATCTAGAAGGTTGGCTGTGTCTGAGTCTGAGTCTAACTCAAGATGGAAATTAAAATCGCCTACAATTGTATATGAGGAAGTATTTAACCCTATTTCTAATAAGTTTCCAGCTTGAGTTATAAAATGTTTTCTCGGGCCTGGGGGCCTATAGATGAGGGAGCCTCTAAAGGAGTCATTATGTGAAATATAGAGACAGAACTCTAGAGCTTCACATTCCTCATTCACTAGTGGATTAAAGGATGATGTGATTGTTTTGTGGTGTTTGACCGATAGTCCGCCCCCTTTCTTCTGTGCTCTGTTAAGCGAGTAGCAGAGATAGTTAGGTGGCGTGGCTTTCACCAGATCTGGACCAGAAGCATCGTCCGTCCAGGTCTCTGTGACAAAAGCAATCATTATCCTCTCATCCTCCAAGGAGGCCCATTCGGTGCTGTGCTTGACCTGGGACCTTGCATTAATGAGGACGCAGTTCCATACAGTGCTAAGGCGACTTTACTTCTCTTTTTCTGTTCCCCATTTAGCATGGCCACTGGCTGAGACGTTATTTCCGGTAGTTTGATGCTACAACCAGGGCACATATTTAAGATTTGGGTAGGCCTGTGTTCTGGGTGAAAACTATAGCAGTTTTAGTCTGCTTTGTTGGAGTTACGAGCTTTCAGGTCATATTTGGAAAAGAGCTGGGGTCCCTGTGTGCAGGATAATTGTGCGTTGACAGGGAATAGACATACATGAAAAAGAAAACCTGGGCAAGGTTGATTACATTAGTCAAGGGCAACACAATTTCAATGTGATTAAACCATTAACTATCACTCTTCACATATAATATTCAAGAATAGATATGTATTTAGTAAATAGACATATAAAAAAAATGCCACCATACAAATATATGATTTTTTGTTATTATTTCACTTTTTATAGTCAAGCTAGTTAATCCATTGAGTATTCATTTGTTATAAACTTGATTTTTTAGAAAAAAAGGACATTCAGTGAGTTAATATATACGACAATTTCACAAACAATAAATAAATGAAATATACATTCTCAATGATAAAACACATTGGCTACAGATAGACGCAATGATCAGAAACTGACGGTGTGTGCTTGAACTGAGCTTTCAGGTCATCACTGGAGTACAAGAGAGTTATGGTTTTCCCTGAAGTCGTTTGGGCAGGGGAGCTGGTGCTGAGCGCGGAATGAGCACACACGGGCCTGCCTTTGGTGTGCCTTTGGCGCTCCAGTGGCATCCTCGCTGCGTGCTCGAGCCAGAGTCTGTTTAAGTACTATCAGGGGCATCAGAGGACTAGCCCGCTGGCTGGAATACTCTGTCTGTACTGCCTTACAGGTAGCTGTTCGTGGTCACAATTTTCCAATGACAGGACCAGGGATACTGACTGGCCCAGTTGGGTACACCTTAACGAAAGAAGCATTATAAATTAGGATTAGAGGAACACATGGCCAGCAAAACAAAATACTTTGAGAAAAGTAAATCACAGAATGATGGATCTAATAGTTCTAAATTGAGCATAACCAACTTCATCCAAAGAAATGCATTGACGGTCATCAGTGAAACTAGAGAAGCCCTGAAATGCTCTTTACAATCTGAAATGGGCATGCTGGCAGCCATTGAGACAAGGAGGAAAGTTCAGATGACCTTCTTCTGGCTACACTCCAAGTCAACTACTGTGCAACAGAGACAAGAGCGCACTGTGTTGAAGGGCAGGTACAGAGCCCCTTTGACCGTGCACGTAATTACACATACGAGATACATTTGTGTTATGGCAATGGCATTTAACTTTGCACTTAAAAGTAGAATGGATTGCATAAGACAGGTCTAAAGACAATCTCTGGTTAGCTTTCCTTTTGCTTCTAGTAGGTTGCTTCTCTTTTGGAGAGACAAGGTCCATGAGAGAAGACTGCAGTGATTTGGTAACACCTTTCATAGCAGTATTTGTGAAGGTTTGAAAACTGGAGGGCGGCAGATGTTAATAATGTATTAGCAGTGTTCATGAAAACACCACTTCTATGGTTTAATAAGCATTGTTTGCGTGCACGTCAGCCTTCTCAGCCTCATTTCCAACCTCTTGATGGCAGGAGGAGAATGGAGGCTGAGTGGGCTGAGAGACACTCCATCTACAGAGTGTTGTGAAAAAAATACATCACTCTATACATGGATGTCTGAATTGCTCATCTTAGGGGGGTATGATCCCTTCACACAGGGCATAGTTCTTTTTATTTTGCCGAAATACTGCACATGATTCAAGCAGCACAGTGTTTCTGCTAAAATGCGGCTATCAGAGCGTACATTAGGGTATCTCTAAGGCAGGTGATAAGGATCGCTTCAGAGCAGCAAAGGCTATATCCCAAGCACATCCTAGCTTCTGATAGGGTTGTAGTTCCAATTTTATCAAGAAGTTGGTAGAGAAATTAAAGTGAGTTTTCCCCTTCTCACCATGACCCCTTTTCTCTGTCTGGTTCTTTATTGGGAATTGTGGCTTGTTGGTTAAGATGTCCAGAACCAAATTACGCCCCTGCCGCAGCAAAGGAGTTGCCAGTAAAGAAAGGAAGATAAATTAAATAAGTAAAAAAGTAGGTTTTGTTTCTCTGTGCATGTGTAAGTGTGTTTGTAAGTGAATGAGATTGGGTGAAAGTGGGTGCATGTTGATGTGTTTGAGAGTGTCAGAGTGAAGTGTGAGTGAATATGAATGATAGAAAGTGAGTGCGAGGGAATGAGGGAAGGAGTGTGACTGGGTTAGAAGGAGTGTGTGAGAGAAGATTATGAGAGGGTGGAAGTGGTAAGGGGAGCAGATATCAATAGTGCAGCAGGTGCAGCTGCACCGGGGCCCAGAGGCCCCGAGTAAGTCATATTTATTAAAGCAGAGGGCCTGGCCTTCAGGAGTTGTAAGTGAGAGTCAATGCATGTCAAATGGTGAATGTAAGTGTGGTTCTGAGTAAGAGTGAGAACCAATAAGTGTGAATATGTTTGAGTGGGAGTAAGTATGATTGAAAATTAGTAAGTGAGACAGGGTTAGTGAGTTGGAGTAAGAGAAAGAGAGTGAATGAGAGGCCGAGTGAGTGAGAGAGTGTTGGTGAGTAAGAGTGTGCTTATTGCATGTTTTATGCTTGAATATCTGCAGCTGGCAATAGCATACTCAAGATAAATCTTGGCTTAAGAGTGTACTCAAAGTAACATGCTACTGCTAGAATATTGGAAGCAATTCTTGACACAAGGGACAGAACCCATGGTAAGATTCAGGGTTTGACATACTGTAAGTATTTCTCACATTGGGCTCCCATGGACAAATGGTGGTGCAGGCCAATGTGAAAATATTTTTGTTTGGGATGGGGGCACCCATTGCAAAACGTAGTTGCTGGCACATTGGAGGTAATTCCTGACAAGAGGAAGGCCACCCATGGCAAAAAAATGCGGTGCAGTCGGCTTACTTAAGATCAGTATTTAATTTGCAAAGGAATGACTACCAAGGCCCAAGGTTTTGCTCAGAAGCACGAGGTTGGCACTTTCAAAGGTCAGGGGTGCCAAAAAGCAAGGCGATGCAGTCTTGATTCCACTTCATGCCTCTTTCATCCACCACCAGACATTTCCTGTCCTTTGCTCTCACAGTTTCAGGTTGTTTTTCATCCATGCTTTCTTTCTTTGTCACAGTTTTTCTATCTTTACCTTAATAGTTTTTTCCACTTAGTGCTTTTTACTCAGAGTCAAGGCTGATGAGGGAAAATATGAGTAGTGCTGATGGGCCCACCTGCAATCACCGGCACAACTTAAACACTGGTTGAGGTAATTCTTGGCCCCAAAGATGGCAGCTAGGATATATTGGGGGATGGAGAAAGCAAATCATGATAGAAGGCTGACTCTGACACACTGGAGGTAATTTCTGACATCAGTAATGCATGGTATATGGTCAGTAACAATGGCAAGATTCTGGGGCTGCATATTGTATGTAATTCTTACCATAAAGTGGGGGCATGACAAAATGCTGACATTGGCATACTGGAAGTAATTCTTAACATATAGGGAATAACCAAGGCACATTTGGCAAAAACGGGTTGAACTCATGGGAAGCTGTATGCCTCACCACACCCAAAGATCACCAGCCACTACTGCAGAGTGGCATATATCTCAAAAAGTATGCAAGGAATGTATTTGTATGATGAGCCTTGTTATGTAAAGTGTATTGAAATTAAAACTGCACTGTTAAGTAGTATATAATTAACATGCATGTAAATAACTGCGACACATATTGTAATGAACCACATTGTAGCAGATAAACACAGCCACCTGATGTGTTATATTTTATTGCTATTCTTTTGCTGTTTTCTTCCTTTTTCATTCAGTTACCTACTTCCTCAAATAAGCACCACTACTGCTCTTCTGTTTTATTGTTTTTTTTACTTTTTCTGTACAACTTCCTATTGTTTCTCTCGAATTTCTGTCAAATGTGTTTAGTTGTATGGACCTGCTGGGAGGGAAACCTTTCCCCTCTTAGGTTATATAATCACTCCCTTCAATCCTCCACAAGCATTTATTCTCGGCCCATATTTCAGGCCATTCCCTAGCCATTTACAAATGACATCAACATGCAATTGATCATAGATGGCAAACCAAGTGCACCCACTTCCCGCCCCAAAGCATGCATCAACAAGAGGCCCCTTACCAATTAAACTCGGGAGTCTCGCTTGATTTTTCCGCAGTGCGTATGTTTATTAAAAATAACTTCACAGGTCAATTACTTCATTGACCGCATTTCTTTATTTAAAGTCCAAATTACTTTTCATATCACAGCATTAAAAATTCACTCTTTATCTACATATTTACTCTTTTACCGCCCATTCTCCAATGGGCATTTGGTTTAACTTCAGGGCTGCGCCAGCAGGCCACAACCCAGATAGCCTGCTCTCTTTTTCGTTAACCCCCTTTTGGTCAACAGAGCCGCAGGTGAATTATATGCCCCCACTTGGGCAACCAGCGGCTTCCAGGGTAGGGCTGGAGAAGCCAAGGCCACCAGCAGGTCAGCCTCAACTCTCCCGCCAGCCCCGGAGTCCATGATGATTTCTAAAAACCTGTTCAAAGGTGGAAACTGTCACTGGACAAGAAGTTCCCGTGTTATTCTTGTCCGGAAACCCCGCTCTTGACCTGCCGAAAGACCTAATTTTAGGGTTGGGTGGGTGGGTGCCTGCTTCACGGACGTCCGACTCCTCGGCTGGCCAGTAAACAAAGAGGGAGTCCTAAGATGGACGCAGGCTTTTAAGCCTCGCGCCCTGATACCACTTCCGGGTCATCAATAAGCCCCGGTCCTATTGGGCTACCGTAATTCCACTTCCGGGTCGGCTGACCCGGAAGTGAAACCTCCGACGCTGGCACTTTGTTTACCACTAACGGCGCCACTCCCCGAAGGGGGGTGGCGCCTTGCATAGATGGCAAACCAAGTGCACCCACTTCCCGCCCCAAAGCATGCATCAACAAGAGGCCCCTTACCAATTAAACTCGGGAGTCTCGCTTGATTTTTCCGCAGTGCGTATGTTTATTAAAAATAACTTCACAGGTCAATTACTTCATTGACCGCATTTCTTTATTTAAAGTCCAAATTACTTTTCATATCACAGCATTAAAAATTCACTCTTTATCTACATATTTACTCTTTTACCGCCCATTCTCCAATGGGCATTTGGTTTAACTTCAGGGCTGCGCCAGCAGGCCACAACCCAGATAGCCTGCTCTCTTTTTCGTTAACCCCCTTTTGGTCAACAGAGCCGCAGGTGAATTATATGCCCCCACTTGGGCAACCAGCGGCTTCCAGGGTAGGGCTGGAGAAGCCAAGGCCACCAGCAGGTCAGCCTCAACTCTCCCGCCAGCCCCGGAGTCCATGATGATTTCTAAAAACCTGTTCAAAGGTGGAAACTGTCACTGGACAAGAAGTTCCCGTGTTATTCTTGTCCGGAAACCCCGCTCTTGACCTGCCGAAAGACCTAATTTTAGGGTTGGGTGGGTGGGTGCCTGCTTCACGGACGTCCGACTCCTCGGCTGGCCAGTAAACAAAGAGGGAGTCCTAAGATGGACGCAGGCTTTTAAGCCTCGCGCCCTGATACCACTTCCGGGTCATCAATAAGCCCCGGTCCTATTGGGCTACCGTAATTCCACTTCCGGGTCGGCTGACCCGGAAGTGAAACCTCCGACGCTGGCACTTTGTTTACCACTAACGGCGCCACTCCCCGAAGGGGGGTGGCGCCTTGCATAGATGGCAAACCAAGTGCACCCACTTCCCGCCCCAAAGCATGCATCAACAAGAGGCCCCTTACCAATTAAACTCGGGAGTCTCGCTTGATTTTTCCGCAGTGCGTATGTTTATTAAAAATAACTTCACAGGTCAATTACTTCATTGACCGCATTTCTTTATTTAAAGTCCAAATTACTTTTCATATCACAGCATTAAAAATTCACTCTTTATCTACATATTTACTCTTTTACCGCCCATTCTCCAATGGGCATTTGGTTTAACTTCAGGGCTGCGCCAGCAGGCCACAACCCAGATAGCCTGCTCTCTTTTTCGTTAACCCCCTTTTGGTCAACAGAGCCGCAGGTGAATTATATGCCCCCACTTGGGCAACCAGCGGCTTCCAGGGTAGGGCTGGAGAAGCCAAGGCCACCAGCAGGTCAGCCTCAACTCTCCCGCCAGCCCCGGAGTCCATGATGATTTCTAAAAACCTGTTCAAAGGTGGAAACTGTCACTGGACAAGAAGTTCCCGTGTTATTCTTGTCCGGAAACCCCGCCACAGGGCGAGGCGCTTACTGGCGGACTCGACCTCCCCCCGTGCTCGAGAGCTTCGGAGATAGCTCCTAAGATTGTTTCTATAAATATCTCGTTGCCCGCCTCTGAAAGGTGCACTCCATCCTCCGCATACAATTCCGGCCTGGAAATTTGTATCAATTTGTGACGGATAGTTCCGATACTGGACTTCTGCAAGATCTCCGCCACCGTTTGATTTAGCCTCTTTACCGATTTATTTACCGCTTTCCTGGGTGCGTTCCGCGACCATACCAACCTCTGGATAACTTCTGACCACAGCAGCCTAGCCTCGGGTAAGATATTTTTGACAGCTGCTAAGGTCGAAAACAAGAACTCTTTCACACCTCTCCTTCCTGCCGGGATCATGTCGTTGCCACCACAGTGCAACACGAATATATCCGGATAAGGCATGCCTCTGGCCAAAGCCGCCTTTAAGTCCTTAGGAACGTCAGCTAGGAGTTGCCCGCCTACTCCCACCCAATGATGATCACATCCTTGCACCATGTGCACCCTTTGTTCGAGCGTCTCCTTGAAGATCACTCCAGCCCTGCGAATGAAGGAATGGCCGCACCAACATATTTGGACCCTCTTAGGTGAGTTACCTACGGTAAACATGAAGAGACACGATGAGAACGATCTAGAGCAGAAGGGAGGGGGGGGGAAAGTAATCATACAGCTGTTAAACTAATTGCGGTCTAACATAACGCTCGTAGCAAGCAGATTTCCAACGACCCAACTTCTTGATGGCCTGCTCAGGCAACCCCAAGCCCGCAGCTGTTGTTGCTGCCCCGATGCGAAAGGAATGAGAAGTAAAATTGGACGGGTCAACCCCAATCTTCGCTAAAGTCATCTTAACCACCCTTGTAAACTGGAACCTAGTGAGGGGCAGACCATTCATGTGAAGCAGTACTCTATCATCAGCCCCTTGAGGCCTAGTTTGCATGAATTCTCTCATCAGGCTAACTGGACAGAATGATTCGCCTTCCACTCTTCCCAACTGTATCCAAGAACCTCTGCCTAAAGGGTCCGTTTTCGACCTTCGCACCCTAAGTCTCAGGACATCTGTTGATTCTATTACGTCTGAGCACCTTAGGCCACCCTCTCTATCTGTTTTCGATGCCGGGAGTAATTCAGAGATTCGAAGAGCTCCGCAAAAGGCTAACACATAGGCCACCCTAAATAATTGGGTCTCGTATGATGAAAAGCAAACCAATGGCAATGTGTCCAAGATTTTTACCAGTTTTCCTACATCTATAGGCCTTCTAGAGTCTTTCACCCCAGGCGCCAAGCGCTCCCAACCCTTCACCGCCCTTCTCACTCTCTGGTCCTTCGTTGGGTCAGCGACTCCCTGCAACCCTGCATAAAATGCCAGTGCCGAAAGTTGCCTCTTCATACATGCAACCGAATTTCCTTTCTCTTTCTGATGCACTATGAATCCCAAAACACTCTGCGGCATAAAGACTTCCACTAGTCCCGCCCCTTTTAAGAATGACATATAACATTCCCAAGACTTTTGATACATACACTTAGTCTTGGGGGCCACGGATGCTGCTATCAACTCGGAGGCAGTGGGGCACCAAGCTTCCATAGCTCCGCTGGGAAAGCTGACATTGTCGACTCTGCTTGCGGCCAAAGTGCCCGGAACTCTGTTAACTTAAAACGAGACAATGCGTCAGCCGCTTTATTCTCAACACCGGGAACATGCCTAGCAGTGAAATGGACATTGAATCTCAGGCATTTCAAGATCAAATTCTTTAAGAGACGAAGCACCCATGTGCAGGTTGCGCTCTGGTTATTAATCACCATCACTACTGACATGCTGTCTGACCAAAATACAATGCGCCTGTTCGAGAGCATATCCCCCCACAAATGCAATGACACTACTATGGGGAACAATTCTAGAAAGGAAATGTTACGGGTCAGCCCTCGTTCTACCCAATCATCAGGCCAGTGTTGCATGCACCACTTGGCTCCCAAAATTGCTCCAAAACCAATGCTTCCTGCAGCATCGGTGAACAGTTCCAGATCAGCATTTGAGGTGCAGGCTGACCGCCACAACACCGTGCCATTGAATTCCTGCAAGAAACACTTCCAAATCCGCAAGTCTTCCCTCACTTCAGATGATAACCGAACTCTGTGGTGTTTGGCCCGCAGACCAGACATTGCCCTTGCTATACTCCTTGAAAACGCCCTGCCCATTGGTATGACCCGCAAGGTAAAGTTTAGTTGGCCCAAGAGTACTTGCAACTTGTGCAACGTTACTTTCTTTGTTCCCAGACAGCTATCAATTGCCTCCTTGAAGGCATCCACTTTTGACTTTGGTAACCTGCACACACCTGCTCTGGTGTCAATTTCGATGCCTAAATATGTCAGACATGTTGTTGGGCCTTCTGTTTTTTCCGCCGCTAAAGGCACCCCCAGAGCTCCAGCTACCTGTTGGAAGCCCAGCAGGGCCTTCCTGCAGGACTGTGAACCTTGAGGGCCCAAAAATAAAAAGTCATCGAGGTAGTGTACTACTGCATGGGATTTATCTGATGACAAGAATTGTTCCACTGCCCATTCCAGGAACCTTGCAAATGTCTCGAAAACTGCACAGGCAATAGAACATCCCATGGGCATGCACAAGTCGATGAAGTAGTTGTCATCGAAAGTGAAACCCAACAACCTAGTATCATCTGGATGGACGGGAATTAACCTAAATGCTGATTCGATATCCGCCTTGGCCATTAAGGCACCTTCACCCAATCCTTGCAATTTTTCGATGGCTGTGTCGAAAGATGTATAGCGCACTGTGCACAGTTCCGGGTCTAATTTATCATTGACTGATAGCCCTGGAGGGCTTGATAAATTGTGTATGAGTCGGAATTTACCCACCTCCTTCTTTGGGACTAAGCCCAACGGCGAACAAACAAGCTCAGGGTTCGGGGAATTCTTGAAAGGACCAGCGACACGCCCTAAGGAAACTTCTTTCATAATCTTACTTCGTGTCGCCTCCATGTTCTGGAGCACCGAGCTTTGATTGCGCGGCGGGACTTTAGTTGGGGATGCTGAAGAAGGGATCCGAAAACCAAATGAAAAGCCATGGAGCAGGAATTGAGCCTCCTCAAATTTGTCATACTTACTGAGGAGGTGCGTCAAAACATGACGCTTAATGGGAGTTGGGAGCTTTGTCAGCTGCCTTGGATGGCTTTCCTTTTGGAGTGGTGTGGGTGGGCTGCTCTTTGGGGTTTCAATTTTTCTTAAAACATCTGAGTTCAGGATGGGATGTGCCACCACAGTAGGAGCAGCAGTGTTTGAACCTGCACCCGGCCCCCCTCGTACACTCGTTTCTATTAAACTGCCAGCAGGCCTGTTTTTTATCAACGACTCCCTTGTCACTCCGAAAGGACTGACTCTGAGCAGGGGCACTAGTCTTAGGTGTTGAGGGGGAGGAGTACAAAACTGTGTGCCATAAATTGATCTCTCGTTGATCCCACGATATACCTGGGTGGACTGCTTTCATTTGCCTGAACATCTTGTCATACTTTAGCCACCCCAGTCCTGGAAACTCCGAAGCTGCACCATGAATAAGGGATATATAACTCATCATCTGTGGACCTAACACAGGGTATTTCTCTAGTATTACTGCTGCATAGATGGCAAAACCTGTGATCCAGTTTTTCATGGACCACTCTGTCCATGACTTCTTTTGACTATATTCGCCTTCTTTCCCCCCTTTTGACTTCCCTGCCGCCACTCCTGCATTGATAAGGTCAAACACATCAATATATTCGCCTCTAAGTATCCTTTCCTTCACCTCTGCGGGCACATGCCAAGTGATCCCTGCGGATGGCGATAGGGTCATGGAGGATGAGCCAAACATTAGCGGGCTGAATGCCAACAGTGGATGACCCGGCGGTTGCCCCCCTGCCCCCCCTTGCGCCTGACTAGTGTGGGGCACAGAATGATCAGCAGCAATGTTATCTATTGATACCTGTGGTGGACACCCTAAGTTTGCGTACGCATTCAACATTACCTGCCCTGCCCCCGTTGGGTACATCATGGCGGGGATTATCGAGCTTAGGGGGCCATTACCAATTGCTTGCCCATGGGAACCGTACAATTGCATCCCTGGTAACTGTGCGACCCCCCCGGGTTGTATCCACACTTGGGACACTCCACTACCTGGTTGCGCCACCACTGGCGGTAACATACCTTGTGCACATGGCGCCCCCACAGGAGTGACGGGGCACCCTCCTATTTGTGTATGCTTAGCAGTATTATTCTGCCCTTCCATGCCATCCTTGTCCTTTTCTGTAGGTGAATCTATTGTCTCTAGCACCTCCTCCTCACCTGATGATGCTGGTTGGGGCTGCGTCGCCCTGGGCCGCTTGCCTTTTGTTGTCTCTTTAAACCTCTCCGGAGTGCGCCTCGCTCTCTTGCCTCTCCCTCTTTCTTCCTGAGGGTTCGCGTCTGCTCTAGCCCCCTCTCGCATGTTCTTTAGCACCCAATCCATGCCTTTCTCCCTCGTATACTCCAGCAACTCCGTAAACCCGAGATATTCATCACTTTTTGTAGAAGGCTCTTTACCCTTCTGCGACTTTTTAGGCGGCATCCTGCACTTAAAGAGAACAAGCATTACTTTCTTATCAACATTGCAAGCATCCATATCGCCCAGACGGCTAAGGTTACGCTCACTGTGCTTGCGCCCATCCCTAGGTTTATGTTGCCCAAACCCGGACTGTTCCCTCAGTGCCCATTCCACCATACCCCTTAGAGTTAGAGGTGACACCCCGCTTTGCACCAGTGGCCTTTAGTCTGTCAGTCAAATCCCCAAGCATTGCGCTATATCCCCAGTTTCAAAATAGAAATATCTTCGCATATTGTCTAGTACTGAATTGCTTTGAGCGCTTAACAAAGCAAGTTGCCCATGTCCCACTATTCCAGCCTCAATCTTGCCCCTGTCTATGATTGGGAACACACGATTATGTGAAATTAAAGCAGGAGCGCCAAAATATGCCTTTTGTTCAGCCTGTTTTAGCCCCTAATCACCATTGGGGGAGGGGGGGTTGTAAATGTAAACCACACTCCGAATCCGGAAGGGGGCGTAATCTTTGACTAAATATAAATAATCAATAACTGGTTGTAAATGAAAATCACACTCCGAATCCGGAAGGGGGCGTAATCTTTGACTAAACTAAATAATCAATAACTATAATTAACCCCCAAGCTGTTCCATGCGATCAAATAACAAACAACAGCATTGCTCCGGGCACGTGATTAATTTTCTCCCCACCTTCGGCCAGGCACTCGAGCAGCAGCACCCTCCGATCCGCCCTCATCCTTTTCCAGGCACCGCTGGCGGGTGAAACATTTGCACCAGGAACCCCGAGGATGCATCGCGCTGGGACCTAAAGCGCGCCTCGGGGATCACACATAACGCGTCGCACGCCCCTCGCATTCGCGTGCGCGCTTCACTCATCTCCCTTGCTACCGCACGCCTAGAATCAACCCTCGACACGCGCCTCAGTCCGCTCACGCCATTCAAGCTTAACTTCCTCGCGCGCCCATCAACGCGCGCCTCCACACTCGATTATTTCAAAATCCTCGCATACTTGACGGCACCTAACGCGTGCCGCACCATCCGCTTCATCACACACTGCACGGCTTACCAACCTGCCTTAAAGTCAGCTCGACCCTCGCTAGCTTCGCACCACGCGATGGTCCCGTAAAGCGATGCCTGCTTCACGGACGTCCGACTCCTCGGCTGGCCAGTAAACAAAGAGGGAGTCCTAAGATGGACGCAGGCTTTTAAGCCTCGCGCCCTGATACCACTTCCGGGTCATCAATAAGCCCCGGTCCTATTGGGCTACCGTAATTCCACTTCCGGGTCGGCTGACCCGGAAGTGAAACCTCCGACGCTGGCACTTTGTTTACCACTAACGGCGCCACTCCCCGAAGGGGGGTGGCGCCTTGCATTCTCAAAAGTACATGATTATGCTGCACTAGCCCTGACTACTTAAATTCTCCTAATAATGTGTTTAGCCCTGGTATCAAGGTAAAAAGCTGTGAAATTAAGGGAACCATGGTGTGATGTCTTCCCTGTTTGGATCTCTTTAGGCCCGGAGGTCCTGGAGGGCAGAGGCACAACAGCAATGCAAATCCATAAATGCCGAAGAACAGAGCTGTGATCCTCATTGCCACCTTTAGGTACACCACATTGATTGGGTTAACAATGTATGGCTACTCTGTAAAGTGCCACCAACCACGGCCACACAAACACTGCTCCTCCATGAAGCCTAGTGACTTATTGGTGTATAATCATTAGCATTTACATTTTCTTGGGGGATGACTCTCCCACAAAACAAATGCTCTGGTAGACCCCATTAGCAAGATGAGATAAAAGATTATCATAATTCGGGGGCGCTGTGCCTCTCTGAGTAGCACACACAGTTTTGCTGTGTGGACCTCCTGGATTGTGCTGGACCTCCAGCATCCTTGGGTCGCACACATTCTGCTTTCTGGTCGACTTCAGTGATTTATTGGAGCATACATTTATTTGCATTGCAGGAGCTGCGTTTCCTGGTCATGCAGGAACCTGTCCAGGAAGAACCCCATAGTCCAATGAAGATATAACCATTCCAACATTCTGAGTGATGGGTCTCCTTGATGCAATACCAGGTGAATTGATAGGTACTAATTTCGGTTGCTATGCAACCTTGTATCATTTCAATGTCATGGGGTTAATTCATATACTGATTAGACAAAGTCATGAATATTACCCATATGGATGACTAGACAAAGCTGACTCCAGAGCTATGGCACAGACAGGTTATTATGTCATTATCGTATTGGGAAACATCATAATGAGTGTAAGAAATTAGTTGAGTAGATTGGAAACCGACTCAAATAATAAAGACAATTTTTGTCAGGGTGATATACAAAAGTCACTAAATTAACCTGTGCTTAACCCTCTGGTAGGTTTTCACAAAAGCTGTGATACTTAACTTAGAGGCAAAGTGTAAAGTATTTATGCAGCAATCACACAGAATTAAGGGAAAAACACAATAAAAAAAACTATTTGGAAAAATAGAGAACATTTGAATAAATTAAATGACACCAAAATGACAAAAATGCAAAGTCAGTAGAATGGGAGATATACGTTTTATAGGTTTTAGGTGAAAATAGCACCAAGAAGCTCAAAGCACCACTAGCGGTTATGTGGTTGTGCTGGAGTGAGGCACCTTCCTTCACAAGTTCAGGCCAACTGCGATGGAGCATGGGTCGCATACATGGACCAGGTTAGTCCCGCTGAAGAATTAACTACTCAAACTTCTGTTCGCGTTAGTGAGGGATGTAAGGAGAATGCAAGTTGAGCATGGTGAATGGATGTTGCTGTAGTGCGAAGAGCCAGTCATCACTGGATCTTTGTGTTGGTTGTTCATTGCAGACGGTTGCTTTCAGCGCGAATTGTGGGTCTCCGTTGCCAATGGGTGGTCTATTCTTGACACAAAGAAGTCACTTTGCAGTCTTGAGGAGCCTAAAACGTTGGTAGCTTCACTTTTTCTTCAGGAGGTTTTCTCACTCATGCCAGCGCCAAGAGTCCACAACTTGAGGAGCAGCTCTTAGGGATCAGGACCTGCTCCAGCAGAGGCCATCAATAGGGCTTGTGCAGCTCGAAGAAGATCCAGTTGGTGCTAGTCAGCTGGGCAGTTGCAGGAAAATTTTGGGTGACTCTGCAGAAAAGATGAGGTCCAACAATGATTAATAATTCAACCTTCTCCCTATTCCTATGCTCCCCATCTGTCCAAGTTAACTACCTTTAAAATATCTCAATAAACATGCCCCCTTGCATAGCAGCCACACTTGCTAAAACTAAAGTCACTAAATTAATCTGTGCTTAACCCTCTGGTAGCATGGCAAAAAGCAGGTAGGCTTAACTTAGAGGCAATATGTAAAGTGTTTATGCAGCAAAAAAACAATAATAAAGTGTACACAAGAAAAACCCCGATCCCCAAACCAATTAATAAAAATAAAGTTCACTTTAATAAATGAAATGATAACAGAATGACAACAATCCAATCAGAAGAACCGGAGATATTCAATTTCAAAGATTTAAGTAGATATCATGTCTAAAAGCACTCGCAGGTATTTGGTCATGCTAGACTGGGGGAAAGTCACAAGTGCAGGTCGACCGCGATGGAGTGCAGGCCAGATACAGGGACCAGTTTAATCCAGCTGAAAAAGTAGCAGTCCAAGTGGAAGAAGCTCAAGGAGCAGGGAGAGTGTCACAGATGGTCATTACTGTAGCACTTGCAGGCCTGGCATTGGGGACAGATGTAGCTGTAGAGTGAAGATCCGATCAGGCTTTGCAGACGGCTGTTGCTGGAGCTTCTCATTGGCAGTCAACGTGACCTGTTGTTGCTGTATCGCTAAGTGCTAATCTCGCGTTGCTGGTCTTTGTTGACAGTCTCTGTAGGGTGAAGAGTTGGTTTCACCAGAGTTTTGCGTTGTCAGTCCTCTCGGGGAGCAGAGTATCGGCACAAACAGGCCAGTTCACAGTTGCGAAGAGCCCAGAACTTCAGGAGTTTCCTTGAAGAGAAGTGCACTCTGATGCCAGCAAAGGGTCCAGGACCTGGGGAGGTGCATCTTGGGGATCAGGGACTCAGCACTACAAAGGCCATCAGGGTGCAGGCAAATCCAGTTGCAGGTCCAGGCAGGTCCAGGGCAGCCGGTCAGTTGCAGAGAGGCCTGTGGAGCTCGTGCCACTGTAGCACAGAACAGGAGTTCAGCCAATTGATCCTTGAAGTCCCTCAAGGTAACCTGGGGATAAAGGGAGCAGGTTCAATCTCCCTTTCAATCTTTCTTCTCAGAATTCAGGTCCAGCCTCAAGCAGCAGGACAGTTGTCTGTGGGACAAGGCAGGTCTCAAGAAGCAGGGCAGTCCTCAGACAGCAGCAGGGCAGTCCTCTGGATAACAAGGTAGGCCTTAAACTGCATGGCAGTCCTCTGGGGGTCCAGGCTGTCCTTTTAAACTCTTCTACAGGTCCAGGAGTGTACCGATGAGTGGCTCTGGAGGTTCAATATTTATACCTGGTGCCAGCCTTTAAAGTTGGGGAATTCCCCATACTACCCTGGTTCTGGAAAGTTATTATCTTCCTTTCAAGCCTGTGATTACAAAGGACGACTGTCATGTTCCTTTGAAATGTGAGTGGGGCTGAGTACAACGTTGTCCCCAACCATCCTGGTAGGATGGCCCATTCTGACTACCAGACAGTGCTTAATTTTTGCTGGTGGTTTCCGGTGCTTAGCATCAGCACTTAATTCACAGCACCAGGTATATAAATGTCTTCTCCCTCGGTCGGAATACCCAATAACTGTTCAGAATAAATATACCGAGCTGGATGACTGCGTGGCATGCTTTCACAGACTGGCTCACCCTGGTCTAGGCATATCGAATGTGTATTGTTCATCACAATAGTGATATCATCATGCCTTGTTGTCATAACCCTTGGCAATCACTCGGTAATTGTGCCATGCTCTCTAATCTGTTCATCACTAGATCTGTTTAATGCTGCTTGTCTGAGCCTTCCGTTAAATAATTGCAGCAGGGTGCTGGCCTATTGTTGAACTAAACAAGGCAGGCTGTGAAAGCCCAGGCGCAGGACAGACTTGGCAGAGAGTAATCAATCAAGAACAACCCACTGCCTGAAAGTAGTTTATAGTAAAGCTATATGGCAAGAATAAGACAATGGAACAGCAAAGTCACATCCCCCAGGAGCAAAAATACAGTGTGCTAACAGCCAAAAGGCAGCAAACGCTCAACCGCTAATACCCGGAGATCATCATTATTACAACATATGTATCAAATTAATTGTACCAATTCTCAAGGTATAAAAAAACAGGCAATAAATATTCAATCAACATTCCTCAAAATACAATATACAATCAGAAACATGGTTATACATATAGTTAAAACCCAGGCGCAACACACATACACATAACCAATTCATGCTCTCAACAGAATCATACTCACTCATTGATGCAATCACAGCATTCACAAGGGGTCCACTGCATTAAAACCAATAGTCTCTACAAGTGAGTCATTGAAGATGTTATACATAGAATAAGCCACAAAGTACTTCATAATTCTTCCATCATGTCGTGCAATCACCATTTAGACATATATTTCCATTGGGTCAGGCAGCATTATGGTGATGTTTTACTCGCCATTTGATTTGCTTTTGAAGTCCTTACGATTGTTTAAATGACTTTTGGCTGTATTCTCTATGTTAATTTTAGGTATCTTCATTTGTTTCCATGTATGTCATGTGTTTCTACATGGTAGTTGGGTCTCTGGAATGAATGCAGTTTTGTGCAACTTGTTAGTGAAGTCTATAGAGCACTAGACCTCAATTTATAGTACAGGTGTTGTAGTTTCTTTTAAGGTGTTATAATTTTGATAGATATGATACCTTTACCTCATTGAAACTATTTTGGTTTCAATGAAGCTTGCTGTCAAATAAATGGACTGTTATAATCCATGCCATGATTCTCAAACAGTAGTATAGTTTTGATTTTAAATGCTTTCACATTGTCCATGTAGCCATGTAAGCAATGGTCATGGCAATGGTACAATTGATTGGTGTCAGGAATGTAGCTGGATGGACAACTGGAAGAAATGACAGCAGCCTCCTAAAAACATTGAGCACAGGACTTAATCACTTAAATTAAGCACTGCTCCCAGTCCCCTTTGTCTCACTGCCTAGCAGAAATACAAACATTGCAACAGCTGAGACATTCACAGTGATGTGACCCAGGACACTGGCAGAAGGAACAAATTGTTAGGGCAAACAATGCTAACTTTTTAAAGGGGCATTTTCAGAATTATTTTGCAGTTATTTTAAATTGCAATTAATTTGAGTCTAAACAGTATATCTCTATCTACTCCCAATCAAATGTTATCACTTATGAAATGTAATAAGGTAACATCATATCAGTCAATGGGAGAGATAGGCATTAAAGTAGAGAAAAAACTTCAGGAGTTTTTCACTATCAGCACATGTAAAACTTAATCACACCTGTACATGTAAAACTTAAACCCGCCTATCCTACCTTTTAAATACAAGGCAGATTGCCCCGAGAACTTTTATTTGGTCTACCCAAGGGGTGACTTTTATGTATTAAAATGGAAGGTTTTGGTCTGGCAGGTCGAAATGGCAGTTTAAAGCTGCAATACAATCCCCAGTGGTAGGCCTGAGACATGTTTTAAAAGACTACTTTAGTGGTTGGTACAATGACCCACCGTAGCATTTAATTTGCAGGCCCTGGGCACATCGCAGATGAATGATCACTCTGATGAACAACATTTCAATACCAATACCAAGACCTGTCTGGTATTGGTATTAAACTCAATGTTTATAAAGCAAGCGTGCACTGCTACAAACTTGACGTAAACTATTGACCGTACTGAAGAGTTGTGTGCCTTCCAATCAACCATATATAAAGGCTCAAAGTGCTTATCTAACTAACAGATTCCATCAGTCCCTCCATTCATACGCTCACCCTTTCATCCACATAGTCACCGATCCTTAATGAATCACCCATGCATCCATCCTTTAACTATTAATCACACATTCATATACGCACTCATTTATTCATTCATTAGTTCATCCACCCACTGACTCATTTTGACACTGACCCACTCGTCTACCCACCAAATATTGTGTGGAAATTGGGCAATCAATGAAAAAGAACTTTCAGTCATGTAAAAGCCTTACGGATTGGCTTTGTCAGGCTTGCTTGAATTTTCTACAGGTGTTTTTGTACCCGAATGACCGACTGTGCAATGCAATTTTACTGAACTCTTTATATGTTGATTAATATATGAGCTCCATGGGCTAGTAATCGCCTGCTGCAACAAGTCAGTGGCAGGCTGCAGAATAAAGTGTAGACGATGCATGTTTTCTTTCTACCTGCCTTTCTTTTGCATTGTTGCGAAAGCTGTCATTTAAAATGCAATCTTCTGAAAATGTTTTACATGCTTCAAAGTGTCAGTTCCTGGAAGTACATAGAGTACATTAATCCTACAGACTCTGTCATTGTACCTCTGCCTCCCTGGTTTAGGTAGGTGTTCAAGGCACTCCTCCACCCACAGGCCCCTGCCTGCGCCTCATCCCTGGTGGTCCAGTGGGAGAAGCTTGCACTTCTGCTTGTCCGCTTTGCCAGCCATTCTGTTTTTGTCTGTCTGTGCCTCTGTTTTTCCTGTCTGTACCTTGTTGACTGTCTGTGCCCCGTTTTTGCTCTCTGTGCCTTGCTGACTGTTTGTGCCTCCATTTTTCCTATCCTTGCATTGATGACTGTTTGTTCCTTTTTTTCTTTTTGCCTGTCTGTGTCACTTTCAGTTCGCTGTTTTTCACTGGTTTCCTGCAACCTTTTTCGTTCCCTTTCCGCAGCTGCAGCCCTTGCATCCCCACCCCCCTTTTGTGTCTCCACTCCCGCCTCCCAGCAGCTCTCCCTCCCCCAGCCTCTACTTTAAAGTGGCCGCTGTGCTGCCGTGTGCAGCAAGCGCGCCGCTGTTTTTCCAAAGGCAAACTCATCTGTGCCTGTCTGTGACCCAACCTCGACCAGCACCAGGGACCCTGGTCCTCTGACCCCCCACCACTTTGACTCAGCAACCCTTCACACACTCAACCCCGAAAGAATAAACAACCGCCACCTGTCAACACCAAACACAACTTAAGGATAGTTCTCCAGCCGACACTGCAGCCGCACCTTCACCCACCTCCGGACCCCCACTGCTACTGCTAAACCCTCTGGACGCCAACGCACCCAAACCCCTGAGCAGCATCCTTCTCAACGTCCGTGACCCTGCAAAGACACGCAGTAGAAATTTGGGACCTCCTCAACACCCTCTCGCCCGACGTCGCCTTCCTCACAGAGACCTGGAACAATGCCAGCTCCGCTACTGACATCGTAACCGCCATCCCCTACAGATACAAGATCCAGAGGAAGGACCGCCCCAACCACCCAGGAGGTGGACTCGCCATTGTACACAAAAACTCCCTCTGACTCACTACAACCAGAACAAACGACTCTGCCCCCATTGTAAACCTCCATTTACAGATCCAGATCAAACCCAGAATGACTCTACGTGGCACCCTTTCCTACAGACCTCCCGGAACGTGAGCCACTTTCAACACTACCATCGCAGACTTCATCACTCCCCACGCACTCTTATCCATGGACTATGTACATCGCAGAGACCTGAATTTCCACCTTGACAACGTCAGTAGCCCCAACTCCACCGCCCTCCTGCACAACCTCGCCAACATCAGGCTAAGACAGCTTGTCAACGCCCCCACCCACAAGGCTGGACACATCCTCTACCCCATCTTCGCAGGAGTAAACAACATTCGCTTCATCCACACCACGCCACCCCTTTGGACCGACCACCACTGCGTCCACTTCTCCTTCTTGAAACAAACCGCACACAAGCCAACTCCACCCCCATACAGGAACTGGAGCAAGATCACAGAAGAGCCCCTTACCTCCGCCCTAAACCACAATCCACCACCCACCACCACCGACGCCAACTCTGCAGCCAAAGAACTCCACAGATATTCTTGTTCCTGAAACATACTAAACCAGTGCAATGGCAAAGTAGAAGTTTCAATGCAATTAAGAAAAAACTTAGGAACATGAGCATTTATAATATGTTCATCTTACTGGCCAAGCTAAAGATTTTGAATAATGGTAACACTTATTTACAAAGTCTAAAGAGGCCTGGGAAAAAGTAAAGGAATGAAGCCAGTAAGACCAGTGAGGGAGTGGAGAAATCTATCAGAGAAGACACTCACTGAAATCTGGTAAGGAGGTCACCCACCACACACGTTCAGCAGACCTGCCAACTCACATGGTGCAGATAGTGGCTACCTTCATACGGTCTCCCGGTGAGGAGTCAATATTACACTGTGGCAGGGAAAATAAACTAGAAACCACTCCATAGTTTGGATTTTCAGCTAGTCTTTGGAGGCTTTGAATAGCCGATGTCCATTAAGAGGTGTGAAAACACTCCAGGACATGGGTACTAGCCTCAGCAAGCTTTTTGATTGTTTGAGGAAGGAACTTGGTAACGGTGAGGGGCAAAAGTGCCTCATGGGTACTTCTTGACACGGGACATTCCGCCTCATCACACACTGATTGTTTTTTTAGTTGGGAGGTTTGGTACAGGCAGGAATAGAGACAGTGTTCACCAGGATACTTCAAGGTTTGGAATCCTGTAACACTGACAACGGACTCTGAGGGAACAGGACACTAGATAATGGCTGAAATGAGGACTATAAGAGGCAATTGACTGGTTTGATTTGTCTTGTGAAGTGAATCGTACTCCAAGATATCGTTGAAATGAAATAAATAATTGTCAATTTTACGTCATCTTGGGCGGGGCTTAGTTAAATGTCAAGGTCCCACAAGGAAACGTTTTGTTCCTGGCCTGAAGGATTAATGATTCTGCTACTCTATGCATACTGTGGATTTAGTTCCCTAATAGTTTTGTTCACATCTGTCCACCTTTCGGCCATTGTGTTGATAGAATTGGGTGACAGTTCAGGAATAGTAAAGAGCAACCACTATATATGTCATAGGAGGTCTGTATAGACTAAGAACCTCATAGAGAGTCGGGCAGGTGGTCAGCCATCCAAGTCAACAGAGAATATACCCTCCAGTACCCTGATGACTTACTGCTCCACTATGAGATCCCAGCCTGCCTGGTGGGTGGTAGCTCTGAAGGGAGACGATTTCGAAGAGTAGGCACCATTTTGCTTTGGTTTCTTTTGGCAAACTTTTTTATTTTTCAAATGCAAACTCCCAAAGCACAAGGTTGTTTTTTGAAAAACAAAAATAAATAATGGCACTGATGCACAGGGAGTTTTTCTCTCTTTGGTGGTTTATTGTATTGGTACCTTGACTAGAACTGCTGTGCCTCTACTTCAGGAAACTCTAGTGATGGCTGCACCACCCATATTAGGTTGGGGTGACAATCACTATGACGTGGCAGCCCTGTGGTGGTTGAGCCGGTAGGTTAGGAATTTTCATTGGTAGAGTCAACTGAGGCTATGTCAGTGTAAACCCTGTGCTTTCCCCACCTTTAGATGATGCTGGGGATATAGGTGTTTGGTGCAGCAAGTGATTCACTAAATTATGGCAATTCACTTAGTTCACAAACCTCTAAAATGACCTCCTCTGTCTCAAATGGTGATAAAAAGGATGTCATCAAATATACTGCGGGACAGAGGGTATTAGAGTCAGGCACTGCAATGCATTACCTGCTTGGAAGGAGGCTGGGGATACAATTGCCTATCCAGGTGGGTTTACAAGAATACTTATTGTATTCACCCTGTGTATTCATTACTTGACATACTACTGGTTGAGAATATTTTGTTTCTAACATCAAATGTTAAGGGAGTGAATACTTTTGTGAAAAAGAGCAGAGCAGGTTCATATCAAAGTGTCACGTCAAACATTATTGCTGGAAACACACATACAAATAAAGATCTAGTAGATCCCAAATAGTTGGAAAAGGAGTTTCTAGCATGCATTCTAATCAACCTCTTTCCAGAGAATGAGAATTTAAGTGGCACCTGTGGTTCCATGTTTTTTGACAACACAATCTTTGGCCGAAACGAATTGCAAATCCCATTGGTTGGAGTGTTAGATGACGTAGAAACCTACATGCTTAACATTTTTGCCATGAACACTGGAAATTATGTGTTTTCCAAAACGGTTTCAGATATATGATCCATGCTTGAGTAATTAATCTTCTGGTAGGAGACTTGAATTATGTGTGAAAGACAGACACCCACATTCTAGGACAAACAAAAGGATTATTCATAGATCATTCTGCAACATTGACCATGAAGACACCTTCAAAATGCACCACAGTTGGTTGAGAGATTGTTTGTTCCATTCCCACTGTATGGAATGTTTTACAAGACTACAGGTAGATTCATCAAAGACCCGTTTTGCGAGTCTTTAATAGCGATTCATAAGGAATCGCTATTAAGGACTTGCAAAACGGGATTCATGTAGGAATCGCAAAATAAATTGCGATTCCTACACATTCCTTATTTGCGATTAGCAAATTGCTAATCGCAAATAAGGAATAAATCCCCATTCATTCCTGTGGGCCTAAAGGCAAATAAGATAGCAATTTCAAGGGTGCCAGGGGTGTCCAAAGGACACCCTGTAGCACCCCTGAAATGCAAATTTACACAGGTGTTGCGCACACACATGTCCAAAGGACATGTGTGTGTGTAACATGCAACAGAGAAAAATGCACTAAAGTGCTTTTTTGTATATTTTCGCAATTTACCACGAAGTCAGACTTCGTGGTAAATAGCGACCAAATATTGCGAATTCGCAATTTCAAATTGGTTAATGAATTGCATTTAAGGAATCTCTAATAGAGATTCCTTAAATTCAATTCCTCGCAAATATGCGATTTTGCAAATAGCGATTTTTGCATTTGGGAGGATGAATCCCAAATGCAAAAATTGCACTCGCAAAGGGTCAGATTCTCAGAATCTGGCCCTTTGCAAGCACAATTTAGCTTGATGAATCTACCTGTAAATTACATATTTGCATCCATATGCACCAGCATTCAGGACAGTTGAGTATCACCAAAGGATATTATCTCATCACTCACCATTACCTGCAGTGTATGGCTGCATGCAAATCAGACCTGAGATATCAATGTGAAGAATAGTTCCAGAGAAGTTGAAATAACCAATTCTCTGGACAGAGGTGGACTACGTGCTACATCAGGTCATCAATCATAGTGAAGGCACAGATTCTATCATAGAAATGGAGTAGGGCACTATGAAGATGGTGATAATGAGACTATCCACAAGGAAAGTCATGATTACCGTTAAGGCAATAGAACAAGTTGTGGCGCTGTACGAATACAAAATTGCACAGGTGGATAAGTTCTTTATTGAGGGGAGTGGCTGCAAAACAAAGACTAGGGACTTTCACAGCAAACATTGGGCAAGTCGAGAATAAAAAATATAGGCAGTTTCTCCGTAGAGAAGGTGAGAAGTCAGTCAGGCAACTGGACTGGCTATTAATGATAGAAGCATACCCTTGCACATAACAGCCAGGAGAAGAAAAAAAACAGTATTCGTGTACACACTCAAGTGGATATAAAAAATATGTTCAATACAAAAAATGCATACTCACCATGCCTTGGTTTGGAGCCATGGACTGAGAAATAGAATCTGCTGTACTGATACTCATTGAGGGAAGCTGTACAGTAAATCGCAGGTAAGGAATATATTGGGTTCAAAATCCATAAAGGGCTATGTTAGAAATTGGGTTACTAGTTGGCTGGGGAGGGAGCCCACGAAAAGCAGCAACCTCAATCCTAGCCAGGTTAAGGAAAAAGCAAACCCCAAATTAACCTATACTCAAGTCCCTGATAGCTTGGCAAAGAGCAGTCAGGTTTAACTTAGTGGCAATGTGTAAAGTGCAACATAACTCCAGTTCTTTTGATTGGATTTTTGTCAGTTTGGTCTTGTTTAATTTATTAAATTGAGCTCTATTTTTTCTAACCTGGTGCGGGATACGTTTTGGGGCCCATTAGGATGTCGGGCGGATTGGCGGGGGCAATCCGCCCGACATCCTTCCCTGAATTCCCCCCTCGATATTACAATGGCGGGGGGACCGCAGCGGAGAAAACATCGCCCGCCACTTTTCCGCCCCAGTCGCCTTGCGGCCGGGGCGGAAATGTTTATTATGGTAGCGGTGTCTATTAGACACCGCCAGCCATATTACAATGGGCTTTGGTAGATGCCAAAGGCATGCGGTCTTCACTCTGGGTGCCCCCTGCGGGACTCCAGAGTAAAGAAGGGGTGGGAATTGCACATGGGGGGGTACCTGTGGTACCCCCCTTCATTTGCATAAACAATGCGGCAGGCACCGCGCGGTACCTGACGCTTTGTTTATGCAAATGCTGAAAAGCATTTCTAGCATTGTGGCGGGCGGTGCTGAGAACACCGCCATCCGCCCGCCATCCTAATAGACCCCTTTGTGTGGTGTTTTCACTGGTTTATCAGGATGGACTACAGATCCCAGAATTCTATGCGCAAAGTTTTGAACTGGCCAGGAAATGATATAATGATTTTTGTATTACAAAAAAACTTACTAGCTGTGGGGAAATCAACCGTGACCAAGGTATAAGGCTATACTGAAACGTGTTGGTTATTCGCCTGTTCCCTGTTCCAAAATAGATTTAAGAATAAATTAATTGTGCGAAGAAACAAAAATCTGCAAGAGTACGACCTCGGTTGTCTTTTGGGATCAAAGGACGGTGAAAAAGTATTTATGGTGTTGGTTCTACCGTGAGGTCTCGCACCTAAGCGAGCGCCAAACAATCTAACAACAGTGAACCGACCAAGGGTGGAGATATATATATATATATATATATATATATATATATATATATATATATATATATATATATATATATATATATATCATGCTCCAAGTACCCACAGGCAAGGTCGCACACAGCAGCATGTGGCCAAAGGCATTTATTTGGGTAAAAGATAGCGCCATAGTCCAGCTTCTTTACAGTTCACATGTCGGGAGTAGTAGCCTGACGCGTTTCTGAGCATTCGCTCTCATCAGAGGCACGACAAGGAGTTTGTGCTGCTTAAGACACGCCCCAGCAGTCGATTGATTAACACCATCCAATTGGCTTCTCGAGTGCACGCAATGAATGCTGGGTCTTATAGTCCAATGTCTCAAGTACAGGTTGATGCACATTAATTCAACTGTTGCATTTGAAGCCCTCCAATGGGCCTCGGACTATGTGCTATCCATAAATCCCTCACACGCTGTTCCACAATGAGAGCTCGGCAGGACTACGAGCCCTGTGGCCCCCTATGTTCGCGGGGTAGTGCGGTTCTTCGCGGCTGGGCTGCCGCGTGTTACATCATGCTCCAAGTACCCACAGGCAAGGTCGCACACAGCAGCATGTGGCCAAAGGCATTTATTCGGGTAAAAGATAGCGCCATAGTCCAGCTTCTTTACAGTTCACATGTCGGGAGTAGTAGCCTGACGCGTTTCTGAGCTTTCGCTCTCATCAGAGGCACGACAAGGAGTTTGTGCTGCTTAAGACACGCCCCAGCAGTTGATTGATTAACACCACCCAATTGGCTTCTCGAGTGCACGCAATGAATGCTGGGTCTTATAGTCCAATGTCTCAAGTACAGGTTGATGCACATTAATTCAACTGTTGCATTTGAAGCCCTCCAATGGGCCACGGACTATGTGCTATCCATAAATCCCTCACACGCTGTTCCACAATGAGAGCTCGGCAGGACTCCGAGCCCTGTGGCCCCCTATGTTCGCGGGGTAGTGCGGACCTGTACTTGAGACATTGGACTATAAGACCCAGCGTTCATTGCGTGCACTCGAGAAGCCAATTGGATGGTGTTAATCAATCAACTGCTGGGGCGTGTCTTAAGCAGCACAAACTCCTTGTCGTGCCTCTGATGAGAGCGAAAGCTCAGAAACGCGTCAGGCTACTACTCCCGACATGTGAACTAAAGAAGCTGGACTATGGCGCTATCTTTTACCCGAATAAATGCCTTTGGCCACATGCTGCTGTGTGCGACCTTGCCTGTGGGTACTTGGAGCATGATGTAATACGCGGCAGCCCAGCCGCGAAGGACCGCACTACCCCGCGAACATAGGGAGCCACAGGGCTCGGAGTCCTGCCGAGCTCTCATTGTGGAACAGCGTGTGAGGGATTTATGGATAGCACATAGTCCGAGGCCCATTGGAGGGCTTCAAATGCAACAGTTGAATTAATGTGCATCAACCTGTACTTGAGACATTGGACTATAAGACCCAGCATTCATTGCGTGCACTCGAGAAGCCAATTGGATGGTGTTAATCAATCGACTGCTGGGGCGTGTCTTAAGCAGCACAAACTCCTTGTCGTGCCTCTGAGGAGAGCGAAAGCTCAGAAACGCGTCAGGCTACTACTCCCGACATGTGAACTGTAAAGAAGCTGGACTATGGCGCTATCTTTTACCCGAATAAATGCCTTTGGCCACATGCTGCTGTGTGCGACCTTGCCTGTGGGTACTTGGAGCATGATGTAATACGCGGCAGCTCAGCCGCGAAGGACTGCACTACCCCGCGAACATAGGGGGCCACAGGGCTCGGAGTCCTGCCGAGCTCTCATTGTGGAACAGCGTGTGAGGGATTTATGGATAGCACATAGTCCGAGGCCCATTGGAGGGCTTCAAATGCAACAGTTGAATTAATGTGCATCAACCTGTACTTGAGACATTGGACTATAAGACCCAGCATTCATTGCGTGCACTCGAGAAGCCAATTGGATGGTGTTAATCAATCGACTGCTGGGGCGTGTCTTAAGCAGCACAAACTCCTTGTCGTGCCTCTGATGAGAGCGAAAGCTCAGAAACGCGTCAGGCTACTACTCCCGACATGTGAACTGTAAAGAAGCTGGACTATGGCGCTATCTTTTACCCGAATAAATGCCTTTGGCCACATGCTGCTGTGTGCGACCTTGCCTGTGGGTACTTGTAGCATGATGTAATACGCGGCAGCCCAGCCGCGAAGGACCGCACTACCCCGCGAACATAGGGGGCCACAGGGCTCGGAGTACTGCCGAGCTCTCATTGTGGAACAGCGTGTGAGGGATTTATGGATAGCACATAGTCCAAGGCCCATTGGAGGGCTTCAAATGCAACAGTTGAATTAATGTGCATCAACCTGTACTTGAGACATTGGACTATAAGGCCCAGCATTCATTGCGTGCACTCGAGAAGCTAATTGGATGGTGTTAATCAATCGACTGCTGGGGCGTGTCTTAAGCAGCACAAACTCCTTGTCGTGCCTCTGATGAGAGCGAAAGCTCAGAAACGCGTCAGGCTACTACTCCCGACATGTGAACTGTAAAGAAGCTGGACTATGGCGCTATCTTTTACCCGAATAAATGCCTTTGGCCACATGCTGCTGTGTGCGACCTTGCCTGTGGGTACTTGGAGCATGATGTAATACGCGGCAGCCCAGCCGCGAAGGACCGCACTACCCCGCGAACATAGGGGGCCACAGGGCTCGGAGTCCTGCTGAGCTCTCATTGTGGAACAGCGTGTGAGGGATTTATGGATAGCACATAGTCCGAGGCCCATTGGAGGGCTTCACATGCAACAGTTGAATTAATGTGCATCAACCTGTACTTGAGACATTGGACTATAAGACCCAGCATTCATTGCGTGCACTCGAGAAGCCAATTGGATGGTGTTAATCAATCGACTGCTGGGGAGTGTCTTAAGCAGCACAAACTCCTTGTCGTGCCTCTGATGAGAGCGAAAGCTCAGAAACGCGTCAGGCTACTACTCCCGACATGTGAACTGTAAAGAAGCTGGACTATGGCGCTATCTTTTACCCGAATAAATGCCTTTGGCCACATGCTGCTGTGTGCGACCTTGCCTGTGGGTACTTGGAGCATGATGTAATACGCGGCAGCTCAGCCGCGAAGGACCGCACTACCCCGCGAACATACGGGGCCAGAGGGCTCGGAGTCCTGCCGAGCTCTCATTGTGGAACAGCGTGTGAGGGATTTATGGATAGCACATAGTCCGAGGCCCATTGGAGGGCTTCAAATGCAACAGTTGAATTAATGTGCATCAACCTGTACTTGAGACATTGGACTATAAGACCCAGCATTCATTGCGTGCACTCGAGAAGCCAATTGGATGGTGTTAATCAATCGACTTCTGGGGCGTGTCTTAAGCAGCACAAACTCCTTGTCGTGCCTCTGATGAGAGCGAAAGCTCAGAAACGCGTCAGGCTACTACTCCGATATGTGAACTGTAAAGAAGCTGGACTATGGCGCTATCTTTTACCCGAATAAATGCCTTTGGCCACATGCTGCTGTGTGCGACCTTGCCTGTGGGTACTTGGAGCATGATGTAATACGCGGCAGCCCTGCCGCGAAGGACCGCACTACCCCGCGAACATAGGGGGCCACAGGGCTCGGAGTCCTGCCGAGCTCTCATTGTGGAACAGCGTGTGAGGGATTTATGGATAGCACATAGTACGAGGCCCATTGGAGGGCTTCAAATGCAACAGTTGAATTAATGTGCATCAACCTGTACTTGAGACATTGGACTATAAGGCCCAGCATTCATTGCGTGCACTCGAGAAGCTAATTGGATGGTGTTAATCAATCGACTGCTGGGGCGTGTCTTAAGCAGCACAAACTCCTTGTCGTGCCTCTGATGAGAGCGAAAGCTCAGAAACGCGTCAGGCTACTACTCCCGACATGTGAACTGTAAAGAAGCTGGACTATGGCGCTATCTTTTACCCGAATAAATGCCTTTGGCCACATGCTGCTGTGTGCGACCTTGCCTGTGGGTACTTGGAGCATGATGTAATACGCGGCAGCCCAGCCGCGAAGGATCGCACTACCCCGCGAACATAGGGGGCCACAGGGCTCGGAGTCCTGCTGAGCTCTCATTGTGGAACAGCGTGTGAGGGATTTATGGATAGCACATAGTCCGAGGCCCATTGGAGGGCTTCAAATGCAACAGTTGAATTAATGTGCATCAACCTGTACTTGAGACATTGGACTATAAGACCCAGCATTCATTGCGTGCACTCGAGAAGCCAATTGGATGGTGTTAATCAATCGACTGCTGGGGCGTGTCTTAAGCAGCACAAACTCCTTGTCGTGCCTCTGATGAGAGCGAAAGCTCAGAAACGCGTCAGGCTACTACTCCCGACATGTGAACTGTAAAGAAGCTGGACTATGGCGCTATCTTTTACCTGAATAAATGCCTTTGGCCCAATGCTGCTGTGTGTGACCTTGCCTGTGGGTACTTGGAGCATGATGTAATACGCGGCAGCTCAGCCGCGAAGGACCGCACTACCCCGCGAACATAGGGGGCCACAGGGCTCGGAGTCCTGCCGAGCTCTCATTGTGGAACAGCGTGTGAGGGATTTATGGATAGCACATAGTCCGAGGCCCATTGGAGGGCTTCAAATGCAACAGTTGAATTAATGTGCATCAACCTGTACTTGAGACATTGGACTATAAGACCCAGCATTCATTGCGTGCACTCAAGAAGCCAATTGGATGGTGTTAATCAATCGACTGCTGGGGCGTGTCTTAAGCAGCACAAACTCCTTGTCGTGCCTCTGATGAGAGCGAAAGCTCAGAAACGCGTCAGGCTACTACTCCGATATGTGAACTGTAAAGAAGCTGGACTATGGCGCTATCTTTTACCCGAATAAATGCCTTTGGCCACATGCTGCTGTGTGCGACCTTGCCTGTGGGTACTTGGAGCATGATGTAATACGCGGCAGCTCAGCCGCGAAGGACTGCACTACCCCGCGAACATAGGGGGCCACAGGGCTCGGAGTCCTGCCGAGCTCTCATTGTGGAACAGCGTGTGAGGGATTTATGGATAGCACATAGTCCGAGGCCCATTGGAGGGCTTCAAATGCAACAGTTGAATTAATGTGCATCAACCTGTACTTGAGACATTGGACTATAAGACCCAGCATTCATTGCGTGCACTCGAGAAGCCAATTGGATGGTGTTAATCAATCGACTGCTGGGGCGTGTCTTAAGCAGCACAAACTCCTTGTCGTGCCTCTGATGAGAGCGAAAGCTCAGAAACGCGTCAGGCTACTACTCCCGACATGTGAACTGTAAAGAAGCTGGACTATGGCGCTATCTTTTACCCGAATAAATGCCTTTGGCCACATGCTGCTGTGTGCGACCTTGCCTGTGGGTACTTGTAGCATGATGTAATACACGGCAGCCCAGCCGCGAAGGACCGCACTACCCCGCGAACATAGGGGGCCACAGGGCTCGGAGTACTGCCGAGCTCTCATTGTAGAACAGCGTGTGAGGGATTTATGGATAGCACATAGTCCAAGGCCCATTGGAGGGCTTCAAATGCAACAGTTGAATTAATGTGCATCAACCTGTACTTGAGACATTGGACTATAAGGCCCAGCATTCATTGCGTGCACTCGAGAAGCTATTTGGATGGTGTTAATCAATCGACTGCTGGGGCGTGTCTTAAGCAGCACAAACTCCTTGTCGTGCCTCTGATGAGAGCGAAAGCTCAGAAACGCGTCAGGCTACTACTCCCGACATGTGAACTGTAAAGAAGCTGGACTATGGCGCTATCTTTTACCCGAATAAATGCCTTTGGCCACATGCTGCTGTGTGCGACCTTGCCTGTGGGTACTTGGAGCATGATGTAATACGCGGCAGCCCAGCCGCGAAGGACCGCACTACCCCGCGAACATAGGGGGCCACAGGGCTCGGAGTCCTGCTGAGCTCTCATTGTGGAACAGCGTGTGAGGGATTTATGGATAGCACATAGTCCGAGGCCCATTGGAGGGCTTCAAATGCAACAGTTGAATTAATGTGCATCAACCTGTACTTGAGACATTGGACTATAAGACCCAGCATTCATTGCGTGCACTCGAGAAGCCAATTGGATGGTGTTAATCAATCGACTGCTGGGGCGTGTCTTAAGCAGCACAAACTCCTTGTCGTGCCTCTGATGAGAGCGAAAGCTCAGAAACGCGTCAGGCTACTACTCCCGACATGTGAACTGTAAAGAAGCTGGACTATGGCGCTATCTTTTACCCGAATAAATGCCTTTGGCCACATGCTGCTGTGTGCGACCTTGCCTGTGGGTACTTGGAGCATGATGTAATATGCGGCAGCTCAGCCGCGAAGGACCGCATTACCCCGCGAACATAGGGGGCCACAGGGCTCGGAGTCCTGCCGAGCTCTCATTGTGGAACAGCGTGTGAGGGATTTATGGATAGCACATAGTCCGAGGCCCATTGGAGGGCTTCAAATGCAACAGTTGAATTAATGTGCATCAACCTGTACTTGAGACATTGGACTATAAGACCCAGCATTCATTGCGTGCACTCGAGAAGCCAATTGGATGGTGTTAATCAATCGACTGCTGGGGCGTGTCTTAAGCAGCACAAACTCCTTGTCGTGCCTCTGATGAGAGCGAAAGCTCAGAAACGCGTCAGGCTACTACTCCGATATGTGAACTGTAAAGAAGCTGGACTATGGCGCTATCTTTTACCCGAATAAATGCCTTTGGCCACATGCTGCTGTGTGCGACCTTGCCTGTGGGTACTTGGAGCATGATGTAATACGCGGCAGCCCTGCCGCGAAGGACCGCACTACCCCGCGAACATAGGGGGCCACAGGGCTCGGAGTCCTGCCGAGCTCTCATTGTGGAACAGCGTGTGAGGGATTTATGGATAGCACATAGTACGAGGCCCATTGGAGGGCTTCAAATGCAACAGTTGAATTAATGTGCATCAACCTGTACTTGAGACATTGGACTATAAGGCCCAGCATTCATTGCGTGCACTCGAGAAGCTAATTGGATGGTGTTAATCAATCGACTGCTGGGGCGTGTCTTAAGCAGCACAAACTCCTTGTCGTGCCTCTGAGGAGAGCGAAAGCTCAGAAACGTGTCAGGCTACTACTCCCGACATGTGAACTGTAAAGAAGCTGGACTATGGCGCTATCTTTTACCCGAATAAATGCCTTTGGCCACATGCTGCTGTGTGCGACCTTGCCTGTGGGTACTTGGAGCATGATGTAATACGCGGCAGCCCAGCCGCGAAGGATCGCACTACCCCGCGAACATAGGGGGCCACAGGGCTCGGAGTCCTGCCGAGCTCTCATTGTGGAACAGCGTGTGAGGGATTTATGGATAGCACATAGTCCGAGGCCCATTGGAGGGCTTCAAATGCAACAGTTGAATTAATGTGCATCAACCTGTACTTGAGACATTGGACTATAAGACCCAGCATTCATTGCGTGCACTCGAGAAGCCAATTGGATGGTGTTAATCAATCGACTGCTGGGGCGTGTCTTAAGCAGCACAAACTCCTTGTCGTGCCTCTGATGAGAGCGAAAGCTCAGAAACGCGTCAGGCTACTACTCCCGACATGTGAACTGTAAAGAAGCTGGACTATGGCGCTATCTTTTACCCGAATAAATGCCTTTGGCCCAATGCTGCTGTGTGCGACCTTGCCTGTGGGTACTTGGAGCATGATGTAATACGCGGCAGCTCAGCCGCGAAGGACCGCACTACCCCGCGAACATAGGGGGCCACAGGGCTCGGAGTCCTGCCGAGCTCTCATTGTGGAACAGCGTGTGAGGGATTTATGGATAGCACATAGTCCGAGGCCCATTGGAGGGCTTCAAATGCAACAGTTGAATTAATGTGCATCAACCTGTACTTGAGACATTGGACTATAAGACCCAGCATTCATTGCGTGCACTCGAGAAGCCAATTGGATGGTGTTAATCAATCGACTGCTGGGGCGTGTCTTAAGCAGCACAAACTCCTTGTCGTGCCTCTGATGAGAGCGAAAGCTCAGAAACGCGTCAGGCTACTACTCCGATATGTGAACTGTAAAGAAGCTGGACTATGGCGCTATCTTTTACCCGAATAAATGCCTTTGGCCACATGCTGCTGTGTGCGACCTTGCCTGTTGGTACTTGGAGCATGATATATATATATATATGTATATATATATATCTCCACCCTTGGTCGGTGGATATATATATATATATATATATATATATATATATATATATATATATATATATATATATATATATATATATATATATATATATATCGGTGGTGTAAGGGCTCCCATAAATCTTTCATTTGCATCAGAAAACGGGATCACATTTGTTTGTTCCCCAGGAGAGAGTGGATGTGTCACAAGCAAAGTATGAAGTGATATATAAATACCATAACTTTCAGAGACGTTATAGTTAGGAATTAGCACTTAAAAAACCTTTGAAATTCATCGAAAAAACCATAGGTTTCATGAGTGTTATAGTTAGCTGGACATTTCACTTGTACAAAACCATAGAAATTCCTCCGTTATAGTTAGTTGTGCTAACTATAACTCACTCGCCCGCAATGCACTGCTGATGATGTCACATATTAGATCATTCAAGACATGGCCAGTGACATCACTGATGACATCTCAAATTAAATTACATTGCGGGTGCGCAAGTTATAGTTAGCACAGCTAACTAAAATAGAGAAATTTCTTTTGCTTTGTACAAGTGAAATGTCCAGCTAACTATAACACTCATGAAACCTATGGTTTTTTCAGTGAATTTCAAAGGTTTTTTAAATGCTAATTGCTAACTATAACGTCTCTGAAACTTATGGTTTTTTCTGTGAATTTCAAAGGTTTTTTAAATGCTAATTTCTAACTATAACGTCTCTGAAACCTGTTTTTTTCAGTGAATTTCAAAGGTTTTTAAAATGCTAATTTTTAAGTTCAATCGTAGTTATAGCTATTTTTTTGTACTGAATTTCTACAGTTTTTAACTGTTTATTTATAAATATTTTATTTAATAAACAACATTATATATTTTTCAGAAAATTGCAACAAAAAAATGTAAATAAATGTAAAACTGAAATATTTTTTATTATTTTGTTTTTTTTTGTATTTCAACATATTTATATAATTTTCTTTTTTAATTTATTTTTCAAACTTTTTTTGGGAGTCACGCACCCAAAGCGCACCTACCGCAGCGGGTCCACGTATTCTAGCTGCCATTTTGGAAAAGTCGTGAAGGGTCCGCGTATGGTGAGCGACGAGTGCGTGTTGTTTTTCAGTTAAGTCATATACGAACAATGTCTCGTGGTGTGCACGACCAGTATGCGACCGGTCCGCAACTCCTGCGCATTTGCGACACATGCGTATTACAGTACGTGACGCTTGTGCGGTGGCGGGCCCCACATGACGTCATATACGTGCTGGGGCGCGCTGGGTGCGCGACTTCCGCGACATTTTTTATGTTCTAAAATGATATGTACGTGTCTTTAATGTACATATTAGGGCATAAGATTATCTAAGGTATTCATAAAAATAATATATTTCTGCTTGTAATAAACTTATACTATTTTTGAATATATTTTCGTGAAGTCGTGTCGGGTGCGAGCTTCGTGTGCGCAAGGTGCGCGGATCCCACTGTAACTATTGAAGGACCCCACCCATTTTAATTATTCTGTTAGGAGCAGATGATGAGAGACATCTTTTCTTCTTCTAGCCCTGGTTTTGGAATTTTTTTGGTGTTTTTAAAAAATTGCATTGGAGAAATGGCATCTGGTTCGCAAGCTCCTCATCATTCTTCAGATGAAGATATCTTGGGGGAAGATCCACCCAAGCAGAGGCCTGAATCAGTGGTATGAACATTTTTCACCTTTCCTGAGGGAAAAAAGGTCAACGCAAGAAAAGTCACATGCCTGCTGTGTGTCAGAGTCCTGCTGCAAAGCAGTGACGAGAAATATTCCTGTGGAACAGCGAGTATGTATAAACATCTACGGACCATTCACCGTAGAATCTGGCACAAGAAGAAATGAGGCGTGCAGCAATAAATCCACCACCGGGCATTGCTAGCACCTCCTAACCGTGCACTTCAGCACCACCAGTAGACATTCACCCAGAATTTGCTTTTCTGCAGCAGCACTGCACTAAGTGCAAAACCATCATCTGTTATGGTGAACAGTCAGTGGACGCTATTTGTGCAGCTCAACGGACCCACAAATGCACATTTTTTTTATTTTTTATTTTGGAATGATGTTAAATTCCAAATGCTAACTGTTTACTTAGTTCCTTTTTTTCCAATTTTTAAAAAAACACTAAAAAAATACAAAATTGTTAAACAACTACAAAAAAAATAGAAAACAAAAAACAGAAGAAAAAAAGTTGAGAACTACCTTATCTGGTTTAAAAAAAGAACTATAATTGCATGGTAATGTCCGAAGGTTTGGTTGAATGTATGTGTAGAGCATGATTGACTGAAAGAATTCATTAGTACTGTATGGTGAATTTATAGGGGCAGATCTATGAGGAAGTGCTGCAGCTTGACTCTGCAAGCCCTTTAGCTGCACTGTGCTGCGGCACTTCTGAAGCACTGGGATGTGACATATTTACATGGATATGTCTCAATTCTGTGCTCCCTCTGCACTAGCACACAAACTGCAGCCATGCAGTGACACAGGCACCCTTGCACCATGGTGCAAGGATATCCGTGTCGTGAGGGGATTGTTTTTGTGCAGGAATGGACTATTTCCTGCACAAAAACAATCACTAAAGCAGGGTGGCTTTTCCTCTCCTTGCAAAAATGGAGAAGTCCCCAGCGCCATTAATATGTTAAAAAAAGTAACGTACTGGTGGTGCAGGGGGCTTGTAAATCTGCCCCATAAGTGCTTACGTATTGGCAGAGTGATACAATAAGAACAATAGTGCTGGATGGGTGATTGACAAACTGCATGAGACCAACAGGAGGTATCCTAGGCTGCATGAGTACTACTTCAGTATTTAGTAGAGTGTACCAATATTATGTATAAGCTTAGAGGTTTGTAGGGATTGTGCACAGAATATTATACGTGTACTTGTGTTGGTGCCTAGGTCATTCTATAAGAAAATCACTAGTAACTAGAATGATGACAGTGCTGTAAACAGAGTGCTCAGTTAATGTATAAGTGCTTAGTTATTGTCTCAATGCCTGAGTCATTCTGCAAGTGCATAGACAGTTGCTGGGTTCATAGAATGCTAGTAGTTGACAGCAGGATACGTTTATAAGAACTTATGTTTCAGCAGAGTGATTAGATAAGGACATGCTTCTGTCAGGATGATTGTAGGAGTGGACACAGACTCACAGTGTGATTCCAGACAAGCATGACTATTACCTGGACTTTTGCAGGACTGACTCATGAGTTTGCAAGGGTTTGAGGGACCACATACATTGTGCATACTTGACTGTAACACTGCTTGTCTCAATTCCTGATTCATTCTGCAAGTGCATAGATAGATAATAGGTTCCTAGATTGCTAGTAGTTGATAACAGGATAAATTTATAAGGACTTCTGTTTCAGCAGAGTGATTAGATAAGGACATGCTTCTGTCGGGATGATTGTAGGAGTGGACACGGACTCACAGTTTGATTCCAGACAAGCATGACTATTACATGGACTTTTGCAGGACTGACTCAGTAGTCTGCAAGGGGTTAAAAGGCTGCATACATTGTGCACATTTTACTGTACCACTGCTTGTCTCAATGCCTGAGTCATTCTGCAAGTGCATAGACAGTTGCTGGGTTCCTAGAATGCTAGTAGTTGACAGCACGATAAGTTTATAAGCGCTTATGTTTCAGCAGAGTGATTAGATAAGAACATGCTTCTGTCGGGATGATTGTAGGAGTGGACACAGACTCACAGTGTGATTCCAGACAACCATGACTATTACCTGGACTTTTGCAGGACTGACTCAGTAGTCTGCAAGATGTTAAGGGACCGCATACATTGTACACATTTCACTGTACCACTGCGTGTCTCAAAGCCTGAGTCATTCTGCAAGTGCATCGACAGTGACTGAGTTCCTAGAATGCTAGTAGTTGAGAGCACGATACGTTTATAAGCGTTTATGTTTCAGCAGAGTTATTAGATAAGAACATGCTTCTGTCTGGATGATTGTAGGAGTGGACACAGACTCACAGTGTGATTCCAGACAAGCATGACTATTACCTGGACTTTTGCAGGACTGACTCTGTAGTCTGCAAGGGGTTAAGGGACCACATACATTGTGCACATTTGACTGTACCACTGCTTGTCTCAATGCTTGAGTCATTCTGCAAGTGCATAGACAGTGACTGGGTACCTAGAGTGCTAGTAGTTGACAGCAGGATACGTTTATGAGGACTTATGTTACAGCAGAGGAATTAGATAAATACATGTTTCTGTCAGGATGATTGTAGGAGTGGGCACAGACTCACAGTATGATTCCAGACAAGTATGACTATTACCTGGACTTTTGCAGGACTAACTCAGTAGTCTGCAAGGGGTTAAGGGACTGCATACATTGTGCACCTTTGACTGTACCAATGGTTGTCTCAATGCCTGAGTCATTCTGCAATTGCATTGACAGCGACTGGGTTCCTAGAGTGATAGTAGTTGACAGCAAGATAAGTTTATAAGCGCTTATGTTTCAGCAGAGAGATTAGATAAGGACATTCTTCTGTCAGGATGATTGTAGGAGTAGACAGAGACTCACAGTGTGGTTCGAGACAAGCATGACTATTACCTGGACTTTTGCAGAACTAACTCAGTAGTCTGCAAGGGGTTAAGGGACCGCATACATTGTGCACATTTGACTGTACCACTGCTTGTCTCAATGCCTTAGTCATTCTGCAAGTGCATAGACAGTGACTGGGTTCCTAGAGTGCTAGTAGTTGACAGCAAGATATGTTTATAAGTGGTTATGTTTCAGCAGTGTGATTAGATAAGGACATGCTTCTGTCATGATGATTGTAGGAGTGGACACAGACTCACAGTGTGATTCTAGACAAGCATGACTATTAACTAGACTTTTGCAGGACTTACTCAGTAGTCTGCAAGGAGTTAAGGGACTGCATACATTGTGCACATTTCACTGTACCACTGCTTGTCTTAATGCTTGAGTCATTCTGCAAGTGCATAGACAGTGACTGGGTACCTAGAGTGCTAGTAGTTGACAGCAGGATACGTTTATGAGGACTTATGTTACAGCAGAGGAATTAGATAAATACATGTTTCTGTCAGGATGATTGTAGGAGTGGGCACAGACTCACAGTATGATTCCAGACAAGCATGACTATTACCTGGACTTCTACAGGACTAACTCACTAGTCTGCAAGGGGTTAAGGGACTGCATACATTGTGCACATTTGACTGTACCAATGCTTGTCTCAATGCCTGCGTCATTCTGCAACTGCATTGACGGTGACTGGGTTCCAAGAGTGATAGTAGTTGACAGCAAGATAAGTTTATAAGCGCTTATGTTTTAGCAGAGAGATTAAATAAGGACATACTTCTGTCAGGATGATTGTAGGAGTGGACAGAGACTCACAGTGTGGTTCCAGACAAGTATGACTATTACTTTGACTTTTGCAGGACTAACTCAGTAGTCTGCAAGGGGTTAAGGGACCGCATACATTGTGCACATTTGACTGTACCACTGCTTGTCTCAATGCCTTAGTCATTCTGCAAGTGCATAGACAGTGACTGGGTTCCTAGAGTACTAGTAGTTGACAGCACGATACGTTTATAAGTGCTTATGTTTCAGCAGAGTGATTAGATAAGGACATGCTTCTGTCATGATGATTGTAGGAGTGGGCACAGACTCACAGTGTGATTCCAGAAAAGCATGACTATTACCTAGACTTTTGCAGGACTGACTCAGTAGTCTGCAAGGGGTTAAGGGGCTGCATACATTGTGCACATTTCTCTCTACCACTGCTTGTCTCAATGCCTGAGTCATTCTGCAAGTGCATAGACAGTGACTGGGTTCCTATAATGCTAGTAGTTGATAGCACGATAAGTTTATAAGCGCTTGTGTTTCAGCAGAGTGATTGGATAAGAACATGCTTCTGTCGGGATGATTGTAGAAGTGGACACAGACTCACAGTGTGATTCAAGACAAACATGACTATTACCTGGACTTTTGCAGGACTGACTCGGTAGTCTGCAAGGGGTTAAGGGACCGTAAATATTGTGCACATTTGACTGTACCACTGCTTGTCTTCATGCACGAGTCATTCTGCAAGTGCATAGACAGTGACTGGGTTCCTAGAGTGCTAGTATTTGACAGCAGGATACGTTTATAAGCACTTGTTTCAGCAGAGTGATTAGATAAGGACATGATTCTGTCAGGATGATTGTAGGAGTGGACAGAGCTGCTTTAGTGCCATAGAACAGGTCAGCAGAGGTGCTTTAGAGCCACAAAGGCATATGTATTATTATGGCACATGAATTAACTGTTGAGGTAACTTTCAGTATTCTATTTCTCTCTTTTGGCTATTTGTTCCTTTTAACAGACACTGTGGGTGCACTATAACTTAGGTGTTCTTTTCAACCATTTCACAATTTTGGGACTATACTCAATATCTTCTAGTAGGGTGTGGATCACCCTTTCCTCAATCATTTTCTTGTACTCTGAAGGTGATGCAGAGGCTTGTAGATGATTGTAAATTATCTTCATTTAGTGAATATTTTTTAATTACATCTTCTTGGGTTGCAGCCCTGAAGAAGTCAATGATGCATGATAACAATGCTTGACGAAACACATGTTGGCTGCTGAGAATATTAATTGATATGGAGAATTACTAATAAACCTCACTTGGATATATGACCAGGATTAAACATTGAGCCCCGGTGTCTTTTTACCTCAGGATACTAATCGAGTGGTTATTATCTCGATAAGGACAATCAGATGACCAGATCCTTACTACTTGGACTTGATGATATAATTATGTTATATACTTTGAATTATCTACTTTACTGTTGAGTGCTCAGTGAGATTCTTTGAAGGTCAGCAGAGCTGTTGTAGAACCAGAGACCCAGGTCAGCAGAGCTGCTTTAGAGTCAGAGAACCAGGTCAGCAGAGCCGTTGTAGAGCCAGATAACCAGGTCAGCAGAGCTGCTCTAGAACCAGAGACTCAGGTCAGCAGAGCTGCTCTAGAGCCAAAGACCCAGGTCAGCACAGCTACTCTAGAGGCGGAGAACCAGGTCAGCAGAGATGCTGTAGAGCCAGAGAGACCAGGTCAGCAGAGCTGCATTAGAGGGAGAGAACCAGGTCAGCAGAGCTCTTTAGAGGGAGAGAACCAGGTCAGCAGAGCTGCTTTAGAGCCAGAGAACCAGGTCAGCAAAGCTGCTCTAGAGCCAGAGAACCAGGTCAGGAGAGCTGTTTTAGAGCCTTAGAACCAGGTCAGCAGAGCTGCTTTAGAGCCAGAGAACCAGGTCAGCAGAGCTGCTCTAGAGGCAGAGAACCAGGTCAGCAGAGCTGCTTTAGAGGGAGAGAACCAGGTCAGCAGAGCTACTTTAGAGCCAGAGAACCACGTCAGCAGAGCTGCTCTAGAGCCAGAGAAACCATGTCAGCAGAGCTGCTTTAGAGGAAGAAAACAGGTCAGCAGAGCTGCTTTAGAGCCAGAGAACCAGATCAGCAGATCTGCTGTAGAGACAGAGAACTAGGTCAGCAGAGCTGCTCTAGAGCCAGAGAACCAGGTCAGCAGAGCTGCTTTAGAACCATAGAACCAGTTCAGCAGAGCTGCTTTGGAGCCAGAGAACCAGGTCAGCAGAGCTGCTCTAGAGCCTAAGAACCAGGTCTGCAGAGCTGCTCTAGACCCAGAGAACCAGGTCAGCAGAGTTGCTGTAGAGCCAGAGAAACCAGGTCAGTATAACTGCTTTAGAGCGAGAGAACCAGATAAGCAGAGCTGCTTTAGAGCCATAGAATAGGGTCAGCAGAGCTGCTTTGGAGCGACAAAACCAGGCTGTTGTAGAGCCAGAGAACCAGGTCAGCAGAGCTGCTCTAGAGCTAGAGAACCAGGTCAGCAGAGCTACTGTAGAACCAGAGAAACCAGGCAGCAGAGCTACTTTAGAGGGAGAGAACCAGGTCACAGAGCTGCTTTAGAGCCAGAGTACCAGGCCAGCAGAGCTGCTTTAGAGCCAGAGAACCAGGTCAGCAGAGCTGCTTTAGAGCCAGAGAACCAGGTCAGCAGAGCTGCTCTAGAGCCAGAGAACCAGGTCAGCAGGGCTGCTGTAGAGGGAGAGAACCAGGCCAGCAGAGCTGCTTGAGAGTCGGAGAACCATGTCTGCAGTACTGCTTTAGAGCCATATAACAGGGTCAGCAGATCTGCTTAAGAGCCAGAGAGCAAGGTCAGCAGAGCTGTAGTAGAGCCAGACAACCAGATCAGCAAAGCTGCTCTATAGCCTAAGAACTAGGTCAGCAGACCTGCTGTAGAGCCAGAGAAGCCAGGTCAGAAGAGCTTCTTTAGAGGGAGAGAACCAGGTCAGCAGAGCTGCTTTAGAACCAGAGAACCAGGTCAGCAGAGCTGCTTTAGCTTACACTGACTGACTGACACTGAATGACCGACACTGACTGATTGACACTGACTGAAACTGATTGACTGACACTGACTGACTGACACTGATTGACTGACACTGACTGACTGACACTGACTGACTGACACTGACTGACTGACTGACACTACTGTTAAGGGAAAAGTCCACCCACATAAATCGGACAAAGGCTCACAAGGAATCCACACATTTACATATATAGTGCAGGAGCTCACAAAGGGGGGTAACAGAAGAATCACGGGGATAAAGGAATTCAAAATATAAGTGTACAAAAATCTTTATTTTTCTTTTTTCATATTTAATTAATTTATATATTTGTTATTCAAAGCATAAAACATCATAAGAACTCAACATATAAATAGAAAATTATTTCTGAAATAAATATACATAATATAGCATAGTTTCCCCACATCAACCTTTCTACAACCATTCATTCACTAATACTTCAGACACACACAAGCATTCATACACGTTCCATATGCACAGAAAATTCCTCAACGAGGTTCCCACAATGACATAGGAGAGGGATCCAGCGGAGCCTAGATAGCGCACTGCTAGAGAGGGCAGGTCGATTAAACAGGATCCCACAACCAGGTAACGCCAACGCGCGTTTCCGTGCCACGCCCAGATCTACGATCCCACCTTCATCAGGGCTTGCAAGTCAAGGTGGTTGGGGATTCCATTGTGTGATTTTAAATTCTTTTCTCTTCCATCCATTTATAACATTGTTTTTTACACTGTTTGAAGCTTACCTGAGATGGGGTGGGGTTCTGAGGCAATTTGTTAAGTATAGAACCTTATGTCTATTTGAATGTAATGTGTACTTATGACATACGAAATTGAAGAAACTATGCGGAAGCCACAGACCCCAATGTAAATTGTCAATATTTTGAATACAGGATGTGTAAATTTATGAAACACCAAGTAGTTTGTGTAATCTTAATGAATTCTCTTTTTACTTCAGATTTGTCATGGGTGTATCATTTTTGAGCTGTGTCTCTCCCCCTTCCTCGACTTGCAAGCCCTGATGAAGGTGCGCCCGTAGATCTGGGCGTGGCACCGAAACGCGCGTTAATTAATTAAATATGAAAAAAGATAAATAAAGATTTTTGTACACTTATATTTTGAATTCCTTTATCCCCGTGATTCTTCTGTTACCCCCCTTTGTGAGCTCCTGCACTATATATGTAAATTTGTGCATTCCTTGTGAGTCTTTGTCCGATTTATGTGGGTGGACTTTTCCCTTAACAGTTGTGTTCTTTTCCCCTGACGTCTGCCCGTATTCGTTGCAGGGGGCCCCTCTGTTTATTGGCCTGACTGACTGACACTGACTGACACTGATTGACTAACACTAACTGACTGCCACTGACTGACTGACACTGACTGACACAGATTGACTGACACTGACTGACACTGACTGACTGACACTGACTGACTGACTGACACTGACTGACACTGATTGACTAACACTGACTGAATCACACTGACTGACACTGATTGACTGACACTGACTGACTGACTGACACTGACTGACTGACACTGACTGACACTGACTGACTACTCTCTATTACTCTACTACTCACTCTCTATTACTTTCTACTACTCTCTCTCTACTACTCACTCTCTATTGCTTACTCTCTACTATTCTCTACTACTCACTCTCCACTACTCTACTACTCTCTACTACTCACTCTCTACTACTCATTCTCTACTACTCTCTACTACTCATTCTCTACTACTCTCTACCAATGTTCCCTCTAATTTTTTTCCTCTGTGTGCGGCAGTGGAGGGTCTCTGTGCGCTGCACCCATGGCTATGTGCGCCAGGAACCGAACCTCGCGTGTCTGCGGCGCCAAATGCCACTCGTTTTTGGTGCCCTCCTGCCCTCTGTCCCACTCGTTTTTGGTGCCCTTCTGCCCTCTGTCTCACTCGTTTTTTGTGCCTTTCTGCACTCTGCCCCACTCGTTTTTGGTGCCCTTCTGCCCTCTGCCCCACTCATTTTGTGGTGCCCTCCTGCCCTCTGCCCCACTCGTTTTTGATACCTTTCTGCCCTCTGCCCCACTCCTTTTTGGTGCCATTCTGCCCTCTGCCCCACTCGTTTTTGGTGCCCTTCTGCCCCACTTGTTTTTGGTGCCCTTCTGCCCTCTGCCAACTTTAATTTTGTACATATTTATGATTTTATGACTGTGTGAAAATGGTTGTTTTGTGGGAGAGCCAATATTCAGTACAGTGGTCCTGAATTGCTTATGGTGACAAGTCAATGGTGCCTTTTACCAGATGCTATAGATCTGGTTTGTTTCTGTGAAAACTTACGACAAAGGCAGACAGCCCAACTTCTTTATATTTTAAGAAGCATTTCAATAGTCCAGTAAGTTTAAATTGTTATTATACTGTCGTAAATGTTTGCAAATAAGATGTCTCAAAAGCTCATTTACCTCATAAAGGGATGCAATGTATGTGCATTTTCTTTTTCTAAGTCATATATACACAGATTAAGTCTACTGCACGCTTTCGATCCCTTGTAACGTTGCCTTCACGATTCACTGCAAGTCAAGAGATCTGAGCTAGCACGAACACTGCGTACACGTGATGAGCAATGCAAGGTCCCTTCTAGTCATATATGGTACGTTCATAATCAGGTCTGAGTTATTTAACAGAGAGAATAGAGATCACAATCTTGGCAATTAAAAAATGCAAGTGGATAAATGAAAGTCATTGCATAGAAATCAATTTTAGAAAGTGTATTTACAGAAGCCTACATTTTCTTGCCCAAATGGATATTCATCTATGAAGATTTCTAAGTCAGTGAAAACATGTTTGTAACTATGTGTGTGCCGAGAGGTACAGTAGTTCCCTCACTATAAGTATATCCAAATCATGGATGTATCAGGGTAAACCTACGTTTACAATCCTAGGATTATATCTGAGGTAATCTATGATTGCAAATTTATGTCCAAACATTCTTGCAAAAGAAACATGTCCCCAGCCTCAAATTATATTTGCAATGCATAGCATTATGTATTGAAAAGTTACAAATGATGGAGATAGAAAAGCAGCTGCTTCTTCTCACACCACTGAATTCCTGTACAAAAATACAGATGGTACCTGTATTGCCTGGTGGCGGACGTGGAGTAGTAGGTGATAAATGTTGTGTGCCCTCACCTGTTGCATTGCTGGCTTGTTCCATAGATGACTATGACATTACCAGGTAAGGATCAAACCATTATGCACTAGCCTACCCTTGTATTTAACCTCAACCACATCAATGCATCACAATCACTCTTTGTCCATTGAGGCCATTATAGGATTGTTCCCTCATCCACTCCATCCCAAAAAAAGGTTTGCTTGCATTTAGCAACACCATTACTTTATTTAAAACAGAAGTTATGGAACAATTTTTTTGGAGCTCCGCCCAATGTCGCTTTCTCCTCAGCCACTGGGAGAGGATGGATGTTGCATGTGGAATGGCTCTACAGCCGACCCCTGTGGCATGGCAGTGAGGTTTGTAACTTGCACTGCTGTACCCACACGTTTTCCCCTGCAATCCTCCACACTTCAGATCCCTTTCCCTTAAATATGTCTCTGTCATAGGCCATGCCAACTCTGATCCATAAGCTCTATACTGCTAAGTGGAAGTTGCATGCCAGTATCCTCATCACTTTGCTGCGCGGATAGTAACGCCCAGCAGTCACAACAAAGCGTAGACACTTTCCAAACACAGCGTGTGCTAAAGTACACGCTGTGTTTGGAAAGTGTCTACGCTTTTGTTTGTAAAGCCCGAGGCAGACTGTGGCATTTTGTTTTAAGTATCGCTGTTAATCGGAGCCCGTGAATGGGCTCTGGTTATCAGCAATACTTAAACAAAAGGGCACAGTCTGCCACGCCCCCACACAGCAGTAAGGCCGCAAGCGCCACAATCGCACCAGCCCCCACCCCCGCCTCCTTACCTGAACTCCTCATGCCCGCTCCGCCACCACACGGAAAAGTGCCTTTAGTATCGCGCCGCTCGCTTTTTAAAAGCGGCGGGCGACGCGACTCTTTTAGGATGTCCTGTGTGCGCGCTCCACGCTAGGTGGTGCGCGCTGACGTCAGGGGAGGTGCGCGCGCGCGCGCGCGCGGCCTAGAGGGAACATAGCTCTCTACTATGCTCTCTCCACTACTCACTCTGCTACTCGCTCTCTACTACTCTCTACTGCTCACTCTCTACTACTCTACTAATCTCTACTACTCTCTCTACTACCCACTCTCTACTACTCTCTCTACTACTCTCTCTCTACTACTCTCTACTAATAACTCTCTACTATACATTCTCTACTACTTGCTCTCTACTCCTCGCTCTTTACTACTCTCTACTACTCACTCTACTACTCACTCTCTACTACTCTCTACTACTCACTCTACTACTCACTCTCTACTACCCACTCTCTACTACTCCACTACTCTCTAACTACTACTCTACTTCTCTCTACTACTCTCTCTCTACTACTCACTCTCTACTACTCACTCTCTACTACTTACTCTCTACTACTCACTCTCTTAAATAATTAACAATTATATTTTAATTAATTACCAATAAAAATGTATTAACAATGAATTCAAAATAAATACCAATAAATTCATTAAAATATTCAATTAATTATATTTAAATTACTTCCCACCCTATTCCCCTATAAACCCACAATCCACTCCAGAACTATATTACGCAAAAATTAAATACCACAAAATTATTTAATTAAAATATATTATAAAATAAAAATACACTTTTAACACATATACTAAAATAAAAAACACTTACATATATATATATATTTTTTTTAATTACAATGACTTTTATTTTAGTATTAATTATTTAAAAAAAGTAAAAGCCATTGTTATTTGTAATATCAATACATCTAAGTCACGTAAATACAACACATATTGCATTACAAATGCTATAGGTGTCACACTTGCGAAAGTTAAAACTATTGGCACTGTAAATGACAAAGCTATTAATTTCGCTATTTTCTTTTCTTTTTTTTTTTTAAAAACCTTTATTTTACCATTCAACATACATTGTTCCTGGCCTACAACCCCTGGGGCCGGCCGCAACATTTTCACATGTAGACATTAGCGTCTGGCTTACACAGCCCATGTGCCGACAACCCGGGGGTTCGGCGGCGTTATTTATTTGCACGGTTCGCGTTTGGATTGCGGATTGGTATAGGTCTGTTTTAAAATTTTTATAACAATAAACAATATTAACAAGAAGTTTCCACATTTGGTCATGAGTCATACAAGTAACAAGTACAATTCCCCTATTCCAGCTTGCAGTTGCCGAGCGTCTGTTATGTGTGAGACCACTTAGCCTGGCACTACCACATTCCCTCTCAGTTAGGCGAGTCTGTGCGGTGATCAAATGTGTAGCATTCATCCGCCCTTCCTCTCCACCCCCTCCTACTCGTGCTTCTGGGTATAATCCTAGGTCCTCACCCCTTCCCCACTTCCACTCCTCTTAGTCGTCATCCCCTTCCTCTTCTGACATCAATGTGTCATCTTCCTCCAGAGGTTCACATATGTCCCCCTGAAAGCGTTCCACGGGGTCCATATCTTATTCCATTTATGTGGACACGCCCTATCAGTGTATACTGTCCTCTCTATTATCATGACCCTGTCCATATTTGTGCACCACTGTGTCAATGTGGGGGTGTCAACCGCACCCCATTTCTGTGCTATGTCGGGTTTAGCTATTATCATGCCAATCATGGACCACTGCTGTCCGTGTCTGGAAAGGTCGTTAGGTTCCCATATGTTTAGTAAGCATTTTCGTGGTTCAGGGACCAGGGATAGCCCCAATGTTTGTGATATAGTGCGCATCGTTTGTCTCCAGAACTCCTGAATGCGAGGACATTCCCAGATAGTGTGTAACAGTGTTCGCTCCTCTCCACAGCCGCGAAGACAGTACGGGTGTTGTGCCCTCTGTATTGTGTGTAGCATCTTCCTTGTGTAGTACACCCTATGTAAAATTTTAAGCTGCATGAGCCTAAATTTCGCTGATATGCCCACCTCCTTAGGTGACGCCAGCGCTTCGTTCCATTCGGAATCGTCCATTTCCCCTATGTCCTCCACCCACTTGGCTTTCAGTTTTACCGTCGGATCCTCTAAGTTATTAAGCAATTTACGGTAGGTGAGCGATGTTGCCCGCTCCTGCATGTAATCCGTGAGGAGACGATCCTCAAGGGGAGATGCCTCTGGGACCTCTGTGTCACGTGGGACGGCTGCTAGCAGAGCATGCTGCACCTGTGTGTAGCAATACAGTTCCGTGGGCCGCAGCTCATATTGTTTTCGCAGCCGGTCAAAGGGGATCACTGTGCCTTTTTCCCATAAATCTCCCACCATGGACAGACCAATGTTATCCCAAAGTGTGAACCCCTTGCTGCGTCTCAGATTACCCAGGGCTCGCGTGTCCCACAATGGGGTGAGTCATGTGATTCTCCCCTTCCACCCCAGTTTTGCCTGTGCCGTGTGCCACAGTGATGCAGTAAGCTTTGTGGGTCCCGTGAGTATGCACACATTTCACCGGTCATAAAGAGGCACCAGTATGCTGTTGGTACCCAATTGTACCCTGTCCACCCTGCATGCCGGGTCCTCCTGAGGTGCATGCAGCCACTGGTTAATGGGATTCAGTTGGGCGGCCCAGTACTACAGTTGCAGGTTTGGCAACACAATCCCTCCGTCATACCACCCCTTGTGTAATTTTGCCTGAGCTATGCGTGCCGGCCGATTGTTCCACATGAGACCTGCCACCATTGCAGACACCCGTCTAAAGTACCCCGGTGCCACCGGATATGGTGTATTTTCTAGGATATACAAAAACCGGGGCAGTGACATCATCTTGTAGAGCGCCGCTCTGCCCAACAATGTCAGCGGCAGCGCTGCCCAAAATTTAACGTCTTGTTTCAATCGTTCCAACGGCGGTGTTAGGTTCTTCTGAAAGAACTCGGTTGGGTCCCTAGTGACATGAACACCCAGGTATCAAAAGGAGGACCCTGCCATTTTCAGGGGACAATCCTCGCTTAGTGCGGGTGGTGGGCCCTGTAGGACATTTATCTCTGACTTAGTCCAGTTCAGAGTGTATCCCGATACTCCCCCCTGCTCGTCACACAGCGCCAGCAGCGCCGGTATACTACACTCCGGCTTCGTCAGGTGTACCAGCATATCATCCGCATATAGGGATAGGCGGTCTTCCCATCCCTCTGTCCAGGTGATCCCCTTCAGTAGTGGGGTACAACGTATCAGAGTCGCCAACGGTTCCAGTGCAATCGCAAAGAGCAGCGGCGACAAGGGACATCCTTGACGGGTCCCTCGCTTTAGCAGGAATGCCAGAGAAATATGGCTGTTCGCCACCACCTGTGCTACCGGTTTACTGTATAGTAGCCGGACCCAAGCAGTGAATTTAGGGCCAAATCCCATGTGCGCCAGGACCTTGAATAGATAATGCCACTCCACCATGTCGAATGCCATCTTTGCATCAAGCGCCAGTATAACCGCCTGCTCTGATAAGGAGTCCGCTCTGGCCAACACACCGTGCACCCTGCACAGGTTGAGGGCGGTGTTCCTGTGTGGCATGAAGCCTGACTGGTCGGGGTGTATAAGTTGTGGGAGGTGCTCTATCAGCCGGGTGGCAAGGAGCTTCGCCAGGATTTTAACCTCGGCGTTAAGAAGGGAGATAGGGCGATACGATGTGCACTCTTCCGGCGGATTTCCGGGCTTGGGAATCGCTCCGATGGTCGCCGTCCGTTGATCTAACGGAAGCTCAGCCTTTTCCAGACTGTCCGTGAACATTGCCAACATGGGTCCACTGAGTCCCTCCGACGCCGTCTGATACCACTCTATCGGGATACCATTCGGTCCCGAAGCCTTACCCGACTTTACTGCATGAATAACACTTTGTATTTCCTCCTCCTTTATGTCTGTCTCTAGTTCTACGACTGCTTCCGGTGTCAGTGTCGGAGTGGGGATATGGCCTAGCGCAGCACGGGCCACCTCTGCCGACACTTCCTTGGCCGGAGTGTACACTCCCTCAAAATAATCTGCAAGGGTCTCTACTATCTCTTCGGGGCGTGTGTGCACTGACCCCTGCCTGTCATAAATCTGCTGTATACCCTTGGTGCTACCTCCTTTCTTGTCTATCCAGGCCAACATTTTACCTGACTTATCCCCTATGTCGTAGATTCTATGGGTCGTCTCTACTATCTGAGTCACTGACGGCTGCTTCAAGTGCTCCCTGTATTGCTGTTGCCTTAGGAGCAAGTCGTGGGATGTGGCAGGCGTAGGGTTCTCATGTGCCATGTTTGCGTCGTGTAGGGCCAGATCCAGCTCGGACAATTCACGTTGTCGTTCTCGTTTATGGCCCGTTATGGATGTTATAGCCTGTCCTCTTAGCACCGCCTTGTACGCCTCCCACAGGACAGCAGAGGACTGTACTGACTCAGTATTCTCAGCAAAATAATGCGATGTCGCCTCTTTAAGTGCCTTCCGCACCTTGGGAACCTTGCGATTTGAGGCGTGTATTGGGTAAATTCTCCTACGTGATTTCTCCTGCGTGGACATTGTAAGTGTGACTGGGGAATGATCTGAGATCCCCCTAGGGTGTATGTCAACAGTATCTACGTGTGAAGCCCCCCGCCCAGCGTCAAGAAATAGTCAATTCATGACAGACTATTATGGACTGTGGAGTGGTATGTGTACTGTCTCGCTGAAGGGTGTGTGTGGCGCCATGTGCCAACTAATCCTATTGCTGTCAAGAATCTCTGAAATCTGGAAGGACCACCAGTCTGAGGTACCTCCGGGAACCTATCTACCAGTGTATCCACCGTTGCATTAAAGTCCCCTCCGATTAATATGTCCCCATCTGGTAGGTCTAGAAAGAAATCACCCAGTGATGGTAGCATGACCGAGTGCAGTGCTGGGGGGATATATACCGACACCACGTTCAGGGGCCTCCCTTCCCACTGTCCTTGGAGCGCTGCAAAGCATCCCTGCGTGTCTACCTTAGTGCTTAATGTGATGAACTGTGCCAATTTCTTAACTTAAATTCCCGTGCCCCTTGACCTCGTGGTAAACTCTGAATGTACTGCCATTCTATATCCCTTTCTGTCGAGAGCCTTGATTGCCCCCCTTGTGAGGTGTGTTTCCTGGAGAAGCACCAGAGCCGGTCCCTGCCTCTTTATCGCGTTTATCACCAACCCCCTTTTTATCTTATCACCCAACCCTCTTACATTCCAAGTCATAAGTTGGAGGGGTACTACCCGCGATCTCAGTACCTCCTCTTCAGCTGTACACATTTGGGAGTCGTGCGTGGATGGCTCGATACCTAAGGCAGTGGAAACCGGGTCCAACTTCCGGGGTGTACCCGCCTGATGCATGTCTCATACAGCACATGCTTGTATTTGTGATATTTGACCTTACTTGTGGAATTTCAACAACTTCTAAACAACCCCCCCCTGCCTCCCCCTCCCTGCTGAATGGGCTTTCAACCGCCCGCCTCCCCAACATAGCAGAGTGCTTAGCCCATCCCGTTAACAGTTTACGTGCGCGCTGGGGTGGAGTGTCCTCCTGAGCAGGCGGCATCCCTGCCCTCCTCCGAGCTCCCCAGGCCAGTATCCAAGTGTGCCCATTCAGTAGAGTTCTTCAACGGACAGCACTGCAGCTAACACCGGGGGTTCAGGATTTTACACCCCCCTTCGCTCCTAAGGATCCATGCGTCGGTGATCCGGTTGCACCCCCTCTGCCTGACAATTGCGATCCCGCTTGGTGTTTCTCTCGGTGGTTACGGTTATTCCTGTGTGGGCGGTGGGGTTGCCCTGCAGTCCTCCAGCCCTCAAGCCAGTCCTGTGCCGCCTACGATGTTTCAAAGAACCAGACCTTATCCTCCGCCACCACCCTGAGCCTCGCTGGGAACAGCATTGAGTATGACAGTTCTTTGGCCCGCAACGCCCTCTTGACATCCATGAAGGTTCTCCTGCGGTGCGCCACCTCAGCAGTCTAGTCCGGGAAGAAGGCCACCTTGGAGTTTTGGATCTGGATGGCTGGAGACACTCTCGCTGCCTGTAGAATCGTGTTACGATCGCGAAAGTTAAAGAGTCTCGCCAGGATCGGTCTCGGGGGGGCCCCTATTTTTGGTTTGCCATCGGGTACTCTGTGGGCCCTCTCCACTGAGAAAAAGTGTGAGAGGCCCTTAGGGTTCAAGTGCGTCTTTATGAATTCCTCCACATAGAGGTCCATTGCACCTTTATCTTCCGATTCCAGAACTCCCAGTATTCGGACGTTGTTCCTCCTCGAGCGCCCCTCCTGATCATCCATCTTGTCCCTGAGTGATTTATTTTCAGCCATCACCTTCTCTTTTGCCACTTGCAGTTCCGGCACGTCATCCACTAGGGATTTCGTCACCACCTCCACTTGTTTCACTCTCTCATTCATTTTTTGAAAGTCTGCTCTGATCAGGGTGACTTCTGTAGCCGTGGTTCCCACTGTTGCTTGTACCTGTGCCAGGGCACACATCACATCCTCCAGCATTGCTTTTTTCGCCCGTCTCCTTCTGGTGTCTTCCCCGTGGAGTTGCGGGGTTACACCTGGGGAGGGTTGTTTCTCTCGTAGGCGAACTTATCAAGTTTGGACTGCATCGAGGTGTGTTTAGAGCATCTGCCCGTCATGTTTGGTTCCGGGCCCACCTCGCCCCCTTGCTGTGCGTTCGCTGTGCCCTTAGGATCTTCCTGCAATCCACCGACCCTCCTTGCCGACCGCAACCTCCGGGTCGTTCGGAGTCCCGCGCTTGCCAGAGCTAGATGTGGGGCGAGCAGGTCCTATGGGACATGAGCAGGATTTGCAGGGTGCGCTCTTCCACGCTTGCTGCGTGAGGCGGCGGTGTCACTTTCACCAATGTCTCTCCCTCAGTTCCAAAGGAGGGGGCAAAGGGGGGTGAAGACCTCAATATTGCTTTGATCTGCTGATGTAGGGCCACCAGTGACGCCCTCGCGTTTTGTGTCTCTCGGCTGATCGGGTCGCCGTCCACAATGGCTGCCTCCGCCCGTGCCTCCTTTCCAGCCCCCACCTCAACGCGATCCAGTCCCAGTCGGCTATTCACTGCCCTTCTGACGGATCACGCGGCAAGGATGTTCAGGCCCCTTATCTCTTCTCTGCAGGCCCTCGCTGTTTTCTACCACCCCGTAGGTTGGTGTCCATTTGTGGCCGTTTGTCCCCGTCGCCCCGCCTGCGGCACGTTCCTGCCCGACGCTGTTTCACCCCAGGAGCGGAGGGGAGACGGGCCCCCCGCACCCGCGAACCGGCAGTCAATCGGCCCGCTCTGAGTCCGTTGGGCTGTTTACGCCGCGGTGGTCCCCGCCTTCCTCCACTGTTTGGGGCGCCACAGATCACTTCGTGCACCCTCTCCCCACTGTCTATTCCGAATTGCCGTGTGGGGGGGTTAAGCAGCGATATCGTTCACCTTTTCGGATAACTGACCTCCCGCTGGATTTATTCCAGATGCTGGCACGGGCCCTGCTGCACTCCACTCCGCTCCCGGAGCCCCAAGCCGTGTCTCCGCTTCTTTGTTGTCCTGCGGGCTCCCGTTGCTGTCGGCCTCCTCCGCCAATCTTCAGGTCGGCTGCGGATGCTACTTATGCCCCTCCGATTCCCGTCTTACTCGGGTTCTCGCTTCCTGCGCAGGCTTCCGATGCCGGGGTCCCGCCGCACCTCCACTTCCGCCCGGCCAACGATTGCAGGACAGTCCGCTGCTTGTCATCTCTTGCAGGCCTCGCCATTCAGGGTCTCACCACAGCCTCTCCCGGTGTCGCACGGCTTGTAGACTTTTCCTGCTGGGCACCACTCGGTCCTCGACCCGGTTCGCCCTTCGGTAGTAGTTATTTTAACGGATATAAATGCCGGATTGCCGGGGGATGCCGCCTCACTTCTGGAGCCTCGCTCTTAAGCTGCCGCCATGATCGGCTGCTAGCCACGCCCCCTCCACTTGCATATTATTAAAAAATAAATAATAACTTACTTACCTAAAATTCGATATTTTTGTTGTCTATAATCTGTCCATAGATATTTTTGTTGCCTATATTCTGTCAATTCAATATTTTGTCCATTCTATATTTTGGATTTGATATTACTGCTATTCTATTCGATATTTTTGTAGTCTATATTCTGTCCATTCAATATTTTGCCCATTCTACATTTTTAACTCGATATTTTACCAATTCTATATTTTCTACTCGATATTTTGACTGTACACCGTTAGCACTCTAGTTGTTCTTTAGAACACTCTGGGACATTCTGTCATTGGGCTATACTTGGGCCACATCTGGGTGATATTTGTGCTACATTTGGGCTCTTTTGTATCTGGCGGCCATCTTGGGAGACTTATTTGTTATGAAGTTTCCTAACTTCCTCATTTACAACAGTATTCTCAGTAGGACATACTTTCAATTTTTTACTTTGGTTCCATCAAGAAGGCATTCAGATGTGTCACACATTTGCCATACATTCTGAATGTTAGCACTCTAGTTGCTCATTAGATCACTGTAGTCAAGCTACTGCTCACCAGGGAAGTCTGCTGCTGGTATTCAAAGTGCATGTTTCAGTCCGCATGTTAAAACTTTTTAATGAAATAAAAGAGGATTTGAGAAGTCAAAATGTGCCCTAATTTTTCTTTGTGCAGAACTAATCATAATTTCTATGGCAAAATGAAGCCCCTCATTTTATTCCTTTGCGAGTTAAATGTTTTAAGTGTTACCACTTTATTCCAATCAAGATGGCTTCAGGTGTTCCATATTTTTGTCATAAGTAAGACTGTTAGTGCTCTAGTTGTTCTTTAGAACACTCTGGGACATTCTGTCATTAGGCTATACTTGGGCTACATCTGGGTGATATTTGTCCTACATTTGGGCTCTTTTGTCTCTGGCGGCGATCTTGGGAGACTTATTTGTTATGAAGTTTCCTAATTTCCTCCTTTACAGCAGTCTCCTCAGTTAGAAATACTTTCAGTTTTTTACTTTGGTTCCATCAAGAAGGCATTCAGATGTGTCACATATTTGCCATAAATTCTGAATGTTAGCACTCTAGTTGCTCATTAGATCACTGTAGTAAAGCTACTGCTCACCAGGGAAGTCTGCTGTTAGTATTGAAGGTACATGTTTCAGACTACATGTCAGAATATGTTTTAATGTAATAGAAAAGGATTTGAGAAGTCACTCAAAATGTGCCCTAATTTTTCTTTCTGCAACACTAATCATACTTTCTATGGCAAAATGAACCCCCTCATTTTGTTCCTTTTTAAATTAAATATTTTAAGAGTTACCACGTTATTCCAATCAAGATGGCAACAGGTGTGCTATACTTTTGTCATAAGTAAGCTGTTAGCACTCTAGTTGTTCTTTAGAACACTCTGGGAAGCTGCAGTAGAACACAAAGGAATCAATTGACAGTCTCTGCCCTTGTTGGATGTACATGTTTTACTGAGAATGTCAGACTTCATTCTCACATGACTGAGAAAGATAATGTGAATTTACAGAAAATATGCTCTCAGTTTAGCTTACAGATCCCCTCCCAAACCTCTGTGGGAAAAGCATGAGAAAATAGTTTTCTCTCACACATGATTCATGATATCCCAGCAGAAGGCTTTTTCACATGGTAAAATCACCTTAGAACACACCACAATTCCTAAAATGAGTATGGTACCATCAACAAATGATCTATAATGTAACTAAAGTCTTAAAACCTTCTATTAACTGCAATGCTTTTTAGTGCTGACAGCCAATCAGATCTCACGATGAGATGTGTGGTTAGGCTCCGCCCAGATATATATATATATTTTTTTTCCTTTAATATCTAAAAAACTACTGAACAGATTTACACCATTTAACAGAAAGGCAGGAGTCTGAAGCAAAGACTACCGCTTTGCCAAATTTGGTGTAAATCGGTTCAGCAGTTCGGGCTGTAGCTGCGACTAAAGGTTCCTATGAAAAATTACACAGGGAAAACACGTTTTGGGACCCACCTTTTTTCTCAGCCCCCGCTTGACGAATCACCCCGAGACTTTCAGGATATGAGCGGACCGAAGCTGGCCAAAAGGTTTGAAAATTTCACGAAGATCCGTCAACCGGCGCCAAAGTTAATGGGAATAGAATGTTGTGGATTTCCTATCGAAAATAGGTCCTAACTATAACTACCTACTGGCAACCGCCAATAGGCAATATATATATGAATGAAGAAATTGATCAATTGCCCAGTACACCGTTGACAGTAAAATACAGGGATGAAATGCTGGTCCGCTTGAAAAGAGAGGAGGACGTGATTAAGAGGCGCAAGAGACCGTCTTGATTACGAACACGGTCACATTTTTACGTTTGCCAAGAAGTACGATCACCTTAAAGCCTCACACATAACTCCAGTGGCAAGCACATCGACGGCTAAACAAACATCAAGGGCAGCAGTGGCTCAAACCTCATCCATCTCCGAGGGCAGCTCAAACATCGACAGTGAATCTGACAATGAGCTGACAAGATCACAGAGGGTGGGGTTTCGCAAGTTCACCCTTGCACAGGAGCTAGAGGTAGTCCAACGGGACCGCAAACAGACCCTCCGCTCTGGTGCCCAGGGTGTAACTGCAAGCAAAGCGCCAATGCCAAATGGGCAGCAAGGAGGCGGTGCAACAAACAGCACAGGCACAACCAACAAGATAAAAAAGCCACGCAAACAGTGGAAACGCAGATAAATCATTCACCCTGTGAAGTACAAACTGTTGTCAATCTTACTGATCTACCTCTAACCAACAAAGAAACCTCCTAGCTATCATTGGGGCTACCATACAGCGCCAAAAGCAACTTTGACTATGCAGGCACAAAGATTGATCTGTACAAATATGTGCGCAAGCTCAAACTGCGCAAATATCTTTGCCTGCACAAGCGACCGCAACCCACCTCAGTAACTGTGCCCAGTTCCCAATCTCCAACCTTTTCTGCACCCGACTCCAGCTTGCTACTAGAGCTGATGGACATGCAAAATTAACCAATTCTGCAAAATGAACCAATTCTGCCAGCATCTAGCCTGGGCTCGGGCATAGAGTCAACATCTACAACATCTATAGTTACCAACTTCGAACCTAAATCGAAATTTTGTCCTTTGATGCTCAAGGATAATATTGACCTATTCCATGATAAAGTTTCTCTAGAATTAAGGGCACTTTTACTCAAACATGGCAGCTTTTCAAAAAAAGACCATTATCGTGATTTCGAGTACCACCAACTAATCAAAAAACTGAAAAACAATACAAATATAATTGTTAGGCAAGCTGACATAGGAGGAGAGGTGGTGCTTTGGCCTCGACAATTCTATTTGGATGTAGCACTTTGCCAACCTAATGACCGCGCATGTTACAGACGAACTGATGCCAAGGAAGTACAGCAAGCCAAGAACAATATTTATTCCAATCTTATGGCATGGAGAAGTACTGGTATTATCACTATGGATGAGTTCAAATTCATGAAAAAGGACAATCCTGTAACACCTGTAATATACTTTATACCTAAGATCCACAAGAATAACTTACTACCGCCAGGGCGACCTATCATTTCTGCCCGCAATAGTATACTTGAGAATGTTAGTAAATATGTTGACTTTTTTCTTCAAGAGTTTGTCAGGTCCTTACCTTCTTTTGTGCTCGACACTGGCGATTTTCTGAGAAAGGTGTATGATTTTGAGTGGAAACAAATTTATTTGCTAATATCTCTTGATGTTACCGCCCTATACACCAGCATTTATCACAAAGATGGGTTAAGAGCAGTACAGCACTTTCTCGGTTCAAGACCAGTTTGTTTAAATGAGCATATACGTATGATTGTGGCTATGATTAGCTTATGCCTTGAGAACAATTTTTTCCTGTTTGGGAATCAGCTATTCCAGCAGACAAGGGGTGTGGCGATGGGGGCCTGCTTTTCTCCCAGTTATGCCTGTTTGCATATGGAATACTGGGAGGAGCAGGTCCTCATGCCTAACTTTTTGGACATCATGAAAACCAAAGTTGTAAAATGGTTACGTTATATAGACAATCTTCTTATAATTTAGGACGGGTTGGAAAACGAGGCAGTAGAGTTTATTGAAAACTGAATGACAATAATCTCAATCTTCAGTTTACCGGCCATAGTAGTGACAAATCTGTCTGTTTTTTAGATGTGGATATTTACATCAAAGAGGGGACACTTGAAACTAACTTTACCGCAAACCAACTGCTGGCAATAGTGTCCTCCATGCAGGCAGTCATCACCCCGCTCATCTTATAAGGAGTATCCCTTATGGTGAAATGCTTCGCATTAAACGGATTAGCAGCACGGAATCCGACTGTAGAGAGGCCCAGCTCTTATGTAATATTAGGTTCCTGCAGTGGGGCTACTCCAAGGAAACAATAGAAAAAGCTATGATTAGAGCTAACTCTCAGGATAGAGCAACCCTATTGTCCAGTACAATCCAGGATAGAGTAACTTTATTGTGCAATACAACCCAGAGCAGGAAGGACACAACTAAAGTTGCCCAGAGTGAAACGAGGCTTATTTTCACATTCAACAACCAACATGGGACTATCAGAAATATAGTCAAACGCAACTGGGCACTCATCACGAGTTACCCTATCCGGGGCAATCAGGTTACTGGTGTGCCTAGTATAGCTTACAAACGTGCCAGGACCATGAATAACTGTTTGGTGTCAAGCAGCCATGAGATCAGCACCACGGGCTCGTGGTTAGACTCTAGTAAGGTCTTCCTAAAATGCTCATCATGTAAAGCCTGCAGAAATGGAGTGAGTAGAACCGAATATTCTACTCCGTTCAGCAACACACCTGCCTCTATCAAATACAAACTGATGTGTCGCACCGAGTATGCAGTGTACGTGCTGGAGTGCCCCTGTGGTCTACGCTACATGGGTAGCACGAGACCACAGGTATACAAACGCATCCTCCAGCACCTCAGGACCATTACCAATGGCGACACTGCATACCCTATAGCGAGACACTTTGAGGAGTTTCATGACAAAAATTCAGATGAGTTGAAGTATTTTGTTATTGACACGGTCCAACCTCAGAGGAGGGGAGGGGACCGTGAGCAGTTGCTGCGGAGATTGGAAACCAGACACATAATTTTATTAGACACCAAGCCCCCCGAATGGTCTTAATGCAGGGGAGGATTGTCACACATATCTATGAATACTACTTATGAAAATATTTAATTGTACATTTGTAAACATATTAGCTGTCTCATCTATTTATACTGTTTAATACAATTTTTAATTCACTTTCGAATTTTTTATTTACAGAGGGTAGCACTAATTTAAAATGCCAATATTTATTTGCTGTTTTTGCACATATGCCTTTCGTTTGTACATCCGCAAACTGATCGTCTAAACTACCCACTTGGGTGGTATTGCCAATTTTTGGTCCCTGAAAGTTTGTTGTGCAAGTACTAAACTTGGGTTTTAGCTGCAATGTAGTGGAGCAATAACAATTTTAACATATTTATTTATTTATTTATTTATTTATATGTTTTATATCTTGTTCTCTATTGCTGCTATATCTATTTATCTATTTAAATATTTATATTTATATTTATGTATTTATATATTAATATGCACATTCAAATGTATGTGTACGTATTCACCCTTGTTTAGTTGTGTATGTGATGCGACACTACTTCACATTGTACATATGTGCTTATCTGCATTTACGCAATATTGGATTCAGACAGTATGTCTTCTATGTCTATCTAAAAACTATACTTCTGTTGGCATCTTGCACTTTAAAAGGAGCACTTCCGCCCCTAAACGTTGTCATGTGATCAAGGTCTTGTTTGGCCGAAACGCGTAATGGTGGTGTGGTGGAGAGCAAAATAAACCATTAGCACTATTTTCTGGGTTTGCATTGTCTGTTATGCTGTGTGACTGCTGCAAGAAGTCCTTCTGCTAGATATATATATATATATATATATTTATATATATATGTATATATTACCTACTGGCGGTCGCCAGTAGGTATATATAGTTAGGATTTTTTCCCTATGGGATTTCTGAAAATTCTATGTCTAATAACTTTGGCGTTTGTGGGCGGAATCGGTTGAAATTTTCAGGAAAATGGCACATTTTGTTTCTGAGCAGCTCCAGGAAATTTGGGGGGGGTCGTCAAGGGGGGGTTGAGAAAAAAGGGGGGTCCCAAAACGCGTTTTTAACATTGAGTTTTCCATAGGGCGGTTGGACTCACTTTTAGCTCGAACGGCTGAATGGATTTGCACGAAACTTGGCAAAATTGTAGGGACTGTTAGGCCGATGTGCCTTTGCTAGGTCTCAATATATGTGCTCCAGTGGATTTTGAGAAATTAACGTTTAAATCAAGATATATATCTGTAACAGCGCTCCGGGCAGCGATCTGGTTCGCGTACTTTTCGCGTAACGGAACTTTGCGCACGGAAAGCTGATTGGCTCTTCGGTGTCTGTCAACATTCTAAACAGTCCGGTGCGGCCGCCATCTTGTCTCTCGGTAGGATCGAGAGATAAGAGGAGGCCAAAACAAAGGGGGAAATTTCCATAAGGGGGCATAGTAGTTCCTCCCTGACCCCCTAGGTTTTATGTGGAGGTTTTAAAAGGGCCCAGCAGGGTTCAAAAACATTTTTTCTTTTTTTTTTTTTCGCGATGAGCGCCTAGTACGCGAACCGGAAAGCGTTCTAGGCAGCGTACTTTAAGGATAATAGAATGATATACTTTTCAAAGACTAAATGTTAATTGTTTGTTGTTTTGTTTGTTGTTTTTTTTTTTTTTTTGTTTTCTTTTTTTTTAATTTTTTTTTTAATTTTTATTGTTTTTCATAATTTATTAAACTTTCTAACATTTCAGTGTCTGAAATGTCATTATTTTCTTGAAATATTGTTTGCAAGCTGTGAGGTTGTAAAATGTCCTCATTTGCAAGGAGGGCATCTACTGCTTGGACACATTGCAGCAGTTCATTATCCATGCTTTGATCCATAAATTCCATGTCAATTTGTTCAATCAATTCCTGGCTGCTCTCTTGCAGGTCCATTTCAAAAGAAACTTGGTTTTCGCCTTCCATTTTGCCTGAAATTTGGATTAAAACAATATATATTAGTAGAGATAGGGCACTGTTGGGATTAATTTTAGATAGTCATTTTTTATCAGTGAATTTATCTTTTGGCAGTGTATAGTATCAGAGTGGAAATAGGACTATAAAAAAGTGTATGTGATTTAACCAAGACAAGTCTAACTCCATTCATAACTATAACAGAGAAGTCTATCTAAATACATTACTAGTACAGAGGGATAGTGTATATCTAGCAGAAAAAGTCTACTATATTAAGTTATAGTGTACAATATACTTCAGTTTTAAAAATAACAACTTACCTTTACAAACAAGTTGAAGAGTTTAGTGATAATTCAATTGTAATGTACAACAAGAAGTAGCAGTCAAAATGGCTGTGTTTCCTTCTCTTCCTTTATATATATTCAAGTATATAACCAATCAAATGTCAGGTAATAAAAGTAGAAAATGAAAGTAACATTTTCATTGGTTGTCAATTCCAACACTTCAGATGTGTTTTGTGAAGTAATTTACCTCACGGTACTTGGAGAGGTCTACAGGCTAAATGGCTAAATTAAATTTCAATCAAATTTGTGAGAATGAAAGGGATTGTTATGTAGTATGAGCTAATTTATATTTGGTGAGAGTGTCTCCAGTCGTTTTTCTATAAATTACTTTCCCACCTTTTTTTTGGACCGCTTCCCGGAAAGCGGTCCGGTCCGCGAACTAGGAGCGTAACGGGAGTCCACCATTTTGTGTTTCGGTCGAATCAAGGTATAAAATGGAGGGTAAATAATGTTCTGAATGGGTAGAAGGGGGCATGGTACAAGTAGTTTGCCCCCCTACGTTTTCTGAGGGTGGCTGAGGAGGACTATATGTGCGAAGAAAAAACTTTTTTTTTGAAATTTTGCGCGGTTAGCTTCCAGTTCGCGTACCGGATAGCGCTCTTTGAGCGTAGTTTGTTGAAAATTACAGAAAAAAGTTAGAAAAAAAATAATAAAAGTGTGTGATCAGATGAAGGGTAGCTCTGAGAAGAGCTTTTGGGTTTATGGTACATTTAGGTACTTATAAGTAGGTACCAATGCACAGTCTTAAATTCAGAATGAAAATTCTGTTGCCCTCATCTGAGAAGTGAACTCCATCTCCTCTGTAGATATCTTGCATGTAGTAACGCAAGTTATTGTTGTACAGAGAGCCCATTCCATGGTCTCTCATGAAAGCTGAAACAGATTTGTTTACATGCTTCCTCGCTTTCTCAATTTGTGGAGAAAATTGGTTGGACCACCTCCATTTCTGTCTTTGGCATATATTGGAATATACCAAAGCAGTTTGAGGAAAAAGTGCCATTAATTGCTCCAAGGTGTCCTTTAAAAGCATTTCCAGACCTACCCCTGTCAAAGTGCCCAAATCATTACCTCCACAGTGCACTATTAACAGGTCAGGTTTTGGCAAATGCATAAAGGTTTTCACCAATGGTATCAATTGGTGACATTTTAATCCTCTTTGGCCCAACCACTTAATTTCCACATCCTGTAAATTGAGGTTGTGTAAATTTCTGTTCTCAGCATACCTTTGAGCCCAGTGGATGTAACTATGTCCAACAATCCAGACCTTAAACATGGTGGGAGAAGGTTGTTCTGCAGTCAGATGAAGTGTGGTAATGAAAGGGCAGTTGAAACAGTAGGAGTTTGTAAAGAAAAAAAACTGTGGATTTCCAATGCTAATGAATCATTAGCAGTGATTGGTGCATTTCCATTTCTGAAAACAGAAAGTTAGGGTGCATGGATGTGTTCTTTGAAAGATGTAATTTGAATGGTCAAGGAAGAAACATTTAATGAAAGATTGCACTGGATACGCAGGTGCACTGAGAGTTCAGAGTTCAATTGAAACATTGTTGTGTGAATTTGCAAACATGAGAGGTCTTCCAGGAGGTGGTTGCTATGGAAAAAAGGCAGAGAGGGCAGAGGGGGGAAGGGTTTTGATTTGAAAAAAGTGAGGGAAGAGTTATGATTGGCTAATATGAGAGATATGTGAAATGAATATCTGTTTTTCTGTGCTTTCAATAGCTGCAGCCTCTGGAGTGCATCGTTTTTCTTCTGCTGAAGACAATTTGGTGTATTTCTGAGACTGTTTTCAAAACTTAAAAAGTATTTGCTAAGGTGAGAAAAGATTTATTTATTTTAGAGAGAGAATAGTATGAATTAAGGAGAAAATGATGAAGAAAGCTGTGTTTTTAAACTGTGGCTTTGTCTGTAGTGATATAGAAATAGATTTTGTTACTTTGAGAAATTGTAATTGCATATTCGGTGTAGCATTCTGGCATGCAGTAACACAAGTTATTGTGGTACATGGAGCCCATTCCATGGTCTGTTATGTAAGCTGAAACAGATATGTTGTTTTTAAAAACGAATTTAGAAATCAATTACATTTCTGGATATGTACTGCTAGAGCTTCATAGGTTGTTTTGGGTCATATTTATAAGGCATTTGAGTGTCTATTATGCTATTTTACGTTCTTCATGGTGCAAATTTCTTGTAAATACGCTGCCACTTGTGCTTTGCAAATTTAGATTTTGATTATGGGAGTTACATAGCCATGTTAATAATGTCCAAACAATGGTGGTAGGGCATTCAAGAAAACGCTTTCCTGTGTCTCTAGGACATTTTCAGTCCTTTCCTCTTGAAAACAGGTATACAATTGATTTATATGCTGTGTTTAAAAACGAATTTTGAAATCAATTACATTTCTGGATATGTACTGTTAGAGCTTCATAGGTTGTTTGGGGTCATATTTAGAATGCATTTTAGTGTCTTTGATGTTATGTTTACCTTTTTAAATGGAAAGTGTTCTTCATGGGGCAAGTGTCTTGTAAATACGCTCCCACTTGCGCTTGGCAAATTTAGATTTTGATTATGGGAGTTACCTAGCCATGTTAATAGTGTCCCAAAAATGGTGCTAGGGCATTCCAGAAAACACTTTCATGTGTCTGAAGGACATTTTCAGTCATTTCTTCATGAATGCAGGTATACAATTAATTTATATGCTGTGTTTAAAAACGAATTTTGAAATCAATTACATTTCTGGATATGTACTGTTAGAGCTTCATAGGTTGTTTTGGGCCATATTTATAAGGCATTTGAGTGTCTTTGATGTTATGTTTTCCTTTTAAAATGGATAGGGTTCCTCATGGGGCCCTGAGCAGTTCATAGCCATGTTATTTAATGGGAAGTGGATAACATGGCTAAGAGCATTTGCTGGAAAATGCATGAATATCGCTGACTGTTCAGCGATATTCATGCATTGCGGCGGTTTTTTTTTGCATTTGCGAGCAGTTCTTAGCCATGTTATCCAATGGAAGGTGGATAACATGGCTAAGAGCATTTGCTGGAAAATGCATGAATATCGCTGACTGTTCAGCGATATTCATGCATTGCGGCCGTTTTTTTTTTGCATTTGCGAGCAGTTCTTAGCCATGTTATCCAATGGAAGGTGGATAACATGGCTAAGAGCATTTGCTGGAAAATGCATGAATATCGCTGACTTTTCAGCGATATTCTTGCATTGTGGCCGTTTTTTTTTTGCATTTGCGAGCAGTTCTTAGCCATGTTATTCAATGGAAGGTGGATAACATGGCTAAGAGCATTTGCTGGATAATGCATGAATATCGCTGACTTTTCAGCGATATTCATGCATTACGGCCGTTTTTTATCGCATTTGTGATAAACCTTGCTAATAGCAATGTTTATCTGGGCCTAAACAAACCTTTAGATAAGCTACATCTTATCGTCATCCTGAATTAATCATTTAAAATATTAGGGAGAGATTTATGATTGTTCTATGCCTGTTTTGTACCATTGAGTGTCATTTTTGTGATGCAGTGCTGGTGCAAAAGATTTGCTATGTTAAATAATTAGTAGGGCATTAAGTTTTAGATGACTGTTATTCATTTACTGTTTGGTAATAGTGGTTAATAACATTTTTTAATACATTTTTCCACAGATTCAACTGCAGATTCTTTCATAGTTTGGAAAATGCCTACAAAAAATAGAATTAGAAAGGCGAGAAAACGTCAAAGACAGCAGGATGATGTTTTATTGCAGCAGTCCTCTTCCCCAAATACTTGTCAAAACACCAAGAAAGGTCCGGGTAAGAGCACGAAATCATTCTTAAGAAATATTTGTCATAAAAAAAGTATTTCTCCAAAAAATGTTTCAGTCCTCAAAAAGAAAAGCAATTTAAATGGAAAGGAGAGACCCATCAAAAATGTTACTGGTAGAGGAAGAGATAACTCTGTGCATGATAGTAGAAGGAAACAACAGTTTAGGGACATTCGACATCGAATGTTCCGTAATAGGATAATAGTTAATTTATTGAAAAATATTTAAAAAAAAGGCCAACAGAAAGCGGCATTTTATAAGAAGAAGAAAAATGTAGAGAAAATTATTGATCATGCTTTTGAAATTAAGCGAAAGTTGTTTATTTTGGTAATCAATAGAATTAGGAAACTAAGCAAGGTAATTTCTGATTTCAAAACTAAAAGTAGATGGAAGAGAGTAGTAAATCGTACTAACTTTTGTGAAGTTTTTTCCGGAGAATGGATGCATAGTTCTAGTTGTGAGGAATTTTTTAATGAGGAGAGTTATTTTCAGGATAATGATTTGGTGTTTGCAGTTGACACCAGTGGTCGAGCTTATGAAGTGAAGGATGGTTGTCCAGTTGAAAAAGAACAACTTGTGACAACAGAGACAGAAGAGGCGCTAAGTGATGAGGTTTTAGGAAGACGTCCTAAGGGTCCTGTGTACATTTGGAAGTGTAGTTCTATTTGCAGTGTGCGACAGGTTTCCATCAATTTGCTTTGTGATTTTATACGGACATTTAATAAGAAAAGTTTGAAGCAGAAAATGAAGTTGTTGCAAGATTTAGATCCTTGCAGAGTGAGACAAATGACAGGTTTGCGTGGTCATTCACTGGCTTGTCTTTCCAGGAGAGTATGCCAGAGTGTTTTTCATCATTTCAGGATGCTAGCAGTGCATCATAATAAAGTGAGAAAATTAGTGAGAATGTTGTATTATGCTAAGAGTCCAGCAATTATGCTTAAACAATTATGTGCTGCTCTTTTGCATGGTTCTGAAATAGATGTGAAGAATATTTGTGAAGAAATTGACTTTTGTTACTTTGGTAGTAGAGATGAGAATGTTCAAATTGACCCAGAAGTAGAGGGTTATGTTGAAGATAATATACAGGTTTCTAGTTCAGATAATTTTCAGAAGGAAATTGCCACGTTTCAGATGAAATCAAGTGAGAGGCCTAATTTCACTTGTGTATGTTGTCGACGCACTTATTATAAGAATCAGACTAAGTTAGTGGATTTATATGCAAAAACTGAAAGGGAAAATAATAGTGAATGGAAGGATTTTGCCACATACTTGATGGTAGAAAATTGTTTTGATTTGGGAGTGGATCAACGTGTGTGTACTTATTGTTGTAATAAATTAAATCAAAACCAGATGCCTGCTAGGGCAGTTCATAATAATCTGGAATTGGTTGAGATACCTTCAGAATTGAAGGATTTAAATACTTATGAATCTATTTTGATTCAAAGTATCCATCCCTTTCAGGCTATTGTAAGAATGGAGCCCAAGACAGGGAAGTTGCCTCCAGCAGATTTACAGAGAGTATTAAAGGGAAGAGTTGTTTATTTGCCTCTAGATTTGAACAAAAACATTAACACAATTGGAGTTGAGAAAGTGGAAGAGGAACCTCTGGTTATCTTGGTTAATGGGGTTCCGACAAAGAATAAGAAAATATGGCAAGATTTAGTGGATGTTAGGAAAGTGAAAAATGCAACTTTGTATTTGAAGAAAAATAATAAGTACTATAAGAATGTATATGTTGCAGAAGAGGAAGTAAGTGATGAAGAGGATAGCGTTTTGTGTGCTGGCCAAATTGAGAAAGTAGAGGTGTCTAATAGTGAAGAAATATATGAACATTATAGTGTTCATCCTTTGCATTCCAAGGAAGTCATGGGGAATGCTATTGAGTTGTTTCAAATGAAACAAGCCAAAGGGAGTCCCATTAGTGTTTGGGAGGAAAGTTTGGAAGCTCGGTGTTTCCCACAGCTATTTCCCACAGGTCAAGGAGGAAGATATGATGAGCGACCTCGTCAAATTCCTGCGTCTGAATACCGGACTTTACGATTGTATGCAGAAGATGCTAGGTTTCGTCAATGCATTCCCTATTTGTTTCATCTCCTGTTTGAAAGCGATCTGTCTGGACTGTCATATGCAGTGAACCACATCTTAAAAAGTGGTATACAGATGCGAAACATCTCGGCAAGTGACTTTATGCATAAAGTCAATGTCCAAGACAGTATTTTGGATTCTCACTTAATTAATCTCATGGCGTGTCAGCGTGGTACTAATGAGTACTGGTACCGTCGTCATGGTGATTTAAAATGTATGTTGAGGAACTTAGGAACTCCGACATGGTTCCTCACTCTGAGCTGTGCCGAGTATGGCTGGGAAGACTTACTTGAATTTCTACGAGAGGCAAATGGAAATATTGAAAACATTGAATTCAAGACACCTGGAGAACTGTGTTCTTTGGATCCAGTGAATGTATGCAGGTACTTCAATCATAGATTTGAAGCTATGATGTCTTTCATCACAAATAAAAAGAATCCACCTCTTGGAGAGGTGTTGGATTTCTTCTGGAGAAAGGAGTACCAAGCAAGAGGTGCCCCTCATATACATATGTTGTTGTGGATCAAGGATGCACCTAAATTTGGAACAGATCCGGATGACTTAGTGATGAATTTCATAGAACAGTATTCTACGTGTGCTGTTCCAAACGCAATGGAGAAGAAAAGCCTAAGAGAACAAGTTCTACGTTTCCAAAGCCATCGTTGTGGAAAGTACTGTCGTCGTAAATTCAGAAACAAGGACAAGTTCTACACCAAATGTCGTTTCAACTTTCCACGACCGGTGATTTCTAAAGGAAGAGTGAACAGTTTGATGTCCTCGCTGCGACATAATGTGACGAGGAAATCACCCAAGAATACATACAATTTGAAAAGGAACGAAGAGTCCAAGTACATCAATGACTACAACCCAGTGATTTTGTCCATGTGGAATGCTAACATGGATATACAGTTTGTGGCTGACAACTGTATGGCTGTGGCTCGGTATGTGACATCTTACATCACCAAAAAAGAAAAGACAGAACTGAAGGATATGTGGGAGGACATTTTCCATGAAAAGAGCCTCAGCAAGAAGTTGTACAGTTTCAGTCTGAAGATGTTGTCGCATCGAGAAATCGGAGCTTACGAATGTTCTGACCGCTTGTCTTCAGCAAGTCTCTATGCCAAATCCAGGAGTATCGTTTGGGCACGTCTTGGTCTTGCTGCAACGCGAAATCGAGTTCTAAAACCTGTCCGGGAAATTGAGTATTTGGCGGAAAAGGAGCCAAACAGTACCGACATTTTGAAGACCAACATGTTGGATACATATTATCCAAATCGAAGCAGTCACCTTGAGAATGTTTGTCTATATGAGGTTCTACAAAATTATATATTCAAGAGGAACATCAAAGAAGATATTGAGAAAGGAGTGTATGCTGTAATTGGAAGTGAGGGATGTCTGGTCAAGCAAAGAAAATGCCAATTAGTAAACCATCGAAAATTGAGTGGCGAATCTCCAGAAAAAAAGGAGTTTTTCTATTTAGCACTTTTGCAACTTTTCAAGCCTTGGCGTGCAGAAGAGGAACTGCTTGGAGATTTCCTCTGTTACGAAGACTCTTTCAATGCAGCCAAGGAGTCCATAGAATGTCCTGCTTTTCCTAAATATCAAGAAATGCTTACTTTGGAAATTGAGCAGGAAGCAACGATTGCAGCCGAGATTGCCAGAGACAGTTCTCAGGACAGTCAGAGTTCTGTTTCATTGAGTCAAGATCCACTTGGAGGACCTATTATCGAAAATGAAGCTGCCACTGCTATGAATGAAGTAGAAAGAGCCATGGCACATGCTCAGGAGGATTCAGTTAACTTAGAAGACTTGGAAAAACAACTCAACGTTGAGCAGAGGAAAATATATGATGAAGTTACCAAGGAAATTGAGCACGGATTAAGTCATGAGAAGAACGAGTGCTCATGTACATCGTTGAAGCCTGTCCGACTGTACGTGAGTGGAGAAGCGGGAACTGGAAAAAGTTTCCTCATTAAAGCAATTTCTTGTTATTTGCAGGAAAGGACTGAGTCATCGTTGTCTTGTGTTGTCACCGCTCCTACTGGACTGGCAGCACATAACATTAAAGGTATTACTTTGCATCGTCTACTGATGCTGCCGGTGGAGCATGACAACAAATTACAATACAACAAGTTATCTGGGGATGCTTGCTGTGAAGTTTCAAGAGTCTTGAGGAAAATGAAACTACTTATCATTGACGAAGTAAGCATGGTTTCCAATGTCATGCTTGCCTTTGTGCATTTGAGAATGCAAGAAGTACTTAAAACTGAATATGATGTGTTATTTGGTGGCAAACACATCATTGTTTTCGGAGATCTTCTGCAGCTGACACCAGTAAAAGGTCAACCTGTGTTCAAAATACTCACGCATGAAGATACCAGGAAGTGCCTAGGGAGCATTGGCAACGTCAATATATGGTTAAACTTCAATTATGCTGAACTGCATGAAAATATGCGTCAGGCAAAGGATGAAGATTACAAGAATATTCTACAAGATATTAGAATTGGAAAAGTGACCGAGCATGGGAAAGAAGCTTTAAATGCACGATTACTGACAAATTTATATCCCAAACAAGAGATTGTGCCTGAGAATATTTTTCAGAAAATTACTGAGAAGAAATCCGGGATATGTTTGATGCCAACTCTTGCAGAATGTGCCATTTTCAACAACAAAATGTTGAATTTAGAAAAGCAAGAGATTGTGAAACTTGAAGCTATCGACAAATTAGAGCATATGGGATCAACAATTATTTTATCAGACAATTTGAAATCAAAATTGGATTCATTAGAGAAGACTATATCTAAAACAGCGGGTTTTGAAAAGACTTTGAATGTGTGTTTAAATTGCCGAATCATTTTGAGAAGGAATTTACATGTAGAAAGAGGTCTGGTAAATGGATCAATGGGTAATGTTGTTGATTTTGAGAAATACAGAAATAGAGATGGAATAGAATTTTTAAGAATTAAATTTGATGGCATTGAGGAAGTACAGCAAATTGGTCGTTGTTCTGCTAGGTTTTTGCTTGTTAAAGACTTATATGTTCGCCGTAAACAGTTTCCTGTTTGCTTGGCATATGCGGTGACAATCCATAAATCGCAAGGTTTAAGTGTAGACTGTGCATTGGTGAATATTGGCAGTTCTGTGTTCAAGGAGGGTATGGCATATGTGGCATTGTCACGAGTTAGAACTTTATCGGGATTGTACTTGATTGACTGTGATGTCACAAACATTTGTGCGGATCTAGATTGTGTTAAGGAATACAATAGGTTAAGAAGAGAGTATGCGCCACATTTGCCTCAATATCCTTTGTTTGAGAAACGTGTGGTAGGCCGGAAACGTAGAAATATCAGTAATAGTAGGGAGGTTGTTGCAAAAAGACTAAAAGTCAATGAACCGAAAATTGTTACCAGAAAGAAAGTGGATTCTGTTGAAGATGTTGTCGGTTTTCAATTTGAAAACAGTTCTGGTGTCAACTGCTATGCAAATGTAGTGGTTAATGTTCTCTTTTCACTAGAGAGTTTAAGAGAACAGATTCTGTTGAATTCAGAACAAATTTTATGCTGTTTGTTGAATTCTGTTTTCGAGAAATGTAGCACTGATCGAACAAAAGTAGAAAGTGTGTCTGAAGTTCGTTATCTGTTAGATGAATGTTCAGGTCAAACAGACTTCTCTGAAAATAATCAGCAAGATTGTCAGGAGTTTTTAATGTATATGCTTGATGTATTGCAAGATGAGGGTGTAGATGTAGATCACCTGTTTGGGCTTTCTTATCAATGGCAGCATGACTGCGAGAACTGTATGGTATCAAGTACTACTAGTGTAGACTCAGAAAGATTTATATATTTAACTTTGCCAGACAGTAAATCAGTGTCCTTTAATAAGCTAGTAAATGCAGCGGATCACAACATGGAGTGTAGCCAATGTAAATGTGATATGATGTCAACATTATTTATACGTAGATATGGCCAGTATGTCATTTTAATGATCCAACGATGTAGGCCTGATGGATCAAAATTGTCAACTTTAATAAAAAATTTTGTGGCTTCTCAGCTGTCAATATCAGGGAGGACTTTTGTAACTGTAGCAATTATCTATCACAATGGTCCATCAACAACATCAGGACATTATACAGCTTACTTAAAGTCTGGAAACGGCTGGTCATTCTGTAATGATTCCGCTGTAACTTTCAAAAAAAAATTGCTGTTTGACCTTAAAAATTCTTACCTGGTGTTTTTAAAACCAAAATTTTAAGTAGAGGGAATGTAAGTCTGCAATGCTGTCTAGATTAAAAATCCAACTATATAAACTTGATGCAAGTAAGTCTGCTTCATAGTAAGCAGTATCAGTGTCATAGGAAAAGGAGAACATGAGTGACAAAGAAGAGTAAGTTATTAGTAGTCCAGGATTGTGAAAATAATCTCAAATGTTTTCTTTTTGAAAGTTGCAAAAATAGAAAATGTCGGGATTTGATTGGAAGAATAACAAGACTTGCGAATCGCGGCAACATGATTTGGCCTAGTGGAAACATGTGATAGAATGAGAGATCTACTCGAGCTCGGCGGCGAAGGGTAGGTCGATCTGCGCGGACACGGGAGAATAGAGCAAACCTTGGGCTCTTCCCTGCTGTCTAGTCCCGCCGACCCCTCATGTGGCATGTAGTCCTCAACCATTAGGCATAGGAGTACCCACAGAGGTAACAATTGACACACATGACACTAGCATGTTTTGCCCCTGCACATTATTAAGGTCCTGATGAATCGCGGGTGACTAGACCCACAGCGTGAAACATGTCGACCAACATCACCTTTAGCTTTATCTAGGGTCACCCGACCTAACCTGCTGACACCTAGTAAGCTAAACCCCACATTTTAACTGCAGCCAGGGGACCCCCAGAATAAATTGAATTCCGGTACCCCTTGCTACATTTTAATACCCCACACACCACCACACCTAGCCCGGCCCACACACCCCCACCTCACCATAAGGCAGTTGGAAAAAGATCTCCGCCAAAGAGCCCCTCTTTGAGGTGAGCCCGTCGGGGATTGCACCGCCTCCCCGACGTGGAGCAACCGCCGATGATGAAGCATGACATCCTTCGGGGTGTGTGAGGCCATTACATCCAACAAAATGGATGCCCCAGGATGTTACTCTAACATCTGTGGTCATGCCAGCTAAACACTTCCCTCACTTCTCATAGGAACAGTACAGCGACCTCCCTTTGTTTCCATAGAATGAGAGAAGTCTTTTTTTCTATGTAACATATTTTTCGTATCGATGGAGGTTTTCTTTCAGAAAGTGGCGGGCTGAAAATATTTATAGCACAACAGAGTGGACGCTGTACATAGGAGATCCTTCGACTTTATTGAAAGTAAGTTAATTTTAAGGAGTTTTGAAATCAGATTTCTTAGCTTGTATGGGTTTTTTAAACACAGTCATTTTGATTGTGTTTTTTTTTCCCCGCTGTTACATGATGAATACCTTCAAGTCACTGATTTAAGTGAAATTTGATACATTCTGAGAACAGCAAAAATAAACAATTTAACATGTATAATTAATGTTATGCTTTTTGTACTTATGATATACATTTAGAAATGTGAGGTAGATATGGAGAAGCTGAGTCTTCTGTAAGTGTCAATTTTAATGCTTACAGTGCTGTACTTCTGGGTACTGTTTTTTAAAAAAAAAAAGAAATAGGCCTCACCTCAAAGAAAGCTCTTGAAAGCACACATCTTATTTGCATCCTATAACAATCATTTAAAATGTTTGACACAATTTTATGATGGTTTTACATCTCTTTTGCGCTGTTATTGCATCACTATTGTGAGACATAAGCAATGCAAAAGAAGCATCATGTTTCAAAATAGGCCTCATTTGTGAGCAGTTCTTAGCCATGTTCTCTTGTAATTACTCCTTTTTTTTAAAAAAAAAAAATTTGGGGTTAGCTCCCGGTTCGCGTACCGGAGAGCTAACCGGAAAGCGAACTAAAAAAAACAGCTTGCCAGAGTGTTACACTTTCTAGCAATTTTTGTAAAAAGGGGAGGTAGTTCTGAAAAGAACTTTTTTTTTTTTTTTTTTACTTTTTTGAACATTATTTCATTTTTTTGGATTTTTTGAACACTTTTTTGTTTTTTTTGTTGTTTTTTTAAAGGGAATGAACAGAAAGAGGTATTGAAAATGGCTCAACAGGAGCAAAAAAAAAAATTAAAAATTCTTGCGTTTGGAACATTGGTGTTTCTCGAAAGCCAGATTAATCAATTTCACACTCATGTTAGCGCATGAAATTAGTGTTCCACAATACAAGCATGTCAGCTTTAGATGCACAAAATTTTTTTGTATGTTGGGCACTGTTTCGTTCGCCTCGGCCACTGACAGAGACAGATCAGAAGATGTTGAAGGCACCGAAGTTGGGGGGTTTTGTTGCAGTTCACGCATCTCTCCACGACTGTAGTTCATTGGATGCCACCTCTGCATATGTCGGTGCATTGTGTGATTTCCAAAGCTGTATTTTTTATTTGTTCCTCGGGATAATTTTTTTTTGCAGATAAGGCACTTAGCATATCGTGCATTGACTTTTTTTTCTCCAGAAGGAATGCTAAAAAATTGCCATATAAAGCTTTCTTTCCGATGAGATACCCGGGGTAACTCTTGGACAAATTGTGGTCCCTCTTCTTCCTCTCCGTCTTCTTCTTCCTCTTCCTCCTCTATGTTTCCAATAAATTGTGGAGGGGGTCCTCTCTTCCTATTAGGAGATGGGGGTGGTGGTGGTGGGGGTGCAGAAGCTGAAGCTACTATTGAAGCCATCACAGAAAAAAATCAGGTCTTCCTTTCACAAAGTTGAAAGTCAGAGTGAGAAAAAAGGTGGGGGCTTTCATCATTTGGGAAAAGAAATAGTTCTAAACCAATGAAAAGTGTTATTTTTAGGTCACATGACCTAGTTTTACATCATTAGGAAACCGAAAGTGAAATGAACCAATGAAAACTTTAATAAACAAGTCACATGACCTGTTCCGCTCACGTTACGCGGAGCGCGCCGCGCCTCGGATCGCTTCCGGTTCGCGGTCCGGAGCACTTCCGGGAGCGCTAACGCGGCGCATCATAAGACGCATTACGCGACAACGTGATACGTCGCGCTTCCGCGACGCGTCACAGTTGCGCTAACGAAACGTTTACCGGTTCGCGTACTAGATCGCGGCATCAAGATGAGCTAACGGAAAGCTTCCCGGTTCGCTTACCGGAAGCGGAGAAAAAAAATTATAAAAAAAAAAATTATCAATAGACATCTAAAATATATTTTTGGATTTAAAGAAGAATACATTTTACAGCTACAAATGTTAGCTTTTAAAAAACCAATGAAATTCACAGAAAAAACCATAGGTTATAGACCATATATAGTTAGGAATTTGCATTTACAAAACCTTGAAAATTCACTGAAAAAACCATAGGTTATAAACCATATATAGTTAGGGATTAGCATTTACAAAACCTTATTTTACTCGCATAAAACCATTGAAATTCCATATATAGTCAGATGCGCTAACTATATATCGCGCACCCGCAATCCACTGCTGATGATGTCACATATTACATCATTCATGACATGGTCAGTGACATCACTGATGACATCACTGATGACAACATCCAGTGACTGTATGTTTCTGTACAGTTAAAACATGTCTTACATATTGAAGAATGAGTGGATGTATAAGTGTCTGGATGAAGGATTTAGTGGGTGCATGACTGACTGTATGAGTGAGTGATTAAATGTGTCTCACTGAGTGCACGGGTTAGTGACTAAACTGTCTTAATAAGTGCATCATTATGTCTGTTGTTCTGTAAACTGCGGCATGTGTTGATCAGTAGCTATATGAGTAACTATATGGGTTATTGATTGGTTGTCCAAGTATTTGTATGGGAGAGTGAGTGTGTGTGTGTGTGGGGGTGGCTGGGAGGTGTGTGACTCTGTGCATACATGTGTAAGCAGTTGATTCACTAGATCTATGGGTTCAAAAGTGCATGTGGAAACAGCTGTATGGGCGGTTGACTGTGTGCATGAGTGTATTGGTGAGTGAATGGATATCTCAGTGCTACATGTCAAAGTAAGTACATATGTAAAACACAGTACATGTGAGAGTTGACATATATAAATTACTGTGCATAAGAGCCAGTGAATGTGTGAGTGGCTGCATGGATCATTGAAAACTTGTATCAGTGATTGTATAAGAGAGTAAATATGTGTTAGAATATGTTTGAATAAGTAAGGTGTGTATAACTGTATAGTTGAGCAAATGGAGGTGTGATTGATTCTTTGCATGACTGACTAGGTGTGTGAGTAATTCCATGGATGAGTGACAGTCTGTGAGTGTCTGTTTACTCTGAGTGTATCTAAGGTTATATTAGAGTCTGAAGAGGTTAATCGTATTATCACATGAATGATGTCATCATTGATGTGATCAGTAATGTCAAATGAGATGTCATCAGTGATGTTATCAGTGATATCATTTGAGATGTCATCAGTGATGTCATCAGTGATGTCACTGACCATGTCATGAATGATGTAATATGTGACATCATCAGCAGTGGATTGCGGGTGCGCGATATATAGTTAGCGCATCTAACTATATATGGAATTTCAATGGTTTTATGCGAGTAAAATAAGGTTTTGTAAATGCTAATCCCTAACTATATATGGTTTATAACCTATGGTTTTTTCAGTGAATTTTCAAGGTTTTGTAAATGCAAATTCCTAACTATATATGGTCTATAACCTATGGTTTTTTCTGTGAATATATATATATATATATATATATATATATATATATATAATCAAATGCTAAGCTGAAACATACAAAATAAAGGTTTTGAACTTGCCGAAATGAGTGCGGCTCACCTTCATCTCCGTGTGAGAAGAACTGTTTGATATATATATATATATATATATATTTATATATATATATATATATGTATGTATGTATGTGTGTATGTATGTATGTATATATATATATATATATATATATATATATATATATATATATTACTCTATAATACTGTGCATATTACTGTAGCATACTCATAATTAAATAAATTGCCAAAGTAGCAAAATCATTCTTTCAGAAATAAGCACTCCTTAACTTTACTATCTAAATAAATGGGACTCATGGTATTCCTGCTGTCTGCAGTCTGCTGAGCGGCATTCTGCTAGTGGAGAGCACAAGAGGAGGATGAGCAGGAGATTTGCCTGCGAGGGGGCTGCGAGGGGGTGCGAGGAGGTGCGAGGAGGTGAGCAGCTGCAGGGTATATGAGAGACACCGTAAGCACCTTCACAAGCCCTCCCAAGCGGCATCGCCGCTAAAGCCTCACCCCCGGGGCCGGAGCCACGGAAGCCTCTCCCCAGCTCGAGCTGCGTAAACGCCCTGACATAGCGGCCGGAGCCGGAGCCTCGGTAAAAAGTTGCCCCCAGCGGCCGGAGCCGCGAACACCTCCTCCGGCGGCCGATAGCCACGAGAGCCTCTACCCAGTGGCCCAGCGACTGGAGCCGCGAAACGCCTCTGCTCAGCGGGGGAGAAAGCGAATGGCTCTACACAGTGGCAGGAGCCACGAAATTTCCCTAAAGCGGCGGAATTTCCTCAGTATTGGCCGGAGCTGTGACAAAGTGACAGACTTCCCCATAGATGCTCATATATGCCCATCGCTGCTCTAGTGTAATGAAATTGTGCAAAAAAGTGTAACTGGGTGAAAAAGCTTTACTTGAAGCACGGGAAGCACGGGAAACCCTGCAATCAGCTCATAGATGCTCATCACTGCTCTAAAGCAAAGCGAGTAGTTGACACCCGGAAAAGAAAGATTGCCCCTGGCTTTGCAGGCCTGTAGGTTGATGGATTTGTCAGCTCGCCTGCTCGCCAGGCTTGGATTGATACAGGATCCAAACCAGGAAATACCCGCCAAACAAAACTGACGGGGGAGAGGTGGAGTGATAGGCACAAGGAGGATAATCAGCGGGTATTGGACTGGAACGGTAAGCCCCCACAATTGTAGCGCTACTTATTTTAACAAAACTACAAGCTGCATGCTGCTTAACTCTCACTGAACTTTCATTGAACTTTCATGACGTGCACGCATGTACTTTCTGCATTGAACCTGCATTTAACCTGCGCAAAAGTTAACTCTGAGTTGGACAAAGCCATCCCATTGCCTCTGGCTCTGCCTTACACCGCAACACCGCAATCATCGCCCCTCCCTGATGGCAGCTGCTCCAAACTCTCTGTGTATTGTGCATGTGTAGGAGGTGGTTACACGGCAGCGCACGAAAGGAGCAGACAGGTTTGGGAGGGTGTGTGGTTTTCTGCGGGCCGTGTGGATCTGAGCCTTCAGGTAGGAGCAGCGCGAGAGGGGAGTAGCAGGGTGTGCTTCTGAGTGTCACTCATGAAAATAAATTCCACTCAGCCACAAAGAAACCAGAAACTATGATAAAGTCAATAACATGAGATTAGGAAAGGAAAGGACTACAGGCACAACAACAAAACATGCAAAAAGAATGTAGCAATCTACGGTATCAAAAAAGTTAAAAACCAACGCACCTGGAATGACCCAGTCGCTTATCTCCCCGATTGCACGGATGTTTGAGAAATCCGGTAAAATACCGGATAAGTTCCAATTTATGAAGCATCCAACCGGAGCTCTGATGTCAATGAAATCAGAATCAAACAAGGATAAACTACAGACGCCCATGAAACCTACTAGCAGCGAAACCCATAACATGACACAAAACAGTCAGCAAATGGATCAAATAGAACTAAACCGTGGGGAAAACCAAAGTGTGGACCTAGATGTATTGATGGGAGACCAACTGCAATGGATAACCCCCAAAAGAGTTGTAAAAAGGCAATATAAAGTCGGATATAAACGCAAAGGCAAACGCAAAGGCAAATGATGATGAGTCTACCTCAAGAAATCCGTACTCACAAAATCCGGAAATTAATCAACAACATCACGGAGATAGGATGGAGCAAGCGTTACCGAGGTACCCTTTTGAAATTAACGTTGAAATCAATAAACGGTTGTGTGTACCCCCTGAGGAATTTGAAACATATCAAAATCAGGATAGGGCTGGCCAGGGGAGTGATAACAGCAAAGTCATGCTCAATGAAACAATAAAAGAAACCAAGATGTTGGGGGAAGATTTTGAAGGACCTCTGGAAAAAAATGATTTAGCTTCGAATATTACTGATAAAAATTTGGTGGAACAAAAAAATCCCCAGGGTATCGCACATACTAAGGGTGAAATGGCCCACAATACAGAATCGGGAATAAAACATCACGAAGCAGGGATATCCTGGGATATCTTTTACCAAACTTCGACACTCACGCTAGAAGCGCTCCAGTGCCAATCAAATAAAATGGACATACAAATTGACCTCCTAAAAATGATGGCAAATAACGTGGCGGGAATTGATAACAAACTTGCCCAACTAAATGATCTGATAATCAGAGCACAGACAGAAACGAAAAAACAACTTCTGATTGTATCTACTTACCTATTATGGATAAACTAGCAGTACTACCGGCAGTTTTAACAAGCATAATAGAAGACACTAAAAGAAACATCCAAGTCAGTAAGGTGAAAGTTAATACGGATAATGCTACTATAAAGGAAAAGATTAAAAATTAAACTGGGAATGGGTTTGACAGCCCTAAAGGCATTGAATTAAAACAAAACCACAAGGTGAAATCGTTAATCTACCAATCCATCAAGCTACGGACCTACCAGGAAATGAAATTATGTGTAACGCTAGTCAAGAGGATGAAATCCACAATAATACTGAATCAGATGGTTTCTCGACGATGTCAAAACGTCAAAGGAAAAAACTCCGGAAAGCAAGAAAAAATGAAAAATCGAAACTGACTGCTACAAGGAAGACAGATGATGATCACATATCAATAACCTCAGAGGATACAACGAAAGGTAGAAACAACTATTTTCCTATTTTTGGTAATAAACCTGCAACTGTTCCAAATCAAACAACGTGCCTCAACGTAAGAGAAAACCAAATCCCAACAAGGATTGATGATAGAGGACTAGAAGGCCAAGTGGTCAATAGGACCCCAGATAACCCGTCACAGGTTGTCAAACTGAACATAAACCAGAAAGAAAAAGAAAGAGCGACAAGTAACTGTAACTCTGACAAAACGAATGGAAGTAGCCCTATCAAATCAACCCAAACAACGATTCTTCACCAAAACCACGGCACTGATGTGAGAATAAAACAAGATTGGGACCCCACAGAGGGGAAGGCGGGGAATGGACCTAAAAAAACATCAGATTGGGACCATCTACAGATCAAAAGCAGGGAAGGGAAAAAACAATTAGCTTCAAACCCAAGCAAATTGACAAAAATAAGGTCCCTATATACCAAATCCCCAAGATCAATGAAAAACTTATATTTACACCAGAATTTCAGTCTAGAGGCAGGCACGACATACTTAACCGTGGGAACTTACTCAGACTATTCAAATCAATACCAGCACTGACTAACATTGTAAGTGAGGACATTATCTCTGTTGAGTTTATGGAGGGAAAAAATAGTAGCCAGACTCCGACGCTAATTACATTAATATCTCCAATAATATCTGAACAGATCATGAACGAGCAAATGACATTCAAAACCTGGGGCATAGTACTAACCAAACAAATCCCTGAGGTTTATCCTACTCCTTTTATTGGGGATGAAATAACATTAAAACATGAAAAAGTAGACACACAGATCGTTTCTGTCCTAAAAAATGCACTTGGTAGATCGCCCACGAAAAATGTTTGTACCCTGTCGCAAAACATCATAGACAGAAATTTAGAAATAAATGAAAATGGATTAATGTAGAACTACATAGCAACCATAAACAATGATATGGTAGTCCATCGTAACTAGGAGCAATAAGTAACGACAGAGAAATAATAAGAATGTGTTCATGGAACATTACTGGGTTGAGAGGTAAGATCCATAACGCACATATAGATTCTCTAGTGGGAAGATTCCAGATTATAGTACTACAAGAAACAGGGGAAACCAACCCATTTCTGTTACATGGATACGCTGGCTACTATGAAAGAAAGAGCGCAAAGAAAGAGCAACGGTTCGGGCGAGCTAGTGGGGGTCAGGCATTATTTATCTCTAATACGTTACAGGTACACCATGAGCAAGTGGTAGTAGGTAGCACGAACATCCTGATTAAGTATGGGCGAATTTTGCGAATCTCGCGTTCGCGAATTTTGCGGATTTGCGAACTCGCAATCCGCAAAATCCGCGAATTCTTGTGAATTTGCGGATTTTTTTTTTTTTGTGTGTTCGCAAGGATTTCTGCCAGTTCGCGAGGGTTTCGTACCAGTTCGCAATTGCGAACTTACATTTCGGCATGCAACGGTCGCGATTATGTTGTTTCTACGTCTGGTTCATCATCACAGGTTCCCAGCACCCTCTGTTTCACCACTGCAACCCTCTGTTAAATCAATGCCACCCTCTGGTTCATCATAACTGTAGATTATGGGGGGGGAAGCAAGCACACCAGCCCTGCTTCAACTGACATGAATTAATTTGGGGTTAGTTTATTATTGTGTCACTGTTTTAAAATTCCAGTCTGGCACCTGCTTCCTTATCTGTAATTTTGCTTTCTGTTGCAGTGCATTTTTTTCCCCAGGACCTTTGTGGCCTACTTGTAGCTATTCTATGAGCCTGCTGTGAGGGTCAGAGCAGGGTCATACAATTGTTGCAACTAGCAACTGAATTCTGGAGGGGCCCCAGTCAGGAAGCACTACAGGGAATTGTTACTAATGATGAGTTTGAACTCTTGCCCCTGCCGAGTGCTTTCAGTTTTGAAAAACTCGTTTTTCTGCAATTTCGCGGGATTCGCGGGGCGCGAACACGCGCGAGATCGGATTCGGAAGCCGCAAATTCGTGCGAATATGCAATTTGTTTTTTTTGCGGCGTGTTAGTTGGCAAGGTTTTGTGCGTTTTTGCGAGCCGCTCGTAGCGCAAGGCGCGAAGTTACCCTCGCGGTCGTTCAAGGGCGCGGCCATCTTGTTTGCCTGATGTATCTCCGTTTCCGGGCGCGAAGTGTAATCTCGCAAAGTCTGCGGCTTGCCAGTACAGTTTTGCGCGTGTTCGCAAGGAAAATCTCGCGCGAACTTACCCGCGCGGTCGTGAACGGGCGCGGCCATCTTGTTTCTCATTCATTGCTATGGTTCTGGGCATGGTCTTTGTATCCTCTGTCAATCTCTGCCATCCTTTGCTTGTTTGAAGTTTTTTTTGATCTATTTTACTTATTATCTATCCCTCTATTTTTCTAGCCCTATCTTTTTGTGTTTACTGCTACTTTTGGTTAATTTTAAACTACTTTTTTAAACTCTTTTCTTCTCTTCCCTATTCTATTTTCTTTATTCCTTTCCGCCCAGACCATGGTGAAGGGAGCCGGGAAGCATCCCGAGAAGGGGAAGGGTCCCGCACCCAGTGTCCGGCTCCCGTGCGGGCGTTTGAGGGGGGAGGAGGTCCTACCCAGGGAGATCTTTACCCCGGAGGAGGTGGGCCAACTCATTTTTTATGTTCAGCGCTGCCTCCCCAGGACCATCATGGGAGGCGGCAAGATCAGTGCCGGGTACGGGGTCCGGGAGCGCCGGAAGCGGTGGGAGAAGGTGTGCCAGGCCATTTACCACCACTCTCGGGTCTGGCGCGCCTACAACCAGGCCACCCACCGCTGGACAGATGTCCTGACCCGTGAGCGAGATCTGCTCGACCTCCTTGGCCTTGAGATCCCCGGGCTTGGTGAGTAGTAGTAGCTATTTCTTTACTACTATGTTTTCTCCTGCTGTGTTATTATATTGCAAATTTTTGTTTTTTACCAAGAGCAATAATGCTGCTCATTACATTGTAGGTAAATTATATTTCAAAATCTTCTGTGCATTTCAGGTACACTGCTCTCCTTCTTCTCAGTAGTGTTGCTACTATGCTTATTTGTTTTAGATTTTGTGTTCATTTCATTGGCCTGTGAAATTATGTATGAGTGTAGTTTAAAGAACTGCGTAATGCTACACACTAAGGTTCTGATTTTTAATTACCGGCGCATCCCTGCAAAGTAGCAGGGATGCGCCAGTAATTGTGCATCACCCCACCATCACCCATGGTGCGCCGTATTTACAATGCGGCGCACCATGGGCCCAAAACATCACCAAAGCGTTACGCATCTGTGCCGTAAAGGCGGCGCATTGCTGGAGTTGCGTCGCAACGATGGTGCAGCTCCATCAATGCTCTGGGGTGCCCTATCTCCCCAATGCTGCGTCAAGCCATATGTCTGCTTCAAGCAGGCGCAGGGTTTGAGTCACGCATCATTGTCCTCAAAGTGACTGATTGAAATCTTGTAGAGTTCCCTCAGCCACTTTTAGGATGCGTTCCTGCGCAGGACCGCCCTCCCTTGCGCCGGAACGCCCCCTATTGGCGCAGGGCTTTACAACGTGATGCATCTCCCATATGCGTCAGTTGTTAATATACGCCGCACCATTGCGCCTCTTTTGTGCTGTCGCGGCATCACAAAAGTCACGCAACAATGGAGCAAAAGAGCCGCAAGGGGCTTCTAAATCAGCCCCTACAGACTCAAGTCCAGTCCTTCCTTTGTACACATGGCGATAAGAAGAAATAGTGGTGGTGGATTAATAGTTTGAGTATTTTAATGACTGGTTAATGTAGTAGGAAACTTTAGTGTTGTCGCTGATCTTCAATCACGATGGACTTTGGCTGTCACTTTGCGTGCTGCGGACTGCTGCCTGCCAATCCTAGGCAAACCTTTTTAGTACTTTGTTTAGTGAGTTACATAGGGTAGTTTCCAATTCGACGGTCCGCAAATCAAGCAATACTAAAGTAATAACGTAGTCGACCACATGAGATTGGTCAATAATATATCCCGTGGAGTTGTTCCCTATTTGCTATTTCGCAAAAATATTTTGTTAGTTCTTTTGAAATGTTTGATTTGGTTGAGAAATATCATCCATGTTTTCTGTTTTTCTTTCTTTCATGTTGTACATCAGCTTCCCCCAGGGGCAAGAGGAGGACACAGGAGGAGGAGGAGGAGGGTGCTGTTGACGATGCAGGCCAGGACCGGGCCGGCGAGGGCTCCTTTGCTGGCCCCAGTAAGTTTTAATTTTAATATAGAGTACTTATTTTTTCCTAGCGTTCCTCATTCGATTTTTTCTAAATCGTCTTTGATCTTCTTGTAGACAGGATCTAAATTCTTATCCTGCCTCGACTATGACTCCGTGTGGTATTACTAGATTATTCTTATTAGTCTGTCTGTGTAGCTAACTAAGATTGCACATTTGGCATTTCCATTGGACTCCCATTCTAGTCAGCAATAGCTCTATGCACTGAGTGCAGTCCTCTGGGATTGTCCATAATGTCTTTTCAAGTATTCTAAATGTTTATGCTTTGACCATTGCCAACAATAAAAAGGTGAATGACCACCAAGAAAGAATAAGATACTACTTTACTTTTGGTTTGGATAGGAGGACAATCCATTCTACTACTGTTGCAGGGACAAATCTGCACAAACAGAACTATGGACACTAAATAATGCATTGCTTAGCTTATCAATTATAATAGGTGCTGTTAGACTTTCCACATACCTCAGTGATAACAGACTTTGTAGTTGAACCCCCAATCTCCTTACTGACTAGATAGTGTGGCAGAGTCATTTAGCTCCCAAAGTCACCAAAACCTTTAGCTCATCCACTCTAGTCTGGAGGACCAAAAACCACAGAGTCCATTTAAGTTTAAAAGCTTTATTAAAAGTAAACACATTTATTAAAATCAAGTTTGTCATAAAAGTGAACGTGTAACTGAAAATGGAAAAGTGAATGAATGAATGAATGAATAAAGTATTTATAGAGCGCACGGTGGCCAAACGGCTTCCTGGCGCTGAGCTCTACTGAACAGAACAAACAGGGCTGAGGAAGTTAAGCGGGGTAGGCCTGGGCAAACAAGAATGTTTTGAGCGCTTTACGGAAGTGTGAAAAGATGGGGATGGAACGCATGGAGAGAGGGAGGGAATTCCAGAAGCGAGGGGCAAGGACAGAGAATCTGGTTCCACCAGTGCAGGATTTGCGGAAACGGGGAACAGTGAGGAGGGCCGAAGAAGATGAGCGGAGGGTACGGACAGGGGTGTGAGAAGAAATCAGGGAAGTGATGAACGCCGGAGCAGAGCGATCAACAGCCCGGAAGACTAGGCAGCCTAGTTTAAACAAGGAACGTTGCAAAACAGGAAGCCAGTGGAGGGAGTTGAGAACAGGGGTGATATGGTGAGTTTTGGGAAGGTGAAAAATAAGTCGGGCAGCCTGATTTTGGATTGCTTGAAGGCGACGGGTTTCGTAGGCAGGGATACCCACGAACAAGCTGTTTCCATAATCAAGGCGGGAAGTGATGAGGGCCGAAATAATAATTTTAAGAGAATCAAGGGAAAAGAAACAGGAGATTTTTCGAATAAGACGGAGGGAAAGAAAACAAGAAGACACTACAGAACTGACCTGGCCGTGCATAGACAGGTCATGGCTGACCTTAATGCCCAGTGTTTTGACAGAGGGGACAGGGGTGGGAGGGGGACCAAAGATAGGGGGCCAGAAAGCAGAGGACCAAGGGCTGGACGAGCCGCCAGTCAAGACAAGCTCAGTCTTGTCTGGATTGAGCTTGAGGTGATTGGCGCCCATCCACCCCGAGATGAAAACCAGAGTAGAGCGAAAAAAAGATAGAGAATGAGAAGAGGAGGAAAGGTCGAAGACGAGCTGGAGGTCATCTGCGTAGTTGTACACAGAGACCCCCAGATCGAGAAGAGAGACAATAAGAGGACGAATGTAAAGATTAAAAAGAAGAGGGGAAAGGGAGGAGCCTTGGGGAACCCCACAGGACACCGGAAAGGGGGGGGCAGAAAAACCAGGGAGGTGAACAGCTTGTGAGCGTCCTGTGAGAAAGGACGTGATCCAGGAGAGAGCGGGCCCCCGAATGCCCGCTGCGCTGACACGGTCAAGAAGGATGGTATGATCGACCGTGTCAAACGCAGCGGACAGATCGAGGAGGACCAAAGCCTGAGGAGAGTTAGTGTCAGCCTTGGCCCTCAACTCATCGAGAACCGCAAGCACCACTGACTCGGTCGAGTGGCCCGAGCGGAAGCCTGCCTGATTGGAAGCAAGGAGGTGGTTCTGCTCAATGTAGGAGGAAAGGCAGGAGGTGACATAACTTTCAAGAATTTTAGCAAGATAGGGAAGAAGAGAAATAGGTCGGAAATTGGAAGGGAGGGAAGAGTCAAGACCAGGTTTTTTAAGGATGGGAAAGACGATCGCAGATTTAAATGAAGAAGGGACCAAGCCAGTAGAAAGAGAAGCATTAAGAAGGGAGAGAGGAGTGGTAGGGCAAGAGGTAAAGAGGGTTCTCAGAACGCGAGCAGGGGCACAATCAGAGGGGGAACCAGACTTGACTTTAATAAGCAAAGACAAGAAGGAATCCAAAGAGATAGGTGGGAAGGAAGAGAAGGAGGAATTGGACACAGAAGGGGCAGGGTGAGGAGGAGAGAAGGGAGTGATTGGAATGTTGGATTTGATTTTAACGATCTTCTCAATAAAGAAGTCGTTTAGGGAAGAACAGAGGGCCTGGGAGGGAATAAGCTTGGGGCAGGCACGATCAGAGGTAGCCAGGTTAGAGACCAAGGAAAAGATCTCTTTGGATTTGTTGGCAGATAATGCTACCTGCTCCGAAAAATACTTCGTCTTAGACACGAGAATGGCTTTTTTATAGTCATTGAGGAGACATTTGTATTGGGCCTTAAGATCCGGAGTGCTTAGTGCTGACGATTAATTGGACACATTTCTTGTGGTCGAGCCGAGCTCTCACCTGGTTTGAACTTGATCCTGCTTGTGTTCTTAGAAGTCAAGCTTCTGTCTGTTAGGAGAAAAAGTGGTGCGTGTTAAAAAGTAAAAAGCAAACATTCATCAGTTGTGCCAAAAAGTGCAGCATGACAACAGCCTTCCCTGGAAAAAGGGACATTTTTACTCTAGAGTACACAGTCATAAATTATTAAATTGTATACTGTTTTTTTCACATTTCTTTCCTCCTCCTAGACCAAATATTATATAGTAGTGAGTGGTGTATTCTAACATTATTAAATGTACTTTGTAGGTGGAACATCTGGAGACTGGGCCAGCGCGGAGGTGGTGGTGGCATTGGACGAGGAGGACAACTCTGGGGAGGAGGCGGTGCAAGTGCTGCACAAGGACATGCCTGTGAGGGTTCACACGGTGGTGGCGGGCAGAGGTAAGCTATACATTCCTTAGTCATTGAGATTGAAGACTGCATGTGTGCTTTCTGCACGGGTGTATTATAAATAAACCAGGTAGTAGCCTCCTCTAAATGTACTTCGACTTAGCTGTGAAGTTTTTGGCGAGAAGAATCCCAATCAGATCTGAGGTGAACTTGATGGATGGGATGAACGAAAAGCGAAAGAAGGGTGTAAGTAAGTGTGGAAGCACGAGAAATGTAATGATGACTGGCAAAGAAGAATGATATGTGTTTGCTTGGTCCCCGAGGTGGCTGGGAAGGAAAGAAAATGGTATGGTGCATGGCTGGGTGAATGATGAAGCAAGGATGGGTGGAAGGAGAACAGCCTGGGTGGGTGAGACAGAAACTGTATGTGTGCATATACTTTGAATGGATGGATGCCTGGATCATTCATGGTACTATCTGACTCTTAGATAGCATATGTGTATCTAGAGAGAGTAGACGGTCACTGGATGAACTAAGTGTTACTTTGAAGAGCATGTAACACCGCACCCGCACGTCCGTTCCAGTGTAGGAAAGGCAAGGAAAAGAAGTTGTAACATTGTCCAAATACTACCATGAATAGTAGCAGTAGTTTGTATTGCAACTGCAAGCACAGCATATATCCGGTTATTACAGTGGACACTCCCTACCTCTCTTAATAACTTTAGTTTAGTAGTAGTACGTCATTCATGTGTGGGGGTATCACTGTTCACTCAATAATAAGCAAAGCACCTAAAGTCATCCCATATGTCATCAAATACATCCCATGTGAAGTGATAGATAATCAGATAATTTAGCTTCTTCATTTTCCTTTTCTAATACTCATTTGCACTGTAGGGTGAAAGCTAAATTAATTAAGCAGTAGCCCTTTTAACAGAGTATTCTCAGTGCCACCCGTAATAGAAAAGTAAGAGCTTCACCACCTGCATGTACTGGACCGGTACAGTAACGCAAGTCTGTCTCACTCACCATGGTGTGCGTCTGTTTTTCTCGGGTACAAGTTCACTGCGCTGGCATTATGCCGGCTTGCATAAGATAACGTACCAATTTTCCTAAACAAGAGAGAAGAAGAAGAATAAGAGTGGTGTACTGTCATAGTCGACTGTAATGGAAGTCCATAGTGCTCGTAGAATTTGTTCCTGAAACTCCCACTAATGTTAGAGCAAGGATGAAGAAGTCGGAGGTTACATAGATACTGTCCTCAATAGTTATGTACTGTGCTTTCAATTTGCTACTTGTACTGTGACAACTTTCTGCTCAATCATTTTGTGTTAATCTTAAGGAGCATTGGTTACAGACTATGTCTTTCTTTTTTCATGTAGTTGCTCCTTCCAAATCCAAGACACCATCAAGGAGGATGGAGCTGGCTCGAATGGCCCAGCAACGGAGGCTGGATGCCACTGTCGCTGAATATCGGTGGCTGGTGGCCCTGGAGGAGGAGGAGACGCAGTCTGGTACAACAACAACGTCCACTGGGACAGCTGCATCCTCCTCCGTGCGGGCTGCCACCCAGCGCAGTGCTCCAGCGGTACGGAGCCGGGCTACCAAAGCCAAATGCCACCGCCGAGCAGCAAAGAAAGCAGCTGCCCCTCACAGGATTTGCAAGGCACACCGGCGCCGCTTATCCCTCAGACTGTCCTACCTGGAGCAGGAGGTCCATAACTATAAGAACTTGGTGGAGGGCCTCCGCTTCGAACTTGCCACCCTCCGCAAGGAGCATGATGCCCTGGCTGCTAATTCCAACAGCACCCTGCCATAGTGTCCCTTGCCCCTTTTTTAGAGACTTTTGGGGGGTGGGAATTGGGAGTTGGGATTTTTGGGGACTTTTGAAGGACAATCGTTGGGGTTAGGGAGGGTCTTGCGGGAGATTCTTTTGTTAGGGCTATAAAAATATACTTTTTGAAACTTTATCTGACCATACCTGTTTTTTACTGCTTTTGAGTCTGGTGGGTGGGGGTTTAACAGTAAGTTTGTTTTCCTGAATAGTCCTAGGACTTTAGTAGTACTACCGTCAATCCAATCTCTCGTCTCTCCTAATACTCCATTATACTACCTCCAACCAAACGCCTATCTTACCTGTAATTTCTGTTTGCAAGTAGGGCTAGGCCCAGGGCTGGCTCCACGGGAAACAGCGAATAAGGTTGGCAATCCTGGGCGGATAAAATTTCCTCATAGCGGTGGTACTAGTGGTGTGACACAGTGGCAGTTGCATGCCTATGAAAAAAAAGAAAATGAAATCTGGGTTGTCCTCCTGAGAAATACAACGGTACAATAGAGAATATAGCAGGTGACAGAAGTACACTAGAACAGTGCCACATTGTAGCCTAACAAATGTTAAAGTATAACTAATTCGGTTGAAGTTCTTTGACATTAGCCATGGGTCTTTGTCAAGCAGAGTAAGAATATATCCTCGGATTTCTTCACCAGCCTGTTGCTATCACCTTATCCTCCCCAGCAAGTGTGTGGATTTATTGCTGTAATTTAGTCACACATCAATGAAAACCACACAGCCCGGGGGAAGAGGGTTAGGGTTTGAAAAATGGATGGGTACGGGGGTTTTTGGGAAAGGTTTTGGAAGACAAGAAAAAATAGCACAGCATGGACAAACAATTGTGAACATAAACAAATCTTTGGGTACAAACCTATCCATCAATCTTTGAAAGTGCATGCACTACTGCATGCATGTCAGTGAAAAGTAAGTAGTACTTTCGACAACTGTGGAAGAAAGAATGCGACAGTACAGGGCGTGTGTGGAATTATTGACAACTATATTCAACATAAGGTCTCCGTTGCCAGATACCTGAGAGCCTTGCTGGTCACTATAAATCCATTCACAACACTCAATGGGGTTGGTCTGGAAGGTATAGTAGATAGAAAAGGAGAAATTGCTCTTTTTCTAGGTGTCCCCTCACTCACCAGGGTTGCCCCTTGGTGACATGCTTCATCATTGGGGCCATCCCAGTCCTCTACGGGATGGGGCGTGCTGCGACTTGCGAATTACGTAGGAGCACTTACAAATGACTATGTGTGGTGCAGATGTGATAGTGGAGTGGACTAAGTGATGTGTTAAGGGATCAATTTAGAAGCAGAGAGAGATCCAAGAAATGCAGTCACAGTCAGAGAAAAAGACAAAGGATACTGTATCTGTATGTTGTTGTAGTTGTCCTGTTGAATTTGGTAAGTAAGTTGCCTGCAGAAAAAAAATCCTCTTATTAGCGGCACTCCTCCATTGCAGCCGACGCTTCGTCCATCGATGTTGGTCACCAGAAGACACCCTGTAAAAAAAGCACAGCATGGACAAACAATTGAACATAAACAAATCTTTGGGTACAAACCTATCCATCAATCTTTGAAAGTGCATGCACTACTGCATGCATGTCAGTGAAAAGTAAGTAGTACTTTCGACAACTGTGGAAGAAAGAATGCGACAGTACAGGGCGTGTGTGGAATTATTGATAACTATATTCAACATAAGGTCTCTGTTGCCAGATACCTGAGAGCCTTGCTGGTCACTATAAATCCATTCACAACACTCAATGGGGTTGGTCTGGAAGGTATAGTAGATAGAAAAGGAGATATTGCTCTTTATCTAGGTGTCCCCTCACTCACCAGGGTTGCCCCTTGGTGACATGCTTCATCATTGGGGCCATCCCAGTCCTCTACGGGCTGGGGCAGCTGCGACTTGCGAACTACGTAGGAGCACTTACAAATTACTATGTGTGGTGCAGATGTGATAGTGGAGTGGACTAAGTGATGTGTTAAGGGATCAATTTAGAAGCAGAGAGAGATCCAAGAAATGCAGTCACAGTCAGAGAAAAAGACAAAGGATACTGTATCTGTATGTTGTTGTAGTTGTCCTGTTGAATTTGGTAAGTAAGTTGCCTGCAGAAAAAAAATCCTCTTATTAGCGGCACTCCTCCATTGCAGCCGACGCTTCGTCCATCGATGTTGGTCACCAGAAGACACCCTGTAAAAAAAGCACAGCATGGACAAACAATTGAACATAAACAAATCTTTGGGTACAAACCTATCCATCAATCTTTGAAAGTGCATGCACTACTGCATGCATGTCAGTGAAAAGTAAGTAGTACTTTCGACAACTGTGGAAGAAAGAATGCGACAGTACAGGGCGTGTGTGGAATTATTGATAACTATATTCAACATAAGGTCTCTGTTGCCAGATACCTGAGAGCCTTGCTGGTCACTATAAATCCATTCACAACACTCAATGGGGTTGGTCTGGAAGGTATAGTAGATAGAAAAGGAGAAATTGCTCTTTTTTTAGGTGTCCCCACACTCACCAGGGTTGCCCCTTGGTGACATGCTTTATCATTGGGGCCATCCCAGTCCTCTACGGGCTGGGGCGTGCTGCGACTTGCGAATTACGTAGGAGCACTTACAAATGACTATGTGTGGTGCAGATGTGATAGTGGAGTGGACTAAGTGATGTGTTAAGGGATCAATTTAGAAGCAGAGAGAGATCCAAGAAATGCAGTCACAGTCAGAGAAAAAGACAAAGGATACTGTATCTGTAAGTTGTTGTAGTTGTCCTGTTGAATTTGGTAAGTAAGTTGCCTGCAGAAAAAAAATCCTCTTATTAGCGGCACTCCTCCATTGCAGCTGACGCTTCGTCCATCGATGTTGGTGACCAGAAGACACCCTGTCCACTGCCTGCCTGATGCTGAATTGTGGCTCGCTAATGTGAAGCCTGACTCCATCCTTTTTTCCCCATTGCACAGACTGAAACCCGGCCTGTAATTATTCAACGAAAAACAGGAAGTGATATAATATTACAACACCACTGATAAATAAATATAAGGTATGTAGGCTGTGGAGTGCAAAAATTCACACTTTGATTTTCCTAGTAGACAGTACAATATTTTTGAAAGTGCGTACTCTGTCAGAGTCACCTTTTGAAGGATAAATAAGTATGGGCAAATTAATGTAGCGGATCTTTCCCCTCAAGCTAGGTGTCCTGTAAACTGTGTTTTAGAACAAAATTAGATCTTCCCAGCAGTGCTCCCACCCAGACCCTTACTAAAGCCAGTCGCAAAAATGTAGAAGACCCCCAATCAAATCTCAAAAAACTAGGCCTAGCAGAAAACTGGTGACAAAACGTACTTTGAAAGTAAAAGTAGGCCCAAGTACCCCCTTACCCACCGTGGATTGCATTCAAACCACTTGCAAGCAACCAAGCAAAAGTATCCATAGCCAGCATCGCTCCAAGACTCGAAAACCCCCCCACCCAAACACATGCAATAGAAATACTGCTAACCCTAACGAACCCTAAGTTAAGAATAGTGGCAAAGGCTTTCTTTAACCATGCCAAATCCCCCCTTTCCCACCATGGATTTTCTTCAAATGACTTGCAACCAAAATTACACATTCTCACGAGTGCTCTAAGACCCCAGAACTCAGTTGCAAAAATCTAGAACACCCCGAAACACGTGCAATCCTGCTGCTAGGGCTAACCCTAACGAACCCTAAGTTACAAAAAGTGCCAAAAGGCTTTTCCGCGAGGATTTTGTCCCAACCACTTCTACCCGGTATTAGACCTTCCCAGGAATGCCCCAAAACCCGCCAACCCACCCGCCAAGAAGCATAACACCCCCAAACAGGCCAAAAGCAAAATCTCATACTTGCAATATTTCTCGGCCTTCGGTCCAAACGCGCTGCGTAGCTAGGCTATAAGTCGGGGTTGCCACCACGGATTTCCTGAAAAGCAAATGCAATCAATATTAGAGTGTCCCAGCAGTGCTCCCAGACCCCGAAACTCACCCACAAACACCAGGAAGCCCCACAAACAGGCCCCCGAAAACGCTACATTGAGCAAAATGTCAGAAATAGCAACAACAAAAATCGACGTGGATTTTGTCCCAACCACTTTTATCCGGTATTAGAGCTTCCCAGCAATGGCCCCAGAGCCGTTAACCCAGGAGAAAATGAGTAGAAGACCCCCAAACAGCCAAAGAGCAAAAGTGCAAAAATGGGGACTTTGTCGTTTTTTTCCAAATTTCCCAAATCACTCCGCGCGCGCTCTGCAGCTAGGCCCTAACTCCCCTCTGCCACCATGGATTTGCTTCAAACCTCTTGCAAAGTAAAGTATATATAGCCAGCAGTGCGCCCAGACCCCGGAACCCACCCACAAACACCAGGAAGCCCCCCAAACAGGCCCCCGAAAACGCTACATTGAGCAAAATGTCAGGAATAGCAACAAAAAAAAATCGGCCTGGATTTTGTCCCAACCACTTCTACCCGGTATTAGACCTTCCCAGGAATGCCCCAAGACCCGCCAACCCACCCGCCAAGAAGCATAACACCCCCAAACAGGCCAAAAGCAAAATCTCATACTTGCAATATTTCTCGGCCTTCGGTCCAAACGCGCTGCGTAGCTAGGCCATAAGTCGGGGTTGCCACCACGGATATCCTGAAAAGCAAATGCAATCAAGATTAGAGTGTCCCAGCAGTGCTCCCAGACCCCGAAACTCACCCACAAACACCAGGAAGCCCCACAAACAGGCCCCCGAAAACGCTACATTGAGCAAAATGTCAGAAATAGCAAAAAAAAATCAACGTGGATTTTGTCCCAACCACTTTTATCCGGTATTAGAGCTTCCCAGCAATGGCCCCAGAGCCGTCAACCCAGGAGAAAACGAGTAGAAGACCCCCAAACAGCCAAAGAGCAAAAGTACAAAAATGGGGACTTTGTCATTTTTTTCCACATTTCCCAAATCACTCCGCGCGCGCTCTGCAGCTAGGCCCTAACTCCCCTCTGCCACCATGGATTTGCTTCAAACCTCTTGCAAAGTAAAGTATATATAGCCAGCAGTGCGCCCAGACCCCAAAACCCACCCACAAACACCAGGAAGCCCCCCAAATAGGCCCCCGAAAACGCTACATTTAGCAAAATGTCAGAAATAGCACCAAAAAAAAATCGGCCTGGATTTTGTCCCAACCACTTCTACCCGGTATTAGACCTTCCCAGGAATGCCCCAAGACCCGCTAACCCACCCGCCAAGAAGCATAACACCCCCAAACAGGCCAAAAGCAAAATCTCATACTTGCAATATTTCTCGGCCTTCGGTCCAAACGCGCTGCGTAGCTAGGCCATAAGTCGGGGTTGCCACCACAGATTTCCTGAAAAGCAAATGCAATCAAGATTAGAGTGTCCCAGCAGTGCTCCCAGACCCCGAAACTCACCCACAAACAGACGGAACCCCCCTAAGAGCACCTCAAAGGCAAGCAAGTCAGCAAAAACACTAAAAAATGTGCGCCTCGGATTTGGTCCAAACCACTTTTATCCGGTATTAGAGCTTCCCAACAATGGTCCCAGAGCCGTCAACTCGCCTGCAAAGAGGTAGAACAACACCCCCACAAGTGCTGAGTCTTTCTTCATTGGGCGTAAACCAGCCCTCTGGTTTGATGGAAATAGGAGTCTGGAGGAGGAGGATAGAGGAGCATGTTCTTCTGAACTTGTGAACCTGAGGAATGCAGACTGCGGCAACTTCAAATCAATTAGCAAACCAGTGAAGACAGTTCTGCTGATGGGATTGTTTTTGTGATTATCTGATTAAAGTTTGAAATATATTAACTGTGCACAACAAAGAAAGACAGACACACAGGAATAAAAGTGAATAAGGACGAAAAAGAAAGCTATTGATTCGTTGTCTCATTTTCAGGGCTCGGTATCACGGTCCAGGAATGAGAATAAGGCTTCGTCATCATACTCTGCGAATTCAGGCAGGGTGAGCTCAGTTTCACCTGACAGAGTAGAAATTCCCTCATCTATGTTGCAGGCCACCTCGTCTTCATCCGGCGCGCTTTCTCGTACTCTGAAATCTGGTGGTATGAGGTGCTGATTCATCTTGATCATTGTTAACCTCTCCACATTTTTGGGCGAGAGGCGGCTCCTTTTGGGAGTTACAATGCCACCAGCAGCACTGAAAACACGTTCAGAAGACACGCTTGCGAGTGGGCAAGACAAGTAGTTTAAAGCCAGGTTGGTGACCTGTGGCCACAATTCTTTTTTCCCATGCCAATACGCCAATGGGTCAGAATTAACATAGACCTCTGTTGAGTCATTCGCAAGGTGAAAGTGCGAATCACAGAGCACAAAAGTTTGATAAGAACTTGTAACCCCAAATCTAACCTGGCCACACATTGGAAAGAGCGACAACATACCATACCCCAGTTACGATACACTGTGTTAGAGAGGATAGACATGAAGTCACATGCTGATACCAATCGACACCTGTCCCAAAGGGAAACATATTGGATCCGCCACTTGAATTCGCTTGAACCGCGTGGGCTCAATGATAAAATTGAATACATGTGTTTCTTGTAAATAAGTATGTACTGAATTATTATTTGTTGTTTTTTCATATCCTGATTAATGTTGACAATGTATCATCTCTGTTAATGTGGCATGCATAGATCGTCTTCACTGAATCATGTTATACCGTTGTTCATTATAAATGAATGTATCATTACCTAATAACATGTTTAGTTATCACTGATAGTTTATTCACTATTTTATTTAGAATATTAGCATCAGCATCCACTTTAAGATGGCGCCCGTCACCAGAATACCACACTAGTCCCTCATTTATGTTTAGCGCCCGTCATTTATGTTCAGGTCGGTTTAGTTTCACAACGGGCAGAACACGGAAGAGAGCGTTCACGCCATACGATAGGATTAGGAGTAAGCCAGAGCCGACATGCCAGGTGAGAAACAGCGGTAGCGTTTCAGACAATACAAACACGCAGCACGTTCTTGTGCAGCAGGGCGCACTAATAATTTAGTATTCGTTTGTTGGCAGAATAGTCCGTTTTGGCGGCAGCATTGAATTCACGAGGCAGCTTCACACACGGTGACTGTGAAAGTACAGGACAGTGACAACGTTGGCAATCAGTCAAGGTACGCTGCTTTATATATTCTGGCACAGTTGAGGTCTAAGAAGATAGGTGTAAATACAGTGATACTATTTTTTTCCTTCTTCTTTTTTACAGTTTTTACAGTTTTTTCGTTAGTTCTCCACAACTAGTACACACATCGGTTAGATGCTGGAGCATCATAGCAGGTACGATGAACATGTTATTGACCAGCATGTGGTTGTGATGTAGCACAGGGCACTATGGTACTGTTGGAGGTTACATAGTTTTAAGAACACGGAGAAACATAGACATCAGCATGTGCATAGAGATGGCACCTTTCACATTACAACTATACGAGTGTTTGCATGCACACGAGGTGGGGTCTTAAAAATCCCCAAGTAGAGTTTTGATTATTGTTTTATGTCAATTTTCAGTATTCCCCTGACGAAGGTATATAATACCGAAATGCATTGGGATGAACTGCTGTAATGATGTTAAAAGGAACCACAGTACATGATGTAATGTACTAAAAGAAGAAATCTAAAGCAAGAAAACAGTCATTAAAACATATGACATTGACGAGCATCAGAGTCGTATTGGTTTCTTGACAAGAATTACGTGATATATGGACAATTTGTTTTGATATTTGTTTTGATATATGTGCGATTTGTAAAACAGAAACATATAGGAAGGAATTGTGTTTCTAAAAAAGCATCCCACGGGAGCTAGTGAAAAGTGCTTCGCTCCCAAACAGTCTCTGTTTGTTTTGCATGTTTTGTACTGACCAGGGCCAGTCAGTTAGAGCGAAAGCACCATACAATCAGTTGGATTAAGAGCATACATTTGGATTAAAAGTATATATTTTGATTATAGCTTACATAGGAGTGCAGAGTGCCATATCTCTTTGTAGCCTTAACTATATTGGCACCATTGTCTGTGGAAACATAACCAACCTGGCGTTTTTTTGGGGACAGCCAGTTAAGGACCTTTGTGTTAAAGACATCCAAAATGTTTTCTGCTGTGTGACGTTTCTCCAAACCAAACATGGCTAGTGTTGCATGTTTCCGAGCAGCTTTAAAAACAATGTCCGGGTCAACACCTGTGTTTAGCTTTGCTTTAGCCCCTGAAAAAGAGACCCAGTGTGCAGTGATGCACATGTAATCAGCGCCTGCGCCACTGGTCCACATGTCTGTTGTCAGATGTATAGTGGGAACAGCACTCTTCTGCAAAGCTGCCCCAATCACCTTCAGAACATCTTCATGTAGTGCTGGAACCGCAACTCGGGCAAAATAGAACCGGCTAGGAACCTTCCATTTAGGGCAGAGCGCTGCCACTAATTCTAGAAAACCAACCCCTTCTACAAAAGAAAAAGGGAGAAGGTCCAGAGCTAGCATTTTAGCCAGCTTAGTGTTATACAGACGCGTCAGTGGGTGGTTGCGTTCATATTGCGCTTCTGTAAACAACATCTTTTTAATGTTGCCCTGGACCAAGGATTTACGGGATGATGATGATATCTTCGACACAGTTACGCTCGCTGATGAACTTTTCCGCATTGATGTCTCACTCTCTCCCACACTCTTAGTGTGCCTCACATGGGGTTTGCTGCTGACAGGGGTACTGGGTGTAAGTGAAGTGTTTGACACGTCTTCTTCCTCCTTGTCATCATCAGATGACACATCAACGTTTTCATTTCGTGCAATTCGGGCTTCCTTGATCGCCTGTAGGTGCGCAAACCATTGGACAGCGTGCTGTCTCTCAAGATGACCTCTCTGGCCTCCGGTACCATAGTTGGTACCAAACTTACCACGACTAACTCGAAGCTTACAAATGCTACAAATGGCTATGTTTTCATTTTTTGGGCAAACACTAAAGAAGTCCCAAACTGCAGACTTGAAATGTCTTTGGGGGCCGGATATACTAGTGGTGGTGGTCCTGCTGCTAATGCCAGATGAAGTGGAGGATGTGGATTGCCGAACTTCAGTACGTTTTGCACTTTCACCACCACTAATTGAGGTCGAGGTGGATGGAGGTCCCTTCTTGCGAGGAAGAAATATGGAAGCGGTAGGTGTTGGTGTACTAGTTAACTCCAAATCCAATGATTGTTGTGTTTCCATTGACTCCTCGTCGACATCATCATCACGCTCAGCAGTTTCTCGGGATAGGGTCAAAATGTCTCTTTGCTGCATGCCCGCTGGGGCTGCAGTGACCATTATGATGACTGGATCGTCGTCGTGAAGGGCTTCATCAGCAGCAGTATGCGTCACTTCTTGTTGAGCCTCATCACACTCCATAGGTATGAGTTTTTCGACGACCTTCCTTTTACGCTTAGGTATCTTTGTCAGATCATGGTGTGCCTCACTCTCAGGCTGCCATGGTGGTACCCATTCGTCATCCAGATCATCAGTAGGAGGTGAGCTTGAAGAAGATGTAGACACCCCCCTTGATCTTTTCCTTGCTAGGGATGTGGAAGACAATGAATGATCATCAGGAGGAGTGGCTTCCTCAAATGATACCTCGGTCTGATTGTCAATTTCCTGATGTGCCCCTACTTCGGGAGGAACAACTATTGTGGGCACTTGTGACCCTCCATGCACCTCTGCTTGCGCATCTCCTTGCGCTGCCTCTCCTTCCACATGTACTTGGGCTTGTACTACTTGCACATGTTGTTGTTGCGGCTGTGGTTGTTCAACACTTGTCAGATGAGTTACAACAACCTGTGTTGATTCAGGGACATTGCTGCTACTTTCTTGCGATGAGCCAACATCACTGGTCGATGGTGATTGGAGAAGTACACTGACTGCCTCTGAAGCACTCAAGGGCTTTGACTTAATTTGGGGTGGTGGTGGAGGCACTGAACCCAATGGAGCGGGGGTGCTGCTCCCAGCTTGGTCCCCAGCAGATCCTGCTGCTGCAGGCGTACTTTTTTTTTTGCTCCCAAAAAACGTGGCGGTTGGCACGCCAGCCTCCTTGGTAACTTGCTTCTTCTGCTCCTTACTAGCAACTTTCTTGCTAGAGGAGCTACGGAGACCTTTTTTTGGGGCCATCTTCTTCAGAGCAGGTCAGACAGCAGGCCGCAGTTGCACGAATTGTAGAGTTGTCTGAGGCCAGACGTGACGTCGCGTGACGTTATGCTGTACACACACACCGCTGCAGGACTTCTTCCTGGCACTGGTGGTTCTCTTGAGTCTTGTGCACCTAAAAACAATGGAAGACAGAGGAACATCAGTTCAGTTATACACCCCAAAAAAATCGGGGAAAAAAACTGAAAAATCAGCACAATCCCATTCCATCCATGCCCTCCATGATGTTTAAGTTCAAGACACCCCACAGAAAGACTAGGCCCATGCTAGACTCAAATACCCCTGGTGAAAAGGCCACAAGTACAGCCCCAAAAAACGAAAATCACTGAAAAATCTGCACAATCCCATTCCATCCATGCCCTCCATGATGTTTAAATTCAAGACACCCCACAGAAAGACTAGGCCCATGCAAGACTCACTACCCCTGGGCATAAAGGTTGAAAAGTAGGCAAAATGGTTGCAGGCCTAACAACAATGCCTGCATTCAAAATGGCCACTTGCCTCCCAGCACATGGCCAGGGCCTGTAGCAGCACTCAAAATGGCCCCCAGCCACATGGCCAGTCCCTCCCCATGAACACCCCCAAAAATCAAAAAACACTGAAAAATCAGCACAATCCCATTCCATCCATGCCCTCCATGATGTTTAAGTTCAAGACACCCCACAGAAAGACTAGGCCCATGCAAGACTCAATACCCCTGGTGAAAAGGCCACAAGTACAGCCCCAAAAAACGAAAATCACTGAAAAATCAGCACAATCCCATTCCATCCATGCCCTCCATGATGTTTAAGTTCAAGACACCCCACAGAAAGACTAGGCCCATGCAAGACTCAATACCCCTGGTGAAAAGGCCACAAGTACAACCCCAAAAAACGAAAATCACTGAAAAATCAGCACAATCCCATTCCATCCATGCCCTCCATGATGTTTAAATTCAAGACAACCCACAGAAAGACTAGGCCCATGCAACACTCACTACCCCTGGGCATAAAGGTTGAAAAGTAGGCAAAATGGTTGCAGGCCTAACAACAATGCCTGCATTCAAAATGGCCACTTGCCTCCCAGCACATGGCCAGGGCCTGTAGCAGCACTCAAAATGGCCCCCAGCCACATGGCCTGTCCCTCCCCATGAACACCCCCAAAAATCGAAAAACACTGAAAAATCAGCGCAATCCCATTCCATCCATGCCCTCCATGATGTTTAAGTTCAAGACACCCCACAGAAAGACTAGGCCCATGCAAGACTCAATACCCCTGGTGAAAAGGCCACAAGTACAGCCCCAAAAAACGAAAATCACTGAAAAATCAGCACAATCCCATTCCATCCATGCCCTCCATGATGTTTAAGTTCAAGACACCCCACAGAAAGACTAGGCCCATGCAAGACTCAATACCCCTGGTGAAAAGGCCACAAGTACAGCCCCAAAAAACGAAAATCACTGAAAAATCAGCACAATCCCATTCCATCCATGCCCTCCATGATGTTTAAATTCAAGACAACCCACAGAAAGACTAGGCCCATGCAACACTCACTACCCCTGGGCATAAAGGTTGAAAAGTAGGCAAAATGGTTGCAGGCCTAACAACAATGCCTGCATTCAAAATGGCCACTTGCCTCCCAGCACATGGCCAGGGCCTGTAGCAGCACTCAAAATGGCCCCCAGCCACATGGCCTGTCCCTCCCCATGAACACCCCCAAAAATCGAAAAACACTGAAAAATCAGCACAATCCCATTCCATCCATGCCCTCCATGATGTTTAAGTTCAAGACACCCCACAAAAAGACTAGGCCCATGCTAG